>NC_092387.1:7799113-8399113 GCF_030028105.1 Mobula birostris | reverse complement strand
AGTTTTATCAATGATTCTCTTGTGTTTCTTTGTATTTACTGTGAATGCCTGAAAGAACATGGATCTCAGGGTAGTATATGGTGATGATAAATTTACTTCAGAATTAACATTCTACCTCTTACTTTATATGTAGACAAGTGTACACATCTTTAGGCAAGCATACTATATTCCTTCACCACAGTATCCACCCATGTTACCACTGTCAGGGAACTAAAGACTTGGACCCCTAAGTCTCTCAACTTTTGACTTTACCCCTAGTTGTTGAAAGAAGCTGGGGGCGTGTCCCACTGGACTCCAGATTTGCTACCTTGATTCACGAGTTGAGTGACGCTGCCACAGGCGCTCTTGCACCCTGCGCCTCTCTTCCTCAGTCACCTTTTGCTTGTTGTTTGCTCCAAGGTTTATCAGACAAATTGTATCATACAGAAGATTATCCTTCACCTCTCTGTCCAGCCTGGAATCAGTGGTGAAACTGGGGGAATGGTTTACCTGGAAACCAAAAGACAGGCATGGCATTGATACATAATTAATTGAGGCCCCGTGTTGGTCGGAGTTAACTCTCTATGCTGTGTCCTGGCTGTTCACATGATGCATAAGCCAGGGCAGTATGTTACGGAGAGCAAGCTGTTGCCCGTGCAGCAGGCTCCCCCTCTCCACACAGCTGATGGATCAAAAGGAATGGCAGAGACTGATACAGTTTGAAACCAGCAGCATCACAGGAGCTGCCAGACAGCATTGAATTCAACATAGGACTGCCTTAGGGATTCCAACTCTGGATTCTTCCTTGGAGTTTACACCCAAAGCCTTCCCCATGTGTGGGTATAGCCACAAGGCAGTGGAGATTTGAGATCAGACTTTTCCTTCTACTAGATGAGCTGCCAACCACAGCTGACAAGCCCCATCTGCCTGAAGTGACTGGTTTTAAGGCGCCAGTAACCCACCTTTGCCCCTTCTCCTGTCAGAAGAAATGGTTCCATGAGTTGCTTAGCTACTAAGCCAGGAACTGGACTTGGCTGTCAAAAGCTATTTGAAACACATCCCATTGGGAGCATCTATTAGGTAGTGGGAGTTTAACCCTGCCCAGCTATAACACCTTAAGGAACCTACATAATTAATAGACTGATCATTGTGAACACATTTGAAATTTCCCATACCAGTCCTTGTCAATTGCAATCCTATTGAAATGTGTGCACTTTCCCTTAACCATGGCTTCCCACCCAGCATAGTCAACAGTGCTTCCAATCATCTCTGTTCCCAATACTTCAGCTCTCACTGCCTCACACCCAGAACAAGGATTCCACTTGCTCTCACCTTCCACCCATCAGCCTGCAGACTCGACACAGGCGTGTAGCAGTTGCTGCAATGACTTACCACGTCAGCGATTAGGGTTCAATTTCCACTGCCGTCTGTAAGGAATTTTACATTCCCTCCATGACCCTGTGGGTTTACTCCTGGTGTTCCAGTTTCCTCCCACATTCCAAAGACACACGGGTTAAGGTTAGTAAGTTTACGGGCTTGCTATGATGGCACCAAAAGCACAGTGATATTTGCCGGCTGCCCCCAGCACATACTTGGACTGAGTTGGTTCTTGACTCAAACGACGCATTTCACTGTATGTTTCAATGTACGTATGATAAATAATGCTAATCTTATCTTAAATCGTAAAATCGTACATATTTTATGCTGATTTTAATAAGGTGCCACTGTGGAAGTTGAGGCAAGTTGAGGGTTAGACAGTCAGCCCAGGTAAGAAACATCTTTTAAGAGAGGTTCTCTTTCACAGAAGGGGGCCAGAGTCATTTGGCTTACTGAGACAAGATAAGAATGTACCAGAAGGATTCAAGGAAAACACACAAAGGGATAATGACTAACTTCAAAGTATTATTGGTTGTTGCCTTGTAGTTTCTTTTGACTTTTAACACCAGTATTGTGAATGGTAAATATCTGCAGCTCCTAGTCAATTCTGTATAAAAGGGGCATTTCTCTGGTTCAGAGTTCAGTGCAGTGTGGGTGACAGGGGCCAAGCTGTTCTCCATCTGCACAAGTAAATAAAGTGTGATTGAGAAATGAGTGCCAGTTTTCAGAATCCAGTTAATCGGTGACAAGACCACCAGACTCATCTTCCTCTCCCCTCCGCTCCAAAGAGGGCATTTTTCCATGACCCCCTGCTTTATCCGATCATCTCCATCACACACCTTCACCTTGTCACGGCACCTTTCTGTGCAACATCACGGGATGCAATGTCTGTCCATTACCCTTTACCTTTCCACATCCAGTGATTCAAACTCAGTGACTTACTGCCACTTCCTTCAGATTAGTGACCTGCCCATAGTCTGTGTTTTATCTTTTTTAACCCAATCTGCATTTGGTTTGGATTTTACCCAATATGCGTTTTTTAAAACCAAATATGCATTTGATTTTTTTAACCCAATAGGAATTTGTTTTTTTTTTATCTGTTATGTGTTTGGTTTTTACCAAATATGTATTTGGTTTTCCACAGTGTAAACACTTTGCAGTTCTGGGGTCAATAACTCTACTGGGTGTTTTTTATAGACCACCCAATAGTAACAGGGACATCGAGGAGCAGACAGGGAGACAGATTCTGGAAAGATGTAATAATAACAAGGCTATCATGGTGGGAGATCTTAATTTCCCAAATATCAATTTGCATATCCCTAGAGCGAGAGATTTAGATGGGGTAGAGTTCGCTAGGTGTGTTCAAGAGGGTTTCTTGACACAATATGTAGATAAATCTACAAGAGGAGAGGCTGTACTTGATCTGGTATTAGGAAATGGACCTGCTCAGGTGTCAGATCTCTCAGTGGGAGAGCATTTTGGAGATAGTGATCACAACTCTATCATCTCCTTAGGAAAGTGTTTAATTGGAGTAAGGGGAAATATGAGGCTATCAGGTAGGAACTTGGAAGCATTAATTGGAAACAGATGTTCTCAGGGAAATGTACAGAAGAAATGTGGCAAATGTTCAGGGGATATTTGCGTGGAGTTCTGCATAGGTATGTTCCAATGAGACAGGGAAGTTATGGTAGGGTACAGGAACCGTGGTGTACAAAGGCTGTTGTAAATCCAGTCAAAAAGAAAAGCTTACGAAAGGTTCAAAAAGCTAGGTAATGATAGAGAGCTAGAAGATTATAAGGCTAGCAGGAAGGAGCTCAAGAAAGAAATTAGGAGAGCCAGAAGGGGCCATGAGAAAGCCTTGGCGGACAGGATTAAGGAAAACCCCAAGGCATTCTACAAGTATGTTAAGACCAAGAGGATAAGATGTGTGAGAATAGGACCAATCAAGTTTGACAGTGGAAAAGTGTGTATGGAACCGGAGGAGATAGCAGAGGTACTTAATTAATATTACTTCAGTATTCACTATGGAAAAGGATCTCGGCGATTGTAGGGATGACTTACAGTGGACTGAAAAGCTTGAGCACGTAGATATTAAGAAAGAGGATTTGCAGGAGCTTTTGGAAAGCATCAAGTTGGATAAGCCACTGGAATCAGACGAGATGTACCTCAGGCTACCGTGGGAGACGAGAGAGGAGATTGCTGAGCCTCTTTGCATCATCAATGGGGACAGGAGAGGTTACAGAGGTTTGGAGGGTTGCAGATATTGTTCCATTATTCAAGAAAGGGTGTTGAGATAATCCAGGAAATTATAGACCAGTGAGTCTTATTTCAGTGGTTGGTAAATTGACGGAGAAGATCCTGAGAGGCAGGATTTATGAACATTTGGAAAGGCATAATAAGATTAGGAATAGTCAGCATGGCTTTGTCAAAGGCAGGTCGTGCCTTACGAGCCTGACTGAATTTTTTTGATGATGTGACTAAACACATTGATGAAGGTAGAGCCATAGATGTAGTGTCTATGGATTTCAGCAAGGCATTCGACAAGGTACCCCATGCAAGGCTTATTGAGAAAGTAAGGAGGCATGGGATCCAAGGGGAAATTGCTCTGTGGATCCAGAACTGGCTTGCCCACAGAAGGCAAAGAGTGGTTGTAGATGGGTCATATTCTGCATGGAGGTTGGTGACCAGTGGTGTGCATCAGGAGTCTGTTCTGGGACCCCTACTCTTCGTGATTTTTATAAATGACCAGGATAAAGAAGTGGAAGGATGGGTTAATAAATTTGCTGATGACACAAAGGTTGGAGGTGTTGTGGATAGTGTGGAGGGCTGTCAGAGGTTACAGCAGGACATTGATAGGATGCAAAACTGTGCTGGGAAGTGGCAGATGGAGTTCAACCCAGATAAGTGTGAGGTGGTTCACTTTGGTAGGTCAAATATTATGACAGAATATAGTATTAATGGTAAGACTCTTGGTAGTGTGGAGGATCAGAGGGATCTTGGGGTACGAGTCCACAAGACACTCAAGGGTGCCGTGCAGGTTGACTCTATGCTTAAGAAAACAAACTGTGCATTAGCCTTCATCAATTGTGGGCTTGAGTTTAGGAGCCAAGAGGTAATGTTGCAGCTGTATAGGACCCTGGTCAGACCCCACTTGGAGTACTGTGCTCAGTTCAGGTCGCCTCACTATAGGAAGGATGTGGAAACCATAGAAAGGGCGCAGAGGAGATTTACAATGATGTTACCTGGAACGGGGAGTATACCTTATGAGAATAGGTTGAGTGAACTTGGCCTTTTCTCCTTGGAGCAACAGAGGATGAGAGGTGACCCGATAGAGGTGTATAGATAAGAGGCATTGATCATGTGGATAGTCAGAGGCATTTTCCCAGGGCTGAAATGGCTAAAACGAGAGGGCACAGTTTTAAGGTGCTTGGAAGTAGATACAGAGGAGACGTCAGGGGTAAGTTTGTTTGTTTGTACGTACGCAGAGAGTGGTGAGTGCGTGGAATGGGCTGCCAGCGACAGTGGTGGAGGCAGATACGATAGGGTCTTTTAAGTCTCCTGGACAGGTATATGGAACTCAGAAAATAGAGGGCTAGGGGTAACCCTAGGTAATTTCTAAGGTAAGGACATGTTCGGCACAGCTTTGTGGGCCAAAGGGCCTGTATTGTGCTGTGGGTTTTCTACGTTTCTGCTCCTAAATGGCCCAGATATTCCTGCCACTTCAATTCCCCATCCCACTCCCACTCTGACATCCCGGTTTTTGACCTCCAACTCTATTTCAACAAAACCTGATTTTGTTCTACAGATCCTTGTTCTAAACACAAGGTTCTACAGATGCTGGAAATCCAGAGCAGCACACACAACATGCTGGAGGAGCTCAGCAGGTCTGATCTGTTGAGTTTCTCCAGCAAGTTTGTGTCCAAAGCAAGTTTGACAGTTTCTCATGTTTCAACCAGGCATGCCCCAGGCCCAAAAACTCTACAATGAACTTCAGATAGTCAGAATTGTCCAGTTCTGATGAAAAATCCCCATTGTGCAAGTTCTTCCTCTCTCCACAGATGCTGCCTGACCTGTTGGATATTTGCAGCATTCTCTTCCATCTCCGATTTTCAGCCTCTGCAGAGATGCATCTCACAGTTCCAGTAACACACATCAAAGTTGCTGGTGAACGCAGCAGGCCAGGCAGCATCTCCAGTCGACGTTTCATGCCAAAACCCTTCGTCAGCACCACAGTTTCAGTGTTGTTTTGTTTCCTTTCTCCTCCATTCTCACCCAGCTCAAAACATCCACCAGACAGATAAACGAACTAATTCCACCATGAATGGTCCCAAGCCCGGCTGTGAAAAGAGCATGGGGCTAGCAATACCATCCCATAACAATCCAGAGCTACAGAAACGGCAACAGAAGCTCCAAAAACCTCATCCTGGGAGAGTTAGAATCTTAAAATGGCCTACACCTGGGGGACAACTTGAAAGACTGGCTCGAACAAAAGGACTGTGATAAGCTGTTGTTGGCTGCCATTGCCCCAGTAGGGTTGATGGCCTTCAGTAAGTTACCCAGATAAACAGCAAGTATCAAGCCTACAGAACCCTCTCTCAACTGGAACCAACATTATCTGCATCATTCAGTCTACAGCACTCACAACATTCCCTCTGTGTTTTTTACAGCTGCATGGACCAACCATTGCTATAAGCAGGAAATTTTTTACAGGGCCTGAAAAAGTGCGGCAAATTATTTTTTTTTTGTAATATGCATAAATGAATATTTAGAATGAAAACTGAAAAAGAAATCACACTTTTGATTTTATTTATTAACTGGAGAGTATAATGAAACACGGTACAACAAAGAAAATCATTCATGTTTTATAAACCTTTTCTAGCTGCGTAGCAACAAAGGTTATGTCTGTGGGAGCATTCAGTTCCTGCACAGCCATGCACCTTAGAGGGAACGGTGCTCACTCTCTATCCTATTACAGGTATTTTTTAAATTTTCTCCACTCCTGCCTCTTCTCTGCTTATTTCACTAGTTTTCCAAGATTTGCTGAAATGTCATTAATCTGGGATGTTAACTTCTATTTCTCACACGATATATGCTGACTGACCTACTGAGAAGGCTCTCAGTCTGAAACGTTGGCTGTTCCTCTCCATTAATGCAGCCTGACCTGCTGAATTCCTTCAGCATTTTGTGTGTGTTGTTCTGGACTTGCAGCTATGCAGAATCCCCTGTGCTTATTTATCATTATCCAGCGTGTGCTGTTTTCATTTTGAAAGAAGATTGATTGACTTAGCATACATTAAATAAACTTATTACACCTCAGGTTGAACAACGATCACCCTTTGTACTACAACGTAGATAAATCATGGTTCTTATTTCTACTCAACCAAATTTTACACAACCAAAAAAATTCTTTCCAAGACTGAGAATCTCTCTAAGGCCTATTGGCACCTTGATTAGTAACTTCAATTTTCACCCTCTATTATTTTAAAATATTTGGAGTTTAACCTGGTCAAATGTGAGGTGTTGCACCTTAGTAGGTCAAATGCAAAGAGACAGAGCAGAGTGCGCGTACATGACAGTGTGGATGAGCAGAGTGCCCGTACGTGACAGTGTGGGTGAGCAGGGTGCCCGTACGTGGCAGTGTGGGTGAGCAGGGTGCCCGTACGTGGCAGTGTGTGTGAGCAGGGTGCCCGTACGTGGCAGTGTGGGTGAGCAGGGTGCCCGTACGTGGCAGTGTGTGTGAGCAGGGTGCCCGTACGTGGCAGTGTGTGTGAGCAGGGTGCCCGTACGTGGCAGTGTGTGTGAGCAGGGTGCCCGTACGTGGCAGTGTGTGTGAGCAGGGTGCCCGTACGTGGCAGTGTGGGTGAGCAGGGTGCCCGTACGTGGCAGTGTGTGTGAGCAGGGTGCCCGTACGTGGCAGTGTGGGTGAGCAGGGTGCCCGTACGTGGCAGTGTGGGTGAGCAGGGTGCCCGTACGTGGCAGTGTGGGTGAGCAGGGTGCCCGTACGTGGCAGTGTGGGTGAGCAGGGTGCCCGTACGTGGCAGTGTGGGTGAGCAGGGTGCCCGTACGTGGCAGTGTGGGTGAGCAGAGTGCCCGTACGTGGCAGTGTGGGTGAGCAGAGTGCACGTACGTGGCAGTGTGGGTGAGCAGAGTGCACGTACGTGGCAGTGTGGGTGAGCAGAGTGCACGTACGTGGCAGTGTGGATGTGGATGAGCAGAGTGCACGTACATGGCAGTGTGGGTGAGCAGAGTGCACGTACATGGCAGTGTGGATGAGCAGAGCGCACGTACATTGCAGTGTGGATGTGGATGAGCAGAGTGCACGTACATTGCAGTGTGGATGAGCAGAGTGCACGTACATAGCTCCCTGAAAGTGGCTGCACAAGGTGGTTAAGAAGGCACATGGCATGATTGCCTTTATTAGTCGAGGCATTGAGTTCAAAAATCAGGAAGTTATACCACAGCTTTACAAAACTTTACTTATGCTGCATCTGGAGTGCTGTATACACAGACACCCCACCCTGCAAAACCTCACTTCAGGGAGGTAGCACCATCAATTTGCGGGAGACTCCCGGGAGAGGTGGGATGGCTGCAATAGAGTAGCTCCTTAGCAGTTGGCCAGCTAGATTAAATAATGTTAGCTATGCTAATGAATGAACAACACCTGTTAAACTCACCTCAACATGTCTTTTACAGTCTTAACCCACCGTGGGCAATAGAAAAGTCACTTTTTCAAACAGCGCAGTGAGCAACACTGTCATTATTTTTGACCCCTATCAGGCAGGGGTACACTTTATATTTTCTTTTTTTTTTTGAACACTCTGCCATGGCGCGCTCTCACTTTCTCTCTCGTGGTCGCTCGCGCGTGCTCTCTCTCTCTCTCTCACTCTCTCTGGCTGACGCGCTCTCACTTGCTTTCTCTCTCTCTCGCTTGCCTGCTCTCGCGCTCTCCCTCTCTCGCGCGCTCTCTCGCTCTCAAAAAAGTGATTTCCGTGATATTGTATATAATTTGCGGGCATCAGGGAGCCACTATTCGTATGCGGGAGACTCCCGGAACTTCCGGGAGAGGTGGGATGTCTGCATACAGTTTTGGTTACCCCATTAATGTTGTCTGGATTAGAGGACGTGTGCTAAAATGAGAGGCTGGAGAAGCTTGAGTTGTTTTCTCTGCAGCGGCAGAGGCAAAAGGGAGATCTGACGGAGGTTTAGAAGATTATGAGAGGCATAAATAGAGTAGACAGATAATATCTTTTCTTCAGGGCTGAAATGTCTAATACCAAAGGGCATGCATTTAAGGTGAGAGGGTGTAATTTCAAAGCAGATGCAAGGGGCAAGTTTTTTAAAACACACAGGGTGGTGGGTGCCTGGGGTAGTGATAAAAGCAGATACATTAAGGACTTTTAAGAGATGTTTAGATAGGCACATGAATGTGAGGAAAATGGAAAGATTGCGTAGGCAGAAAAGATTAGTTTAATTAGCCATTTGAATACAAATTTAATTGGTGGGCTAAAAGGCCTGTTCTATGTTCTATTTTGCCCAAAGCATGCATGATAGCCATAGACCTTATCTTCCTGTTTAAAAATTATCATTTTATCAAGACTCAATTGTTCACACGGGTCTCAAAACCAGCTTGGCTCAGTAAGAGGCTAAGGTTATGGGGTTCTGGGTTTTCTCCAGAAACTGCAGCACTTTATGCTCTTGTCTACATCCACGGTGTTGAGCTTGAGAGAATTGGGAGCTTCAAATTCCTAGGAGTGATCATCACCAATAGCCTGTCCTGGCTGAACCACGTAGAGACCATGGCCCAGAAAAGTCAGCAACACCTCTACCCAGTCAGGAGCATGCGGGAATTTGGCATGCCCCTGTCAACCCTCACCAGAAACCATCCTCCCCTCCATGGCCTCTGTCTACACTTCTCACTACTCCAGCAAAGCAGCCAGCATAATCATAGACCTCACTCACATCGGACATTCTCTCTCATCCCCTCTTCCAATGATATAAAAGCCTCAAAGCAAGTATTGTACGTTTTCACAAACAAACCCACGTGAGATCTTTTACGTTTAAGAAAAACCGTAACAACTGTTATTGCAACTGCAATGCTGAACACAAAAGGTGGAGTAACAGAACTTTACATAATAAGCCAACATGTCAGACCAGCCTCGTAAAGTGAACCCTAACTCAACGTCGGTGGTTGTGAATTATACACATTTCCACCAAGTACATTACCCTACACAGCCTCCCCCCCCAGAATTCACGGACACCCATATTATGAGCCTGTCTGGAGCTCGGCTGAGCTTCCTGGCTCAGATCCAGTGTTCCACGGGTGGAGGAACAGCAGGTGCCTCTGACTCATCCTGCCGTGTCTTGACATACTTATGGTCATGCCGTGATGGCAGGGGCACGGTAGTGGATTCCTCCAAATTTTGGTGGGCTGGTTTAAGGCGATCTGCAAAATACATTCAGCTTACCCCTCGTATCTATGATAAAAGTTTCTTCTCTCTGTTGCAAAATGTGGAACGAGCCATCGTAAGGGGGCCTAACGGGATGTCGGTGTGTCTCATGGTAGGTGAAAACAAACAAGGCAGAATGTAGGTCAACAGGAACCCAAGAGTGCTGTCCGCCGTGATGGGAGGTAGGAATAGGTGAAAAGGCATTGAATTTACTGAGGAGGGTAGATTACTGTGAGAGGCTGACCAGGCAATCATGGCATTAAAACCACCCGGCACTCATAATGGCTGCCCATATACCAACTCAGCCACAGACAAATGCAGGTTCTCTTTTGGAGCTGTTCAAAGCCTCAGCAGGGCCCATGGGAGACGATCAACACCCATTTGCCAGGGTAGCCGTCAGAGCAGCCCTTAAGGAGTGGTGAGACTGTTTGCACAGGTCATTGGACTTCAGGTGATCCACCATTGTGTGATGTAGCCTAACACCGAGGCTCTGGGCAAGTGCAGCCCAGAGGTCTGAAATAAATTGGGGACCACAGCCAGAGGAAATATCAGATGAGGTGCCAAAATGAGTAACCCAGGTTCTGACGGACACCCGAGCCACATCTGCAGCCTTCAATGATGCTCGAGGGACAATCTCTGGCCACCCAGTGGTACAGTCCACCATGGTAAGGAGGTGTATGAAACTGCTGGCAGGGGAGAGAGGGAAAAAGAGGACCGACAAGGTCCACATTGATGTGGTCAAACCATCACTCAGAGACCTCAGAAGTTGCCAGTGGCACTTGAACATGATGGTTAATTTTTGCCTGCTGGCACTCCACACAGGAAGGGAGGGGAGGGAACGTTGACTCAGACCATGAGAGGCCTGCATCGGGTACTTTCATGCCTTACAAGGCACAGATTGGAAGTCTGTGTGGGGCGCCACTCCTCGCACAGACACTAGAGCAATGTGTGGTTAAGTTCCTTGCTCAAGGACACAAACACACTGCCAAAGCTGAGGCTCGAACTAGCGACCTTCAGATCACTAGATGAACACCTTAACCACTTGGCCATGTGCCCAGCACACTCCACACAGGCTGCAGTCCAATCACACGTATTCTTACGAAGGCTGTGCCCCACAAACTTTAATGTAACCAGTTTCTGTGAGGCCTTTTGGCCCGGGTGCGAGAGGCCTCTTATGGAGTCAGAACAGTCCGCTTCCAGTTTGCGGGCACTGTGGGGTGAGAGCATCCAGCTGAAACATCACACAGGAGAGAAACCCCAGCTTCCCAAACTTAATGTCAGCCAACCACAGGCCCGTGGCTACTTTTTGGTAAGCTTGGACCTCTGGATCAGTAGCTTGTCAGCTAACTCCTCAACGGCTTACTGTGAGGGGCAATCAGCCATGGCATTATTTTTCCCCTGGTTACACTGTGCATCAGTTGTGAACTCTGATATGTAGGCCAGGCGGCATTGCTGCCATGCAGACTAAGGGTCTGTTGTTTCAGCCGTTGCAAGTGTGAGCAGTTTGTGGTCAATGAACACAGAAATGGCGGGCAGCCACACTGAGATCGAGAAGCTGACGGTCAAATGTGCTGTACAGGGGGATGGAGCTGCTGGCTGAAGAAGGCGAGCGACTGCCATAGGTCTCTGATCAACTGCTCGTGCACAGAACCACAGCATAGTCTGAAGTGTCAGTAGTAATGGCTATAGGTGCATTGGAGAGCTGGTACACCAGGAGGGTCACACTAGAAAGAGCTTGTTTGGGGTCATCAAATGTCCACTGATCAATCAAGCACGTGATTAAGGTAGAGCCTTTAAGCACACTGTACAGGGGGAGCACAAGTGCAGCAGCTCATGGAATGAAGTGACGACCCGAAGTCCTTGACATCAATAAGCTGGCGGTTCTTAAGATCAGCTAATAGTCCTGAGGCACACAGGAAATCGGCACTGAGCAGAGGTCTAGCCAGTTTAGCCAGGACAAAGTTCCACGTGTAACATCACCCACTGAAGCAGAGCATCACCTGTCATGTCCTGTAGGTCTGGATCCTGCTGCCGTTGGCGGCTTCCAGTGAGGTCTCATCGCTCCCTGCCTTCTCAGCAGTAGGCGTTGCCGACAGCACACTCGCTTGAGCACCCGTATCACACAGGAAGCGTCATCCTGAAAGGGTGTCCGTAATGAAGAGTAGGTGAATCTGGCAGCTGCACCGGCCTCTGATGTCCCGATGCACTTGTGCTGTCAAAGCTGCAAGGCAGTTGGCACTTCCTCACGTTTGTGCCAAAACGAGCCTGGCGTTGTCTGTTTCGCAGCCATGTTGGGGGCCTTCTAACTGGGCTTATCGAGGCAGGAAAAGGAGGAGGAATGCCGCACCACTGCCTGGCTGAGTATAGACTATCAGCCATTTTAGCAAGCTCCCTATAGTCCATCATGGGTGCATTAGCAAACTTCACAGGCATTTGTTGCATGAAGAGTTCTTTAAAAATAAAATGAGGATGGTGATTTCCCCAGGAGAGACAGCATGTAGTCCATCAGCTTCAACAGTTTAGCATTGTGGAGGCCGGGCAAGGAGAGTTTTCAGCAATCGGTATTTATCAAGTTCAGGTAGACTCACCGTTCTCACAGTCACGGAGCTGCTGAGCGATGCTACCCCATAGAAAAATTTGGTGTTGTCAGCAGTGATTTCTTGCAACATGAATTGTACAAACCAAGCAACGGCGTTTTGCTCCCAAAACTCTGGCAGTTTCGAAGCAACTGTGTTGGCTGACGTGTAATAACTCTGCTCTAGGACAATTCCATCACTGTCACCAATGTAGATTTTCACAAATAAAACAATATGAGGGATTTTATATATTTTTTGTAAAAATGTAATAACATTTATTGTACTTGAAACACTGAACACATAAAGCCCAGTAACAGAACTTCACATAATATGCCATCACGTCAGATCAGCCTCTTAAAGTGAACTCCACCTCAATGTCAGTGGTTGTGAATTACGTACATTTCCACCGATTATATTACACTACAGTACCATCAGGCTCAAGACAAGATTCTATCCCACTATTACAATACTTAAATAGCTCCTTAGTGTGATAAGATGGACTCTTGACCTCACAATCTATCTTGTTATGATCTTGCACCTTACTGTTTACCTGAACTGCACTTTCTCTGTAGCTGTTTCACATTATTCTCCATTGTTATTGTTTTACCTTGTTCCACCTCAGTGCACTGGGTACTGATTTGATCTGTAGGAACAGTATGCCAGACAAGCTCCTCACATGTGACAATAATAAACCAATTCTGTTGCACTTGACTCAGACTTGCACTGCAGTACCGTCAGCATTCAGGTGAAATACAATTGTATGTTCAATAAGCTTCTGTGGATATCTAAAGAATCCTAAACACACAAGATCCCACTGATGCTGAAAATCCAGAGCAACACACACAAAAAGCTGGAGGAACTCACCAGGTCAGGCAGCATCTATGAAGAGGAATAAAGGGTCGATATTTCAGGCCAAGACCCTTCCTCGGGACTGGAAATGCCAGAATAAGAAAGTGGTGAGGGGGGAAAGATAGAGGAAAGAGAACAAGCTAGAAGGTGATAGGTGAAGCCAGGTAGGTGATGGAGGGGGAGAGGGAATGAAGTAAAAAGCTGGAAGGTGATAGTTAGAAAAGGAAAAGGACTGAAGATGAAGGAATCTGACAGGAGAGTGGACCATGGGAGGAAGGGAAGGAGGAGGGACATTGGGGGAGGTGATAGGCAGGTAAGGAGAAGAGGTAAGGGGTCAGACCGTTTTCTACTACAAGTCTGATTTCTGATCTGATATAATCAAAAATAGTCACCTCAAGATTAGACCTTACATTGCTTGTGCACGTTTATCACAGTTAATTTGCTGTCAACCCACCTCCAAGAGCCACGGCTTCAAATTATGGTCCATCAAAATATCAAACCCTAGTATCTCAAAGCAGGCGCAGAAATGATTGGAGAAACAGGTTCGGTAATTGTGCTTTAAGATCGGGTAGGCAGAGATTAGAGTTTTAACAATGACATCCTCAATGTCCGTCCAGACCTTTGTCACGCTGTGTCCATGATCTGTCAACCACTTATTAAGTGAAGACAATTTTCTGTACAACACAGAACACAGAATGGGTGAATTAATACAAAGCTGGATAAAGATTGCACTATGATTAACTTGTAGGTCAGGCACCAATAGGTATATTTTTGATATTACCTAACTGTATGAGCAACTTTTCCATGGATGGTCCCAAGCCTGGATGCGAAAGGAGGAGGGCTGGGCTTGGGGCTAATAATACCATCCTGTAAAAACCCAGAGCTACAGAAACACCAAAGACCTCATTCCTGGCAAGGAAGGGACCCAAGAAGGTGGGGATAACTTGGAAAGAATGGCCTAGGACAGGGGACTCTGGGGAGCTGCTGATGGTGGTGTATGCCTCAACAGGGTTGATGGGCTGCAGAAGAAGAAGTGTATGACTGGAATCGCAGGTCAGTTGTCTGGTACAAAAAGTACCAGTTTTTAATTCTATCTGATATGGGGCAGCAGGTAACATACCAGTTAGAGTAATGCTATCACAACACCAGCGATTGCCAATCGCCAATTCCCTCTGCTGTCTAAAAGGAGTTTGTATGCTGTCTCTGTGATTGCATGGGTTTTCCCTCAGGTGCTCCTGTTTCATCCCACACTCCAAAGATGGGTAGGTTAGGGTTAGTGAGCTGTGGCCATGCTATGTTGGAGCTGGAAGTGTAGTCTTCCCCCAGTGTGATCCTTGCTGATTTGCTTTGACACAAATGATGCATTTCACTGTATATCATGATGTACATGTGACAAATAAATTAATCTTTATAATGAGCTAGAAGACTCCAGTTATGCTCCCACTGAGAATTATTTTGAAGATGTTACAATTGGTGAATAAAATGGTCCCAGGTGACCCGGGTGAAACTGTCATGGCTTCACTGCTGGTGTCATACAAATTCCTATTACAAGAATGATTGATTGAGAAACATATTGCACCAACAGTACAACTGATATTTGTATTGGTTTACTGGAAAATAGGACAATGACATCATATTTATACCCTAAGATTTATCAGAAGTTCCTTTACTTTGTACTCAAGTGATAGAAAGGTTATCTTTTTTGTCACATCTACACTGAAACATACTACAGTGAAACGTGTCATTGAGTCAACAACCAACACAGTCCAAGGACGTGCTGGGGCAGCCCACAAATGTTGCCATGATTCCAACGGCAACATAGCATCCCCACAACTTACTAACCTGTTCATCTTTGAAATGTAGAACTGAACCGGAAGAAACCCACATGGTGACGGCAAGAAGGTACAAACTCCTTACAGACTATGGCAGGAATTATACCCTGATTATTGGTGCTTTGAAGTGCTATGCTAGTTGCCCACAAGTGTTGTGGGATCTGTCTAAATCAGTCATTAGTGATACCTGGTGCCATACATTCCCTCAATGACTTGCCCAGTTACCTTAACCAGTGTTTTCAATAATGATGTGAGATACTGATAGTGAAGAGAACAAGGTCTACTTTAAGATTTCTTTCCCCAACCCATTTAAGTACCTTTTGCTGCCACTGTCGCCATCTCTGATGAAATTCTTGCTATGCCTGTTGATAGCATAGTTTGTCAAGTGCATACAGATGTCATCCTGTCATCAACAACATACTTCAATCATTTGAAACAAGAATTTTACAAGCACCCTTCATGCCCACATTCCTTACAAACACTGTAACCTTCTCCAGTCCATTAACCCTTGGAGATGTCTGTATACCTCCAGTTCCAGTCTCTTACACACCTTTGCCATTGGTGAATGGGTCTTCAGCTGTATTGGTCCCAAACTTTTGAATTCCTTCCTTAAGGGTTTCCCTCTCCTACATCTCACCAGGAAGCTCCTTAAACCCATGAACAATGCTTTAGGTTACTTATCCTAACATCTCTTTCAATGCCCAGTTTAAAATAATCTCTCAAAACAAGAGATTCTGCAGATGCTGGAAATCTAGAGGAACGCTCACAAAATGCTGGAGGAACTTAGCAGGTCAGGCAGCATCTATGAAGGAGAACAAATAATTAACATTTTAGACAGAGACTCTTCATCAGGAGTGATGAAATAACCTCTGGTATCTATAAATCAATAAGCTACAGATACTACAGATGCTGGGAATCGGGAAAAAAAAAATTCCTGGAATTTGGTCAGATCAGACAGCATTTGTGGAGATTGAAAAAAAGACATAAGGTTTCAGCTTAATGACCTTTTTGTCCTAATGAGATTATCTCTGGCCATCTTCACCAATGAATCATAGCTCCCAGCTCTTTTGATTCTTGTTCATTGTGTTGTTGACGGCACCATGACTAAACTATGGATCATTCAAACTATAAAAGTGTAAGCTATTATCGATGCAAACTGCTAAGTCTATGTTCCCACTGAGTCTCTAGTGTAGCAACTGCTGATCTTTGTCTGTAGACCTGGAATGCATTGTCTAATATTAGTAATAATAACAATAAGTTTATTTATACATATAGCACCTTTCATACTTTAAGATGCAGGCTCAAAAGTACTTTACATAGATTGTAAAGCTAAATTAATATAGTCACAAAAATACGATACAAAATTTAAACTCATAAGACAAACATTATATAGAATAAAATGTAATCAAATATATCTAATTATATAAATGTAATCAACATCAGCAGGCACCAAGTAATCCTATAAGTAGGCCAAATTAAAAAAGTAGATTTTCAGAAATATTTTGAAACATTCCACAGTACCGGTCTGGCGTATCTCAGTCAGCAGAGAATTGCAGATTTTTGGTACATAAGAGCAAAAGGTCACATCACCAGTTCTTATACCCTTGGCTGTATGAACACTAAGAAACCAGTATTCATGGATATAAGATTACAATTAGAGATGCAAGGGGATAGACACTCCAAAATATATGGAGTAGCTAGACTATACAGAGTCTAGTACACAATTAAGAGTATTTTAAAGTTGATCCTAAAGGACACAGGCAGGCAATGTAATGACGCTAAAACTGATAAAATGTGCTGAATTTTTTTAAAGATTCTTGCTACTGTATTTCGATCAAGCTGCTTTCTTAGGCAGTCCTAAAAAGAGCGTGTTACAGTAGTCTAATCGGCTAAAAACAAAAGTGTGTATCAATTTTTCTGTTTCTTGAGATGTTATAAGAAATCAAACTCTTCCAATGTTTCTTAAATGAAAGAACACAGTCTTAATAATATGGTTAATATGTGATTTGTAACTTAGCTCAGAGTCAATAACAATGCCTAAATTGTTTTACTCCTGGCTTGATCTGGAAGGCTGGGTAATCAAGTTTATTTCCAAGATTCATACTGCTACCAATAAACAAAATTTCTGTTTTTCTCCCCCTTAATTAAGTTAAAGAAATTTGAGTTCATCCATTCTGTAATGCTCGCAAGATAGCAGACCACAGCTTAGAGCCTCGAGCTCATCTGGTGTAATAGACAAATACAGTCATGTGTTGTCTGCATAGCTGTGGTAATTCACCCTGCCTTTTGAAATAATCTGACTTAATGGGAGCATACAGAGTGAGAACAACAATGGGCCAAGAATTGATCTTTGTGGCACACCAAACACAGTGTCGTGGATTTTAGACACACAATCACCACAGCTAACAAAGAATTTTCATTTTCTTCCTGCTATACAAGATTGAAGCCAGCTTAAGGTGGTACCAGAAGGACCTGTCCATTGTCCCATTGAGATGCTTTACAAGAATGCTGTGATCTACAGTATCAAATGCTGCACTCAAACCAAGGAGAACAAGAACTGATATGTTACCTGCATCAGCATTAAGCCATATGCCATGAACTACTTTAAGTAATGCAATTTATGCACTAAGGGAGTGATAGTAGTTCAGAGACCTTCCCAAGCTTTTGGGGTCTAAAGTATAGACAGCACAAATTAGTGAGTTAGAAATGAAAACATGGCAGAATTCCAGGATTATTTAAGATCTTTGGTTGGCCAAACATTGTAATAAGGGGGGATAACTAGCAACAGCATGTGGCCTAATTACCCAGTAACATCTACCATCTTCCAGATGAGAAAAAGGCAATGGAGCCCAGATGGAGAGAGAACAGAGGATTAGGGGAAAGCCCCTGCAGGCCAGCTTTCCTGTCCATGCTGCTCTCCAGTGTTTGCTCTGTGGGTTGCCATGTTAGCACATCAATTAGCACGATGCTATTACAACTCGGGGTATAAATCCCAGTGCCAACTGGAAGGAATTTGTATGTCCTCCCCGTGGAATGTGTGGGTTTCCTCTGGGCACTACAGTTTCCTCCCACAGTCCAAACACATACCAGTTAGTAGGTGAACTGGATATTGTAAATTGTTCCATGTTAAGGCTAGGGTTAAATTGGAGGTTGCTCGAAGGCTCGATGGCTCGAAGGGCTAAGAGGGCCTATTCCCACTGTACCTCTAAACAAATATTTTTTTTTTAAAGTCAAGCTGGATTGCATTTGTCTGCAGCTGACCCAGCACAAAATGAGGAACTGCTGTGCACTTGTTCTTGCAGAGACGTGGCTCCAGTACAACATTCCATGCACTATCAATCTTCAGGCCAGGACACTCAGGGACTTGTATTAATATTATTCTTTTGTAACTGTATGTGCTACCGTAACTACATGTGCTGCATGCTGTGTGTGACTCTATGTACTGTGCTTTGCATCTTGACCCTCGAGGAATGCTATTTCATTTAGATGCATACATGTGTACAGTTGGATGACAATTAAGTTTGAACTTGAACTTGAGAAGAAAATCTCAAGTAGTTGTCTCTACCACATGTCAAACTCACCACTAGGCCCACACCAAGACACACTTCCAAGGTGACAACTTCCAAACTACTGCACTGATGGAGGAATCACTCTATACATTAAACCACAAAGCTGCAGAACATGGGAGAAAAGTGGAATTTCCCAGCAGCCAACCATTTCATTTCCAGTCCGCATTCCCATTCTGACATGTGGGTCCATGGTCCCCTTTACTGCCATGATGAGGCCACTCTCATGGTGGAGGAGCAGCACTTCCAATTCCGTCTGCACCTTCAACCTGATGGCATAAACACTGATTACTCCAACTTCCAGTAATTCTTTTTCCCCTCCCACTTCTCTCTTCTTCAATTCCCCACTCGAGCTTCTTACCTTGTCTCCTCACTTGCCTATCACCTCCCCCAGTGTCCTTCCTCCTTCCTTTCTCCCATAGTCCACTTTCCTCTCCTATCAGATTCCTTCCTCGCCAACCCTTTGCCTTTCCTACCCATCACCTCTCAGCTTCTTCCCCCCCCCCAAACTGGATTCACCCATCACTTTCTAGTTTGACCTTCTTTCCCTCCCCCCACCTTCTTATTCTGGCACTTTCTTCCTTCCTTTCTAGTCCTGATGAAGCGTCCCAGCCCAAAATGTCAACTGTTTATTAATTTCCACAGATGCTACCTGACCCTTTGAATTCCTCCAGCATTTTGTGTGTATTGCAGAGGAAATATCTTGTGCCTTGGTCATTTTCCCCTTCTTGGCCAAAGGTGCTGTTTGGTATTTGTGGGAGGTTGCCAGACACATTATGCCCGCACATTTTCTATCTTAAAGCAGTGATAAGTTGATTGAAAAATGAAAGGCACAGAAAAATAAAGGAATTTTCTATTTTCCTCTGCAATGTCATTTTACTGTGACAAGGGGCTTGGACGCAAGCAAAACTCCGAGTAAAGAAATTATGCTTTGACATAATACGATGAAGGCAGAAATCGAGTTACCAAGTTGCTGCTAGAGGGCTCGATGTACTTGCTTGTTGCAAACCTTGCCAGACCTTCGTTATAAATATAAATCCGAAAGGGGTCACAGGATGTGACCAAGACATAGACACGGAGGTCAAATTTGAAACCATCAATGAGGAAAGGCTGTGAATGAAACAACAGAAACTTTATTAAGAGTGTGATTAACAGTGCAAATCTGGTGTCAATCATCCCTACAGCAGATAATAACAGACTTCGCTTAAATGACAGCGAAACTACTTCTGCCCTGCAGAAATAGTAAACAGTAAACAAGAGATTCTACAGATGCTGGAAATCCACAGCAATGCACACAAAATGTAGGAGGAACTCAGCAGGTCAGGCAACACCCATGAAAATCAACAATCGATGTTTCAGGCTGAGATCCTTCTACATTTCTAAAAATGCTACCTGACCTGCTGAGTTTGTCCAGCATTTTGTGTGTGTGTCGCTCTGTTCATTGAGTGTTGTGTCTTGGTCTAGTGGCCAAACTGCATCAGCGGGACAAGGAGAAGAGTAAGCTGGAAAGAAAAGTGATTCCAATTTTGTCCAAAGGAGGAATAATGAACGACCAAATTGAAATAAAATGAATTTTGAATAATTCATTTTTGGAATAGAGACATGAAATTAATATTTGTAATAGGTAGGATCACAGAATCACACAGCACTGTAGGAAGTCATTGGCCCATGGCATTGGTGTCATTAATAGCTCTTGAAATAAACCTGCACACCTTAATCCTCTTTCCTGGCTTCTAATTGTAGAAAACTTCAGCATTATGTTATTTAAAAGGTTTCATTACTAAGTACCGACAGAGGAAAGTTGAGAGTGTGGAGGTTTGTGGGGTGGAAGTGGAAGTAAAATGTTTATTCACTCTTTTACTGACCTACTTTTATGCTATTACTGCAACATGATACCTTGGAGATGTAATGTTGGCAGATCAATCGGTCCCCATGTTTAATCTCCTTTAGATTCCTGGTAATGAAAATCCCCCGGCCCTGACATCCACAGTCTGGTTTACATATATACGTCTTGGGCTTCCTCGTCCTGCAGTAGGCCTGAAAATCGCCAAAACTGTGCAGAATATAAAGAGAATGTACAAAGATCATGTGACAAATATCTAAATATCAATGTAGGTCACAACTAAATGTGATGAGTACTAACCAGGAGGGTCAAACACCAGTTCAGTCAAACAACAATCAGTTCTCCTGAAGTGAATCGTGCAAATCCACCTATATCTCTGACCCATTTACCAGGTGCTCCAAAGAAATTTAACATTGCCCCCAAGAAGAGCCATATTGTGACTGGTTAATTGTCAGCAGGAACAGCTCCCAATACGGTGGTTTACAGTTAATTGGGCCATTGGTTAAATCAGGACAGCCGTTTATCTGGACAAGTCTTAAAGGACATAAACTAGTCAAGAAAATAGTTGGGATTCCTATCATTTATTTGAACACTATGCCGCTTAATAAGAACAGGAGACTGTTGTTGAACAGTTTCTAACCAGCATTTCACATGCATTTGTGTGGATGTTAGACTCTACACCATGCTTAGAGAGAACAGTTTTAAATAGCATCAGTTACATGTGTTTGTGTTCAAAAAGCAATTATCTTTGTCAATGGTAGTTGGCAAGAAATAAGCTGTAAGACAATTCAGAACTGTTTTGCTCACTATGGTTTCAAGCATTCAGGCTTTGAGATGAGAGAAACAGCTGCGAGTTAAAATTAAATGATTTCACTACTTCAACAAATTAAGAACTATGAAGAATTTGAAAGTATCGACAACCGTTTGAATGTTACAATGAAAATAAAGATTTGAAGGATACAATTGATGAAAACATTGTATGAAGGCAGTTCATTATGTGCACTGATTTTGTTCATTTACAGTCAATCACAAGAACACAGCAGCGAATACAGGATGAATTCCTCCGTTGATAATCATTAGGAACTAATACTCAGTTTTACAGTAAGTACTATGATAGTATTGGTAGTGTTCTAATGTGATCTGTATTTAATTTAATACACAATTTGTTACTCTGTTCAATGGTAGTTTGTCTTTTTTATACCTTTTTAACTATTTCCATGAAACTTTGGCTGATTGAGACAACCACTTATGAGGGGTGATTGATAAGTTCGTGGCCTAGGGTAGAAGGAGTCATTTTTAGAAAACCTAGCACATTTATTTTTCCTACATTTACACACTTAGTCCAGTGGTCGTGGAGCATACGGATCCCGTCTTTGTAGAAGTCAGCGTCTTGGACCTCCAGAAGTGGTCCACAGCAAGGGTGATTGATAAGTTCATGGCCTAAAGTAGGCGATGAGGAGAAACTTCAAACATTCTGCATCTTCACTCAAAGAGTTGAACTGCACGTGCATGTAACAAGAGCTGTATAACTCATCTCCTTCTACCTTAGGCCACAAACTTATCAATCATCCCTGCTGTCGACCATCTGGAGGTCCAAGACACTCTCATTACACGCAAATGCAGTTCAACTCTTTGAGTGATAATGCAGAAAGTTTTAAGTTAATAACTCACCTCCTTCTACCTTAGCCCACGAACTTATCATTCACCCCTGCTGTGGATCACTTCTACAAAGAAGGGATCCGTATGCTCCATGACCACTGGACTAATTGTATACATGTAGGAGGGGACTATGTTTTCTAAAATTGACTCCTTCTACCTTGGGCCACAAACTTATTAATCACCCCTCATAATTAAGCTGAGTACCAGTTTCAATGTGTCCCAATTAACTGGAATCCACCGTATTCCTTAAATACCAATACAAGACCTAATGAACCCCTGGGTACTCTCTGTGGTACCTTGAAGAGCACTTGCTTATGTAACAAAAAGGTGAGTGTGCTTCCAATTCTCGATGTCTGTGCAGTGTTGTGAGGCATCCTGAGAAATATGATGAGATGCTGGATAAATACAAGGTCCTTTTGATTAAAAAAATTAGCCACAGATCTTTAACTTTTAGAAGATCACCTACAGCCCATTTAAGATCACTCACTCGGCAGGTAAACACCATGTACGGGGGAAGATGTTATATTCCTTTGGGAAGAGTTTCAGCATCCTGTTCAAATTCCTGGCCAGTAGGTCCTTCCTACAAATCTCACTCATTCCTGGAAAGTGATTAATTTTCTGCAGAAATTAAAATATTTGAAACAGATCAGTGATCGTATCCACCACATAACAGAGAATGAAAAACAAAAGGAATTGAGAGAAGGCTGGGAAGAAATCAGCTATGATCAGAACCCAGACCATATGTATATGACAAATTCTCAGACCATAGGTCAAGGAGAAGGTGGAGGGACACTCTTCACTGTGCTATATCTACACCTCATTAATCTGAAACTAGTTATTACATTTGAAACTCCAGAAAATCTGCAGATGCTGGAAATCCAAAGCAACACACACAAAATTCTGGAGGAACTCAGCAAACCAGGCAGCATCTGTGGAGATGACAATGTTTTGGGCCTAAACCCTTAATGAGGACTGGAAAGGAAGGGGTACGGAATCAGACTAAGAAGGTGGGGGAAGGGTGGAAGAAGTACAAGGTAGTAGGTAAGAGAGGGAAATAGGAATGGGGAATGGTGAAAGACAGGGGGTGGTGTAAGAGGCCAGAGTGGGGAATTGAAGAAGGAAGTGAGAGGGGAAAAAGAATTACTGGAAGTTGGAGAAATCGATGTTCAAGCCATCAGATTGGAGGCTACTCAGACAGAATACAAGGTGTTGCTCCTCCAACCTGAGAGTGGCCTCACCATGGCAGAAGTGGAGGCCATGGACTGACATGTTGGAACGGGAATGGAAAGTGGAATTGAAATAGGTGGCCACTGGGAAATCCTGCTTTTTGTGGTGGATGGGGTGGAGATGTTCAAACAAAGAGTAACCTCCACCACCAAGCACATCTTTCCCTCCCCCCCACTTTCCGCTTTCCACAGGGATCACTCCCTACGCAACTCCCTTGTCCACTCGTCCCTCCCCATTAATCTCCCTCCTGGTACTTATCCTTGCAACCAGAACAAGTGCCACACCTGCCCCTACACCTCCTCCCTCACTACCATTCAGGGCCCCAAACAGTCCCTCCAGGTAAGGCGACACTTCACTTGCGAGTCTTTCGGGGTCATCTACTGTATCCTATTTTCGCAGTGAGATCTGACATAGATTGGGAGACCACTTCATCGAGCACCTTCACTCCATCCACCATAAAAAGTAAGATTTCCTGGTAGCCACCCATTTTAATTCCACTTCCCATTTCCATTCTGACATGTCAGTCCATGGCCTCCTCTATTGCCACAAAGAGGCCACACTCAGGTTGGAGGAGCAACACCTATTTCATTCGGGTAGCTTCCAACCAGATGGCATGAACATCGATTTCTCAAACTTCTGGTAATTGCTCCCTTCTCCTCTCTTTCAACATTCCCCTATTTCAGTTTCCTCTTTCACCTTATCTCCTGACCTGTCCATCAACTCCCTCTGGTTTTCCTCCCCCTTCCCTTTCTTCCATAGTCTTCTACGCTCTCCTATCAGATTCCCTCTCCTCCAGCCCTTTATCTCTTTCACCAATCAACTTCCCAGCTCTTTACTTCACCTCTACCCCTCTCCCGGTTTCACCGATCACCTGCCATTTTATACTTCTTCCTCCCCTCACTCCCTTCCTTTCCAGTCCCAATGAAGGGTCTCAGCCCGAAACCTCAACTGTTTACTCTTTTCCATAGATGCTGGCTGGGCTGCTGAGTTCCCCCAGCAACTTGTGTGTGTTGCTACTACATTTTGTTAGTTTCTTCTTTTTCTCCCCAGTGCACTGACCTGAAATCGCTTCATTTCCATAACTCTCTCATGAGAAACAGATGTGTCAGTCCAGTACAATATCCATTCCTCATCCTCTTCAACCTCCTTCAGTCCATATCGACGAGCTGCACGGCGGACTAGAACACAGAGTGGAGACATAAACCAACCATCGTAATGGAGAGACAGTGAGGCACAGACTACTGGGGAAGGATACAAAGTTGGAAAGAGAATTACAAAAAGTGAAGGAATAATAAAGACAAATGGTTAACAAACTACTCATAAGATTAAAGCATAAAGAAAGGAGGAGACAAGAAGAGAAAATGTCAATAAATCATTTACTAGCTGGTTTAGTAATTCTAAGCAATGTAATTGAATCAGTCATTATCACATTTGGTAAGTCGATTTAACTATTGAAACAGAATACTAACCAAAATGGACATTTAGAAATCAGACTACCAAAACATCTGCAGGTCTGTGTTGAATTTTTACAGAGTACAGCCATAGCAGCCAGCAGGAGACATTAGTTGTAAATTTCTTTATCTGATGATAATCTATGGGGCAGAGAAGGGTGGGTGTGATGGAATTAACTGCAGATTATGATTTCAGCCAAACAGTCCTTGTATTGGACATCAGAAACACCACAAATGGAGTGGGATTCACAAAATAGCTCAAAGTTGAAAAGGCTAATTGACGCACACCATCAAAACTCACATTGTGACATGAGACACAAAAGGTGGAATGATGCTAAAGGGATTGCACCCAAAAATAGTGTCTAGGGAGGGTGAATAAGATTGGAGGGGGAAAACTGGTCTGAGCAAGTCTCCCTGGCCTATTAATCCCTTAATTACATTGGAACTTACCACTTTCATACTTGCAATTGATCAGATTGACACCAATGAACCTGCAAAACAGAAGAGATAGGGAGTGAAAGACAACAGCATTAACCCAGATACCCTAAGCTGTACTAGTCTATGCAATGGAGTGGCCCCAAGCCAGACACATCAGTCCAAGTATTAACCCTGTGATAGACTGCCTGGTTTAAGTTGTGTGTTTGAGTTGAAATGGTTGCTATGAGGGAGTATCACTGAAATATGGTGGAACCTGGGCCTCTGTACCTCCCTTTGCAAGTGGATCCTCGACTGCGTAACCAGAGGATCACAATCTGTGTGGACTAGTAATAACTTCTCCACCTTGCTGACAATCAACGCTGACGTACCACAGGGGTGTGTGCTTAGCCCACTGCTCTACTCTCTCTACACCCATGACTGTGTGGCTAGGCAAAGCTCAAAAGCCATCTATAAATTTGCTGATGATACAACCATTGTTGACAAGAGGGTGTACAAGAGGGAGCGAGATATACCAGTGTGTTGAGTGGTGTTACAATAACAAGCTGGCACTCAACATCAGTAAGACAAAAGAGCTGATTGTGGACTTCAGGAAGGGTAAGGTGAAGGAACACATACCAGTCCACATAGAGGGATCAGAAGTGGAGAGAGTGAGCAATTTCAAGTTCCTGGGTGTCAGGATCTCTGAGGATCTAACCTGGTCCCAACATTATCGATGCAGCTATAAAGAAGACAAGACAGCGGCTATATTTCATCAGGAGTTTGAGGAGATTTTGTTTGTCACCTAAAACACTCGAAAACTTCTACAGATGAACCGTGGAGAGCATTCTGACTGGCTGCATCACTGTCTGGTATGGGGGGTGGGGAGTGTGGTGCTACTGCACAGGATCACAGTAAGCTGCAGAGAGTTGTACGGCAGGAAATCGGTGTGTCGTCGGGGGACTCCGAAGATCTCTGGCTGTGTGCCCAGAAACCAGAGATCTTTGGGCACAGAGCTCAGAAAAAGTGACGCAACGGACTTCTAACATCGTAAACCAGTGAGTTGTTTGTTATGTCTCACCTTTCGCTGTGAAACGGAGACATCTCTTTCTCCCTTATTAGGGAGAGAGAGAGCCTGTGGTATGCTGAATACCAGGTGAACAAGTAGTCTTTGGGGTACTGCAAATCTGTGTCTTTGCTGATGCTTTGCTCACGCTTGGTGGTGGGTGCCAATGCTTTTTTTTGCCGGTGGGGGGAGGGGGATTGTTGCTTGCTGCTGCTTATGCGCGGGAGGGAGGGGAGCTGGGGGGGGGGACTTTGGGGTTCTAACATTTAACTGTCATTCACTCTTTGGGGGCACTCCTCTGTTTTCGTGGATGGTTGTGAAGAAAAAACATTTCAGGATGTATATTGTATACATTTCTCTGACATTAAATGTACCTTTGAAACCTTTGAAAACTCCCCAGTACCCAGGGCATGCCCTCTTCTCATTGTTACCATCAGGAAGGAGGTACAGAAGCCTGAAGGCACACACTCAGCGATTCAGGAACAGCCTCTTCCCCTCTGCCATTTGATTTCTAAATGGACATAGAACCCATGAACACTACCTCACTGCTCTTTTTTTGGTGCTGATTAAGCTTGATATTGAGTCAATGTGAGGTGTGTTCACAAATTTCACTTGTCAGTGTGCAGATCAATGGGGAACATTTAATTGTACTGGTAAAAGCACAAAAGACCTGGTGAAATAATCATAAAAGTTGATTCTGACTATACCTTCGCCTCTTCTTTTTCTTTTTGACTGGATCCTCTTTAACATTGTTCTCTTTGCTTTTCTGTTTGGGCAAGTCGAGCTCCTGTTTGTGAAGATCCTCTCCGTCCCTTGCTTCTTGCTGTTGCATGGCACAGCTCAGCAACTCCTGAGCTGTTGGGCTGTTTCTAATCACATCTACTTTACTTGGAGTGGATTCATTTTCGTCCTCTGACCCCTCAGATGGACTCTCTTCTTCATTTTCTGCTTCCTCCTCAACGGAATCTCCCTCAGAATCACTCCTGCCTCCAGATGCATTCATGGTGACTTTGTAAGAGAGAATAAAAAGACTTACATAAGAATCCTCTGACTTAGATTAATCAGCTAGGTGTACCTTTCATAAGGCATCAGTCCTGATGAAGGGTCTTGGCCTGAAACGTCGGCTGCTTATTCTTTTACATAGACATTACCTGCCCTGCTGAGTTCCTCCCACATCTTGTGTGTGTTATTTTTTATAATAACTCCACCCTGGACGGTCCCAAACCCAGCTGCAAAAGGAGGAGGGTTGGGCATGGGGTCAGCAACCTCATCCCGTAAAAACCCAGTGCTGCAGAAATCCCAACAGGAGATCCAAAGAGCTCTTCCACGGCAGAGGAATGATCTCTATACCTGGGGACAATTTGAAAGACTGGCCCAAGGACAGAGGACTCGGGCAAGTCGCTGTCAGCGGCCTGTGCCCCAGAAGGGGTGATGGGCTAAGAAGAAGAAGATCTTTTATAATGCTGTTTACGTTGTAAATACTTCCTGGTGTTCCTGTATTTTTTCACAGTTATTCTTATATCTAATTTTATTTTTATACAATGCTTTCTTCTCTGTAATTGTTGATTTTTTCAAATTTCAAAGTAAATTTATTATCAAAGTATATATAGATCACCATATAATACCCTGAGATTTATTTTTAAATCCAATTGATATAGCTGTTTGAGCAACAGGCCTTCATCCATAACCAAAGGAGCTCCAATCCTCCCCTACAGATCTGTGCAATGCCCTAGCTTGCATAACAATACCTGAGACCCGACATTTGCACTGCACACCCAGCACACATCCTTCTTATAAGCTGGATGTATCTTCGACACTGGGCTAATTTTCATCCATCAGTCTTGTGACCACATTGTCCTCTGCCTACAAAATGCTATTATTTTAAAATTCTTGACCAAGTTCTCAAATCCTTCCCTATTCCCACCCCCTAAATGATGGAGGAACTCAACAGGTCAGGAAGCACCAATGGAGAGGAATAAACAGTCAAAATTACGGGCTGAGACCCTTCATCAGAACTCAGTCCAAAACATCAACTGCTTATTCCTCTCCATAGATGCTGCCCGACCTGCTGACTGTCTGACATTTTCTGTAACATTCTATTTACATATTTGAACATATGTAATTTGAAGATTCAATCTCTTTATCATCTTCATGCTTCTAACCAGTGTTTACACTGCATTTTATGGTAATCAGATTTAATGTGACCGTGTATGATCGTTTTATCCCCTTCTACCCAATTTAAGACTTTTTTAACGAGGAGACAGCGATTTCCACGTTCAAATATGCATTGATAATGAATATTAAAACCCACAGCAACCTCTTCGAAATTGTTATCGTACAAGAATTAAATCTTTTGGGAGGGTTACTGGTTTATCCCCTGTTTAGCATTTGCAACAAATCAACCCGGTTCAGTAACAGGCCGGTTGCTAGGGCTCCCTGGGCCGCCTTGTCATGGAGCTGAGGCGTGAAACTGGCCTCAGGAATATGCCCGGGGAACCGCAGAGGCCTGCGAGGCAGGCCACCAGCACCGATCTCTGGGTTTAACGGAGAACCGGACAACACTAACCTGACGCACACCCGCCCCACCGACCAGGCCTCACCGCAGCCGCGGCTCCTCTCGTAACCATGACAACCGGACGCTCAGCCTGATTAGTCCACGGGCTTCGCTTTTTCATTGGTGGCCTTGAGCGTGTTATGTTAATTACATACGTAGAGAGATGAAACTCGTTACTATTGGTTGCTGCACAGCAAGTCGCTCTCCATTGGTTCAAGGGACTTCCCTATTGAACACAACCTGACCGGTTCTGGTTTTGATCGGGTCATTTATTGACTACATTTAAAACATAGGATATGCAGAACTAAACATACTGCTCGCAAACATTAACAATTTGCATTACAATGAACTTTTCTAATTGCGTTTACTTGTAAAGATTTATTTCGTGAATGCTGCTTATGTGATGTAAACTGCCGATGATTCCGTTCCAACTAAGTTTTCCATGCATGTGCCAACACATCGCGCTGAAGTGCTGAAGGTATATGGAATATAACAAAGTGGTGTCTGTTACTGAGGGATCGTGCGGAGCACACAAGGTCGCCAGCGTGCAGGATCCTAACTGAACTTTATAGCCCTCTTTGTACAGTATGTGAACTCCTATGTGGGAGTGGTCAACTCTACTGACTACCACTAATCCCCCCCCCCGAAAAAAAGGAAAAATACGTACTCCTCGTCCATAGAACTGCATTCAATTTATAGTCACTGAAATTGAGCGATTCAGTTCACTTTAACCAGAGCACGGAACTTAACAAATTTCACGTCACATGCCGGTGATAATAAACCTGATTCTGATTATGTTCCTTACAGAAACTAAAAAGAATTGCCAGCATTATAACCATCGCTGTCTTTGTTATCCTCCTTTTTCACCATCTTTTAAAGAACAATCTCAGTTTCAGGAACGTTTTCAACATTAGAACTCTTTTTTAAAAATCTAATGGAGGTCAGGGTGGACTGCCTGAACACTCGGGCAAAGAGAGAGGATTATTTTGCCTCTTTAGTCACTTGCCCTAAGCTATTAGGCTATGGAGTATATGTCTGTGGTGGGACAGGTAAATGAGCATATCAGGTGTAGGTTTCTGGACATGTTGGAGTGGATGGGGGACCTGGAACAGGTGTGTCCACCTCAGGTAGGTGGTGCTGGTCACTCTAGTTCTTCCTTTACCTTTCGTGGACTTTGAAGGCACACGAGTACATGCGTGTTCCACCTGATTTCACCTCGTGATGTTCTGACACAAACGATCATGCTGCTGGACTGTTGTTCCTTTGATGGATTGGTCTGAAACCCAGACAGCTTCGCCACTCCCGAGCGGCAACAAAGACTTTGCTCAGTGTCTGAGATCGTGCATGCTCTTTGTTTTCTCACGCCGTTCGTCTCAGATTTTCCCACTTTGTCTAAGTCTGGTGAGTGAGGCTGGGGAAGGGGAGGAAGAAAGGGCAGGCTTGTGCTCAGTCTCCAGCCCGCCACCAGCTCTGATGGACTGTAACATTTCGCAAGAGGTGTAGAGCATTGAGCTGGCAGCGTTTTGTAGGAATCTTCTGCCTTCAGTAGGAGACTTCTAACAGTCTGCACCCTTCTTTCTGCTTCTCCATCTGCCTGTGGGTACTGTGGACTGCTTGTCTGGAGTTTGAACTCATCGTCCTTAGCACAGGCTTCGAATTTTCAGCAGCTGAACAGTGGACCGTTGTCTGACACAAGTGTCTCTGGTATTCCATGGTGAACAAATACGGCTTTCAGGTGCTGTATATCTCCTGCTAACATTGTAGAGGACAGCTTGGACACATCAACATTCCATGAATTGTAATCCACAGTGAGAAGATATTTGTCTCTTTTCAGCTCGAAAATGTCTGTTCCTGCAATTTTCCATGAAAGTCTGTGAATTCTGTGGGAATTCAGCATGAATTTTGTGCAGTTTTCTGCATGCTTCACATTGTTTTACACAATCTCCCAGCTGTGAGCTCAGACCAGGTCACCACATGGATTGCCTTGCTCTTAGACAACATTTTTCAGTGCCTTGATATCCTTGGTGGATTTGACTGATGACGTTAGCTGTGCATAGAAGCAGGAATGACGAGTCTGGAGCCCTTTAGCAGCAAACCATCAAGTATGGTGAGTGTGTCTCTTTGGAGCCAGTAAGGTCTGATTCATGAGCTCCTTTTGGAACAGCTGGCCATCCATGCTCACAGTATTTCATGACCTTGCTGCAGATTTGGTCCTTTTTCAGCTCAGCATGAATTTCATCCAGTTTACTCTGTGATGCAGAAAAGCTTTCACATACTTGAGCTAAGTAGATGTTGGTGTCTTCCATGAGGGCAGAGTCAACTTCCATCCACTGACTTTTGCATGGCATCCTCGACAGTGTCTGGTGTTGGGAAAAATTTGCCAGGGACATGTTCAATATCATAACAGAATTGCATAAACCTCATTCTGAATCTTTGCAGACGTGGAGGTAAGTCATCCAAGTGTTTTGAGCAGAGGAGGCTGACAAGTAGTTTGTGGTCTGTTTCAAATGGGAAATTATCGCCTATCAAGTAGCAGCTGAAGTTTTCACAAGCCCCCAGCATCTCCTTCTCGATTTGGATGTAACACTGTTCAGCAGGACTCGGTGGTCTTGATTCATATGCTACCGGTTTCCATATACCACTGTAGTCTTGCATGAGCACTCCCAAACTCCTGCCAATTTGTCAGCTGAGACCTTGATTGCTTACTTCAGATCAAAGAATGCCAATGTTGGCGGAAAGATAAGCTCTGGTTTAAGTGATGAGAATGACTTCTGTGGTGCATCTCAGATCTAAGAGAAGGTAATGTAGTGGCTTTGTTTTCTCTACCAAATCTGGAATGAACTTTGCCAGCTGGTTTACTCTGCCAAGGAAACTGGGATCTCTGATACATTCATAGGTTGTTCCATGTTTCAAACTCCTGCCATTTTGTCTGAATCTGGTTGCACTCCCTCTGAGGATTGTTTGTGACCTGAGAACTTCACCTCCAACTTTGCAAATTCACATTTCTTTTTGTTCAGGGAGATTCCAGCTTGTTTCAGTTTCTCCAAGGCAGCTTCCACTCTTTTGTCATGTTCTTCACTTGAGCCTCCAAAGATGAGTATATCGTCCATGTGGCAGACCATTCCCTCCAAAATTTGATCATCCTCACCTGAAAGAGTTCAGGGTCCGATGATATGCCATAAAGAAGTCTCTTGAAACATAGGAACATAGAAAATAGGTGCAGGAGTAGGCCATTCGGCCCTTCGAGCCTGCACCGCCATTTATTATGATCATGGCTGATCATCCAACTCAGAACCCTGCACCAGCCTTCCCTCCATACCCCCTGATCCCCGTAGCCATAAGGGCCATGTCTAACTCCCTCTTAAATATAGCCAATGAACTGGCCTCAACTGTTTCCTGTGGCAGAGAATTCCACAGATTCACCACTCTCTGTGTGAAGAAGTTTTTCCTAATCTCAGTCCTAAAAGGCTTCCCTTTTATCCTCAAACTGTGACCCCTCGTTCTGGACTTCCCCAACATCGGGAACAATCTTCCTGCATCTAGCCTGTCCAATCCCTTTAGAATTTTATACATTTCAATCAGATCCCCCCTCAATCTTCTAAATTCCAACGAGTACAAGCCTAGTTCATCCAGTCTTTCTTCATATGAAAGTCCTGCCATCCCAGGAATCAATCTGGTGAACCTTCTTTGTACTCCCTCTATGGCAAGGATGTCTTTCCTCAGATTAGGGGACCAAAACTGCACACAATACTCCAGGTGTGGTCTCACCAAGGCCTTGTACAACTGCAGTAGTACCTCCCTGCTCCTGTACTCGAATCCTCTCGCTATAAATGCCAGCATACCATTTGCCTTATTCACCGCCTGCTGTACCTGCATGCCCACTTTCAATGACTGTTGTATAATGACACCCAGGTCTCGTTGCACCTCCCCTTTTCCTAATCGGCCACCATGCAGATAATAATCTGTTTTCCTATTTTTGCCATCAAAGTGGATAACTTCACATTTATCCACATTAAATTGCATCTGCCATGAATTTGCCCACTCACCCAACCTATCCAAGTCACCCTGCATCCTCTTAGCATCCTCCTCACAGCTAACACTGCCGCCCAGCTTCGTGTCATCCGCAAACTTGGAGATGTTGCATTTAATTCTCTCATCCAAGTCATTAATATATATTGTAAACAACTGGGGTCCCAGCACTGAGCCTTGCGGTACCCCACTAGTCACCGCCTGCCATTCTGAAAAGGTCCCATTTATTCCCACTCTTTGCTTTCTGTCTGCCAACCAATTCTCTATCCACATCAATACTTTACCCCCAATACCGTGTGCTTTAAGTTTGCACACTAATCTCCTGTGTGGGACCTTGTCAAAAGCCTTTTGAAAATCCAAATATACCACATCCACTGGTTCTCCCCTATCCACTCTACTAGTTACATCCTCAAAAAATTCTATGAGATTCGTCAGACATGATTTTCCTTTCACAAATCCATGCTGACTTTGTCCGATGATTTCACCGCTTTCCAAATGTGCTGTTATCACATCTTTGATAATTGACTCCAGCAGTTTCCCCACCACCGACGTTAGGCTAACTGGTCTATAATTCCCCGGTTTCTCTCTCCCTCCTTTTTTAAAAAGTGGGGTTACATTAGCCACCCTCCAATCCTCAGGAACTAGTCCAGAATCTAACGAGTTTTGAAAAATTATCACTAATGCATCCACTATTTCTTGGGCTACTTCCTTAAGCACTCTGGGATGCAGACCATCTGGCCCTAGGGATTTATCTGCCTTTAATCCCTTCAATTTACCTAACACCACTTCCCTACTAACATGTATTTCACTCAGTTCCTCCATCTCACTGGACCCTCTGTCCCCTACTATTTCTGGAAGATTATTTATGTCCTCCTTAGTGAAGACAGAACCAAAGTAATTATTCAATTGGTCTGCCATGTCCTTGCTCCCCATAATCAATTCACCTGTTTCTGTCTGTAGGGGACCTACATTTGTCTTTACCAGTCTTTTCCTTTTTACATATCTATAAAAGCTTTTACAGTCAGTTTTTATGTTCCCTGCCAGCTTTCTCTCATAATCTTTTTTCCCCTTCCTAATTAAGCCCTTTGTCCTCCTCTACTGAACTCTGAATTTCTCCCAGTCCTCAGGTGAGCCACTTTTTCTGGCTAATTTGTACGCTTCTTCTTTGGAATTGATACTATCCCTAATTTCTCTTGTCAGCCACGGGTGCACTACCTTCCTTGACTTATTCTTTTGCCAAACTGGGATGAACAATTGTTGTAGTTCGTCCATGCAATCCTTAAATGCTTGCCATTGCATATCCACCGTCAATCCTTTAAGTGTCATTTGCCAGTCTATCTTAGCTAATTCACGTCTCATACCTTCAAAGTTACCCTTCTTTAAGTTCAGAACCTTTGTTTCTGAATTAACTATGTCACTCTCCATCTTAATGAAGAATTCCACCATATTATGGTCACTCTTACCCAAGGGGCCTCTCACGACAAGATTGCTAATTAACCCTTCCTCATTGCTCAAAACCCAGTCTAAAATAGCCTGCTCTCTAGTTGGTTCAAAAAACCATCCCGCATACATTCCAAGAAATCCTCTTCCTCAGCACCTTTACCAATTTGGTTCACCCAATCTACATGTAGATTGAAGTCACCCATTATAACTGCTGTTCCTTTATTGCACACATTTCTAATTTCCTGTTTAATACCATCTCCAACCTCACTACTACTGTTAGGTGGTCTGTACACAACTCCCACCAGCGTTTTCTGCCCCTTAGTGTTATGCAGCTCTACCCATATCGATTCCACATCTTCCCAGCTTATTTCCTTCCTTTCTATTGCGTTAATCTCCTCTTTAACCAGCAACGCCACCCCACCTCCTTTTCTTTCATGTCTATCCCTCCTGAATATTGAATATCCCTGAACGTTGAGCTCCCATCCCTGGTCACCCTGGAGCCATGTCTCTGTGATCCCAACTATATCATAATCATTAATAACAATCTGCACTTTCAATTCTCCAAGGCAGAGATGGCTTCCATATGGTGTTATAAAGATTGTGAACTTCTGTGACTCAGGAGCTAAATGGTTCTGCCAGAACCCTGAGTTCGCATCTAGTTTGGAGAAGAACTTTGCTCCACCCAGCATACCCAGTGTGTGCTCAACAGAGAGCAGAATAAACTTCTCCCAACTCACTGGATTATTCACTTTTGTTAGATCAACACAGATCCTCACCGTGCCATCTGGTTTGGGAACAGGAACAACACCCACACACCAATCAATAGGTTATGGGTAAGATTATGTGTGGTTGTGGTTGTGCCTCTGTGTGTGTGCATCACTTAGAGAGATTGTACACTCAGTGGCCACTTCATTAGCTCCCTCCTGCACCCACAGAACTGTCACTCATTGGATGTTTTTATTTTTTGCATCATTCTCTGCAAACTCTAGAGACAGTTGTGCATGAAAATCCCAGGCAATCAGCACTTTCTGAGATTCAAACCACCCCATCTGGCACCAATGATCATTCAAAAAGTAATGAAAAGTTAATTTTATTATCACAGTACATACATGTCACCATACACAACCCTGAAATTCATTTTCCTGTGGGCATACTCAGCAAATCTATAGAATAGTAACAACAGATCAACCGAGTGCAGAAGACAACAAAATGTGTAAATACAAATATTGATAAATAGCAATAAATAATGAGACTATGAGGTAACCGGATAAAGAGTCCTTAAAGTGAGACCATTGGTTATGGGAACAACTCAGTGGATGGGCAACTGAGTGTAGCTATCCCCTTTTGTTCAAGAGATTGATGTTGTTGGATGGTAACTGTGCTTGAAACTGGTGGTGCGAGTTATAAGGCTGCTGTACCTACTACCTGATGGCAGCAGTGAGAAAACAGCACGACCTGGGTGGTGGGGATCTCTAATGGTGCTGCTTTACTACAACGGTGTTTCATGTGAGGGCCTTACCTATGATGTACTGGGCCGAATCCACTACCTTTTGTAGGATTTTCCATTCAAAGGCATTGGTGCTTCCACACCAGGCTGTGATGCAGCCAGTCAATACACATCTATAAAAGTTTGTCAAAGTATTTGATGTCATGTCAAATCTCCGCAGACTCTCGAGGGGTAGAGGTGATGCCGTGCTTTCTTCACCATTGCCCTCACATGTCGGGTCCAAGACAGATCCCCTGAAATAGTAACACCCAGGATGTAAAGTTACTGACCCTCTCCATCTCTGATCCTCCAGTGAGTACAGGCTCATGGACGTCTGGTTTCCCTCTGCTGAAGTCTACAATCAGTTCCTTGGTCTTGCTGACACTGAGTGAGAAGTTGTTGTTAGGGCACCACTCAGACAAATTTTCAATCTCCCACCTGTATGATGATTCATCTCCACCTTTGATTCGGCCCACAACAGTGTTGTCATCACCAACCTTGAATATGACTTTGGAGCAGTGCTTAGCCACAGCCATAAGTGTAAAGTGAGAAAAGTTGGGGACTAAGCACACAGCCCTGGGGTGCACCTGTACTGATGGCCTCCGAGAAGGAAGTGTTTTTGCCAATCCGAACTGACTGGGGTCTGCAAATAGGAAAATTGAGGATCCCATGGCACAAGGAGGTATTGAGGCCAAGGTCTTGGAACTTATTGATTAGTTTTGAGGGGATGAAGGTATTAAATGCTGAGCTGTAACCGATAAAGAGCATTTGGTCTACAGCACCAGTTCGAGGATCACCATGTTCTGTTCAATACTGAGGGAGAGCCCAACCTGGGCAGCTTGATGGTATTGGTCCATGGCACAAAAACAGTTTGGAAACCCCTGCGCTAGAGAGAGTGTGGGATGGAGTTTTTCAGCTCCGAGAAGAGCCCGACTAGGTTACAGTTGTTTTCCTTGTAGCAGAGGGGCTGAGGGGGGAGAACTAACAGAGTTTATAAAATGAGAGAAGAAGGGTGAGGATATCAATAACAGGGAGCATAAGTTTAAGGTTAGAAGGAGTTTTAAGAGGGATCTGAAGGGGAAGTTTATTTTCCACGGAGTAAATGAAAGATAGTCACTGCGTTTCAGGGACAGTCAGACAGACATTTCAAAGCAGGTGTAGAGGGCTGGCACACACATGGAGGGCCGAAGGTCCGTTTCTGCCCCACACAACCCCAACAGGCACTGGAATGGTTTGAATTCCCGCTGGGAGAGTGCGCAGGCGCTGTCCTGGGCGACCTGGAAACCATGGAAACAGGAGGCGTGGCGATGACGTCGCGGGCTGGCGGCAGGCTGCGAGCCCGGTCCGGGATCCGTTCTGATGGGAGAGCAAGAGCAGGAAAGACCGAGGCCTGAGCCGGAGCCCGAGCCCGACTTCGTCTACACGGAGCGAGACCTGATGCGGAGCGGCATCCGCTGGGATGGAGCGCGGCCCGACTCCCGCTTCGACGAGGCGCTGCGCTTGGCCTGGGAGCGGAGGATGCGAGCCGGCTGCTTCCGTTACCGGCTGTGGGAGCCCGAGCTGCCGGTGCGGGAGCTGCCGGGGAGGTGCCGCCTGCTGGCGCAGCTCAACGTCCGGCGGGCCACCGAGCGCCGCAAGCCTCAGGAGATCCTCAGCGTGCGGCAGCCCTTCGACCCGCAGCGCTTCAACTTCAGCCGCGTCCCACGCCGGGAGCTCCTCTTCCGCCTGCGCCCGAGCCCGAGCCCCGAGGCCGGCGGTGCCGAGGCCCTGTTGATAATCAACGTCAGCCCCCTGGCCTACGGCCACGTCCTGCTGCTGCCCGAGCCCGAGCTGCTGCGGCCGCAGGCCCTGACTCGAGCCGCGGTGCTCCGGGCCCTCGAGCTGGTCTTCCTGAGCTCCGAGCCCGCCTTCCGGGTCGGCTTCAACAGCCTGGGCGCCTTCGCCTCCGTCAACCACCTGCACCTGCACGGCTTCTACCTGCCGCACCGGCTGCAGGTGGAGTCCGTGCCCACCGAGCCGCTGGGCGAGGCCGGCGTCGGGGCCCGGCTCCACCGGCTCTGCGGCCACTACACCCGGGGGCTGGCGCTCTACTCGGGCGGCCGAGCCCGCGACCGCGCCGAGGTGGCGGACACGCTGCTGGCCGTCAGCGACCTGCTGCTGCGCCGCTCGCTCGCCCACAACCTGCTGGTGAGCCGCGGCTGCCCGCTGGGGCCGGGGCCGGGGCCGGGGCCCGGGCCCGGGCCCGAGAGCCGGGACGGCGTGCGGCTCATCGTGTGGCCGCGCACTCCCTGCTTCGGTGCCAAGGACGAGTCGGCCTTCAACGTGGCCGTCTGCGAGCTGGCCGGCTTCCTGCCCGTCAAGACGGCCCGGCACTTCGAGAGCCTGACCGAGGAGTCGGCGCTGCGGGCCATCGGCGAGGAGCAGCTGCCCGCCGAGCACTTCTCACGGCTGTGCGCCGAGATAGCGGCGCTGCCGCTGCCCTGAACCCACAGTGCACCCAGTGCGGCTGCTTCCCGTTATCCTGTCACCCCTCACCCCTCCCGGTACCCCCGGCCACGGCCCCTCTGCCTCCCAGCAAAAGGGGAACAGAACGAGGCCACTCGGCCCGTCTAATCCTGTCCTACGGCATGGGGCGGTTAGCGTGGCGTTATTACACTTCGGGACTTTGGGGTTCAGTCCTGGCGTCCTCTGTAAGACGTTTGTACGTCTTTTCTATCCATGTGCATGTGGGTTTCCTCTGTGGGCCCTGGTTTCTTCCCACAGTTCAAAGTCATAGGTTAATTGGTCATTGTAAATTGTCCCGTGATTAGGCTAGGGTTAAATTGGTGGGTTGATGCACTACTTGAAAGGCTAGAAGTGCCCAAACCATGCTGTATCTCTAAAGTCACCGATGAATCTATCCACTTTCCTATCACCACCCCCACATTCCTCAGGAAAAACTCTTCCCCTGCTAGTCTCACCTACCCCAAACAGTCAGAGTGGTGGTTGTGACTTGCAAGGTTGCTGGAGAAATTCAGCAGATCAGGTAGCATCTATGGAGGGAAATGGGTAGTCAATGTTTCAGGTCGAGACCCTTTGTCGGGACTCTCTTGTTCATTTCCTTCCACAGATGCTGACTGACCAGCTGAGTTCCTCCTGCTCTTTGCTCCATATTTCCACTATCAGCCATCTCCTGTGTTTCCCGGGTGGTTGGCATGCCTGCTCTCCCGCTGCTGGAATAGAACATAAAACAGTGCATGTTGTGCTGATGTTTTAACCCTCTGCACAATTAACTTAACCCTTCCCTCCCATGGTCCTCCATTTTGCTTTCATCCATGTGCCTACCTAACAGTTCCTTAAATTTCCCTAATATATTAGCCCCTACCCCCACCTCGTCATTCCACACACCTCCCACTTCATGTGTGTTTTATAAAGAAAACTTTGACCTTTCCTCCGCTCACCTTAAAAGGATGTGCTCTGGTATTGGCTGCTGCTTCCTTGGGGGAAAGCATTGGCTGCCCTCTCTACTTCCGGTCCACTGCTGATCTTGGAATGAAGCCGACTGGACCTGGGTCACTGCTGACAATCGGGAATTTCCGGATGAAAATACTTCTCTGGCTGTAAATTGGAAATAATATCAACATCGGGACAGCTAAAGCTCAGCAGAGAGACAGGAAACATTATCTCCAGGGTTACTGCAAGACAAACACACAGGCTGGACCATCCTGTGTGGAGATGTGTAAATGAGTTATTTATATCAATCAACCTTTGAGCTTGAAGTCGGGGCCTTAACGTGGCTCTGGGTGCCTCAGTTTGAACTGCTCTAGGAACTAAAAGAGTTGGTGAGCTGATGCTGGAATTGACGGAAGCACCCTGAGGTTCCAGTCCAGCAGGTTACCTTTGGGCCTCTGTGGAGCAGGCTGGCTCAGTGTCGGACCGGAAACCTCTGGCCGCCTGCGTTTTCCGAGATCTCATGAGTTTGACATTGGGTTGATGTTGAGGCATTTGGACTGCTACCCACGGAAATACTTGAATGATATGGTAACATGGAAGCAACTCTGTTGGAGGAAATTCACCTCCTGTTGGCTGCTGCACGCCTTTGTTTGCAAATAGACTACCTAGAAATACTCAATGGGTCAGGCTGCTTCTGTGGTAAGAGAAACCGGCTGTGCTTCAGGCGGGAAGGCTTTTTTTTTGTTGCAAGGATGAAGTCTGAGCTGAGCATTTTTGGAATTTTCTGATTTTTGTTTTAGACTTTGGACACCTTCAGTTCTTTTACACCCAATTGTTCAAAGCTGGTATATCAGCTAGGGAACCAGGTACCTACAAATGAAGACTGTTTCTAACAATCTGTATGAGGACTGTGTTTGACAATTTAAGAGCTGCGGATGCTGGAAACATGGAAGAAATATGGACAGTGCTGCAGGTATTCAGCAGGTCAGGCAGCATCTGCAGAGAGACACTTAGTGTTTCATGTCAATGACACATCGCCAAATTAATACAATAATACATAGAACAGAGCCCTTCGGCCCACAGTGTTTGTGCTGACCTCGATGCCAATTTAAACTCCACATATGATCTATCATTTACGTGTCTGTATGTGAATTCACGTGCCTTTTAAGTGTTTCTGTTTTAACCTCTTCCACCACCTCCCCTGACCTGACAGTGTACCTATCCCTCTCTGTGTAAAATAAACTTCCCTCATACATCTGTGTCAAACACTCCCACTCACCGTAAAGCTATGCTCGTTAGTATTTACCGTTCCTACTTTGGGAACAAGACCTTAAGACATGGGAGCAGAATTAGGCCATTCAAACACTCTTCCTCTCACCGTGAAGTTATGTTCTCTAGTACTTACTGTTCCTGCTTTGGGAATAAGACCATAAGGCACAGGAGCAGAATTAGGCCATTCAATCTACTGAGTCGCTTTCATCATGGCCGATTCATTTTTTCCCCTCAAAATCCCATTCTCCTTGTAACCTTTGACGTCTTGAGTACTTATAAACCTCTGCTTTAAATATACCCAATAACTTGACCTTCATGGATCTCCATCTGCAGAATCACCACCCTGTTGCTAAAAAAATGTATCATCGTCTCTGTTCTAAAGGACATTCCTTTATTCTGATGCTGTGCCCTCTGGTCCTAGACTCCCCACTATTGTAAACATCCTGTCCGTGCTCATTCTATCCGAGCTTTTCGATATTGGATGGGTTTCAATGAGATTCTCTTTCCCTGGCCCCCACAGTGAGTACAGGCCTAGAGCCATCAAACGATTGTTGTATGTTAACCATTTTATTCCCAGTATTGTCTTCAAAAACCACCTCTGAACCCTCTCTAACACCATCACGTCCTTCCTTGGATTTGGGGCCCAAAACATCTCTCAATATTCCAGATATGGAGGTTCTGACTATCTACCCTATCTATGGTTCTCATTATTTTATCCACTTCTGTCAGTTCACCATCAGCTTCTGGTGTTCCAGAGTAAACAAAGTTTGTCCAACCTTTGCAGCTAATACTCCCTAATCCGGCTGACACCTCTTCCAGAGCCTCCACGTCCTTCCTGTAATGTGCTGCACACAATATACTTGAATTTCTAAATGAACAGAACTTGACATCTTTCCTGCAGGTAGGTGACCAGAACTTAACATTTGAAAAGCTCAGCAATCCATCTGAACTGTTACGCAATTCAGTAAATGACTGGTTTGTTTCTTGTGATGGTTGTCTGAAGCCAGGACCGTGGGGAATTTTGCATGGTCTTCCTGCCTGGGGACAGTGGCTACCTCACATTCTCTACTGTTGCATGAGCCCTGACTGTCCCAGTACACGTTCCAGCCAATTCAATACTTTGGAAGTATAGTCACTGGGGGCCATGCATTACAACTAAGTCCCATCAGTAATGTGTATTAAAGGAAATAAATATTGGCAGTATTTACATCCACAAGGGAAAGATGTGGCCTTGGTATACTGTAATGTCATTCCAAAATAAAAACTTACTGAGCCAACAAAACCGCAAATTCAGATTATATTAATCATTGTCACCATAAAACCCTGAGATTCATTTTCTTGCAGGTATTTGCAGTAGAATAAAGTACAATAGAATCAATGAAAACTACGCATAAGCAAAGACTGATAAATAACCACTGTGCAAAAGCAGAAAACAATGATAAATAAATAAAATTGAGAACATGAGTTGTAGTCATTGAAAGTGAGTTTTTGTGTTGTGGAATCCGTTCAGAATTGAGGTGAGTGAAGTTTTAAACATTTCTATTTTTATTGAAATATTTTTATATATCGAGACATAAGGTTTGGAGCCACACTGCCCAACAGTCCCCTAATCTAACACTACCCTGGTCATGAGGTAATTTCCAGTGATCAATTAACTGATATGTCTTTATGTGGGAGGAAACCCACAGGGTAGACGTACAAACTGCTTACAGGCAGTGGCAGGAATTGAACCTGGGTCACTTGTACTGAAAAGCATTGTGTTAACAACTACACTACCAAAGATTACCATCAGGGAGAAGGTATGAGAGAGTGAAGGCACACACTCTGTGTTTTAGGAACAACGAAATTTTTCCGTGTCCGTGAACACGACGTCACTATTTCGCTCTCTTTTTGAATTAGTTTTCAAAAAAATATTTTTACTGTATGTATTTCACTGTACTGTCAAGCAAAACAGCAAATGTCATGTCAGTGATAAAGCTAATTCTGAGGTTTACCAGGTGTTGCCTGAATTGAAGGGTAAGAGCTGTAATGAGAAGATGAACAAACCATATAGCAGGGTTCACAACCTGGGGTTCATGGACCCCTCGGTTAATTGTAGGGGTTCATGGCATAAAACAGTTTGGGAACCCCTACCCCAGGGCACTGGGGCTGACAGACCTGCTAGAGATAATTAAAATAACGAGAGGTATAGATAGGGTAGGCAGACAGAATCTTTTCCCCAGGGTAGACATGTCAAAAACAAGCTAGGGAAGGGAAATTTAAAGGCGACGTGAGGGGCAAGGTTTTTTTGTGCAGGATGGATTACTGAGGTAACGAGCAGCAGAAGCAGACAGTTTGGTGAAATTTAAGTCACAAGAATGTGAAGACTGGGGGAGTGTGGATGATGTATAGGAGGACACTGTATAAATTGGCACAGCCTCGTGGACCAAATGGCTGGCCTATTCTATGACAATTTTCACCGCTGAGGTGTATATATTTCGTCAACATGTTATGTAAAGGCTTAGATTTCTGCAGCGCCTTTCATGGTGAAATGAGGCCCCAACGCACCGTACATTTTAAATACAATGCCATCTCCCGATAGCTGGTGGCGCTGTTTCTATGTACAGTGTTCTCGTTAGAAAATCTACCTGGAACTTGTCAAGTCAATTTTTTTTTGGTTCTCCACAACTGGACCAAAATGCACCATATTTCGTAATGCCTAATGCCTTCCCACGGGGCAGGATGAGGGTTGGCAGTTTAGGGAATAGCCGCACACGTTAAACCTCTTTGGTCCCTGCGTATTTAATATCAACTCATCAAAAAGGCTGGATCCGTCCTTGGATACCGGCCGGACTCTTCTGAGTTAGTGGTGGAGAGGAGGTCACTAAGCAAACTTACCTGTTATGGACAATCTGGCACATCCTCTCCATGACCGACTGAATAAGCAGTGGAGCATCTTTCAAACAGGCTCATTCAGCTCTGCTGCCACAGGGATCGTTACAGAAAATCCTTCCTACCAAATGCAAGAACATACATCACAGTGCAATAGTCTCTGTTTTATTACTTCATACATTATAATTGCACATTGGTAAATTATAGTGTATATTATTATTCTGTAATGTATTATTAAGTCTCCACACTGTTAAATGTGTTTTTAAATGTTGCTGTTGTAATGAAGGAATTTCTCACTCGGGTCAATAAAGTGCTTATTATATTAAGGAAGAACGGGGACTTGGTGTACAAAGCCAGTCCAAGGATCCCTGAGGGTATGAAATATTTACCTTCATTAGCCGGGGATAGACTGCTACAGCAGGGAAGTTATAGTACAACTTTCTCAAACATCAGACCACAGTCGGAGCATTGTGTGCAGTTCTGGTCACCACACTATCGGAAGGATGTGGTTGCGCGGGACAGGGAACACTCGGGTCGAGTATGATGTTCTTTTGCTGGGTCCTCTCGTGGCTGTTCAGCCCGGTCGGGACCGACAGAACCGGGATGCGAGGATGCATTCATTCCCTTAATGGAGAAGGGCTCTGCGTGGTCGCGGACAGACCAGGGGCATAGAATGCAACTTGACCGAGGACGGTTTCCTGTGTCAACATCTTCCGCCAGCTCCACCGTTGAATCGCTGTCTGGAACCTCCCCTTTGACTCTGTCTCCGTGGGTGACCCCATCCCCCGGGTGACCTTATCTCCCCAGGTGACTCTATCTCCCCGAGTGACCCTGTCTCCCCGGGTGACCCTATCTCCTCCGGGTGACTCTATCTCCCCGGGTGACCCTATCTCCCAGAGTGACCCTATCTCCCTGAGTGACCCCATCCCCACGGGTGACCTTATCTCCCCGGGTGACTCTATCCCCCCTGGTAACTCTATCTCCCCCGGGTGACTCTCTCTCCCCGGGTGACTCTCTCTCCCTGAGTGACTCTATCTCCCCGGGTGAATGTATCTGCCCAGGTGAATCTGTCTCCCTGGGTGATTCTACCAGGAGCTAGGCGCCAGATCTCTGGAACTCACAAACCTCTTCACCAGACAAGGTGCCGATCCTCGGGTAGGGCCGGAATGTAGTGAGGAGGGGAACGTGTCCGCTGCCCGGAGGGAACAGAGAGCTGGGATTCCTTTTCCCTGGAGCACAGGAGGAACAATTATAAAAACAAGTGTAGATAGTGGAAATCTGAAACAAACATCAAACAGAATTCAGTGCGATATGGAAAGTTAATATTTTGGGTTGGCGAACCTTCATCTCTAGGAGAATCTGATTGAAATGGTAAAGAATTGTGAGGTACAGTATGTAGATCGAGAAAGTGGTCAGATTCCGTTGAGAGCTGCCTAAAATTAGAAAGTATATTAGGAGGTCGCTTCGTCGAGCCACCCCGCTCCATCCGCCACAAAAAGTGGGACTTCCCGGTGGCTACCCATTTTTTATTCTACTTCGCATTCCCATTCCCATTCCGACATGTCGGTCCATGGCGTCCTTTACTGTCACGATGAGGCCACACGCAGGTTGGAAGAGCAACATCTTATATTCTGCCTGGGCAGACTCCAGCCTGAACTCCGATTTCTCAAACTTCCGGTAGTTGCTCCCCATCGCCCATCCTTCCCCTTCCCCCTTCCCCCTTCCCCATTCACCATTCACCATTCCCCAGTCCCCATTCCTGATTCCTGTTTCCCTCTCTCACCTCATCTCCTTACCCTGGTGCTCCTCCCCTTCCCTCTCTTCCATGGTCTTCTACCCTCTCCTCCTCCAGCCCTGTATCTCTTTCACCAAGCAACCTCCCAGCTGGTTACTTCACCCCTCCCCCTTCCCCGGTTTCACCGATCACCTACCGCCTTGTACCCCACCCCACCCCATCTTCCTACTCCGACTTCTCCCCCTCTTTCCCAGTCCTGATGAAAGGCCTCGGCCTGAATTGTCGACTGTTTACTCGTTTCCATAGAAACTGCCGAGCCCGCTGAGCTCCTCCAGTATTTTGTGTGTATTTTGTATTGCTTCGGATTCCCAGCATCAGTAGACTATTCCGTGTTTGTGAAGTATATCGCAGGGTTCAGAGAGGAGCTGAGATGAAATTATTGCCTGCGGGGTAGTTTGTCACGCACGTCCTGAGAGGGCGGTGAGAAGTGTTGCAATAAGATCATAACACGTAAGAACTTAATTAGGCCATTCGGCCCATCGAGTCTGTTTGGCCATGCAATCATGGCTGATTTATTATCCGTCTCAGCCCCATTCTCCTGCCTTCTGCCCAGAATCTCTGACGCGCTTACTAATCAAGAGCCCATCGACCTCCGCTTTTCGTATCTGTGCTCAGTGACATGGTCTCCACAGCCGTCTGTGACAACGAATGAATTCTCCACCCTCTGGCTAAAGAAATCCCCCCGCATCTCTGTTCTAAAGGAACGTCCCTCTGTTCCGAAGCTGGGATCTTGGATTACCGAGGCATATGTATCAAATATTGTCATTGATGTGTGTTTGATGGTTCGGATGGACGGGGTGAGCTGGAGAACATATCTCTGTCCTCTGACTCCAGAAGTTTATAAAATAATGAGACGCACAGTTGGGGCAGAAACTCTTCCCCAGGGTGAGAATGTCAAATAGTGGAGGGTGTAGCTTTAAAGCGCGGTGTTTTGTCCTATACAGAGAGTGGCAGGAGTGCTGTCGGGGTCGTGTTCATTGTTATGTGCAGAAGTACGGCGAGGTACTGTCAGAGCGGGGTCACAGGCGAAAGTCAGACAACACATAACATAAATTACTCAAGAGATTGAGGTAAACGCTGTGCAAAAGAAGACACTAATACGAGCACATCCGATAGCAACATTTAAGAGGCATTTAGCCAGGTACATAAACAGGCAATAAATGGAGGGAGAGAGACCATGCGCAGGGGATTCGTTCCGTTTTCATCGTGGTTGCCAGATATCATGGGCTTTGTTTTTTTCGAGTAAAAAGTAAGTATAATTTGTTTAATTTACGTTTTCTTTTAAATGTTGTACATCTGATACTATGTGCTGATGCAAGTGTTGTTGTACCTGTGCAGACATGTGTTTGCGGATGTGACACTGAACTGGACTTGGACACGCCCGCTGCTGCTCAGTGCGGCTCGCTGTTCCGGGGACTGGCATGCGGCCGTTGTCGTTGCAACTGCGCCGGAGGCCAGCAGGCGGCGCCCGGGGTCACTCAGCGGACCCTCAGCCGACTTCCGGGTAAGTTACCCGTCGGGCGTTGGAATCCCTGAACTTTTTCGAAGTTGGGGTACCGGACCAACTTTGTCTCCCACCCCGAACACTCCCCACCGTCTCACCGTCCTCCCTCCGCTGCTTCACCTTCGGGATCGCTGAAGCGACCTGACGAATCCCCCGGAGCGGCGAGCCCGACGGTAAGGAGGAATAGAAGTGAAGAGGGACGGGATTAAGCAGAAGGGGCAAGGGTAGGGGGCGAGAAGTTTGCAGAGGGTTTGAAGAGAGGGGCGAGGAGCTAGGTGTAGGAGGGTGAGGAACTGGGGGGGGGGGGGTTAGGAGTAGCCGGGGAGGGGAGGTGGGAGGAAAAGCGAGCAGGAACAGCTGTGGGATTGTGGAACAAGGAGACGGGATAGGGAGCCGGAACGGGGGATTCAGGGCGTGTGGATGACGGACAGGGCTGGTTGTGAGCACAGGAACCCAGGGGGGTGGGGGCAAGAGGTGTGTGTGTGTGTGTGTGTGTGGGTGGTGGTGGGGGGGGGAGGTAGTGGGGCTATCTGTACTTTGACTCCCTATCCAGTTTTAAAATATTTTTCCAGATCTCTTTATCAGAATCGGAATTTGTTGTTTTTCGGTAGCTGTACACTGCGGTACATAATACTATAAAATTACAGTGAGAAACGCGTTTAGTTAAATAAGTAATGCAAAAAAGAAAACAATAGTGAGTTGGTGTTCACGGGTTAAATGTCCATTCATAAATCTGATGGTGGAGAGGAAGAAACTTCCTGAATCATTGAGTGTGTGCCTTCAGGCTCCTGTACCTCCTCCCTGATGGTAGCAATGAGAAGAGGGCATGACCTGGGTGATGGGCGCCATTAACGATGGATGCCACCTTTTTGAGGCATCGCTCCTTGACGATCTCCTGGATGCTGGGGAGGCTGGTGCCCATGACGGAGCTGACTGATTTCACGCTTCCTGCTGCTTATTTTGATCCTGACAGCAACCCCCCCCCCCCAATGTTAGAATGCTTTTCATGGTAAATCTATAGACATTTCAGAGTGTTTTTGGTAACTTACCAAATCTCCTCAAACTCCTAATGAAATATAGCCACTGTCAATTCTTCTTTGTAACTGCCTTGATAAGGTTGGGCCCAGGTTAGATACTCAGAGATGTTGACACCTAGGAACTTGAAACTTCTCAATCTTTCCATTTCTGATCCATTGATGAGGGATCCCTTGTCTTGTCCTTCTTGAGGTCCACAATCAATTCTTTGGTCTTACTGATGTTGAGTACGTGATCTATTTCGCTCCTGTACGCCCTCTCATCACCATCTGAGATTCTGACAACAATGGTTGCATCATCAGCAAATTTATAGATGGTGTTTGAGTTGTGCCCGGCCACTCAGTCTTGGGTGTAGAGAGAGTAGAGCAGTGGGCTAAGCACACACCCCTGTGGTACGTCAGTGTTGATTGTCAGCGAGGTGGAGAAGTTGTTGCTGATCCACACGGATTGTGGTTTTCCGGTTAGGAAGTCGAGGATCCAGTTGCAGAGGGAGGTACAGAGGCCCATGTTCTGGAGGTTTGCCATCAGGACTGTAGGAACAATTGTGTTAAATGCTGAGCTGTAGTTAATGAATAGCAACCTGATGTAAGTACTCGTATTGTCCAGGTGATCCAAGGCCACGTGAAGAGCTAATGAGATCGTATCTGCTGTAGACGTGTTGTGGCAATAGGCAAATTGCAGTGGGTCCAGGTCCTTGCTGAGCCAGGAGTTCATTCTAGTCATGACCACAGACGTGACCACTACTGGACGATAGTCATTAATGCAGCTCACTCTGCTCTTCCTGGGCACTGGGATAATTGTTGCCCCTTTGGAGCAAGTGGGAACTTCTGACTGTAGCAGTGAGAGATTGAAAATGTCTTTGAACACCCCAGGCAGATGGTTAGTGCAGGTTTCAGAGCCGTACCAGCTACTCCACTGAGGCCTGTTGCCTTGCGAGGGTTCACACTCATGAAAGACATTCTGACAGAGGTCACGGTCACCAGGTGCTGCAGGAATTCTCATAGCTGTGGTCTTACTCTCCCTTTCAAAGCATAAAAGGCGTTGAGCTCGTCTGGGATTAAAACATCACAGCCAGTCATGTTAGGTTTTGCTTTGTAGGAAGTGATGGCCTGCAAACCCAGCCAGAGCTGACGTGCCTCCGATTCCACCTCTGCCCTCGATCGGAATTGTTCTGCGTTTCAGATAGCCCGGTTTAAGTTGTACCTGGCCTTTTTGTATAGTCCTGGATCACCAGACTTGAAAGCACAGACCTCGCCCTCAGCAGACTACAGACCTCCTGGTTCATGCATGGCTTTTGATTTGGGAATGTATCTGTCAGTTTCTGAAACGCACCTGACTGCCTTAACTACCACTAATCGATCACTTACTGTGTAAAACAAAAAACTTGCCTCTGTCATCCAATCACCTTAAAATTATGTCTCTGGTATTAGCCATTTCTGCCCTGAGGTTTGATTTGGGTAAGTGTGAGATGTTATATTTTGGGAAGACATAAGACAAGTGAGGGTGGGGTGTTCACGAGGAACAGTGGGACCTGGTTCGGGGAGGGGGGCACACGTGGGTGGGGAATGTTTGAGAATTGAGGCCTTTCTTGGTCAATGTTGACCATGGATGTGTGTCCTAGCTGTCTAAGTCAGTACACGATCCTGGGCAGTACGATATGGCGAGCAAGCTGTTCCCATGTAACAGGCTCCCATCTCTCCGTGCAGTTGATGAATCCAGAGGAACGGCAGAGACGGATACAGTTCGGCACCAGTGGTGTCACAGGAGTTGCCGGTCAGCGTGGGACTGCCTCAGCGACTCCAGCTCTGGGTTTACTCCTGAAACCTTTCCCATGAGTGGTACCGTGCAAGTCAGGAGGGGTTTGAGATCCGAGATTTTGCCTGCGATGGCTGACAAGTGCCATCTGCCCGAATCGACTGGTTTTAAGGCATCTGTAACCCGCCTTTGCCCCTTCTCCTGTTGATGGGAAGAGTTCTGCCAGGCTTAGTCGCTAAGCACGTGTGAAGGTCAGGCGCTGGGCTCGGTTATCAGAGGCCATTTGAAACACACACCATTGGGGAGTATTTAATAGGTAGTGGGAGCTTGTCCCCATTACCACCCCGGCACTAACAACCTTCTGGAACTGTGTAGAACGAGGAGTACAGGGCCCTCGTCCAGACAGTAACCGTTAACATTCTCCACTCCATCTCTCACCTCCTCTCAAACCCCCAATATCACAAACAGGTTAGCAGTGGATTGTTAGGACCCAGGTTCACTCCTGACCTCTGTCCCCCTGTGACTCCGTGGGCCACACCACCCCCACCCCTGGTGCTCTGCTTTCTGCCCACATCCCAAAGACACGCTGGGAAACTCATTGGATGCTGCCCCTAATGTACAGTGGCATGCAAAGGTTTGTGCTCCCTGGTCAAAATTTCTGTTACTGTGAATAGTTAAGTGAGTAGAAGATGAACTGATCTCCAAAAGTCATAAAGTTAAAGATGAAACATTCTTTTCAACATTTTAAGCAAGATTAGTGTATTATTTTTGTTTTGTACAATTTTAGAGTGAAAAAAAGGAAAGGAGCACCATGCAAAAGTTTGGGCACCCCAAGAGATTGAGTTCTCAGATAACTTTTACCAAGGTCTCAGACCTTAATTAGCTTGTTAGGGCTATGGCTTGTTCACAGTCATCGTTAGGAAAGGCCAGGTGATGCAAATTTCAAAGCTTTATAAATACCTGACTCCTCAAACCTTGTCCCAACGATCAGCAGCCATGGGCTCCTCTAAGCAGCTGCCTAGCACTCTGAAAATTAAAATAAATGATGCCCACAAAGCAGGAGAAGGCTATAAGAATATAGCAAAGCGTTTTCAGGTAGCCGTTTCCTCAGTTCATAATGTAATTGAGAAATGGCAGTTAACAGGAACGATGGAGGTTAAGTTGAGGTCTAGGAGACCAAGAAAACTTTCCAAGAGAACTGCTCGTAGGGTTGCTAGAAAGGGAAATCAAAACCCCCGTTTGACTGCAAAAGACCTTCAGGAAGATTTAGCAGACTCTGGAGTGGTGGTACACTGTTCTACTGTGCAGCAACACCTGCACAAATATGACCTTCATGGAAGAGTCATCAGAAGAAAACCTTTCCTGCGTCCTCACCACAAAATTCAGCGTCAGAGGTTTGCAAAGGAACATCTAAACAAGCCTGATGCATTTTGGAAACAAGTCCTGTGGACTGATGAAGTTAAAATAGAACTTTTTGGTCGCAATGAGCAAAGGTATGTTTGGAGAAAAAAGGGTGCAGAATTTCATGAAAAGAACACCTCTCCAACTGTTAAGCACTGGGGTAGATCGATCATGCTTTGGGCTTGTGTTGCAGCCAGTGGCACGGGGAACATTTCACTGGTAGAGGAAAGAATGAATTCAATTAAATACCAGCAAATTCTGGAAACAAACATCACGCTGTCTATGAAAAAGCTGAAGATGAAAAGAGGACGGCTTCTACAACAGGATAATGATCCTAAACCCACCTCAAAATCCACAATGGACTACCTCAAGAGGTGCAAGCTGAAGGTTTTGCCATGGCCCTCACAGTCCCCCGACCTAAACATCATCGAGAATCTGTGGATAGACCTCAAAAGAGCAGTGCATGCAAGACAGCCTAAGAACCTCACAGAACTAGAAGCCTTTTGCAAGGAAGAAAGGGTGAAAATCCCCCAAACAAGAATTGAAAGACTCTTAGCTGGCTACAGAAAGCGTTTACAAGCTGTGATACTTGCCAAAGGGGGTGTCAGGAGGTACTGACCATGCAGGGTGCCCAAACTTTTGCTTCAGGCCTTTTTCCTTTTATGTTATTTTGAAACTGTAAAAGATGGAAATAAAAGAGTAATCTTAAAATATTAGAGAAATGTGTCATCTTTAACTTTATGCCTTTTGGAAATCAGGTAATCTTTTATTCGCTTAACTATTCACAGTAAAATCAACTTTGACCAGGGGTGCCCAAACTTTTGCGTGCCACTGTACGTGGGGGCAGGAGGGATGGGGCAGTGACTGTCATGTGGACGAGATTCACTTTTGGGCAGAACTAAGTGGGACTGTTGGGACTGCTCTGGGCACTAGTATTGGCTCGATGGGCCAATTGGCAGCTTCTATGTTGTAAATTTCATGTGGGCAGACAAGTCTATTTGCCCATCCCCTTCATATCGACTTTCACCATTGTGAATTCATTTTAGGCTCGGCTATCTGCAATATTATTGTCTAAGGTCCCAAATTTTTCTTCTGATTTTCAATTTTTGTGTAATTTTTAAGACTATGAAACATGGGAGCAAATTAGGCCATTCCACTCATCGAGTCTGCTCTGCCATTCCATCATGGCTGATTTATTATACCTATCAACCCCGTTCTGCTCCTCCCCGTGATCTTTGACGTCCTGACTAATCAAGAATCTTTTAACCTCCATTTTAAATATACTCAGTGACTTGATCTCTACCGTTGCCTGTACCGATGAATTGCATAGATTCACCACCCTCTGGTTAAAGAAATTTCTCCTCATCTCTGTTTTAAATGGACATCCCTCGATTCTGAGGCTGTCCCTCTGGCCCTAGCTTCCCCCACTGTAGGAAACATTTACTCTGTATAGTCCTTTTGACATTCGATAGGTTTCAATGAGATCTTCCCCCATTCTTCTAAATTACAATGAGTACAAACCTAAGTCTTTTGTTCCTGGAAACACCTCTGAACCCTCTCCAATGTCAGCACATCCTTTCTTAGATAAAGAGCCCAAAACCGCTCACAATACTCCAAGTGAGGCCTCACCAGTGCCTATAGAGCCTCAGTATTACGTCCTTGTCTGTATATTCTGGTCCTCTTGAAATGAAAGCTAACATTGCATTTGCTTTTCTCACCACTGACTCGGCCTCCAAGCTGACATCCGTGGAGTCCTGCAGGAGGACTCCCAAGTCCCTTTGTAACTTGGATTTTTGAATTTTCTCCCCATTTAGGAAATAGTCTACACTGTTCCTTCTACCACTGTACTCTGTCTGTCCCTTGTTTGCCCATTCTCCTAATCTGTCCAAGTCCTGCAGCCTCCCTGCTTTCTCAACACTATCTGTCTCTCCACCTATCTTTGTACCATCCACAAATTTGGCCACAAAGCCATCAATTCCATCATCCAAATTATTGACAACTAATGGAAAAAGAAGCTGTCCCAACACCGAACCCTGCGGACCACCACTAGTCACTGGCAGCCAATCAGAAAAGGTCCCCTTTATTCCCACGCTTTGCCTCCTGCCAATCAGCAAATGCTAGTATCTTCCCTGTAATACCATGGGCTCTCACCTTGCTAAGTAGCCGCTTGTGCAGCGCCTTGTTAAAGACCTTCTGAAAATCCAAGTACACGACATCCACTGATTCTACTTTGTCTGTCCTGGCTGTTAGTTCCTCAAAGATTGCAACAGATTTGTCAAACAAGATCTTCCCTTAAGGAAACCATGCTGACTACAGTCTATTTTATCATACGCCTCCAAGTAACCCAAACAATTGGGGTACCTGCGACTCTAACTTCTTTCCGACCACTGAGGTCAGACTATAATTTCCTTTCTTCTGCCACCTTCTCTTCTTGAAGAATGGAGTTACATTTGCAATTTTCCAGTCTTCTGGAACCATTCCAGAATTTATTGATTCTTGAAAGATAATTAGTGCCTCTGCAATCTTGTCAGCTGCCTCTTGCAGAACCCTTGGGGCGTAGTCCATTTGGTTCAGGTGACTTGATCGTTTATTTATTTATTGAGGGCCAGTGTGGAATTATCCCTTTGAGCCGTGCCACCCAGCAATCCCCACATTTAATCTGAGCGTAATCGCGGGACAATTCACCTACCAACCGGTACGACTTTGGACTGTGGGAGGAAAGTGGGGACCTGGTTTATCTGCCTTCAGCACTCACTTATCTACATTCAGACCATTCAGTTTCCCAAGCGCCTTCTCCTTAGTAATAGTAATTGCACTCACTTCTGTCCCCTAACACACTTGAACAGTGTCTTCCTCAGTGAAGACTGATTCAAAATACTTATTCAGTTTGTCCAGCATTTTCTTGCACCCCTCCCCCCCCCCCCCCCCCCCCCCAGTTACCATATCTCCAGCGTCGTTTTCCAGTGGTCCAATATTCACCCTTGCCTCTCTTTTACTTATATATCTGAAAAAAAACTTCTGGTATTCTCTCTGATATTATTAGCTAGCTTACCTTCATATTTCATCTTTTCCCACGTTACGGTTTTTTAATTGTCTTCTGTTGGTTTTTAAAAGCTTTCCAATCCTCTAATTTCCCACTAATATTTCCTCTATTATTGTATGTCCTCTCTTTTGCTTTCATGATGGCTTTGACTTTCCTTGTCAGCCATGGTTGGATCAAACTGCCTTTGGAATACTACTGTGGAATGTATCTATCCTCTGCCTTCTGATTGCTTCCAGGAACAGCAGCCTTTGCTGCTGTGTCGTCGTCCCTGCCAGATCCCTTCCAATCAGCTTTGGCCAGCTCCTCCCTCATGCCTCTGTAGTTCCATTTACTCCACTGTAAAGTAAAGTAAAGGCATCCGTTAGTCTTGCGAGACCATGGATCTGCGCCTGGAAACTCTTCACTCTCCAGGGTGCAGGCCTGGGCAAGGTTGTATGGAAGACCAGCAGTTGCCCATGCTGCAAGTCTCCCCTCTCCACGGCACCAATGTTGTCCAAGGGAAGGGCACTAGGACCCATACAGCTTGGCACCAGTGTCGTCACAGAGCAATGTGTGATTAAGTGTCTTGCTCAAGGACACAACACGTCCCCTCGGCTGGGGCTCGAACTCACAACCTTCAGGTAGCTAGTCCAATGCCTTAACCACTTGGCCACGTGCCCACACTACTCCACTGTAATACTGACACATCTGACTTTAGCTTCTCCCTTCCATAGGTGCAAAGCAGTAACAGGGTAGATTGTGAAGACTTGAGTTCATCTTATTGTGCTAGGGGACTATTCAGTAATCGTATAACAGTGGGAAAGAAGGTGTTCAATGCTATATTACTGTTCGGTTCCTTAAGGCTGTCATAGCTGGGGAAGGTTGGGGTAGTAGGGATGATCTCCCACTACCTATTAAATGCTCCCAATGCATGAATCTGACAACCAAGCCCAGCTCCTGTGGCTTAGCCAGTTACCATGGCAGAACCATTTCTACTAACGAGAGAAGGGGCAAATTTGGGTTACTGGTGCCTTAAGACCATTGGCTGCGGGCAGGTGAGAGCTGGGAAATCAGAGTCCATACAGCTTCTCTTCATATTGATTACACTAGCTTGCTTGCATACTGAAACATAGACAGCTAGGACACAACGTCTATGGTTAACCCTGAGCAGCGGAGGGATTCTTTGGGATTCAGCCTGGGAGTTGTGTAGGGGTACAAAATTTGTCAGATTTATTTTAGGGGCACATGTTTAAAATGATTCCTCTTGGCTGCAAGGTGGAGGAGGTATTTAGTGTGGGTGGGGCTGCTGGAAGAGGAGGGGGCATTTCCAAGGATGTAGTCAAATGTCTAATGTCCGCACGTCTGGGTCTAATTCAGAGTCTACTGGAGGCCGGGGAAGCTGTTTTGTTGTGGAGTTAGTGGACTGTGTATACGCCTGGATGGGAGGGAAGGACGGGACTTGTTTCGCTGTTATTGTGTTCTGCCGAGCACTGTGAATATGCCATATCATTGTGTTCTGCCAAGCATCGTGAATGTCGATGTCAGAATGTGTGGTGACCCTTGCAGACTGCCCCCAGCAACCCATGAAACGACACATTTCACTGTGTTTCACTGTAAGTGTGTTAAATCGGTCAGAATCTTGAGCAGTGGAACAGAATGAAGTTAGTCACTGGTAACATTCCTAAGACTAAATTCATTGCTGTGTGAAAGGATTTGTTGATGTCTATTGGAATCAGAATCAGGTTTAGTATCACAGGCATATGTTGTGAAATTTTTTGTTATTTCGCAGCAGTACATTGCAATAAAGAGAACTATAGTTACAATAAGAAATGTATAGTGAGCAGCACAACAGGACAGCAAAAATAGTGAGGTGGTCATTCAGAAATCTGATGGCAGAGAGGAAGAAGCTTTTCTTAGCTCATTGAGTGTGGGTCTTCATGCTCCTGTACCCCCTCCTGCCCCCCCCACCATGGACATGTCTCGATGATGTCGGTCTTCAGTGATGGACGCCTCCTTCTCAAGGCACTGACCCTTCAAGATGCCCTTGATAGTGAGGAAGAGGTTTTACCTCTAGACTAGTAATGGTTTTACCTGTAGGCCTGGGGGTGCTGGAGTTGTGCCCCTCCCCACTGTACATTGGGCTATGGACTGAGAGCTGGGAAATGGAGAAATGTAGAGATCCATTTGTGCTAGTATGGGTGATGGGCCGAAGAGCCCCCTTGCTGTGAATCTTCGGTGCTTTGCTTGTCACCACGTCAAAGCCCTGGATCTCGCACCTCACAGATCCGGCTGACTGGGCAGGGGTCGCTGAGCGACAATTAAAACCCGTTCTGTCCGGGAAGTACGATTGATTTCTCTTCCCTTCTCCCTGCCCTCGGACTCTGAAGATCGAAACCCATGCCTTGGCTGAGGTTCGCAGTCAGCTTTACTCACAGGAAGAGCTGGCAGTGGAAACATTTGCATTGCGTTGCATTCTTTATAACAAGATCCAGTATCACTGAACAGATTAATAATAAATGATGCTTTCTAGCAAAGCCATTAGTGTCTCTCACCACACTCTCATCCCTCGCCTTCCAGTTAGTGTCTACGTATCAAATGTCAGGATAGCTCTGTGTGAGGCCGTGTGTGTGCCTCTCTGTCCCTAGAGGTGAGCACGAGTGTGTGTGTTCCTGTCTATGGAGGGTGTTAAAGATAGTGACAAAAACTATCCCTTGCCTCTGAATTTTTCTTTCATCCATCTGCCTATCAAAATCCCATGAATGTCCTGAACATTTCTGGCTCCACCACCATCCCTGGTAATACATTCCACTCACAGACCACTCTGTGTTTGTTAAAACAACCTACCTCTGACATTCCCCCAATATGCCTTCCTCCAATCAACATAAAATGATGCCCCTTGTATTAGCCATTTCCGCCTTGGGAAAACGTCTCTGGTTTGCCACTCAATCTATGACTCTTATCGTGTACTGCTCTGTCAAGTCACCTCTCGTCCTCCTTTGCTCCAAGGAGGAAAGCCCCAGCTCCCTCAACCTACCCTCATTATACAAGATCTCTGATCCAATCAGCGTCCTGATAAATCTCATCTGCACCCTCCCTAAACCTTCCACATCTTTCCTTTTTATGATGTGATCAGAACTGAACATAAAATCCATATAAACTGCTCTACTTTCATCATTTCCGTGAAAAATTCAACCATGTTTGTGAGGCTGGGTCAGCATAAGTGTGGAGGAAGTTCCTGACTGTCGATCCTGGGAATTCTGTGGTCCAGAGGGCAGGTGCTCCCCACGTGAGTGCAAGGCTGAGACTGGTAGTGTTTGGGGAATTTGGGGATCAGTCAGTGTGGTGGCCTTCGTGTGCAAAATCAGCCATGACTGAGAGGTACAGCAGGCTTGATGGGCCGAACAGTCTGCTTATCTCTTACCTAGTGTTTTTTGCATTAGGTGATTCAAGCTCTTTCTCTTCGTCCCAGGTGACGCAGCTGCTGACACACAAGATGGTGGGGGAACTCAGCAAATCTATGGAGAGAAATAAATAGTCGCTGCTTTGGGCTGACGGGGTTCCAGCAGCTCATCTAGAAGGAAAATTCTGATCTCAAACCTCCGCTGCCTTGCAGCTACACCCGCTCACGTGGAAGCATTCAGGGGTAAACCCCAAGGAAAAGTCCGGGGCTGGACTCCCTCAGGCAGTTCCACGTGGAACTCCACACTGACTGGTATCTCCTGCCAGACTGTATCAGTCTCCGCCGTCCCTTTGGACTCGTCAGCTGGTTGGAGAGGGGGGAGTCCACTGCATGGGCAACAGCTTGCTCTCCACGTCGGAGTGACCTGGCTTGTGTATCATGCAGATAGGATACAACATCCATGTTCGACCCCGATCAACGCAGGGCCTCCACATGCTGCCTGACCTGCTGAATTCCTCCTACTTGTTTTGCTCCGGATTTCCAGCATCTCTTGTGTCGCTGTAAACCTTGCAGCCTTAGCCATCGACCCTGTGCAGCCACCCAGCCTGTTATCCAGTCTCCAGTTGTGCCTGCGCAGGACAAACCCACGCTAACCTGTTGGTTTCCCTTTCAGGTAACGAGGCTCTGGAGGATCCGAGATCACAGGGGATCTGGAAAGTTTGGAGCTTCTGTGATCATGGGGGTGTCAGCAAGCCAGCTCTCCAAGGAACAGCTCACTGAGTATCAGGTGAGATAGTGACTTGGAACTGGTTTGTTACAGCCACATGCACCGAGGTCAGATGGCATTTGGAGTTTTGTGAGCAGTTTTGGGGCCCTCTATCTAGGGAAAGATGTGCGGCACTGGAGAGGGTCTGGGGGAGGTTCATGAGAATGATTACGGGAATGAAAGGGCAATGCAAGAGGAGGGTTTGGATCTGATCCTGTACTTGCTGGAGTTTAAAAGAATGAGGAAAATCTCTTTAAAATCTACCAAATATTGAAAGACCTAGATACAGTGGATGTTTCCTGTAGTGGGAGAGTCTAAGACCAGAGGGCGCAGCCTCAGAATAGAAGGACGTCCCTTTATAACAGAGATGAGGAGGAATTTCTTTAGCCAGAGGGTATTGGATTCACACTGTGGAATTAGAACATAAAAAAAATTAAATTCCTGGGTGTCACTATCTCAGAGGACCTGTCCTGGACCCATCATATAAAAGTAATTGCAAGGAAAGCACAACAGCACCTCTATTTCCTCGGGAGTCTGGAGATTCAGCACGTCATTGAAAACCTCGTCAAACTTCTATAGATGTGTGGTGGAAAGTGTGGTGACGGGCTGCATTGCGGCCTGGTATGGGAACAACAATGCCTTTGAGCAGAAAATCGTACAAAAGGCAGTGGATTCGGCCCAGTGCACCACGGGTGAAGCCCTCCCAGCCACCGAGTACATCTACATGAAACCTTACCACAGAAAAGCAGCATCAGAGATCCTCACCACCCAGGCCATGCTCTCTTCTTGCTGCTGCTATCAGGTAGAAGGTACAGGAGCCCCAGGTTCAGTAACAGTTACTACCTCTCAACCATCAGGCTCTTGAACAGAAGGGGAAGACTACACTCATTCTGTTTCTGGTTTTCCCACAACTAATGATCGCACTTTAAGGACTCTTTATCCTGTTATTTCAAGCTTGTTATTTATTGCTATTTATTTATATTTGGGTTTGCACAGGTCGTTGCTCATTGATCCTGTTCACAGCTACTGTTCTATAGGAGAAGGAATCTCGGGGTTGTATGTGGTGACATGTGTGTACTCTGATAATACATTTTATTTAAACTTTAGATGGCTGTGGAGGCTATTTAACACTGAAGTTGAGAGATTCTGGATTAATAACAGTGTCAAAAGTGATGGGAAGAAGGCAGGAGAATGGAGTTTAGAGGGATAATAAATCAGCCATGATCGAAAGGTGAAGAAAACTGAAAGAGCCAAATGGCCTAACTGTGCTCCAGTGTCTTCTGGTACAGTGAACAACCTTGTCTTGTTCATACTGAACATGTCATTCCACGGTACACTGAGGTCGAACAAGGAATGCAGAATAAAGTGTAATAACTACAGAGGTAAACAATAAGGTACAAGATCATAACAAGGTAGATTGCAGTCAGAAGTCCTGTTGTTGTTGGGGACTATTTAATAGTTTATAACAGTGGGACAGTGTCCTTGGGCCTGGTGGTATCTGCTTTCAGGCTTTTGATTCTTCTGCCTGTTGGGAGGGGCAAGGAGGAATTGTCCTGGATGGGTGGGTCTTTGATTATGGCACCTAATTCATTAACTCATTTGGAACTTGTTAAATCTTTGGGCGAAGTTTCCCACTCCTGGAGCTAAGCAAGGAGGTGATGTTTCAGCTGTTCAGGGTACCTTAAGTACTGTGTGCATTTCAGGTATGGGGAGCAGAGTCCACAGCCAGATCAGTAATGGTGGAGCAGACTCGACAGGTCAGATGGCCGACTGCTGCTCCTATTTCGTATGTTCTTATAACTTCAGGAGTGGGAAGAGTAAAGTTCAGTGTTATAATTTCAAGATGATAAGATTCAGAGACTGACTGGTCAGCCAGAAACTTTTTCCCAGGGCAGAATTGGCTAATACAAGTAGGTGATTGGAGGAAAGTATAGGGGGATGTCTGTCAGAGGTAGTTTTTTTTACAGTGTGTGGTGGGTGCATGGAACGAGCTGCCAGGTCTGGTGATAGAGGTAGATGCATTAGGGACATTTAAGAGACCCTTAGATCTGTTTCATGGATGAAAGAAAAATAGAGGGCTATTTGAGAGTGAGGAGTTAGATTGATCTTGGAGTAGGTTAAAAAGGTCAGCATAGCATTGTGGGCTGAAGGGCCTGTTCTGTGTTGTACTATATTGTCGCTCCTTCATTCATGAATGCTGAAGGGCAGCCCTAAGTGTGATCCCTGTTGCAGTATCACATCTGCTGGTCACGAGGTCGGGTTCCCATCAGAGTGAACACTTACATTAACACCAAAAAGCATCACCCTGTGGTGCATCACTAAACCCAGGGGAGAAGGAAACACAAAGGTCTGGCATCTTGCATTTGTGAGGACTGCCTCAAAGGAACCACCTGCCCTCAAGCACGATAAACAAGTGGTTCTTTGAAATCAAAACACAGCAGCTGACCGCAGTGTGCAGTAAGATGAAGGTTGTAGGAAATACTCAGCAGGAAGGCAGCATCTATGGAGAAAGAAACAAAACTACTAATTTAGATCTTCACCAGAGGAGGGGGAGCAACAAAAGTGTATATAAAAACATCGCGAATACTCTTTAAGAGAGAAATCAAGGGGGCAAAGAGAGGCTGTGAGATAGATCTGGCAGGTAAAGTCAAGGACAATCCCATGAGATTCTACAGCTAAATTGAAAGGGTGGTGAGGGGGAGAGTAGGTCTCCTTGGAGATCAACAGGCCAACTACGTTTCAAGCTAAGGAGATGGGTGGGATTTCTTAACAAATATTTCTTGGTGTTTACATGGTTTCTCAAGAGACAATGACAAGTTGAGATGTTTTGAATGACTTTCATATCATCAGCAGGGAGTATTTGCAGCCTTGCAGCGCATTAAAGTGGATAAATCCTTCAGGCCTAACCGAGTGCATCCTCTGACTCTGAGGGAGGCCAGAGAGATTTGCTTCATCGTTAGCCACTGGTGAAGTTTTCGAAGACTGGAAGGTGGGAAGCAGGCGTTACAAGACATTCTATCCTCTGTAATGAAACCTAGGCGGACCCACTTCTGGTCAGTGACTGGGTTACACACAAACTTGGACTTGCCTGCGTGTGCTTGAAACTGCCATGTTGCAAACACGTCATGCACTTTGGGAGAACAAGCAGTGAACACAGAGCACTGAGGAGTGTGGTAGAACACGGTGATCTGGGAATATTCCTCGAAGGTGGCATCACATGTGGATAGGGTTGTAAACAGAGCATTTGGAACATTGCCCTTCACAACTCAAAGTACTGAGTACCGGAGTTGAGATGTTATGTTGAAGTTGTACAAAACTTTGATGAGGCCTAATTTGGAGAGTTTTGTGCAGTTTGGGTCACTGATCTACAGGAAAGATGTAAATAAGATTGAAAGCAAGCAGGGAAAATTGACAAGAATGTTGTCAGGACTTGAGGACCTGAGCTATGGGAAAAGGTTGAGTAGGTTAGGACATTATTCCCTGGAGCATCGGAGAATGAGGGGAGATTTGATAGAGGTGAGGTATATGGATAGGGTAAACACAAAGAGGCTTTTTCCGCTGAGGTGGGGTGAGAGGTGAGCAAGGTCATAGGTTAAAGGTGAAAGGTGAATGTGAAGGTGAACTTCACTCAGTGTGGTGTGAGCTTGGAACGAGCTGCCAGTGGAAGTGGTGGTTGCAGGTTCAATTTCAACATTTAAAAGAAATTTGTATAGTTACATGGATGTGAGGGGTGTGGAAGGCTATGGTCCAGCTGCAGGTCATTGAGACTAGGCAGAATAGTAGTTCAACACATATTAGATGGGCTGAAGAGCCTGTTTCATGCTGTTGTGTTGTATGACTCTGACTCTAATGTTTGTTCTTTTATTTTAGGAGCTGACATTTTTAACAAAGCAAGACATTCTGCAGTAAGTCGAGGTTTTTTTTGTTTTGGAGCAGGGAGGGGTTTGATGGACTGTGCTGCGGGGGTTTGTGGCCAAAGGTCCTGAGAAGCGTGGGTAGAAGAGGAGGTGTTGTTCCTTGTCCTTGGCTTCATGGAACAGTGCAAGAGATCAAAGGCAGAGTGGAGGTGGAACAGAGGCCTGAATCTGGATGCTCCGATACTTCCTTCCTATCCCTACGTTCTTCACACCCATCACCCAAATACCTTTATTACAAATTCCTTCATCGGTCTGTGTGAGTGGTTCCGTTCAGTCCGCTAGGGTAACCCACAACCCCTAATGGTCTTCATCACACCCCCACTCTCACCTTTCAGTCTCTGCCCTCTTACTCTCCTCGGATGAAACCCAGTGCAAGTTCTTCACAGGGTGATAGACCTCCGATGACCTGGTCCCTCAACAACAATGCTTAGTGTAGATACAGGAGGGGAGCTGTGAGTCTCCATGTGATCTGAATGAAGGAACTGATGGCATTGTGGACAAGTTTGCAGACATGACCAGGACAGGCAGAGAGACAGGAGATGGGGAGGGGGACGGGAGTGGGCAGGGATGGGGGGAGAATGGGAGGGAGGGGAAGTGGCCGGGGCTGAGCGGAAGGAGGAGGGACAGATTGTGTCATGGGCAGGGTACAAAGGGATGTCAACAGGTTGGGAGAGTGGGCAAAAAGTTGGCAGATGCAATGCAGTGTGGGGGTGATGCCCTTTGGTGGGAAGAATAAAAGCATAGACTATTTTGTTTAAATATGGAGAGAATTCAGAAATCTAAGGTGCAAAGGGACTTGTGCAGGATTCCGTCAAGGTTAACTTGCAGGTTAAGTCAGTAATGAAGGTAAATGTTAGCATTCCTTTCAAGAGGACTGGAATATAAAAGCAAGAATATAATGTTGAGACTTTGTTATTGGTCAGGTCACACTTGAGTATTGTGAGCAGTTTGGGCCCCCTGTCTACAAAAAGATGTGCTGGGCATTGAAGAGGGTCCGGAGGAGGTTAATGAGAATGAAAGGGTTAACATAGCGTTTGATGCCTTTGGGCCTGTACATACTGGAGTTCAGAAGAATGAGGTGGGTTCTCGTTGAAACCTATTGAACATTGAAAGGCCTAGACAGAGTGGATGTGGAGAGGTTGTTTCCAGTAGTAGGGGAGTTTAGGACCAGAGGACACAACCTCAATAAACAGATGAGGAGGAATTTCTTCAGAGGGTGGTGAATCTGTGGAATTCATTGCCACAGAAGACTGTGGAGGCCAAGTCATTCGGTATGTTTGAAGCAGAGATTGTCAGGTTCTTGATTAGTTAGGGTGTTAAGGGTTGCAAGGGAAAACAGGACAATGCAGCTGAAGAAAGATATCAACATATCCCGGGTGAAAACCTCTCATCTACCCAGGGATTAATGCCCAGGGAGACATGATTAGATGTTTATCATAGAACACCACAGCACAGAAACAAGTCTTTTGGCCAATGTAGACTGTGTTGATCTGTTATTCTGCCTGGTCCCATCAACCTGTATCTGAACTATACCCCTCCTAGCCAACTTCTCTTAAATGTTGCAATCCACCACTTCTGCTGGCTGCTCGTTACAAACTTGCACCCTCTCTGAGTGAAGAAACTCCCCCTCAGGTTCTCCTTAAATATTTCACCTTTCACCCTAAACCCATGACCTCTAGTTCTAGTCTCACTCAATCTCACTGTGTTGATTTGTAGGAGACAGGCAAAATATGGGACTTGTGGAGGTTCATCCTAGCAACAGGCTAACATTACAACATAGGGCAGATGATTTCTCTACAAACCAATAGCAGGAATTTCAACTGGTTCACTCAATGCAGGAATAACTGTCGCCAACCTTGTTTTAAAAATTAACCTTATGAATTACCACTGCAAATAAGAAAATCAATTACTTTATGTAATGTTCCAGAGACATAATATATTAATGCTGGTCAATTTGTTTTTTTATCCAAAGTGCTTATCGGCTATTCAAACAGCTGCTTTCAGCTGAACAGATCGACTTACAATACACACGAGTTCCACAGAAGACAGTTTGTGAAATGCCAGAGTTGAAGGTATGAAATTGTATTTGTGGAGGTAAAAGATTCTGGCCATGGTTAATGATTGGGGCTTGGTCTGCTGGCTATGAATAGAACCAACCAGCGTCAGAATAGTTAATGTTGAAAAATGAGATCTGACAAAAACGTGATCTTGCAGGAATGTTCTGGACAGGGGAGTGAGATGCTCATTACCTGTACAACTCGCTCACTAAGTTCTACAGTGGGTGAGATGAGACCCTGATTGCTTGGGCTGGGTGGTAAAGTTAGTCTCTGGATATTTGTAGCCTGGGCGCTGAAAGAATTAGTCCTGGTTATGACAGTCTGTAGGAAGATCATTGATTGTAACTCATTGTTGAGATTTCCACAAGAGTCAGAGTCAAACAGCATGAAATGAGTCATTCAGCCCATTAACCAGCTTGTTGGCACCCACCATATTAATCTTCTTCCAGCTCTTGACCAATAGCTTTCTGTATATTCATGATTCAAGTGCTTTTACTGACACCTGATAGTGGCCTGAATGGTAAGGATGAGACACAAAGGACAGTTTTAAATTAATCTGTTTAATGACTGTGTGTTCTCTGATTATAGGCCAATCCCTTCCGGGAGAGAATCTGTCTCGTGTTTTCAACTGCGGCTGAAAAGGATGGCAGCATGTCCTTTGAGGACTTCTTGGACATGCTCAGTGTGTTCAGCGATTCTGCAACACCTGAGATTAAGTCTCACTATGCTTTTAAAATCTTTGGTTAGTTTGATTTTCTTGGCTCCTGGATAACTGATACCTTGGCCACATTTAATTCCATGGTGAACACAGATGTGGAAATCTTGAGGAACACGTTCAAAATGCTGGAGGAACTCATCAAGTTCAGCAGCATCTATGGAGGGGAATAAACAGTCCATGTTTTGGACCAAGACCCTTCATCTGGACTGGAATGAAAGGGGGAAGAAGATAGAATAAGGTGCTGAGGAGGGCAAGAAGTATAAGCTGAAAGGTGATAGATGAAGGCAGTTGAGAGGGAAGCTAGGAGGGGATATCTGGAAGAGGTAAAGGGTGGAAGAACAAAGAATCTGATTGGAGAAGAGTGGGCCATGGATGAAAGTGAAGGAGGAGGGGAACCAGAGGATGGTGGGGGGGGGGGGGTGAGGGAGAGAAGGGAGATTTCTGGAAGTTGCAGAATCGAGGGTCATAGAGATTGGTTAAAATTGTGGTGTGGCCATGATATTTGAGTGGCATACTCAATGCGGAGAAAATGTCTGTGCAGCTCTAATGCATCTTTTTCCAGATTTTGATGGTGATGGGACATTGAATAAGGAGGACCTGAAGAAACTGGTGAACTGTCTGACAGGAGGCACAGACAACTCCCAGCTGACAGAGTCAGACATGAACCAGCTGATCAACAACGTAAGATGATGTCTGTGACCTTGCAACCTCACCACTGGGCTGAGTCCACAACTGATCTTTAAAAAGATTCTAACTCCCATCCATTACCTTCACTTGAACTCAACGTTTACAACCTGCCCTCAGCTAGCCTGCCTTCTATCCACAATGTGCCTGAATGTAAGCTGTAGTGGTTCTGCTTGATTTCATTCTCAATTACTGACTGTTTAGCTACAACACCCCTCACTGGAAACCTCCTTGGCCTCTGGTGCTCCAAATACTAGACTCACCTCTGATCCAGTTGTTTGGACCGGTGTCCAATATTTCCATCTCTAAACTCCCTCTGATCATTTCTGTGTGAACTTTTCTCCACTCTGATGTTATATACTAGTATGTGCAGTAATCTTCTCAACATATTTAAGTACAAAAGAGACATTATACAAATGCACCTCGTTGCTGACTTGTGTGTCCTTGCCCAAGTGAATGGTTGGAACAGATTCTGTACATGAGTGACCTAGACAGCAAGTGTCACACCCATACCATGTGCAGGAGTTGTGGCAAGTTCAAAAATTAACAAAGCAGCTGCAATGCAGTGTACAGTGAGCTGCTGGAGTATAGAGCTGAAAATTTAAAGTGTGGGTTTAGAGAAGTACAGTACAAAAACAGGCCCTTCAGCCCATTTAGTCAATGTCAAAACTGCCTGCTCCCATCGACCTGCACTGGGACCATAGCCATCCATATACCCATCCAAATTTCTCTTAAATATTGAAACTGAGCTCCCATACACCACCTGTGCTGGCAGCTCATTCCACATCCTTACGACCCAACCTCAGTGGAAAAAGCCTGCTTGCATTTACCCTATCTATACACCTCATAATTTTGTACACTGCCATCAAATCTCTTCTCAATCTTCTATGTTCTAAGAAACACAGTCTTAACCTATTCAATCTTTTCTTTATAACTCAGGTCCTTCAGACCTGGCAACATCCTTGTAAATTTTCTCTGCAATCTTTCAAACTTGTTAACATCTTTCCGGTAGGTAACCAAAACTACACACTATACTCGAAATAAGCCTCACCAAAGTCTTATACAACTTTAGCATAACATCCCATCTCCTGTACTCAATACATTGATTTATGAAGGCCAATGTGCCAAAAGCTTTCTTTACTACCCTGTCTACTTATGATACCACTTGCAATGAATTATTGACCTGCATTCCTGGATCCCTTTGATCTACCACACTCCTCAGTACCCTACCATTCACTGGGCAAGACCTACCCTGTTTGGACTTGGGAAATGCAAAACCTTGCACTTGTCTGCATTAAATTCCATCTGCCATTTTATTTTCAGCCCATTTTTCCAGCTGATGCAGATCCCTCTGCAAGCCATGATAGCCTTCCTCACTGTCTGCTACACCCCCAATCTTGGTGTGATCTGTAATTTGCTGATGCAGCTAACCCTATCATCATCCAGATCAATGATATAGATGACAAAACTGATCCCTGTGGCACACCACTAGTCACAGGCCTCCAGTCTGAAAGGCAACCACCTCCTACCACTCTCTAACAAAGCCCATGTCTCATCCAAAACACTACCTCATCCTGAATGCCGAGCGACTGAACCTTCTTGACCAACCTCCCATGTGGGTCCATCAAATGTCTTGTTGAAGTCCATGTATGCAGTCCCTTAGAATAGCTTACAATAACTTTCCCATAACTGATGGCAGACTTACCAGCCTATAATTTCCTAGTTTATATTTAGAGCCTTTTTAAAACTGCGGAACATTGCTGGCTGTCCTCCAATCTTCTAGTACCTCTCCTGTCATTAAGGATGATTTAAATATCTCTGCTAAGGCCCCAATAATTTCTATCCTTGCCTCTAGCAATTAAGGTGAAGGAGAATCCCCAGGGATTCTCCCGTTGGGTCTGCAGGAACACCTTGTCAGGTCCTGGGGATTTAACCACCCTGATTTGCCTCAAGACAGCAAACACCTCCTCCTCTATAATCTGTACAAGGTGCATAAAGTTGATGGTTTTGTCCTTTGCAATCCTTTTGATCTTAACATATCTGTAGAATCCCCTGGGATTTTGCTTTTACCTTGTCTGCTAGAGCAACCTCATGTCTTCTTTAACCCTCCTGATTTCTTTCTTAAATGTTCTCTTGTATTCCATAAGCATCTCATTTGTTCCTACTTGCCTATACCTGCCATACACCTTTTGTCTCTTAACCAGGGCCTCAATATCTCTTGAAAACCAAGGTTCCCTACACTTGTTATCTTTACCTTTTATTCTGACAGGGACATACAAGCTCTGTACTCTCAAAATTTCATTTTTGAAGGCCTCCCAGTTATCAAGTACGCCTTTATCAGAAAATAGCCTGCCAGATTATTTCTGATACCATCAAAATTGGCCTTCCTCCTTTTTAGAATCTCTTTGCATATGTACTTTGAAATTAATGGCACTGTCATCACTAGGTACAAAGTACTGTCTCATTCCCTAATAGCAGATACAGTATCACACACTCTATCATTGGGACTGCTACATACTGACAAAGGAAACTTTCCTGAACACATTTGACAAACTCTGTCCCACCCAGTCCCAGACAATATGTGGAAAGTTAAAATCACCTACTGTAGCAACCTTACGTTTGTTGCAAGGCTGCAATCTCTTTACAAATTTGTTCCTCTAAATCCCAAGGACTGTTGGATGGTCTGTAATATAGCCCTATTAACATGGTCATATCTTTCTCTCTTAGTTCCACCCATAACTTAGCCTCACTAGTTGAGTTCTCCAGTCTGTCCTGAAGGAACACTGCCGTGACATTTTCCCTGACTTGTACGCCATGCCTCCTGCTCTGTCACGTCTAAAACAATGGAACCCCAGGATACTGAGCTGCTATTCCAGCCCCTGCTGCAACCAAGCCTCACTAATGGCTACATCATAATTCAAGATGTTGATCTGGCCGAGCTCATCTGCCTTTCCCGTGAAACTTCTGCATTGAAATATACACCTAGGACCCTAGTTGCACCACGCTCAACCTTTTGATTCCTGATTTTGTCTGCAGTTTTAACATGTCTCCAGCTCCTCTTCACTGTTCTGGCAACTCCAGTTTAAACCCCACCAGGCAGCATTAGCAAAGCTTCCTCCTTTCTGTTCCCCTAATGAACGAATCCCCCATCACCACAGCTTGCCTTTTCTCCCCCCATTCCTTCTTAGTCACAGAGCCAGAGACCTTACTATGACTTTCCTCTGCTAAATCATCCCCTCAACAGTATCCAAAGTGATATATCTGTTGTTGAGTGGGATGGCCACAGGGGTACTCTGCGCTGGTTCCTTAACCCCTTTCCCCTTCCTGTTACCCAGCTTCTTGTGTCCTGCACCTTGGGTATAACTACCTCTACTTCCTACCTATCACTCTTCACCCTCCCAAATGATCCAGAGTTCATCCAGTTCCAGTTCCAACTCCTTAATGCAGATTGTTAGAAGCTGCAGCTGAATACGCTTCTCGCAGTTGTAGTCATCTGGGACACCTTTGGTCTCCCTGCCTTCCCACATCCCGCAAAAGGAGCATTCAACTATCTTGCCAGACATCCCTACTGTCCTAACTGAGCAGATGTAAAGAGAGAGGGGGAAAAGCAAACTCTACTGAGAACTTTTCTTTTTTTTTTTTGTGATCGAAGCCTAGAGGAACTAAAGACTCAAAATCACCACACTCTGTGCACGCCAATGATTGCCGCTGTGCTGGGCCCTGCCTTCCTTTAACTTTTCTTGCTAATCAATCCCAAATGCTGATTGCTTCCTGGTCAGAGCTCCCAAAAACTGCTGTGAGTTGCTGCACATTTTATAATCAGTCAGCGGACCTGAGTGAAATTTCCTCCTCTCAAGCTTCTGATCTTCCAAATGGATTATTTTGTTGTTTGTTGATGAAGGGCAATTTGACTCTGCCACACTCTGATCTTGACTTTTGTTTGGGCCAGGCATAGATTGTGTTAATTTTCAATCTTTGAAATTGTTCTATTGAGTTGATAAATGCAAATAACACCAGACTGAAGACTAGAATCCTTTATGAATATTACTAACTGTTCTGCCCAGATTTTGGAAGAATCTGACATTGACAAGGATGGAACAGTGAACCTCTCAGAATTTCAGCATGTCATTTCCAGATCGCCGGACTTTGTCAGGTATGTGAAACAGCCGCAGGATCATTTGTTGGGGGGAAAATATTAATGTGCTGTGCTCTGCCCTGCCCTGTTCTCCATGTCTGATCGATTTCCATTTGTTTCTCAGCTCGTTTCGGATTGTCCTGTAGCACAATGAGCACCTGCAAAAGGAAAGAATGTACAAAGCTCTGTGGCCAGTTGGAAAGGTCACGTTTCTCCTGCTCGCTGCTGTTCTTAATATTCTTTTGTCACGGTTCCTCACTAGAATTACAATGATCAGAATAATTGTTTCAAATATTTACAAGTTGTTTTTAATTTTGTAATTATTAATGACGCACCCATTAATATTCTTACTGTATAATAAAGGTGTTTTCTATCTTCACACCCACCACTTTTGTCATATTTATCACCAGTCCAGTGTCCTTCATTTTTCACTTTATTCTAATGCCAGTTAGCTTATACAGGAAATGATAATACAGAAACAGGCACTGTGACCACCTTATGTGCCCTTCATGATATATAAAAATCTGTAAGGTCACCGCCTCAACCTCCTTCACTCCAAAGAAAAATTAGCCTCTTCTTACAACTCCATCCTCAAATCTCTTCTGCACTCTCTAGCTTTAATGACATCTTGGGTGACCAGGACTATACACATACTCCAAGAGCCCAGCAATGATCAGACTGCATATATTGAGCTATTGCCAAAGACATAAATCTATATTCAGTAAAAAACTAAGGACCACACATTAAGAGAGGGAGCAGGAAACTTGATCAACACTTTTTCTGTATGAGAAACATTATTTAACAAGTCTCCATATCTGATATCTTCTGGTGTTAATTCATTCTGCTCTGATATTAAAGGGAGAGGTTTGTTTTACAACACATTCCACAGCACCTTGAAAGTGCTAATCCCTGTTGGGCCATAAAGCGCTGGAAATCTCAGCTCCTCGTATAAGTCAAGATAAACAGACTTCTTAAACACGTTATCAAAGTGTTTCAGTCCTGCTCTCACTAGAGTACTGTACACCATATTGGTGCTTCTCCAAGAATCATCACCTTGTTGTGGTGGAGAGGCTTGTGGGTTCCATTTGAGAGCAAAGTCATCTGGAGTCTAGCTATCTGGCGCCTAGTGTTTGGTAGGGTCACCCATGGCGGGAAGGTCAAGGGGGAGATTCCAGACAAAGAGCAATCTGACCAAGACCTCAATATTGGAGCTGGTGGAAAATGATGACACATCACAACAGCAATGAAGGCAGAGGAAGGCTACAGAAGTGATGGGTTGCCAGTCATCTTGCACTCCATGTCAAAGATTATGTGGTTTCTGCCCATGCATCAGTCTCCCCATGTGAATCCAGCCTAACACCCCAGGTTACGTGGATTCTGGATTGAGCTCTACAGTGGACCTGAGGACTCATCAGTAAGACAACCCCTTGGGAGAGCATCATATTCTACTCAATTGATCACACTATTACACCACACTGGACCACAATCAGGAGCAGGAAAGGTGGGCAAGCGGGTTTCCAACCCCGTGTACTCACATCGCAGTAAATGCTTAGTAACTGTTCAGTGATCAAGAGCCAAGCCAACAATTTCTGCCTGTAAAATTCACTGAGCCAGTTGGCTGACTTCCCTCATGACAGTAAACATGGACACTGCATCATCAGAGTACAGTTCAATCCTTCTCGTGTGCAAACACAAAGGTGTTCCAAGGCCCGCAGACAACATCCAACACATAAAGCTGTTTCCTCATGAAGTACTCGACAAGCCTTGGAAGATCAGTGCTAAGGGTCTGTCCATGGCCAAGTTGTCCATAGCTCCCTAGAAAATAAGAACAATGTAAAATTTACTGCAAAACATGATGCATTAATTCAACAGTATATCAGATGCTAAACCAGGAACTGGATTTGTAGCACACTGACTTATGTTGGAAAGCTGCCACTTTACAGTAGGAACATTCCACAAACCAGCACCCAGATGAATGATTAACCGGCCCACTTTAAGATGGTGAATGATTGCTCCTGACCTGAGGTCAAGAGCCACCAACACTGTAAATGACTGCCTTTCTACCAACCAGAGCAACAGACAGAAGCTCAGCTGAAAATTCTGCTGACCGCACACACTTACACCACACCAGCAGCAGAGCAAGAGCTCAGTCTATCTACTTCACAGAACACACAAGTGACAGGACATTGCTTACTACTTACCCCAGCCCCATGTGAACAGCTGACCACTTCCTGGAAACAAGAGAGAAATGATGTGGTTTAATAGTGAATCCTCAGCTTTCATTGAGAACACAGACCAGTACAGCACAGAGCAGGCTCTTTGGCCCACAGTCTGTGCCAATCCAAACTAATCCCATCTGCCAGCACATGGTCTGTGTCCCTTCATATCCTGCCTGCTCATGTGCCTCTCAAAAACTGCTATTGAGAAATTTGATGTCAGAACTAATTTCTAAGTCTTTGCTATTTTTACACTTTTATGTCTATCCATTGAAAGCTGAATGGTGTACACACAATGAAACAATATCCTAACTCTCAACACTAGTATCTCCTGTTATTAGAACATACAATATTACAGCACAGTACAGCACCTTCACCCCCAAGAGACCCACAACCTTGTTGTGGTTTGGAGACTTGTGTGCCTCAAAGACCCGGAGAACTATGTTGGCTGGAGTCAAGGCTTTTGCTTTAGCTCTTGGTAGGGCCACCCACACCAAACAGGTCAAAGGTTAGAGGCCAGACTAAGAGTGGTCCATCAGTCCTCCAGGCTTGGGAGTTGAGCTCAGGGCTAACGAAGCTGCTGCTGAAGAATCCTACATCTAAGGGTGACAGCAGCATTCCTGAGCCTCCACCTGCAACTTGCATGGCTTTCAGTGGTACTGACAGGAAGCTACTGGCTGGCACGATGAAGGAAATCCTGAACACCATTAGGGACGGAGGAGCTCCACTGCTGCCCTAAACACCAGCAGTGTAAGGGGCAACAAGTACAGGCCCTTCAGCCCATGAAATTGTGCCCATCTTTTAACCTACTTTAAGGCCAATCTAACCCAGGGGTGGCTAACCTCTTACATTCCATGTGTCAATTTTTTCACTAAAGAGTTCAGATGCGCCATACAACTCTTTTACCCCCATTCAATTCTTGTAAAAATATGTTAATATAGAACTCGTGCATGAAAATATCGCATGTGAACTCGTGCGTGAAAAAATTGACACATGGAATGTAAAAGGTTGGTCACCCTTGATCTAACCCTTCCCTCCTACATAGCCTTCCTTTTCAAAAATTCATCTATGTGCCTATCTAAGAGCTTCTTAAACGTCTCCAACCATAGCTATAGAGAGCTGCAACATTACCTCATGATTCAACTGAAACTTCTGACTAATCAAGGCTAATACACCAAACATTTTAACAACCCTATCAACTTAAGGCAACTTTGAGGAAGCTATCAATGTGGATTCCAGATTCCTCCACCCTCCCAAGAATTCTGTTTTCAAATTTGATTTTCCAAACAGAATCATTTCACTTCTTGCTAGATTTTATTCCATTTGCCACTTCTCAGCCTGGCTCAGCTTCCTATCAATATCCCCTTGTAACCCACAACAACCTTCTACACAGTCCACATCACCATCAACCTTTGCATCACGTGCAAACTTATTAACCCGCCCCTACACTTTCTTATCCAAATTATTTATAAAACTCTCAAAGAGCAGGGGTCCCAGAACATCAATGTTTGCTGACCGCCTGATAGAATATGCTCCATGTACTACCACCCTCTGTCTTCTTAGAATCTACGCAGCTAAGTTTCCCTGGCTGTCATACCTCAGGACTTTCTGAATGTGCCTAGCATGGGGAACCTTGGTAGTCAAACACCCTAATGAAATCCACATGCATCACATTCACAGGTTTACCTTCAATGTGTTTTGTCACATGCTCAAATAATTGAAGGACCTTCTTAGTAGTGTCCAACTCAAACTAGAATTCTTTTACATTGTATTCAGTACTATTACAAAAATCATTACAACAGTTCACTATGAACATGTGCCAAGATACATAGTACCAGATCGTCAAGAAAGGGTTATGGTTCGGGGATTTACTGAATTTTCTTGCTTCAATAACTAGTGGAACAAACGTGTGTTTCCAGAACTTTGTATTTCTAATGTTCACTCTTCGGAGGAATGGATTGTCTGAGTTCTGTAGAATATATTAACCTTCTAGATTATCAATAATAGGATGGAAGTAACCAACAAGATACATATAGCACACTGACAGCTAAGTTGAAGGGATTCTTTGGACCTGCTGATTGGGAACACTTGTAAATCTGACCACTGATACATTTGTGGAAGTTGTAGTAAGGCAAGGGTGAAAGATAACTGTGGCAGTGTTCAAACTTAATTATCATTTGACTATACATGAATACCCATGAACATAGCATTCCTTTGGGGCCAAAGTGCAAAACACAGTCATACAGAGTACATATAAGATAGGAAGTAAACAGACAGTCACACAAAAATATATATAGCTCTAGTCCCTGGGTGACATATCCTGTAAATTGATGGTGCATGGGTGTCATCAGCAAGAACAATCAGTTCTCAGCAGTCTGCAGACGAACATGTGTAATCCAGCTGGTCATTCCACCGACTGAACACCTGAGGGCAGCACTGACAGAAGGAGCCAGCCCTCAACCTCATGTGCAGAAAAACGCAGTCAAAGGAGACCACCGAACTGAGACTGCTGGAGTCAATTTTCCTTACTGCAGACAGTGAGCTGAGAACGACTGTGATAGTGTGTAATCAACCTAGAAGAACATAGCTTCCTTTTACACAGTACGGAGTGCTGGAGACAGATGAGATAAGAATAACAGAAGGATGTGAAATACATCAACTTGCTTTACTAACTTCAAAATATCATCAGTTGTCAGCTTGCGTTTCTATTGACTTTTAACACATTTATTGTGAACAGCGATTGATCTTGCAAGTAAGGAATTCAAACATATAACTGTATAAAAATAGGTTTCTGTTCGGACTTCAGAACAGTGTGGGTGACAGGAGCCATGCTGTTCTCCTTGCGCACAAGTAAAATAGAAATAATGTTTGAGTTGAGCCCAGTTATTTCATTTTATTATCAGCGACAACATATTCATAGTCTAAACAGCTCTTCAATTTCTCACATTAAAATTCTGCACTTGTAAATTCATGTACGATTAAATTTGCAGCTGAACTGAACAACACTGAGAAACCATGTAAACAAACAGGATTTTAACCACAGACCAGGTTGCCGTTCACTGCACAGAGACATTACACCGGTACCTACTGGTGACAGCTGCCGTATGCCGTGACCCACAGCTAACTCTGCTGATCTCCAGCTCCCCTGGGAGGTCCAAGAGTGCTGGAAATGCCTGAATTGAGATGAACACATTCATATTTCTCATGGTTGCTTTTTCCGTGGTGGATTTTTGAACCGTGTCACCTGCATCACACAGGATCGGTGTGCCTGCACATAAACATTGAGTATTTTCAGCCAAAAACATTCATGCAAACACCAGCCAACACTTACACACTTTGAATACAAGACAATGTACACTGTGTTACTCAATGCACCAAAACTACAAGTACTAAGTAATGAGGCATTTCTACTGATGTTGATTCTTCTACGCCGGACCCTACCCTGGACATTTGCTCTTCTCCCCCACCCTATCATTGGGCAGAAGATACAAGAGCCTGAAAGCAGGTACCACCAGACTCAAGGACTGCTTCTAACCGCTGTTATCGGACTCTTGTACAATAAAATGAACTCTTAAGAACCAGCCTCCGCTCCATGGACACTGCCTACACTTCTTGCTGCCTTAGTAAAGCAGCTGGCAAAAGCAAAGACACTATCCGTCTCGGGCATTCTCCCTTCTCCCCTTCCCACTGGGCAGAAGATACAAAAGCATGAAAGCATGTACCATCAGGTTCAAGGACAAATTCTATCCCACTGTTATAAAAATATTAAATAATTCCCTAGTACAATATCATCTTCTGGTAAGATGGCAGCGCTGTCAAATGCAGTGGCTTCTATGGGGCCAACCAAAAGTGTTACCGTCTGTTTTAAATGTACTTTTTATGATCACAAGACCCAGTTGGATATTGAGAACTTAAAAGTACTGCAGGCCTACTCCTTTAGCGAGTTGCTCTGACAAGGAAACTGAAGGAGCTGGACTTGTGTGGATCACGCTGCTGCCTGTGTCAAAGAGGCCTCAGAGGAGTTGGTACACAAAAGCGATGTGCCTGACAGTGACTGACTGTCTTACTGACGCTTTTTTTTTTAAATCGCAAGACCCTGTTGGACATTGTTAATGTGGAATGCTGCAAGTCCGATTCACTGATTTATTGGTGGACAGTGGGGGAGCTGAGTGGCCTCAGTTGTAGGGAGGACAAGACCTCAAACGGCAGTGTCGCCAGGAGAGCAGGTGGTGTTGGAGTCAGTGTGTTCCACAGGAGTGCCGGTGGCAGTGTGGTGCGGCGTCCATGCTGGAGTCAGTGCTTTGCCCCCAGTGTTCGCTCAGCAGAAGACAAGCCGTATGGTATTCGGCTGCAACATCATGGACTCAGGAACTTGGACTAATTATTTGGTATGACTGTATTTTACTGCTATCTTATGTGTGCTATATGTGCTTTGTGCTGTGGACTGGTGGGCCCCCCCAAGTAATGCTGTTTTGTTTGGTATATTCCTGGGTATTCACGTATGGTTGAATGACAATTAAACTTGAACAACAAAACTGACTCTCAACTTCACAATCTACCTCATTATGTCTTTACACCTTATTCTCTACCTGCACTTTTTCTTCTGTAACTGTATTCTGTTATTGTTTTACCTTTAAATGCACTGTGTAATGGTTGATCTGTATGAACAGTGTGCAAGACAAGCTTTTCATTGAACCTCACTGTGACAATAATAAACCAATTCCAATCCCTCCTTTACGGTCAGTACAATATCAATGGGGAAACATGTGGCTGCTCTACAGAAACACAAGGTCATTGGACACACAGAAGGACACAAATGGCTTAACCGATAGAGAATGTTGTTGGAACTATAAATTTGCACTTCAGGGTGGCAGGAGAGATTACTATTCTGGGTCATTCAGTGAGTGAGCAAATACATTGCAGGTACAGTAACATGTGGATAAATGCAAGTTATCCACATGAATGTCCTCACCTTCTCCAGAGAATCCAATGCGTTCAGAAGGCTTCTGATGCTCCTCCCCTGAACACGATCTTGCTGGCAGACCCAACTGTCCCGACTCATTCCAACCCCACACGTACAGGTCTCCTGAGGCTAATCATATTAAAAAATACAAGAACAAAATTTATAACATAAACTGAGAAACATCTAATGGAGCAGAGGTGTATTTGAGCATATTTCAATAAGAGAAATAGCTCCAATATTCCTCCCTTTTATCCCCCTCCCCTACCCACCTTCCCCATCACCTGCCAGCTTGTACTCTTTCCCCTCCCCTCCCACTTACTTATTCTAGCTTCTGCCCCCTTCCTTTCCAGTCCTGATGCAGGTCTCCGTAGATGCTGTCTGACCCACTGAGTTCCTCCACCTTTGAGTGTGTGCGCTCAAGATTTCCAGCATCGACCCACTCTCTTTCATTCCCCTTGAATCCGACTGCCGAGTTCCTCCAACATTTTGTGCGTGTTGCTCTGGATTTCCAGCATTTGCAGAATCTCTTATGTCTTCAACTTTCTTTGTAGTTCAAATTTGGAAGTTCACATTCCTTATAATTTATTGTATTGCACTGCACTGCTGCCACAAAACAACACCTTTCACAACATATGTTAGTGCTAATAAAACCTGCTTCTGATTATGATTATGGAGGCAATGAGGGATGTTCTCAATGGTAGAGATAAACTCAACATCCATTGCCTTTGAACTACCAGAGAGTCAACACTGCAGACAATTATGCATGAGAGGAGTATCAGGCCCTCTGTTGGTCAGGGTTGACCACGGATGTGGCATCCTAGCTGTCTACATGTTGGTGCAGTGCTGTTGATAGAGTATGTAAAAGGATTAACACTTCATTAAACAACGGAAACTGCTGATGATCAACAGATGTGCTCATTTTGTTATTCAATGTTGAACACTATTTCTTTTTGAAGGTAGCCAGCTGGGCTTCAGGTTGCTTATCTCCTTGTGCAGTCATGCACAGAGTTAGGACAGCTCCAGTTTGTTTTGTGTATGTGAGGCCATTATGCCTGTTCTGTAGTTTGTCTCTCGGTATTGTCAGGGAATAGATAAGTCTGACTCCAGCTTGGTATGTGTGGGGGATATCTGAACAAATATATCCATTTGTAAGGGGAATTGTGAGTTAGGTGGTGGATTGGGTAGGAACAGTCACAGGCTGTTCCTATTTGAGCAACTGAGTAAGCCCTGGGTGCTTTGAATAAAGAATTTGTACTTGGTCTCGGAGTGACTTTATCTGGATTCGACTTCCACACTGTCAGTCAATGTGCAAGCCAGGGCAATACGATATGGAGAGCAAACTGTTGCTCCACACAGCTAGTGAATCCAAAAGAACGGCAGACACAGGGAGCTGTAAGTACATGTCTTATGAGTGTAGGTTGAATGAGCTAAGGCTTTTCTCTCTGGAGCAAAACAGGATGAGACATTACTTGATAGAGGTGTACAAGATTATAGGAAGTAGAGATCAAGTGGACGGCCAGAGACATTTTCCCAGGCGGAAATGGCTAATATAAGGGGGCAAAATTTTTAAGGTGATTGGAAGAAAGTATGGGATGGATGTCAGAAGTAGTTTTCTTTTTAAAATAGAGAGTGGTGGATGTGTGGAGCACGCTGCCGGGGGTGGTGATAGAGGCAGATACCTTTGAGGCATTTAGGATACTCTTAAATAGGCACATGGATGATAGAAAAATGGAGGGCTCTGTGGGAAGGAAGGGTTAAATTGATCATAGGGTAGGTTCAATGGTCAGCACAACATCATGGGCCTAAAGTCCTGTACTGTGCTTTACTGTTCTATGCTCTATAAAGCAGATTAGACAGAGGCACAATGTCAGACCTTACCACTGGAGCATACAGAATGCCAGGCCCCGGCTGCTAACTCAGTCACCACCAGGCCATGCAACGCCTCCACAATCCGTGGATCTGCTTCATCCTCAACACCACCATGTCCTAACTGACCATGTCTGAAACAGGAAGAGCAGGTTGATAAAAAATATCCACAATTACCTTTCCAGCATGGTACATATGAGAGGCTTTACAGAGAACCGGCAGCAATATGAGCAACATTGGTCAATCAGAAGGATGACAGAATGGGTAGATCTTCAGAATGCTTCAAAAGGAGGCAGAAAGCTTCACACCAATAACACTTCATGTAGAAACATTCTCAGTGTAAATCTGAAGTGAAATTGGTACAGAATGGCTATCTTTAGGTTGATTTCATCAAAACAATACAATCTTGTCTGCCATTTCATCCAATAAGTCACTACTAGTGAAGTCATGATTTGACCATTTTAAGAAAGAGTAAGATGATAATCAAGATTCAGAAAAATCATTAATAGGTAATAAGTGGAAAAACTCAATCACACAGAGGCTGACTAAACTTGGATTCTCAGCCCAAAATGTCAACTATTGATTTCCCCTCCACAAACGCTGCCTGACCTGCTGAACTCCTCCAGCATTTTGTGTGTTGCTCAAGATTTCTAGCTTCTGCAGAACCCCTTGTGTTTGAGGAACTTTACTACAATTATATCCCTTGACATACATCTTCAGCACGGAGCTCATAATTCAGAACAGTTTGGAGATTTCTCACAACTAAAAAGTAAGCCTTACCGTCCTGCGCCCCAGGAATACACCGTCCAGTCACAGGTCAGCAGGAGAGCATGCTCACTGCCAAGTACCAGCTTCCTTGCACCAAGTAGTGGTGACAGTGATTTGTAAAATGGAGGCGTTGTTGTAATGTAACCACCAGGGATTAATGGAAATGCTGTGGGGGGTGGGGGGAGAGAGAAAGTACGTAACAATAATAACAAGGAATTCAGCATACACTCATCAGGCGAGGCAGGCAGCCAACAGCTTTAAATTCCTGTATGTAACAGACTGGATGAGCAGTCCTGCACCCAGCACATAGATGCAATCATACAGAGTCTTTATTTTCTTGGGAGGTTAAAGAGGCATAGGACAATATAACACTAAACTCAACTTTGACCAGGCAGTACATGTGATTTTTTGGGTTGGTTCCCAGATTTGAAGAACAATCAAGTTCAGAAACAAGTTTTAAATTGCAGACAAAAGTGAGAGGTGCTGGGAGAGATTAAGTGACACAAACATTGACAGAGCCACCTGTAATGATGGGGACTGGGGAGGTGTAGATCTGAATGATGCCAGCTGTAATGATGGGGATTGGGGAGGTGTATATCGAATGATGCCACCTGTAATGATGGGGACTAGGGAGGTGTAGATCTGAATGATGCCAGCTGTAATGATGGGAATTGGGGAGGTGTAGATCGAATGATGCCAGCTGTAATGATGGGGATTGGGGAGGTATCGATCAGAATGATGCCAGCTGTAATGATGGGGATTGGGGAGGTGTAGATCGAATGATGCCAGCTGTAATGATGGGGATTGGGGAGGTGTAGATCAGAATGATGCCAGCTGCAATGATGGGGACTGGGGAGGTATTGATCAGAATGATGCCAGCTGTAATGATGGGGATTGGGGAGGTGTAGATCAGAATGATGCCAGCTGTAATGATGGGGACTGGGGAGGTATTGATCAGAATGATGCCAGCTGTAATGATGGGGATTGGGGAGGTGTAGATCGAATGATGCCAGCTGTAATGATGGGGATTGGGGAGGTGTAGATCAGAATGATGCCAGCTGCAATGATGGGGACTGGGGAGGTATTGATCAGAATGATGCCAGCTGTAATGATGGGGATTGGGGAGGTGTAGATCAGAATGATGCCAGCTGTAAAGATGGGGATTGGGGAGGTGTAGATCTGGATTGGGAAGGTGTAGATCGAATGATGCCAGCTGTAATGATGGGGATTGGGGAGGTATCGATCAGAATGATGCCAACTGTAATGATGGGGATTGGGGAGGTGTAGATCGAATGATGTCAGCTGTAATGATGGGGATTGGGGAGGTATCGATCGAATGATGCCAGCTGTAATGATGGGGACTGGGAAGGTGTAGATCGAATGATGCCAGCTGTAATGATGGGGACTGGGGAGGTATCGATCAGAATGATGCCAACTGTAATGATGGGGATTGGGGAGGTGTAGATCGAATGATGTCAGCTGTAATGATGGGGATTGGGGAGGTATCGATCGAATGATGCCAGCTGTAATGATGGGGATTGGGGAGGTATCGATCAGAATGATGCCAACTGTAATGATGGGGATTGGGGAGGTGTAGATCGAATGATGTCAGCTGTAATGATGGGGATTGGGGAGGTATCGATCGAATGATGCCAGCTGTAATGATGGGGACTGGGAAGGTGTAGATCGAATGATGCCAGCTGTAATGATGGGGATTGGGGAGGTATCGATCAGAATGATGCCAGCTGTAATGATAGGGACTGGGAAGGTGTAGATCGAATGATGCCAGCTGTAATGATGGGGATTGGGGAGGTATCGATCAGAATGATGCCAGCTGTAATGATGGGGATTGGGGAGGTGTAGATCGAATGATGCCAGCTGTAATGATGGGGATTGGGGAGGTGTAGATCAGAATGATGCCAGCTGTAATGATGGGGATTGGGGAGGTATCGATCAGAATGATGCCAACTGTAATGATGGGGATTGGGGAGGTGTAGATCGAATGATGCCAGCTGTAATGATGGGGATTGGGGAGGTATCGATCAGAATGATGCCAGCTGTAATGATGGGGACTGGGAAGGTGTAGATCGAATGATGTCAGCTGTAATGATGGGGATTGGGGAGGTATCGATCGAATGATGCCAGCTGTAATGATGGGGATTGGGGAGGTGTAGATCTGAATGATGCCAGCTGTAATGATGGGGATTGGGAAGGTGTAGATCGAATGATGCCAGCTGTAATGATGGGGATTGGGGAGGTATCGATCAGAATGATGCCAACTGTAATGATGGGGATTGGGGAGGTGTAGATCGAATGATGTCAGCTGTAATGATGGGGATTGGGGAGGTATCGATCGAATGATGCCAGCTGTAATGATGGGGACTGGGAAGTTGTAGATCGAATGATGCCAGCTGTAATGATGGGGATTGGGGAGGTATCGATCAGAATGATGCCAGCTGTAATGATGGGGACTGGGAAGGTGTAGATCGAATGATGTCAGCTGTAATGATGGGGATTGGGGAGGTATCGATCGAATGATGCCAGCTGTAATGATGGGGACTGGGGAGGTGTAGATCTGAATGATGCCAGCTGTAATAATGGGGACTGGGGAGGTATCGAGCAGAATGATGCCAGCTGTAATGATGGGGACTGGGGAGGTATTGATCAGAATGATGCCAGCTGTAATGATGGGGATTGGGGAGGTGTAGATCGAATGATGCCAGCTGTAATGATGGGGATTGGGGAGGTGTAGATCAGAATGATGCCAGCTGCAATGATGGGGACTGGGGAGGTATTGATCAGAATGATGCCAGCTGTAATGATGGGGATTGGGGAGGTGTAGATCGAATGATGCCAGCTGTAATGATGGGGATTGGGGAGGTATCGATCAGAATGATGCCAACTGTAATGATGGGGATTGGGGAGGTGTAGATCGAATGATGTCAGCTGTAATGATGGGGATTGGGGAGGTATCGATCGAATGATGCCAGCTGTAATGATGGGGACTGGGAAGGTGTAGATTGAACGATGCCAGCTGTAATGATGGGGACTGGGAAGATGTAGATCGAATGATGCCAGCTGTAATGATGGGGATTGGGGAGGTATCGATCAGAATGATGCCAGCTGTAATGATGGGGATTGGGAAGGTGTAGATCGAATGATGTCAGCTGTAATGATGGGGATTGGGGAGGTATCGATCGAATGATGCCAGCTGTAATGATGGGAATTGGGGAGGTGTAGATCTGAATGATGCCAGCTGTAATGATGGGGACTGGGGAGGTGTAGATCAGAATGATGCCAGCTGTAATGATGGGGATTGGGGAGGTGTAGATCTGAATGATGCCAGCTGTAATGATGGGGACTGGGGAGGTGTAGATCAGAATGATGCCAGCTGTAATGATGGGGATTGGGGAGGTGTAGATCTGAATGATGTCAGCTGTAATGATGGGGATTGGGGAGGTATCGATCGAATGATGCCAGCTGTAATGATGGGAATTGGGGAGGTGTAGATCTGAATGATGCCAGCTGTAATGATGGGGACTGGGGAGGTGTAGATCAGAATGATGCCAGCTGTAATGATGGGGATTGGGGAGGTGTAGATCTGAATGATGCCAGCTGTAATGATGGGGACTGGGGAGGTGTAGATCAGAATGATGCCAGCTGTAATGATGGGGATTGGGGAGGTGTAGATCTGAATGATGCCAGCTGTAATGCTGGGGATTGGGGAGGTATCAATCAGAATGATGCCAGCTGTAATGATGGGGATTGGAGAGGTGTAGATCAGAATGATGCCAGCTGTACTGATGGGGATTGGGGAGGTGTAGATCGAATGATGCCAGCTGTAATGATGGGGACTGGGGAGGTATTGATCAGAATGATGCCAGCTGTAATGATGGGGATTGGGGAGGTATTGATCAGAATGATGCCAGCTGTAATGATGGGAATTGGGGAGGTATAGATCGAATGATGCCAGCTGTAATGATGGGGATTGGGGAGGTGTAGATCGAATGATGCCAGCTGTAATGATGGGGATTGGGGAGGTGTAGATCGAATGATGCCAGCTGTAATGATGGGGACTAGGGACGTGTAGATCAGAATGATGCCAGCTGTAATGATGGGGATTGGGGAGGTGTAGATCAGAATGATGCCAGCTGCAATGATGGGGACTGGGGAGGTATTGATCAGAATGTTGCCAGCTGTAATGATGGGGACTGGGGAGGTGTAGATCAGAATGATGCCAGCTGTAATGATGGGGATTGGGGAGGTGTAGATCAGAATGATGCCAGCTGCAATGATGGGGACTGGAGAGGTATTGATCAGAATGTTGCCAGCTGTAATGATGGGGACTGGGGAGGTGTAGATCAGAATGATGCCAGCTGTAATGATGGGGATTGGGGAGGTGTAGAACGAATGATGCCAGCTGTAATGATGGGGATTAGGGAGGTGTAGATCAGAATGATGCCAGCTGTAATGATGGGGATTGGGGAGGTGTAGATCTGAATGATGCCAGCTGTAATGATGGGGATTGGGAAGGTGTAGATCGAATGATGCCAGCTGTAATGATGGGGATTGGGGAGGTATCGATCAGAATGATGCCAACTGTAATGATGGGGATTGGGGAGGTGTAGATCGAATGATGTCAGCTGTAATGATGGGGTTTGGGGAGGTATCGATCGAATGATGCCAGCTGTAATGATGGGGACTGGGGAGGTGTAGATCAGAGTGATGCCAGCTGTAATGATAGGGATTGGGGAGGTGTAGATCTGAATGATGCCAGCTGTAATGATGGGGATTGGGAGGTGTAGATCAGAATGCATCTATGAAATCTGAAATACTGGAAAAGGAGAAAGAATTAAAACTGAAGGCCACAAACGCATGATAAAAGCCTATAAAGAATGTTGATTTTGAAAACATTTTGCTCATTTCTGAGTACAGAAAGCTGCAATGTGCCTCTTTCTAAAGATTAGCTTTATTTGTTACATGTACGTCGAAACAGAGTGTCGGCATGGTTTCCTCAAGGGAAAATCTTACCTGACAAATTTGTTGGAATTGTTTGAAGAAAGAACAAGCAGGATAGACAAAGGAGAATCGGTTGATGTTCTGTACTTCGAATTTGAGGAGGCCTTTAACAAGACGCCACATGTGTGATTGCTTAACAAGCTACGAGCCCATGGTATTACAGGAATGATTCTAGCATGGATAAGGCAGCGGCTGATGGCAGGAGGCAAGCAGTGGGAATAAAGGGAGCCTTTTCTGGCCAGCTGCTGGTGACTAGTGGTGCCGTACAGGGGTCTGTGCGGGGACTGTTCTGAGGAAGTAGAGAGGCTACAGAAAGACATAGGCAGATTAGAAGAATGGGCAAAGAAATGGCAGATGGAATACAATGTTGGGAGTTGTATGATCATGCACTTTTGTAGAAGAAATGAAACTGGATGATTTTCTAAATGGAGAGAAAACACAAAAAACTGAGGTGTAAAGGGCCTTGGGAGTCCTTGTGCAGGATTCCTTAAAGGCTAATTTGCAAGTTGAGCCTGTGGTGAGGAAGGCAAATGCAATGTTCACATTCATTTCAAGAGGACTAGAATATAAAAGCAAGGGTGTAATGTTGAAACTTTATAAAGCACTGGTGAGGCCTCACTGGGCGTATCGTGAGCAGGCAAGCAATTGCAGCAATATTCAAAAAGAAAAACAAGTGGCAAACACAAAAGAGGTGGAGGAGATGGAAAAAAACAAGGGAAAAAGCGCTGTTGCAAACAGCCATACCTGCATTTGGTTTCTCTTCCTCCTGCAGGTGCTTCTGCCAAACGACAGCATCTGTTGCCTCTCCAGTATGGCAGAGGCTTGGGATATCCCAGCACTCCACCCTGTCCTGCCACAACGTAAGCAGGTATTTCTCAGAGGACAGAATGTCTCTGCATCCTCGTAAACCTTGGCTGTTTAGGTACATCTGACGCCATGGAACATCAGCAGCAAACCCCCAGAAATGAATTGACCCATCATCTGGAAACAAACTGAAACAAAATTAATGCAATGGAACTTGTTTGCATATTTACTTTGAACTACAAAGAGAATGAATGGGCGATAGTGTGGATTCACTGTTCCCTCTAAGCTGCACAGGTGAACAGCCATGCAGCAACTGAAATGCTCCCACCCATATCGCTTTTATTGCCACACAGCTGGAATTCTCTCTTATACAATGGCAATATCATTTTAAAATAATGCCAATACAATATTGAAATCTCAAAAAGTTCAAAGTGTAAGGTAAAATTTATTATCAGAGTACATACACATCACCACATACAAAACTGAGATTCTTTTTCTGTGGGCATACTTAGCAAATCTTTAGAACATTAACTGTAAACAGGATCAATGGACAACAAAGTATGCAAAAGATATAAATAAATAGCAATAAATAACAAGCATGAAATAACAAGATAAAAGTTATCCTCATTTTGTTGAAGAGCTTATGTTAATAGAATTGTGAAATACCCTGTGACTATGTGTTAATGACTATAACCTATAAATTTTCTAAATAATGAATGTACTACAACCTTTACTTTGAAACATTTTAGAGCTTCAAAGTCCTTACATTGTAGTGTTTCAAGTTGCAACACTGCACCAATTGTAACAATAAACACAGAATGGAAGTCGGTAGCTGATTGTTAATAAACTGCCAGCCTGCTGAAAACCAATGGTGTCTCGTCAAAATATTTTACTTTTGTCATTGTGTTTGTTGGTTGATTTGACCACCTGACATCGTTTACTTATATTGGGAGGTGTGGGTTGTGCTTGTTTGATGTGCATACTACAAAAAAAACATTTAAAGTGCTGTGCAATTTTCAGGCCATGTAAAAATTTCCTGCTCAGAACAAAGGTTGGTCCCCGCAGCTGTAAAAAACAATTAGAGGGAACGTTGTGTGGACTGCTGGGTTAAGTAGTCACTCTAAATTTCCCCCAATATGCAGACGAAATTAAGAGAAAATTGATGGCATGTCAGGAGAATAGATTAAGGTTAAGGCTAGAGGAGCATTTGATAGCTCAAGGCCTATACTCGCTAGAGTTTAGAAGAATGGGGGGGTGGGAGGAATTTCACTGAAACCTACAGATTTTGAAAAGCCTAGATAGAGTGGGCATTGAAAGATGTTTCCTACAGTGGGGGAGACCAGAGGACACAGTCTCAGAATACAAAGACATCACTTTAGAATAGAGATAAGGAAGAATTTCTTTATCCAGTGGATAATGAATCTGTGGAACTGATCTCCACAGATGGTTGTGAAGGCCAAGTCAGTGGATATATTTGAAACAGAGGTTGATAGGTTCTTGCTAACAGAGGCATCGAAGGTTACAAGGAGAAGGCAGGAGAATAAGGTTGCAAGGGATAATGAATCAGCCACGATGGAATGGCGGAGAGAATTGATGGGGCAAATGGCCTATCTCTGCTCCTATGTCTTATGGCCTGTAAACAAATTAATTTTCTGCTCCTAAACACCATCAGAAGATTACTTTAATCCAGGATGACAACAAAAATGCTCATGCAAATGCTCAGCAGTTTTGGCAACAATTTGGAGAGAGACACGGAATTGATTTGGAACATTACTTCTCTTTTGCTCTTCTAAAACGTCGTCTAATCTGCAGAGTAATTCTAGCAGTACAGCATTTTTGCTTTTCAATAGAAACTTCACTCCTTTAGATATATTTGAGCCCTTTTTCTCTTCCACCATTCACCTTCCAGCTTCAAACATCCCTCCCCCACTTCTCACATGGTCTCACCTATCACCTGCCAGCTAATACTCCATCCCCTCCTCACACCACCCTCTTCTGAATTCTCACAAAATGCTGAATGAACTCAGATCAGGCAGCATCCATTGATTCCATATATGTTGTGTGCCCTGCTGAGTTCCTCCAGCTTTTTGTGTGTGATGCTCTAGATTACCAGCACCTGCAGAATCTCATGTTGCTATTCAAGTTAAGTTTAATTTTCATTCAACCATACATGAATACACGAGTACAACCAAACAGAACACCCCTCCAGCGCCAAGATGAATAAGGCAGTCCCAACAGTCATGATAGTACATACAAGACAGCATTAAACATACAGGTGCACAAAAAATACAACAATCCCTGAGGCTCATGTCCTATAGATTGATGGTGCATGGCAAGAAGCCCGGAGCAGTCCACGACAAATGCAATCCATTAGACTATAAGAGAGAGGAGCAGAACTAGGCTATTAGGCCCATTGAGTCTGCTCTGCAATTTCATCGTGATTGATTCATTTCCCCTCTCCACCCCATTCTCTGCAAATTTTCCCAGTAAACCTTTCCTTATCAACCTCCACCTTAAATACAACCAATAATCTGGCCTCCACAGCCACCCGAATTGAGGGGTGGGGGTTCAGGGTAACAAACAACTCCTCCTTGTAATAGTACAGGGTCCATGAAATTGATGCTGCTTTGCCTCACTTCTCTAGACCTGTATTCACTTCCTGAGTAAATACAGGTGCAAAGAATTCATTTAACATCTCCCCCATCTGTTTAAGCTCCACACATGAATGACCATTCTGGTCCTCCAGAGGACCAATTTTGTCTCTTGCAATCCTTTTGCTTTTAACATACCTGTAGAATCCCTTAGGATGTTTTTTATAGACCACCCAATAGTAACAGGGACATCGAGGAGCAGATAGGGAGACAGATTCTGGAAAGGAGTAATAATAACAGGGTTGTTGTGGTGGGAGATTTTAATTTCCCAAATGCTGATTGGCATCTCTCTAGAGTGAGGGGTTTAGATGGGATGGAGTTTGTTAGGTGTGTTCAGAAAGGTTTCTTGACACAGTATGTAGCTATGCCTACAAGAGGAGAGGCTGTACTTGATCTGGTATTGGGAAATGAACCTGGTCAGGTGTCAGGTCTCTCAGTGGGAAAGCATTTTGGAGATAGTGATCACAATTCTATCTCCTTTACCATAGCACTGGAGAGGGATAGGAACAGACAAGTTAGGGAAATGTTTAATTGGAGTAAGGGGAAATACGACGCCGTCAGGCAGGAACTTGGAAGCATTAATTGGAAACGGATGTTGTCAGGGAAATGTACAGAAGAAATGTGGCAAATGTTCAGGGGATATTTCCGTGGGGTTCTGCATAGATATGTTCCAATGAGACAGGGAAAGGATGGTAGGGTACAGGAACCGTGGTGTACAAAGGCTGTTGTAAATCTAGTCAAGAAGAAGAGCTTACGAAAGGTTCAAAAAACTAGGTAATGATAGAGATCTATAATATTATAAGTCTAGCAGGAAGGAGTTTAAGAATGGAATTAGGAGAGCCAGAAGGGGCCATGAGAAGGCCTTGGTGGACAGGATTAAGGAAAACCCCAAGGCATTCTACAAGTACGTGAAGAGCAAGAGGATAAGACGTGAGAGAATAAGACCAATCAAGTGTGACAGTGGAAAAGTGTGTATGGAACCAGAGGAGATGGCAGAGGTACTTAATGAATACTTTGCTTCAGTATTCACTACGGAAAAGGATCTTGGCGATTGTAGGGATGACTTGCAGCGGACTGAAAAGCTTGAGCATGTAGATATTAAGAAAGGGATGTGCTGGAGCTTTTGGAAAGCATCAAGTTGGATAAGTCATCAGGACCGGACGGGATGTACCCCAGGCTACTGTGGAAAGAGAGGGAGGAGATTGCTCAGCCTCCGACGATGATCTTTGCATCATCAAAGAGGATGGGAGAGGTTCCAGAGGATTGCAGGGTTGCAGATGTTGTTCCCTTATTCAAGAAAGGGAGTAGAGATAACCCAGGAAATTATAGACCAGTGAGTCTTACTTCAGTGGTTGGTATGTTGATGGAGAAAATCCTGAGAGGCAGGATTTATGAACATTTGGAGAGGCATAATTGATTAGAAATAGTCAGCATGGCTTTGTCAAAGGCAGATCATGTCTTATGAGCCTGATTGAACTTTTTGAGGATGTGACTGATGAGGGCAGAGCTGTCAATGTGGTGTATATGGATTTTAGCAAGGCATTTGATAAGATATTCTATGCAATGCTTACTGACAAAGTAAGGAGGCATGGGATCCAAGGGGACATTGCTTTGTAGATCCAGAACTGGCTTGCCCACAGAAGGCAAAGAGTGGTTGTAGAGGGTTCATATTCTGCATGGAGGCTGGTGACCAGTGGTGTAGCCCAGGGATCTGTTCTGGGACCCCTACTCTTTGTGATTTTTATAAATGACCTGGATGAGTAAGTGGAGGGATGGGTTAGTAAATTTGCTGATGATACAATGGTTGGGGGTGTTGTGGATAGTGTGGAGGGCTGTCAGAGGTTACAGCAGGACATTGTTAGGATGCAAAACTGGGCTGAGAAGTGGCAAATGGAGTTCAACCCAGATAAGTGTGAGGTAGTTCATTTTGGTAGGTCAAATATGATGGCAGAATAGAGCATTAATGGTAAGACTCTTGGCAGTGTGGAGGGTCAGAGGGATCTTGAGGTCCAAGTCCACAGGACACTCAAAGCTGCTACGCAGGTTGACTCTGTGGTTAAGAAGGCATACGGAGCATTGGCCTTCATCAATCATGGGATTGAGTTTAAGAGCCGGGAGGTAATGTTGCAGCTATATAGCACCCTGGTCAGACCCCACTTGGAGTACTGTGCTCAGTTCTGGTCGCCTCACTACAGGAAGGATGTGGAAACCATAGAAAGGGTGCAGATGAGATTTACAAGGATGTTGCCTGGATTGGGGAGCATGCCTTATGAGAATAGGTTGAGTGAGCTTAGCCTTTTCTCCTTGAAGCGACGGAAGATGTGAGGTGACCTGATAGAGGTGTACATAACGAGAGCCATTGATCGTGTGGATAGTCAGAGGCTTTTTCCTAGAGCTGAAATGCTAGCACGAGAGGGATTAGTTTTTAAGGTGCTTGGAAGTAGGTACAGAGGAAATGTTAGGGGTAAGTTTTTTTTACACAGAGAGTAGTGAGTGCGTGGAATGGGCTGCGAGTGGCAGCGGTGGAGGCGGAAACGATAGGGGCTTTTAAGATGCTCCTGGATGGATACATGGAGCTTAGAGAAATGGAGGGCTAGGGGTAAGCCTAGGTAGTTCTAAGGTAAGGATATGTTCGGCACAGCTTTGTGGGCCAAAGGGCCTGTATTGTGCTGCAGATTTTCTATGATTCCCCTTCACCTTGTCTGCTAGAGCAACTTCATGCCTTCTTTTAGCCTTCCTGATTTCTTTCTTAGTGTTCCCTTGCAGTTCTTGTACTCCGTAAGCAACTCATTTGTTCCTACCTGCCAGGTATCTTTTTTCTCTTAACCAGGGCCTCAATATCACTTAAAAACCAAGGTTCCCTACACTTGTTATCTTTACCTTTTATTCTGACAGGCACAAGCTTTGTATACTCAAAATTCATTTTTGAAGGCCTCTCACTTTCCAAGTACACCTTTGCCAGAAAATAGCCTGTCCCAATCCACACTTGCCAGATCATTTCTGATACCATCAAAATTGGCCTTTCTCCAATTTAGAATCTCAACCTGCGGACCAGACCTATCTCTTTGTATAAGCTAAAGGTATTGGGTCACTGGATGCAAAGCGTTCCCCTAAACAAAATCCTCTCACCTGCCCTGTCTCACTCCCTAATACTGTATTGCATGCTCTGTCGTTTGAACTTCAACATACTGATGAAGGAAACTTCCCTGAATACGTCTGACAAATTCTATCCCATCTAGTCCTTTTATAATATGGGATTCCCAGTCAATATATGGAAAGTTAAAATCACCTACTATAACAACCTTAAGTTTTTTTGCAACAGTCTGTGATCTCTCTACAAATTTATTCCTCTAAATCCCTAGGATGTTAGGTGGTCTGTAATACGTGGTCATACCTTTATTTTTTCTCAGTTACACCCATAATGTCTCACTAGTAGAGCTCTCCAGCCTGTCCGGACAGAGCACTGCTGTGACATTTTCCCTGGCTAGTAACACATCCCCTCCTCCATTAACCCCTCTCACTCTGTCATGTCTAAAACAATGGAACCCTGCAATACTGAGCTGCCAGTCCTGCCCCTTCTGACTCACTAATGGCTACAATGTCATAATTCCAAGTGTTGATTCATGCCCTGAGCTCATCTACCTCTCCTACTTCTTGCATTGAAATATTGTACACAGCTCAGGACATTAGTCACACCATGCTCAATCTTTTGACTCCTGACTTTGTCTGAGGTCTTAACAACATCTGCCTCCATAACCTCTACTTTAAACCCCACTGTGCAGCAATAACAAACCTTCCCGCTAGGATATTAGCCCCCCGCCACACCGCCTCCAGTTCAGGTGCAAACCGTCCCTCTGTACAGGTCCCACCTTCCAAAGCAGCTGTTGTGGTGCTATATAACTCTATAACTCAGTGCTGAGACTGGAAAATGTTGACAGGATGACAAACTATATGGGAAGATAAGAGGATTGAGAAGCTTATAAAAACTTGCAGAAGGAAACTAAGGTGGTCATTAGGAAGGAAAAGGTGAATTACAAAAGGAAGCTGGTGACTAATATCAAAGAAGATACTAAAAGCTTTTTTAAGTATATAAAGGGTAAACGAGAGTCGAGGGTAGATGTAGGACTAATATAAAATGACACTGGAGATACTGTAATGAGATGGCTGAGGAAATGAATGTGTATTTTGCATCAGTGTTCACAGTGCAAAACATCTGCAGTACACCTGACATTCAAGAGTGTCAGGGAAGTGAAGTATGTGCAGTGAAAATTACGACTGAGAAGGTGCTCAGGAAGCTTAATGGTCTGAGGGTGGATAAATCTCCTGGACCTGATGGAATGCACCCTTGGGTTCTGAAGGAAGTAGCTGAAGAGATTGCAGAGGCATTAACAATGATCTTTCAAGAATCGATAGATTCTAGCATTGTACCAGATGACTGGAAAATTGCAAATGTTACCCTGCTATTTAAGAAGGGTGGGAGGCAGAAAGGAAACTATAGACCTGTTAGCCTGACATCAGTGGTTGGGAAGTTGTTGGAATCAATTGTTAGGGATGAGATTACAGAGTACCTGGAGGCACATGACAAGACAGGCCAAAGCCAGCATGATTTCCTGAAAGGAAAATCCTGCTTAACTAACCTACTGCAATTTTTTGAGGAAATTACAAGCAGGGTAGACAAAGGAGCTGCAGATGTGGCGTACTTGGATTTTCAGAAGGCCTTTGACAAGGTGCCGCACATGAGGCTGCTTAGCAAGATAAGATCCCATGGAATTACAGGGGAGTTACTAGCACAGGTGGAGCATTGGCTGATCGGCAGAAAACAGAGTGGGAATAAAGGGATCCTATCTGGCAGGCTGCTGGCTAGCAGTGGAGTTCCACAGGGGTTGGTGTTGGGACCGCCGCTTTTTACGATGTATGTCGATGATTTGGACTATGGAATTAATGGATGTGTGGCTAAATTTGCCAATGATACAAAGAAAGGGGGAGGAACGGGTAGTGTTGAGGAAACAGAGAGCCTGCAGAGAGACTTAGATAGCTCAGGGGAATGGGTAAGGAAGTGGCAAATGAAATACAGTCGGCCCTCCTTACCCGCGGGGGATTGGTTCTGGGACACCCACCCCCCCGTGGATACCAAAAAACGCAGATGCTCAAGTCCTGTCTCAGTGCGGGTGAGCTTTAAAACCCGGGGGGAGCTGCTGCTGAATCCGTGGTGTTTCAGTTCCGTTGACGGAAAACAATCACGATTGAAAATAAAGTGGAAGTAATAAAGCGATTGGAAAGAGGTGAAATGCCATCGGTCATTGGAAAAGTGTTAGGCTACAGTCGGTCAATGATCGGAACAATTTTAACGGATAAAGTGAGAATAATGGAGCATGTGAAAGGCCCTGCCCCGATGAAAGCTACAATTATTACTAAGCAACACAGTGGTTTAATTATTGAAACACATATGTTTCTTAAGTGTTTTATATGCATAGAAAGGTAAAATATATACTATATACTCAGACAAATGTTTGACTAACTGATGCTAAATAATACCAGATGTACCTGTTCCGATTTAAGTACAAATCCGACTTAAAGACTGGCTGTACTTTAAACCATCTCTAGATTACGTTTAGTACCTAATACAATGTAAATACTATAAGTAGTTGTTATACTGTATTGTTTAGGGAATAATGAAAAGAAAAAAAAGTTTGTACATGCTCAAACAACGGGTGCTGGAGAGAGAACTTCCGGGTTTTCCCAATCCACGGCTGGTTGAATCCACGCATGCGGAACCCGTGGATAAGGAGGGCTGACTGTACAATGTTGGGAAGTGTATGGTCATACACTTTGGTGGAAGAAATAAACGGGCAGACTATTATTTAGATGGGGAGAGAATTCAAAATGCAGAGATGCAAAGGGACTTGGGAGTCCTCGTACAGGATACCCTAAAGGTTAACCTCCAGATTGAGTCGGTGGTAAAGAAGGCGAATGCAATGTTGGCATTCTTTCTAGAGTATAGAATTTAAGAGCAGGGATGTGATGTTGAGGCTCTATAAGGCACTCGTGAGACCACACTTGGAGCATTGTGTCCAGTTTTGGGCTCCTCATTTGAGAAAGGATATACTGACATTGGAGAGGGTTCAGAGAATATTCACGAGAATGATTCCAAGAATGAAAGGGTTACCATATGAGGAATGTCTGGCAGCTCCTGGGCTGTATTCCCTGGAGTTCAGGAGAATGAGAGGTGAACTCATAGAAACATTCCAAATGTTAAAAGGCCTGAACAGATTAGATATGACAAAGTTATTTCCCATGGTAGGGGATCCTAGGGCAAGGGGGGACGACTTCAGGATTGAATGACATCCATTTAGAACAGAGATGTGGAGAAATTACTTTAGTCAGAGGGTGGTAAATCTGTGGAATTTGTTGCCACAAGCGGCTGTGGAGACCAAGTCATTGGGTGTATTTAAGGCAGAGGTAGACAGGTTCCTGATTAGCCAGGGCATCAAAGAGTATGGGGAGAAGGCAGGGGAGTGGGGATGACTGGAAGAATTGGATCAACCCATGATCAAATGGCCTACTTCTGCTCCTATGTCTTATGGTCTTATTTACAACAGGCGGCAGGACCAGAGCACCATGGCCCAGTGTTCTCTGGGGCCTCATCTCTTTCCCCGGTCACGCCCCCCATTCCGTCCCCTTACCAGTCAAGCAGGCAGAATGACTCCAGGCGGGAGAGACTCTACAGGGGAAGACACGCCGCCGCGGATTCGGCCCGGTGCCATCGTCCGCCTCAGGCTGGGCTGCCCGTAACTCGAGGCCAGACCGGGGAGGAGGGACATCGCTCCGGTTTGGCCTCGAGTTACAGACTGTCACCTCGCGGGGCTCGAGCACCCGGTCATCTGCCTCACGTTTCACCGGGCTCCCGGGACGTTCCACGCTATTGATAGTCTGTCCAAAACGATTAAAGCCAAACCCAAACCAACGCCCGGCGCTGGCTGGAGCAGCGGCCGCCATGCCCGCAGCCACTGAGTGACGGGAAAACAGACCGCCGTCAACTTGAACCTGTACGCCGCGCCATGCCTCCCGCTGTCACCGACCTCACTCCCGGCAGCCTCCGCGTGATCACGGACATATGGGAAAGTGGAACACCGGGATTCCCAGCAGTCCCCACGCAATGACCTCACCCCCATCGACCCTTGCACGACGCCTTTTTTTCTCTCTCATTCATCGAAACATAATGACGAAATTAAATGGCTTTATTGGCGGACGCTTAAATAATTGAGACAGCTCATTCGCTATTGGACCGTTTACATTAATATAAATAAATATATAAAAATGACCCTTCAGCAGCAGTCCTGATGAAGGATCTCAGCCAGAAAAGTCAGACTGTTTCTCATCTCCATCCATGCTGCTGACCTGCTGGGTTCTTGCAGCATGTTGTGCGTGTTAATCCAGAAGTGAGTGTGAACATTGCTTGCAATCCATGCAATTCCTTACTGACCCGAGTCAGGGTAGTAGGTAAGGACACCAGTGAACCAGAAACACGACAGATTGCAGATGGTGGAATCTGCAACTGAAATATTGGAGGAACTCAACGGATCAGACAAGCAGTGTGATGGTCGAGATTTCGGGTCGTCACCCTGCTTCAGTAATCCTACGTGTTTATAAACACCATTACATTGCTCTGCAGTCGCTGTTTCTTGAATTTAAATTTCCCAGCTATTATGTTCCTCAATGGTTCACACCCGTGGCTGCTCCATAAAACTAAGTCTGTTCAACCATTCCATCATGGCTAATTTATTATCCCTCTCAATCTCATTCTCCTTCTTTCTCCATGTAACTGACGCCCTGAATATTGCTCAACCATTAACCTATATACATATAGACCTTTATATGTCTATATACATATAGACCTTTATATGTCTATATACATATAGACCTTTATATGTCTATATACATATAGACCTTTATATGTCTATATACATATAGACCTTTATATGTCTATATACTGTACACACATAATCTATCTGTATCAGGTTCAAGGATGCATACACAAAAACAGTATCTCAAGATTTGATCTTTTATTATCTGAAGGAGGTGGTAATTAATCCATTGTGATCTTTAAAATACTTTTCTGTATAAAGTCCAACCCATATCATTCCCACCAGAAAGATGAAATGGGCCTTTTTAAACTTCCATATGAGTAAAAGCATTCAGCCTCTGGAGGACAACTGCCTACCTAGAAATGAGTCATTTGGGCAATAAGATTTATTTAACATGTGGACAATAATTTCATTTTGCATTAGTGGCTTCAAGTGGGCATTAGGTTCAGGTTGCTCCATGGACACTCTTCCCAGCCTTAGCAGCAAATGCCTTTACAGTTCTGTTAGTGTTGGCATCAGAATGTGTGGCAACGCTTGCGGGTTGCTTCCAGCATATCCACGGGTATGCTGATTGTCAATGCAAATGCTGCATTTCACAGTATGTTTGGATGACAATTAAACCTGAATCTACATCTCCCGCTCACTATCTTTCTCTAGCTTGCACTATGAATCGGATTGTTCAAAAAACCTTAACAGTCAAATTTTCTTCATGTCACATTTCCAGCACAAAGTTGTCTGCAACCAATTAACATTATTAATATTCCCATTCAAACTGATGGGTGAAAAGCAAATACCCATTTCATACTATTTTATTTTACTTGGGTATATTTTATATACCCGTAAATTAAATGTGCCATAAACATCGTACAATTTAAGTACAATGGACAATTCCAAAGTTAGCAACATGGTCCCTCTGGCAATATTTTTGTTATCACCTATGTTTTGCTGGTTTTCTTGAAGGCATTGTTTTATATTTGTTCCACATATATTATAAAAGCTTCTAAGGATCTTCAATCATTGAGTATCGTTGTCTATTGTCTTCTATTAAGTTGTTTAATAAGTGAATCTTTTTATCCTCATTATCAGATTTTTGTGTGCTAAAGTCAGTTACCAGAGTGCTTTCAGCTCCCCTGGTTATATATAATCAGGCCATATAGTAATCAGATTAATGCAGGTTCTAAACAAACAAACATTCAGTATTGAAGCTGCATTATTAAAACTATGCTAAACTGGACATGGTTCTTCATGTAGAGCAGGGGTTCCCAACCTTTCTTCTACAATGGACACCTTCTATTCAGCAAAGAATCTGTGAACCCCAAGCTGGGAACTCCTGATGTAGAGGAAACCTTGAATATAATGCCCACTGGCGCAGGTGGGGGCTGACGATCCACCTTAAGGAGGAACCTGGAGATCCTTGACTAGGAGGAGATCTCTTGGACTGGTTCCAATTATCCAAGAGGAACTTTCTCCCAATTTTCCCCTGGGCTTTCCTCTGTCTTTCACAGGAGATGACAGAGCAATGTTCAATATTGTGGCTGACTGACTGTGTAGAGGTGAGCCACAAGGGGGAGAAGGCTGCCCAATATCACGCCTAAACCAGAACTCAACAAGCTCATTGTGCCCATGGGGAGAGCCAACTGTGGTCCAGTGACACTACAGGAAAGTCCTGCAAAACCTTACTTATAGATGCAGTGGACAGTGTCTTAAGGCTTAGCAATGTTGCTGGCATCAGTACCCCAATTGCAAGGGCTGATGTTCAGTACTCTGTTATCAACAGAAACATAATGTGAGGCACCAAAGCTCATTGGTTTATAGTGAATAGCAAAGTGATTTGGGAAATAGGTCACATATCCCTGGAACGTCCTGCATTTGCCTCCACTATGGGCTCTTCCCCTCTACACTGGGTTTAATAAGTCCATACTCTACTGCTCGGTCAAGACAGTCTTTAGCAACCCCACGCACTTTGGATTTCTTCTCATCAGCATCCCTGGCCAGGGCCGACAGGATTTCCATCATCTCTGACTCCATCAGCAGGGTGGCGAGCTCCTGTTCAGCATTCATCAGGTTGAGTGTGATAACGACTCCCCGGTGTTGCAAGTCAACATTAAGGCTCAGCACCAGCGCCTGCAGAATCTCCAACCAGTGGGTCGTCTGGTGGGCAAAGAGGAACAATACATAATTAACAAAATGCACTGCATTTCATTACAGAGGAGAGATACAGATGCTGTGCCAATCTTGTAACCTACTCTAAGATCAATCCAGCCCCTCACTCCACAGAGCCCTCCATTCTACTATCATCCATGTGCCTGTCTAAGAGTCTTTTCAATGTCCCTAATGTTTCTGCCTCTACCACCATCCCTGGCACCCAACACTCTGCACCCACCTACCTCTGAGACCTCCCACCTATACTTTCCTCCTCATTATACCCTCTCATATTAGCCATTGCCACCTGGACAAAGTCCTTGGTTGTCCTCTCTATCTGTGCCTCTTATCATCTTGTACACCCCTAACAAGTTATCTCTCATCCTCCTCCACTCCAAAGAGAAAAGCTTGAGCTTGCTCAACCTATCTTCATAAGTCATGCTGTCTAATCCAGGCAGCATCCTGATAAATTTGCTCTGCACCCTCTCTAAAGCTTCTGCACCCTTTGAGTGTAAGCAGAATGCTGCCAGTTACTTCTCCTCACCTGGGTATTGACATTTGCTGCTTGGCAAGGACCATTCACCATCTGCAAGCCCTTCAGTGACAGAATGGCCAACTCTGCCATCTGATAAGGTCATGGCTGTTTGTTTTCTACAGCACCCCATCCCTGTACTAGTTATATCCCTTAATACCAGGGTCTCCCTCGTCCTCCTGGCAGGGAATTGAAAAGGAACTTTGTGGGGGATGAAACTTCTTTTCATCTCTGTCCAGAATGGCCAACCCCGTGCTTTGTGACTGCTCACTGTTGGTGTATCACTTGAAACAGTATTTTTTTGGTAGTTCCTCCCCACCACCACCACCTTTTCCTCTCTCTCTTTGTCTGCCTCTATCATTTACTTGCCACAGTTTTCCAGTTCCAATCCCTCCTAGCACTACCTACTTTCCTCAGTCCACCAATCACCTCAGAGTCCTTTCCCACCACTCCCCTTCTCCCCTCTGTGCTGCTCGTCTCCCCTCTCCACTCTCCGTCCTGATCAGGGGTTTCAACCCAAAACACCAACAATTTATTTTTCCCCCCCACCAGTAACGCTCGACCCACTGATTTCCACCAGAAAATTGTGTGTTGCTCATCTTTTATTTAAACTTTCTGTTGACTCTCCACTCCAAGTAGATTGTTAAATGTTTCTCCTATTTATCCACAACTAAAGAAGCTCATCTTGGTACTACTCCGGTAAATGTCATCAGCAACTTGTCTGAGACATTGGTGATATCGTATAATGGTATTGTGGTTTGCGTTTATGAACTGTGGACTTTTTCAGACTTATGGTTTTTATATTCTGTGTTTTTTTTTTTAAATCACCTGTTCCTTTTCTGTTTTGTTGTGTAAGGGGGCTGTTTGGGGATTGATATTCAGCTGTGTTCTCAGTTTTTTGTTCCAGGATTGTTGTGTTTTTTTTGGGGTGGGGGGGTTGATGTTCCTGTTCTGTTTTGTGTGGAGGGGGTTTTTGGTGGGTTGATAATTGGGATGCCGTACTTTTTTGTATGGGGGGAGGGTTTGATGTTTCTCTCTGAATGATTTTTGTGTTCTTTCTTTGTTTCGTGGCTATCTGGAGAATACAACATTTCAGAGTTGTATATGGATACACACTTTAATAATAAATGATCCTTTGAACCTTCAAACCTTCCAGAGTTAAACACTGATCCAGCCGGAGATTAATGTATAACCTGCATGTTTTGTGTTCCATTAATAAATAGATAGGACTGTGCATTAACTATCAGGAAAGTAGTGTTTTATATATAAACTGTAGCTTTCCCATCCCATTTCAGATCTTTAAAAGTTGGCAGCTCAGCCCTGCTGCCTGTCCAGAGGCAGCACTGTACAGACCCTGGGTTTCCTTTTAAATTTAAAGCCCTGCCCTGTGGCTTCTCCAGGAAATGAAGGGATTTTACAACTTACTCAGCAGATAAGATACTACAAATAAAAGAAACAGGAACACAAAGACAGGGTTTAATCCTTACCTACAGAACAGATTTACCAGTAGGAAGCTAACTCAACAGGTCTCCACTTTAGTTCAGGATAGAGTCAGCACATACAGATGACATTGGAATTGAACTCTGAACTCTAGGACGCTCTGGGCTGTAATAGTGTCATGCTAACCACTACGTTACAGTGGCACCCAATTTAATAGGTTAATGTTGTCACCGGAATGTTGTTATCTCTAGTCTGATTATGAGACAACTACAACTTCTTTTTCTTTGTCTTCCTTTCTTCGTTCTTACAAAACTTAATAAAAAGGCTGTGACCACCAAGTTTTCTGCCTCATTCTTGACTTCCAAAGAGCCACTGGGTCGATAGCACCAAGTCCAACAGTTTGGAGGAACGTTACAAAGACAACCAAGTGAGAGTGGGTGTGCAGTCACAGTGTGGCTGCATCAGATAGAGGTATATGTATCTGATATACTGTGCTTCAAAAAAAAACGACCTGATGCTACTTGCAAATAGTTCTCAAGGCTCAGGGACACAGATTTCAATTGACAAGGAAAATATTGGGTAGAAACATAGAATACATAGAAAATAGGTGCAGGAGTAGGCCATTCGGTCCTTCGAGCCTGCCCCGCCATTTATTATGATCATGGCTGATCATCCAACTCAGAACACCGCCCCAGCCTTCCCTCCATACCCCCTGATCCCCGTAGCCACAAGGGCCATATCTAACTCCCTCTTAAATATAGCCAATGAACTGGCCTCAACTGTTTCCTGTGGCAGAGAATTCCACAGATTCACCACTCTCCGTGTGAAGAAGTTTTTCCTAATCTCGGTCCTAAAAGGCTTCCCCTTTATCGTCAAACTGCGACCCCTTGTTCTGGACTTCCCCAACATCGGGAACAATCTTCCTGCATCTAGCCTGTCCAATCCCTTTAGGATTTTATACATTTCAATCAGATCCCCCCTCAATCTTCTAAATTCCAACGAGTACAAGCCCGGTTCATCCAGTCTTTCTTCATATAAAAGTCCTGCCATCCCAAGAATCAATCTGGTGAACCTTCTTTGTACTCCCTCTATGGCAAGGATGTCTTTCCTCAGATTAGGGGACCAAAACTGCACACAATACTCCAGGTGTGGTCTCACCAAGGCCTTGTACAACTGCAGTAGTACCTCCCTGCTCCTGTACTCAAATCCTCTCGCTATAAATGCCAGCATACCATTCGCCTTTCTCACTGCCTGCTGTACCTGCATGCCCACTTTCAATGACTGGTGTATAATGACACCCAGGTCTCGTTGCACCTCCCCTTTTCCTAATCGGCCACCATTCAGATAATAATCTGTTTTCCTATTTTTGCTACCAAAGTGGATAACTTCACATTTATCCACATTAAATTGCATCTGCCATGAATTTGCCCACTCACCCAACCTATCCAAGTCACTCTGCATCCTCTTAGCATCCTCCTCACAGCTAACACTGCCACCCAGCTTCGTGTCATCCGCAAACTTGGAGATGCTGCATTTAATTCCCTCATCCAAGTCATTAATATATATTGTAAACAACTGGGGTCCCAGCACTGAGCCTTGCGGTACCCCACTAGTCACCGCCTGACATTCTGAAAAGGTCCCGTTTATTCCCACTCTTTGCTTTCTGTCTGCTAACCAATTCTCCATCCACATCAATACCTTACCCCCAATACCATGTGCTTTAAGTTTGCACACTAATCTCCTGTGTGGGACCTATGCAAAAGTCTTAGGCATATATTAAAAAATTCTGTAAACTGAAGATGCTTTCAAAAATAATGAAACAAGTTTCTAAATATAAAAAAACTCTAAACAGCAGTAAACAGTAAAACACTAAATCAAATCAATAGTTGGTATGACCACTCTTTGCCTTTAAAACTGCATCAATTCTCTTACATACACTGTCGTGTAGTTTTATAAGAAAATCAGCTGGCACGTTGTTCCAAGCATCTTGGAGAACTTGCCACAGTTCTTCTGCAGACTTTGGCTGGTGGTTCAAAAGGCAAGAAGTATGACTTATCACTTTATTAATAACACTCTTTCTGTGGTAAATTGTGGTAAACTATCACCACAAACAATACAGAGGCAAGCGAAGGCTGGGCTGACTTGATGGTTGAGCTGTGCAGGTACGATGCAAAGTTGGAGACTGGCATGTTCAAGGAGAAGTGGTCGAAGCGAGGCGAGGTTTGAGGCATGGTCGAGATGGAGACCGAGTCAGAGTGAGTGAATGGGTGTCCATCCACCTAAACCAGGAGCGAGGTTGGATTGATCTATGTGCCGAGGCGATTTGGAAAGGTCAAGAAAGGCCTCAGGCTGGACAGTGGGGTACAGGCCCTGAGTGTATTGTTGTGGTGGGGCCTGGCTCCCAATGCAGGGCATGACCCGGTGTTTGGACAAGTTACACGCCAGCCCAGATAGACTGAAAAGTTAGGGTGCCGAGACTGAAGGCAAGGGTCGGGCTGATTCCACGCGCTCTTCGTGACATTTGCTCCTCTTTCCGTGGCATCGAGGATGTGAAACTGCTCCAGCTACTGCATGCTTCGTACCTGTGAGCTCCGTGTGGCGAATTGCTCCACTGTGTGATGAACTGAGACTGAGGCTATGGACCTATCCCAGCTGCTCCGCGTCTACGGACTCAACTTGGTTTGGAATGCTGTTGCTTGCTTTTATTGTTTGCAAATATTTTTTTTTCTTTTTCTCTTTGTCTGTGCATTGGGTGTTGGTCTTTTTTGGGTTTCTTGCTTTGTGGCTGCCTGTAAGCAGATGAATCTCAAGCTTGTATAATTTATACATACTTTGATAATAAATGTACTTTGAATCTAGCCCGCTTCTGTCTCTCCAGGTAATCCCAGACAGCCTTGATGATGTTGAGACCAGTAAGATCAGGCTCACTTTTCTATGGTTTCTGGTGGTATGTGGAGGCCATACCATCAGAAACCATAGAAAAAATCTCGGGTGCTTAAGACTTTTGCACAGTACTGTACAAAGGGAAGATGAGAAATTATTTTTAAATCAGTGAGGTTATGATCTGAATCTTTACCATTGGGGAAGATGGAAGCAGAGTCAACAGAGATTTAAAACAGGACTAGATAGACACATGCAAGAGCAGGTGAATGGGATTGTATAGATTATTCTAAAACAGCTATCATGTACTCGTTGGGCAGAATAGACTCCTTCTGTGCCATAACAATTCGAACAGTGCAATTGGATAAAGTATCCCCTTCATGGAGAAGGAAGCTGGGAATGGGAAAGCAAAAATTCAGGATTAAGCCTGGAGTGTGGTCCAGTGAAGAGGCACAATGTGTACAGACACTCACCACCTGCGTCATCTTGGTGCAGAGTTTTGGCTGTAATGACGTCAGGAAAGCCAAAGCCCCTGCAGCTGCACATCTCAGCTTCTCATCCTCTTCACCACTGTACAGCACTAAAAGCTTCAGTCGATCTGAACCCTCCACCAGGAACAGCTCCTGCACCTGGAACAGCATGCAAACAGAAAAATAAAACTCAGCCAGCTGCAAAGCAACATTCTTTTCCCAACAAAATCTAATCCATGGACCTTCAGCTAATTACTAAAGAGCAAAAACAAAACACAGCTTATAAACACAAGGGATTCTGGATGCTGGAAATTCAGAGCCACACTGCCACACCGCCACACCAACACAATGCTGGAGGTCAGGCAGCATCTATGGAGGAGAGTAAATAGTCAACATTTCAGGACAAAACCCTGGAAAGTAAGGGGACAGAAGCTAAAATAAAAAGGTGATGGGGAGGGGGAGGAGAACAAGCTAGCAGGTGATAGGTGAGACCAGGTGACCCTCTCCCCCTTCTCCTCACCTGCCCATTGCCTACCTCTGATACCCCTCCTCCTGCCCATTGCCTACCTCTGTTACCCCTCCTCCTTCCCTTTCTCCCTCCACAGATGCTGTTTGACCAACTGAGTATGTCCAGAATTCTCTATTTGTGTTTGCAAGCTAATTTTGGATTAAACTCAGGTCAGTTCTCACTGCTTCAGCAAGCTCTGTGACACTACTGTTATTGTAGAATCCCCAGCCCTATACTTCCATTCAGGAACACTGGACAGGCCAGTTGTCCCAGCTACACCTCCTAGATGAGATCACCAAGTCAGCACACAGTGGGGACAGTATCTTGGGCTTCCACATCAGCAAGGTCCATGCTATGCTAATACAACGAGGCATAATTTTAAGGCGATTGGAGGAAAATGTAGAGAGGTCTGAGGAGGGAGTTTTTTTTAAAAACAACGTGGTAGGTGCATGGAACACTCTGCCAGAGGTGGTGGTAGGGGCAGATACACTGGGGACATTTAGGAGACTTTTAATTGGCATATGGATAATAGACAAAATGGAGGGCCGTGTGGGAGGGAAGGGTTAGATTTATCTTGGAGTAGGTTAGGGTTAATTGGGGTTGCTGGGGTCGCGTGGCTCGAAGGGCCAGAAGGGCTACTCTGCTAAAAAAAAATAAAAGTTTGGCACAACGTCATTGGCTGAGGGCCCTGTACGGTGTTGTAATGTTCTATGATGGGCCACTTACCCTCAAAATGGGACAAAAACAACAAAAAACCCGACTGTATCCAGCAACAACACACCTTTTCACTCAAGACCATGTTACACATGCACTCCGTAGCCGCCAATCTGATCATCTCGTGATCTTCAAACATGTAGCTCTCAATCATTGGAATTGCTTTTTCCTTAATTATCTTCTCACTAAAAACATAAGAGATAAATCAGCCTTGAGCGAATCAAAGCACTCTCATCTAAATCAGAACACAGTAAGTTCCATTATCCAACTGGAAAATCTCAGAAGATGCACCAGCATGCTTTGGAGTGAGTAGTAGAGGATTACCCATTTAGTCCTGCAGTTGGGTCAGGGTGGGAAAAGCTACAGATTACAACGGCTTCCACTTACACAGCAAAGGATGTCAGTGTGGAAAGAGTTAAATTTTATTCCTCCTTGGTACATGCTAAAATGGTATCTGGGAATGTTTTGAGAAAGTACAAGGGGACCCCTCCAGAGCAATGTTTTGAGAACTTCATGCGAGTAGCATTCTACAGCCTTGAGAATAGATCATGGTGGAAAACACATTTTTACCTGGGAAACTGGTAAAGGGTCTTGAGGGGTTTTAAAAAAAAGGGGCAATTTCTCAGCGCAAGGACAATCGTCTCTTAGGTGGAGATAGGGACAAGGACATTGAGAGGGAGGGAGAGAGAGAGACTGAAAAAGCTGTTGTCGACACTTGTGGGTCTCTGTCAGTATATCGGATAGCATAGCTTCATGATTGGTTGATAAGTATTATTTTGCCTTTTTTACTACTTTATTATTTTTTGTTCTTTCTGTATTTTATTCTTTATATAACTGCAGAGCAGACTCCTATGTCTTATGGTCGAACTCTAATAGAGTAATCTCTTATAGTCTTTAACACGTGCACAGTGCCTCATTTGATTGCAGATACTTCTTGCTCCTGAATCAGAAAACAAGGAGCAGTTTTTTTAAAAGTCAGCAATTAGTTGCCATAACACAGCCAGGAGCCTAATGAACAGACGGAGGCTCCCTGCAGCAGTCCAGTCGGGCGGTGGAGATGAGGGCTCCCTGTGGCAGTAGTTTGGGCGGTGGAGATGAGGGTTCCCTATAGCAGTCGAGTTGAGGCGGTGGAGATGAGGGCTCCCTGTGGCAGTAGTTTGGGCGGTGGAGATGAGGGTTCTCTGTGGCAGTCGTTGGGGCAGTGGAGATGAGAATTCTCTGCGGCAGGCGAGTTTGGGCGGTGGAGATGAGGGTTCCCTATAGCAGTCGAGTTGAGGCGGTGGAGATGAGGGCTCCCTGTGGCAGTAGTTTGGGCGGTGGAGATGAGGGTTCCCTATAGCAGTCGAGTTGAGGCTGTGGAGATGAGGGCTCCCTGTGGCAGTAGTTTGGGCAGTGGAGGCGAGGGTTCCCTATAGCAGTCGAGTTGAGGCTGTGGAGATGAGGGTTCTCTGTGGTAGTCGAGTTGAGGTGGTGGAGATGAGGGCTCTCTACAGCAGTCAAGTTGAGGCTGTGGAGGGGAGGCTCTCTGTGGCAGTCGAGTTGAGGTGGTGGAGATGAGGGCTCCCTACAGCAGTCGAGTTGAGGCGGTGGAGATGAGGGCTCCCTATAGCAGTCGAGTTAAGGTGGTGGAGGTGAGGGTTCCCTATAGCAGTCGAGTTGAGGCGGTGGAGGCGAGGCTCTCTGTGACAGTCGAGTTGAGGCTATGGAGATGAGGGCTCCCTACAGCAGTCGAGTTGAGGCAGTGGAGGTGAGGGTTCCCTATAGCAGTCGAGTTAAGGTGGTGGAGGTGAGGGCTCTCTGCAGCAGTTGAGTCGAGAGCAGCTAGATATTGTCACTGTGTGGTCAGTGAGGGCACTGATTTGCAATCAGAAAATTCCATGCTGAGTTAAACATGACTCCAGTCTGAAGTAAATGTATTCAAGCCACTTCAATCTGCACAAACTCACTTAGACTCCACAGCCATCTGGCAGAAATAATTCAACCGAAAGAATCATAAAGTATAATGACCAGTTGGTCTGTTCAATGTTCAAAGTATATTTATTATCAAGGTACAAATATGTCACCATAAACTACCCAGACATTCATTCTCTTGCGGACATTCATGGTAAACAGAACAAAACACATCAGAATCAATGAAAAAACACACACGACAGCGTCAGGCAAAGAACCAATGTGCAAATAAAAAAAAATAGAAAAAAAAGCAATATATATCAACAAGTTGTAGAGTCCTTAAAAGTAAGTCCATAGGTTGTAAAATCAGTTCAGTGTTGGTTGAGTGAAGTTTTCCCCTTTAGTTCAAGAGCCTGATGGTTGAGGGGTAATAACTGTTCCTGAACCTAGTGGCGTGGGTCACGAGCTCCTATACCTCCTAGCAGTTTACAGCAGCGAGAAGAGAGGAAGGCCTAGATGGTTGAGCTGTTTGATAATGGATGCTACTTTCCTGTGACAGTGCCCCTTGTAAAGGAGATTTATTTGCTAAAGGGATGAGTGCAATCTTAGGAATTCAGACATTTAGACCATTTGAAGAAACATTTTAACCTAAAGGATTACGATTATAGGAACAGCTATAAGAGTAAGATAAAAAAGATTCAGATTCATCCACAATGAAGGGATGTGTTTATTCACGGGGTTACTGGAACAATCCCTCCATCTCACCTCTGCCCACCCACTTACCGCAGCCTCTCACTCAGTCCAGCCAAATTGGTTAATGCCATCAGGGACTCAAAGTTCTGCAGTCCGGTGCGATCAAGGTGCAGGAGGCTGATCAGAGGTCGGATTACCTCATAAACCTGAGAAGGCAAAGGGCGAAGGCAGAGTGTTAAATCTCTTGTGACAAGTGCAATACCTGCCCCTTCATCTCCTCCCTCACCATATTTCAAGGGCCCAAACAGTCCTTCCAAGTGAGGTGACACTTCCCCTGAGTCTATTATGGTCACCTACTGTATTGGTGCCCCAGATGCGGTCTCCTCTCCATTGGTAAGGCCTGATGTGGATTGGTGTCCACTTCACATTCACTCTGCTGTGCAACAGCTGGGTTTCCCAGTTCTCACCCATTTTAATTCTTACTTCCCATTCCAACATGCAGTCCATGGCCTCCTCTACTGCCACGATGAGGCATTTCTCAGAATGGAGGAGCAACACCTAGTATTCCATGTGAGTAACCTCCAACCTGACAGCATAAATATTGATTTCTCTAAGTTTCAGTAATTTCTTCCCCCCTCCCTCATACTTTCTTTTCCCTTCAGTATATTCTGGCTCTCTCTCTTACCCCTTCTCTTCAACACACCTGCACACCACTTTCCTCTGGTGTCACTCCTCTTTCCCATCCTCCCATCGTCCACTGCCCTTTCCTATCAAGTCCTGTCTTCTTCAGACCATTACCTGTACCATCTATCACCTGCCGGCTTGTACATCTTCCTCTCCCCCCACCTTATTCTTGCTTCTGCCTTTCCAGTTCTGTTGAAGGTGTCTGCCCAAAACATTGATTGTTTATTCCCCACCACAGATGGTGGCTTCCTCCAGCATTTTGTGTATGTTCCTCTGGATTTCCAGCATCTGCTTACTCTATAGTGTTTAATTTAGATCCATTTCCAGTGCCTCAACCTGATCTTAATACTGAGTACCTTCTTTCACACCACTGTGACAACACCTGTCTTGCACGGTTTGGTGTTGAAGAGAGTTCACCAAAGGACATACAAATTAACTTTACTGAGACTCTATGCTGTGCAGATAGAGGAGAGTCCATTCCGCTGGAGGATGAAGATGGCCTTTTCTGGGGTTAAAGGACTGTGTATGTGCGTTGCTGGGTGGGAGGAAAGGGGCTTGTTTTGCTGTTGTTTTATCACTTGTGTACTGCACCGTTCAGCTCAGCATGGCCATGCTATGTTGGCACCAGAATGTGTGGCAATACCTGTGGGCATCCCCAGCACATCTTGTACACATAATAAATAAATCTGAATCTGAATACAGTTGCACACAATGTGAACTTGTAGGTTTTCACAATAAAAACGGCACGTTTCAGAAAAACCATAACAACTCGTTTATTGTAACTCTGAACACAAAAAGCGCAGTAACAGAACTACACGTAATATGTCAGACCAGACTATTAAAGTGAACCCCAACTCAATGTCAGTGGTTGTGAATTATGTATATTTCCACCAACTACATTACACTACACAGCCCCACCCCAGAATTCTCTAAAACCGGCACTGTGATCCTGTCCGGAGTTCAGACGAACCGTCTGGCTCGGGTCCTACATTCCATGGGTGCAGGAGCAGCAGGTGCCCCTGGCTCGACAAGCTTATGGCCACATTGTGACGGCAGGGCATGGTAGCAGAATCCTCCAGGTCTTGGTGGGCTAGTCTAAGGCGATCTATCGAAATACATTCGGGTTTACCTCACTTACCTATGATAGATCTCTTTTCTGTCCATTCCAAAACATGGAACGGACCATCATAAGAGGGCCTAAGGGGATGTTAGTGTGTATGATGGTGGAAGAAAGCAAACAAGGCAGAATGTAGGTCAACAGGAACCCAAGGGTGCTGTACGCCGTGGTGGGAGGTAGGGATAGGTGCAAAGGAATTGAATTAACTGAGGAGGGTGGAACGCTGTTGAGAGGCCAACCAGGAGGTTGTGGTGTCAGAAATAAAATCAACTGGCACTCGTAACAGCTGCCCATATATCAACTCAGCGGACGACTGCAAGTCCCCTTTTGGAGCTGTTCTGAGCCCCAGCAGGACCCATGGGAGACGATCATGCCAACACTCATCAGTCAGGTAAGCCTTTAAGATGCAGTGAAACCGCTCACATAGACCATTGGACTGCGGGTGATAATGACATGGTGTGATGTAGCCTAACACCAAAGTCTGGACCATAGCTGCCTAGAGGTCTGAAATGATTTGGGGATCGTTGTCAAGGGAAATATCAGAGGGGGTGCCAAACCAAGAAACTCAGGTGCTGATGAATGTCCGAGCCACATCTGTGGCCTTCGTCAATGCTAGAGGGACGACCTCTGGCCACCTGGTCCTCTCAAAGGCCGTGCCACGAAAACTTTAGTGCAACCAGTTTCTGTGAGGCTTCCAGCCCGGATGCAAGAGGCTGTGTAAGGAGTCAAAAACAGTCTGCCTCCAGTTTGCTGACACTATGGGGCAAGGGCGACCAGTTAAACAATCACGCAGGAAAGAAACCCCCAGCTTCCCCAAACTTAATGTCGCCCATGACTGCTGCTCGGTAAGTCTGGACAGTAGCTTGGTTGGCTGCCATGCCAGCACAGTCAACCCCTACGGTGTATGGCCTCAACAGCTGGATGTGAGAGACAATCAGCCGTGGCATTATTTTTCCCTTTGATATGTTGTATATCAGTTCTGAAGTCTGATATTTCGACCAGGTGGCACTGTTGTAATTTTGGCCATCGCATGCACGAAGGGTTTGTGCTTAACGAGCGCTGTGAAATAGCGACACTCCAGAAGAAAAAAATGGCAGACAGATAGAGACCAAAAAGCTCATGGTCAAATGTGCTGTACTTCCTTTTGGTACGTGCTCCTTCGTCTTACCCTTCTTGAAGTCCACAATCAGCTAATTCACCTCATTGATGTTGAGTGCCAGGTTGTTGCTGTGGCACCACTCCACTAGTTGGCATATCTCACTCCTGTACGCCCTCTCGTCACCACCTGAGATTCTACCAACGAAGGTTGTATTGTCTACAAATTTGTAGATGGTATTTGAGCTGTGCCTAGCCACACAAGTCTTGGGTATATAGAGTGTAGAGCAGTGGGCTAAGCACACACCCGAGGTGCACCTGTGTTGATCCTCAGCAAGGAGGATATGTTATCACCAGTCCGCACGGATTGTGGTCCTCCGGTTAGGAAGTCAAGGATCCAATTGCAGAGGAAGATACAGAGGCCCAGGTTCTGTAACTTCTCAACCAGGATTGTGGAAATGATGGTATTAAATGCTGAGCTATAGTCGATGTACAACATCCTGACATAGGTGTTTGTGTTGTCCAGGTAGTCTAAAGCCATGTGGAGAGCCATTGAGATTGCGTCTGCCATTGACCTATTGTGAAGATAGGCAAGTTGCAAAGGGTCCAGGTACTTGCTGAGGCAGGAGTTCAGACTCTGATAGTCCAAAAGTCTACAAAAGGTGAATTTTCAGCAATCAGTATCTGTCGTGTTCAGGCAGGTGTTCTAGTAGACTCACCATTATCACAGCCGTGGAGTTGCTGAGCGACACCACCATAAAAAAAAAAATTAGGTGTTGTTGGCGGAGACTTCTCGCAGTGCAAATTGGGCCTCACCCTAACCCTAGCGACATTTTGCTTCTAAAACTCCAGCAGTTTCAAAGCAGCTGCATTGGTCGACATGTTCAGTAACTGTAGAATCGTCCTAGAGCATCAGGGTCACCAACGTAGATTTTCACAAATAAAACAGCGTAAGGATTTTTATGTTTAAGATAAACAGTAACACAAAAAGCACAGTAACAGAACTTCACATAATATGTCATCACGTCAGACCAGCCTCTTAAAGTGAACCCCAACTCAATGCTGGTGTTGTGAATTATGTACATTCCCACCGATTATATTACCCTACAAAACCCAGTTCTGGCAGGGAAACTCCAAGGGTACATCCATTTAACATGAAATTAAAATTTCTGCTGAATGTAGATATGGTAAAACCAAGATTTTTCCACTGAGGTTGGGTGAGAGTAGAACTAGAGGTGACAGGTTAAGGGTGGAAGATGGAATGTTTAAGGGGAAACTTCTTCACTCAGGTGGTGAGAGTACGGAACGAGCTGCCAGAAGTGGTGGATGTGGGTTCAATTTCAACGTTTAAGCAAAAATGGATAGGTACATAGATGGGAGGGGTATGGAGGGTTATGGTCCCCGCGCAGGCTGATGGCAGATTAATAGATTGGCATGGACTAAAGGGGCTGAAAGGTCTGTGCTGAGGAATATTTTGTTGAGAAAAGGTGAGTTTATCATGAAGCTAGTGGAGTACAACAGATAAAACCTTTGCACTTACTCTCTCTCCAGGAAAAGCAATCTCTGGGTTTGAGGTGATTGTGATCTTTGCCAGTGCCTGGGCAGCTTTAGTTTTACCAACCTCGGTGCCTTCTGATGCCAGAGGGAGCAATGCCTGTGGGATTGAGGAAGAAGACTTTCAGGTCAGCTTGAACAAAACCATCAACACAGTCACAGTGACAGGTAGATCTAATACTGGCCACTGTACTTGTCAGATGGGCACAGCCATCCCTCTGAAGAACCATTTCCACATGGGAAGAATCAAAACTCAGGAACAGCAAACACCAGGTAGTCTTCAATCAGTCTGATTTACCTATTGTGGGGAGCATGAGAAACCTGGACTCACAGGGAGCTTTGAGGGGAATTGACAGAATTTGATTTAAATGAAAGCACAACAAACACATGAAGGAGAAAGCAACGGAAGATGTATTTAAAGCATGAAACAGAGGTAAGAAGGTACCTTTGTGCCGCATAAACACGTCATGGACCAACTGGGATAAAAAAAAAACACCATTTCTGTGCTGCAATTTCTATTTAATTCCCAATCCTTTTTATTGAAAACTACTTATTTATTTATTTAGTGGTACAGCACTAAACAGGCCCTTCTGGTTCTTTGAGCCATGTCGCCCCGGCAACCTCCAACAAACCCAATTAACCCTAACCTAATCACAGGACAATTTCCAATGACCAAGTAACCTACCAGGTAAGTCTTCATACTGTGGGAGGAAACCAGAGAACCCGGAGAAAACCCATGCATTCCGCGTACAGAGACACCTTACAGAACAGCACTGAACTCTGGAATGCCCCGAGCTGTAGTAGTGTCACTACCATGGCGTACTATTATCCTCTAACTCTTGGTGAAAGGAAGAGTTCAAGGCTGCTGGGATGCCAGACTTAGAATACATTACCAGCTGTAGCGTAAGGCCTTACAACGCCCGTGATCGAAAGATTGTAATTTAAATTCCCGCCGCTGTCTGTAAGGAGTTTGTACAAGACTGGGCTTCCTCTAAGTGCTCTGGTTTCCTCCCACATTCCAAAGAAGTACGGGTTAAGGTTAGTTAGTAGTTAGCACTGGGAGCGTGGCGATGCTTACGGCTGCACCAGCACATCCTTGGAACGTGTTGTTCATTGACACAAACACTTCATTGTATTGTATGTTTTGATGTACATGTGACAAATAAAGCAAATCCTTAATCTTCATCTTTACCTATGATTGGAAAGATATGCCAGGACTGTGGGTTCCCTGTGCCATTGCTTCCAAACACGAGAGGATACATTCTCAGGCATCTTCTACCCATTGTCTTCATTGTCCCTATCAAGATGAACACTGAAGGAAAGATAAGGTGTTTGGTGCTGACTCACCTTCCCTCCTCCCTGAGCTACCACAACTCCACGGTCCTCAGGAGCCTCCACCAAAGCCAGGAATACTCTGAAACACAGAAGGGAGATGAAACTGTCAGTCCTGCAGGGCAGAAAGATCTGCTGCTCCTCAGTTTCCAAGATGGAGACTTAGAATCAGGTTTATTACTACAGATTTATGTCATGAAAATTGTTCTCTGGCGGCAACATACAGCATGATACTTCCAATATACTACAAATTGCAATTTAAAGAATATACACACACACACACACACACACTGTATACATAGCTAGGGTGCCCAAGACATTTGCACAGTACTGTATTTGTCAATGCGGAGCAGACAGCAAGTTTGTAAATCAAATGGCCAGGGAGGAACTATGGAACAGGTGACAGACAGCTGCAGACGCTCTCAGCCCTACGACACCAGGCAAGATTATTTGATTCCAAACAATTGGTTTATTGATCATTATAGAATGTTTCTCTGGTGCTTCCCGCTCCTCCCCTCTCCCTTCCCCTTTTCCCAACCATGATTCCCCTCTCCCTGCCCCCTTCCCACTCTCAATCCAGAATAGAGACTGTGACAGAGAGCATTCAGTAAACTCATTCCTTACATACACACGTTCACATGTAAACAGACAGTGCCTGTTGTTACGCAGAATGGACACACTTCAACGCCTTCTCTGGTGTATGCTCATAACGGGCCCTAAACGGAGCCAATGGGCTTGGGTTGGCTTTATAGTGACTTTCCCTCCATACACAGTGGAATACTCCATTTCTTTAGTAATGGGGATGTGTAAATGTGTATACATTGTTTGTATTTAAGGTAGAGACATGTAAATACTTCTGTTTATTTCTTAATATGATTGTAACTACATTGAGGGGTGGATCATATTCTATGTAATCTTTGTGGGTAATTAAAGATGGAATGTCCTAGTGTTTGAAAGTGAAGAGTTCATCACCCTCAGTTGGGGAGAGGGATGGGGGCTGTGAGGTGTTCAAACTGGACAAGAATAAGTATGGAGTTATTATTGTGCTTTCTTGAAGATGTCTTTTTTTTTCAAGTATTGGAATTTTTGTTTTCACTATTTTCACTAATTTTAGTAAGTTTGATTTTTGATGCACCTAACTGGGGCAGCTGCTTAATTGGGCCAAAATGTACTGGCCGCAGTGTATTTATATTAGTTTGCATGCGTTTTATGTTAGTTTGTACAGTTTTGAATAATAATCTGGTCAGGTGAGTTGGTAAAAGCTGTTAGCTTGCATCTTTCATTCACAAAGATTTGGGTCAAGTCCTGGTCCCTGAGCCTGTCTCCTGGGATCAAAGGACGGGCAGAGGGTTGTAGACGTACAGTCAGCTCCATCATAGGCACAACTTTCCGTACCATCAAGGATATCTTCAAAAGTTGATGCCTCAAGAAAGCAGCATCCATCGTGAAGGAGCCTCCGTGTCCGTGACATGCCCTCTTCTCATTACTACCATCAAAGAGGAGGTAAAGGAGCCTCAAGATTCACACACTCCATTTTAGAGACAGCTTCTTTCCCTCTGCCATCAGATTTCTGATTGATTCGTGAACACTACCTCATTTTCCCTCTTTTGAACTACTTTGTTCTGTAACTTTCATATCTTGCACTGTATTGCTACCACAAAACAACAAATTTCACAACACACATCAGTGAAAACAAACCCGATTCTAATTCGGTATGGTTTGAAGGAGTGCTGCACAGTCAGAGGAACAATTTTACTTTTATTCAGCATTGAAGCCATAATCCAGAAGTTAAGCTCACAGCAGTAGCATTGCCTGAAGTACTGACGGCATGAGAGCACTAGAAGAACCATTCCAGGAAATGCTAGCTCTATTAATGTTCATAACCTGCTCACTATAGGTTGTTGTAGAGCAGGGGTCGGCAACCTCTTTGCCTGTGGGCCAGATTGCATATTAATGAGCGGACGGTCGACCAGATAAATGCCATAAAAAACTTGAAATATGGGAATTATCCATTTAAATACATCTAGTTATGTTTTGCCTCAAATTAATGAGTAACACATGCTAGAAAATCATTTGTGCTAAACCAAGGATGCCAATTAGTAACCAAAGAACTGTTTAGTTTTTCTGTCCCACCATTGTGCCCCATCAGTTGTGCTGCCAATTAGCTTTGACACATTAAGTTTCATTTCTGACATCATTTTCAGCAAAGCTTCAAAAACATCTGCTCCAGTAACCGTGTCCTTCATAGGAATTAATTGAATAAACTCTTCAAAAATTTGAAAAGTTGAGGTTACTCCTTGCACAACCACTGCAAATTGAGCAGTGTCTCTCAAGTCTGTACTCTCATCAAGCACAATTGAAAAAAAAAATGCAATTCGTTGCAGGCATCCCTTAAACAACTTTTAACATCTGCTGACATTTCTTCAACTCACCGTGTGATCGTTCTTGCTGACAGGCTGATAGATGCAAACAAAGATTTCCTTTCAGGACAAACAATATCCACCACTGCCAGAAAACATTCTTTGACAGACTCTCCATTTGTAAAAGGCTTCATCTTTTCTGCAATTTGTTTTGAGACTTCGTAGCTGGCACGGGTATTTCCTTCATTTTCACTGCTTTTCCGCATTCAGTGTCTACCTTCCTGCCTTTTGCATTCTTTGCCATTGGAATTTTTTTCTTTGATTTTATTTCAAAACACGAGTTATTTAACAAGTATGGTAGCACATGTAACTATCTGGATATTTAGTGTGGATTTCTTGTTAAAACACAGTGACGCTGTTTCTGGTTACAAATTTGAATGATCCCATCTGAAAACCTGCGCGTGCATGGAGTATCTAATACATATTAATGAGGTAGTCTGCCTTCCCGTCATTCATGTATACCAGTGTTTGGTTTGGAACAAAACGGAACCTGGGGCCAGTGTAAAAAGACGCCATGCATATCCATCAGTGTGGTCGCGTGAAACATTCAGACTAAGGAAAAATTGCTCGCGGGCCGGTCAAAATACCTTCACGGGCTGGATTTGGCCCACGGGCCGTAGGTTGCCTACCCCTGTTGTAGAGGATTCCTGTGACTCCAGTAGAATTCAGAAAAACATCAGAATGGAAGTTCTCTCCCACCTGCTGCAGTGGCTCAGGCAGACTTATGATACCGTCACACTAATCAAATAACTCATAGCTTACATTTGGTGAAATGTGAATCATGCCTGCCTATGAAATAATCTATACATCCCTGTGTATATCATCTACGTAACAACAATTGTTAATCATACTCACCGAGCAATCATCTCCTTACAAGAATCAGTCAGGACAGGACTCTCCCTCTTAGTCATGCATACCAGTGCAGATACCACACCTGCCTTCAGCAGTTTCCCAATCCGTTTCCCCACATACTTGGGTTTATCCTACAATTCAGAAAATGTTACAGTCTTGCTGAATCTGCTTTCAATTTTCTTAGCAACCATCATTTTAGAGAAAAATAATCCCAAATTAATACTAAGAGATTGGTTTACTTGGTGAGATTTTTTTTTAAATACAAATTATGATCATCAAAAAAAAAAATGAGGAAGAAATTAACAAACAAGAAATTCTGCAGATGCTGGAAATCCATACAACACACGCATAATGCTGGAGGAACTCAGCAGGCCAGGCAGCATCTACGGAAAAAAGTACAGTCAACATTTCCGGCTGAGACCCTTCAGCAAGACTGGAAAAAAGTCCTGCTGAAGGGTCTCGGCCCGAAACGTCGACTATATTCTTTTTCATAGATGCTGCCTGGCCTGCTGAGTTCGTCCAGCATTTTGAGGAAGAAATTGAGAAAGGTTTTCAGCTTTAAACGTAGTTGGAGTGGGGAACTCTCTGAATTTTACCCAGATTCTCCTCATCCATCTCACCCATCAGGAAGCTAAAGAAATTTGGCATGTGCCTTCACCAATTTTCCAGATGCATCACAGCATGGTATGGCAACTGGTATGTCTGACAGCACAAGGAACTGCAGAGATACAGACACAGCTGAGCACATCACAGAAATCCACCTCTCCTCTATGGACTGTCTACACTCTTGCTGCCTCAGTAAAGCATCCAGCATAATCAAAGACCCCAACCACCCTGGGCATTTTCTCTTCTTCTGCCTCCCATTTGGCAGAAGATACGGCTCAAGAACAGCTTCTCTCCTACTGTTACAAGACTACTGAATGCTCCTGTAATATAATAAGAGGAACCTCCTACCTGATTATGACTTTGCACCTTATTACCTGCCTATTCTCCACTTTGTCTGTAGCTAACACCTCGTTCCGTATTTCTGCAAGTTTTCCCTTGCGCTACCTCAATGTACTGATGTATGAAATGATCTGTGTGGACGGCATGCAGAACAAAGTTTTTCTATTGTACCTCAATTGATGTGACAATCATAAACCAATTTACCAGTTTACCTCAAATATTTTTACTTTAAAAGTAGAATGTTTATAAGAGAGCATTAAGAAGTTCTGAAATTAGAAGTTAAAGATAAAATCCTGGAGATGGATTTCTGAAGACCGCAATAAGTAAAATTAAAGTTGCTCACAGTGCCAGTGTGTTTTTACGTTTTCATCAATCAAAGTGTTTTACAGACAATGAGGTCGGAAATACAGCAGCCAACTTGTGCAAGCAAACTCTTAACAATAACAATACAACATTAACCAAACAGTCTCTGTTGGTAATCAAGAACATGAGAAAATCTGCAGATGCTGGAAATCCAAAGCAATACACACAAAATGCTGGAGGAACTCAGCTGAGACCCTTCATCATGATTCAAGTCAGTCCTGATGAAAGGTCTTGGCCCAAAACACTGACTGTATACTCTTTTCCATAGATACTGCCTGATCTGCTGAGTTCCTCAAGCATTTTGTGTGTGTTGCTCTGTTGGTAATGCTGATTAAGGGATAGTTATTCCAGTATAGTGGAGAAAGTGGTTGAACAACTTCACTAAAATCCACGCAGTCCATAAACAAGTGTTCTGAACAGTCCTTTAATTGTTTGTCAGACTTCACCTTCCCATTACAAACTTACGGTGATTCTCCTCAATTAAACAGTGTCTTTCAAAAATGAAGTTTATAGATATTACTCAGAACTCATTCCAATAATTTGCCGAACAACTAAGTGAAAATAGCTAGCCTGCAATTAGCCATTTATCCTTTTCTCTCTTTTTCGAACATAAAACTGGCTCTTTGGCCCACAATGTTGTGCTGACCTATTTAACCAGTCGAACCTTTCCCACCCATATAGCCCTCCATTCTTCTTTCATCAGTGTGCCTATCCAAGAGTTAATTAAATGTATTTACCTCTATCACTACGCCCAGAAGTGCATTTCATGCATCCACCATGCAATATAAAACTTACTTCTGACATCCTCCCTATACATCCCTCCTTAGAATTATGCCTCATTTTTAATAATGCCACAGCCACGGTTAGCACCTCTCCAATCTTCTCCTTCATATCATTTAACAGAAATATCTTTCACCTCAACCTGATGGACTTTTGGAAGTTGCTGCAAGATAAGGGTTAAAATAGTGTGCTAACAGAACAGAGCACAGACATATTGTACGGCCTTTTCTGTTTGTGGAGGTTCAGTAAAGCAAGAGCCAAGATTCTAAGCTGACAGTGTAGTCATTCAGGCTGAACGTGGCCCTTGAAAGCCCGACTCTTCTTGGCACAGCCTTTCTGTCCTTGCCCAGGAACCAAGGTCACCAAGACACACAAAGGATTCCAGGGCAAAACTTACTATTGAACAGTTATCAAGTATTATTCACCTTTAACACAGATTTAACACCCAAATTTTGTACTGTGATTGGTTCTTAATATGCAAATGATGGGATTCAGAAGTGCACGAAGTTTCTATATTCAATATCTGTATCGAACTCGCCAATTTCTGTACAAAATTTGCAATTCTTTGTTCAAACTTCAGAACAGTTTGGTGACAGGGGCCATGCTGTTTGCTTTGTGCACAATTAAATAAAGTGTGATTGAAGAATGAGTGCGAGTTTTCAGAGTCTAGTTAATTGGTAATGACAAACTCTTCAAAGCAGCATTTTGGGATATTTTACATACCCTTCAGAAAGTAGACAGAGTTCCTGTTTGATTTCTCTTCCCAAAGTTCATAACTCTGACTGTGCAGCAGCTCCTCAGAGCGGAACTTGCAGTGCCAACTTACTTAAGCCCCTGGCACAGAGATTGAAAGCACAGCCAGCTGACTCAGAGACAGGCCCAAGTATGAATATGCAACCCACAGAGGTACTGACATTAACCCGCATCGTGCGGAGACAGGATGTATAACTTCATACAATGCCAGGAATAGATCAATTGGTCGCCGACTATGTCGCTATTTATGGGCACTGTTACAATACATTTGAAAGCAATTCACTATGGAAACTGTTCTGAGATGTCTGGCATATAATAATCCAAGCCCCTCTTGGTTTCTATGGGCTCATTTGGATCTTTTCACTTGCTCGATGCAAGTTCTGCATCCTCAGACAGACTAATAGCTATAATTTTTCCCTTCCTAAGGATAATAAAAAGGTGAGTGAAATACTGCTAAGCAGATGGCAGAGGAATAAACAACTCTACATGAATAAAGTACCTTTCTGTTTTGACGTGGATGTGTTATCTGCTAGCCAATGCTTGCTCACACCACCATTCCATAGGAGACACAAGTGACTCCAGTTGCCTCCGACTGGACTGCCAAACTCACCCCTGTTGTTGGTTGCTTTTCAAACAATAATAAACTCAGAGAGTTGACAATATTTGCAAATTAGCACCTAAAGGACCTTTGATCCTTATTGGTGTGTCTATCCAAAGCTGGCATGACAGTTTTAAGGAATCAGGATGTAAAGGGATCAGAAAAGAACGTGGAACTAAATAGGTCAGCAGTGAACCCATTCAGTGGCGCAGAAACCTGAGGAGTCAAATGACTCTCATGCCTGTAGATTCCTCTGGCTCTGAGGCACAATGGCTAAGCCACGTCATCCCGGGATTGTGCCATACCTTAGGGTGCTCCTCCGGGACATGCTGCTTGGCATACTTAGCGAGTTCCAGCAGCTGTGGGTCAGGCGTTTCCTTGTCATAGCTGTTGGTGCAGTTTACAAGAGTGGAAGCAACTGCAAAGAGGGCAGTTTTATCTTCTGACTGGAGAAGGAGAGAGGCAAGGGATTGTTACACGGACATACATCCTATTCCACAGGTATCAAGAAACAGCTGTCAATGTACATTTAAACAATGAATGTCCATCTCTACACCCGTGTATGCATGTAAAGATTTTCCAATAAGGCCAATAAAGGACAGCATGGTAGCACAGCAGTTACGTAACACTATTGTAGCACCAGGCCCTGGATTCAATTCCACCCATGTCTGTAAGGAGTTTATACATTCTCCCTGTGCTCACAGAGTTTCCTCTGGGTGCCCCAGTTCCCTCCCACATTCCAAAGACATAGGTTAATTGGTCACAAGGGCGTGGTTGGGTAGCATGGGCTCGTTGGGCCAGAAGAGCCAATTACGATGCTCTACCTCTAAACAAAGAGTGGAATGTTGGTGACACATTTCCTCCAAACCCAGGGTCTAATGGGTCAAATGGACCCCACGTCATGAGGCTGACTTGAGGTGACAACATAACTGGAATACCAGCTCCAAATTTTTTCAGAGAGCCAAACAGATCAAACACCTCTAAAGGGTTAAACTTGGTCACAATCCTCTCTATAAATCCAGCTAGGATTGCCAAAGGCAGGGATACAGATCATTAACCACATGCACATTCTATCCCTCCGTATGTATGGCACTAACTCGGAGACGTACCTTTGCCAACTCAAACATAGCATGCATTGCAGGCTGATCAGCCACAAACTCTTCCTTCACGTCAGCGTCAAAGGTCAGATAGGCCAGTCCCTCTGTCGCCCAGCGCCGTGTGCTGGACTGAATTGAGTCATTGCACAGCCATCTGGATAAGATAAAGCAGCAGTGAGATCAAAAGGCAGCCTTTAAACCATCCACTCCTTTCTCTTGCATTTGACCTCCCAAAACCACATCACCTCGTAGACAATATACACAAGAGATTCTGGAATTCCACAGCAATACACACAGAGTGCTGGAAGAATTCAGCAGGTCAGGTAGCATCAATGGTGAGGAATAAACAGCCAACATTTACCTCCCTCCCCCACCCATCTTCCCCTCACCTCACCTCACCTGGCTTCACCTATCACCTGCCAGCTTGTACTCCTTCCCTTCCCCCACCTACATATTCTGCTTTATCCCCCTTCCTTTCCAGACTCGACGAAGTGTCTCAGCCAAAACATCAACTGCTTATTCATTTCCATTGACGTTGCCTGACCTGCCAAGTTCCTCCAGCATTTTGAGTTTATCACCTCACAAATTTAAGATTTTTAAGATTAGCTTTATTTGTCACATGTGTATTGAGAGATATAGAGAAATGTGTCATTTGCATCAATGATCCACACAGTCTGAGGACGTGCTGGGGGCAGCCTGCAAGTGTTCCCATGCTTCCAGCGCCAACACAGCATGATCACAACTTACTGACCCTAGCACATACATCTTTTTTGGAACATGGGAAGAAACGGGAGCACCCAGAGGGAAGCCATGCAGTCACGGAAAGACCATACAAACCTCCTACAGATGGCAGCAGGAATTGAACTTCCATACAATTGTATTTCTAAGCTATATTGACTGTTCTGTTGTACATACTATTTACTACAGTTTACTATAAATTTCACATTGCTCAAGTGTGCCCCCATCGAAAGTCTGCAGGTCAATCAGCATCTGTTTAGGGGAATAAACAGTAGACATTTTGGGCTGAGATTCTTTACCCAGGGATACTCCTGGTCAAGATAGCGCCTGCGTACAATACTCCTTTGGTCAACATCTTGTGGATAGATCATGAAACCATCTTTTTCACTTCTTTCATGTCTTTTATGTTTGTTTCTCAACTTGAATGTAACTCTGGAACTGCTGGAACCTGTGTTTGTTGTTTGGAGATCGTTTGGGTGTTTCAGCGCTCTGCATTCTCTGAGAGGATTCCGGGAGGCAGAGGCAGCGTGACCGAACCTCATGGCTAGAAGGCTGTAGGATGGCACGTGAGCCAATGTCTGATTCCATCTCGCCAATCGTAGCTTCCATTGCTCACCGATTAAAGCAACAAAGGTGACTGAAACATCAAGGCAAGTGCAGAAGTTTGGAGATCGTTTGGGTGTCCCAGTGCTCTGCAGTCTCCGAGAGGATTCCAAAAGGCAGAGGCAGTGTGCACGAACCTCATAGCGGGCAGGCTGCAGGACAGGTCACAAGTCAATGTTTGGCACCATTTCGCCGGTTATAGCTTCCATTGTTTGCTGATTAAAGTGACTAGGGAGATTGAAACATCAAAACCAGTGTCAAGGGTGAGCACCCTCTGGTTACCTTTTGATCGGTTACTCTATACTGGAGAGCGTAGAGCCTGCCACTGCGCAGAGAGTTGTCCAGGTTTTTTCTGTGTTTTGGATTTGGACTTTGGACTCTAGACTCTTTCTTCAGTCTTATAGTTTTTATATTCTATGTTTATTCACCGGGTTTTCTTGGGTTTTTTTTGTACAGGGATTTGGGGATCAATGTGCCTGTTCCATCTTTGTTCATTTTCTTTTTTGCGGGGAGGTGGGATCTTGGGTGTTGATGATCTTGCTGCCTCTCTTCTCTTTCTTGGTTTCATGGCTACCCGGAGAATTGAAGAATTTCAGAGTTGTATACTTTGATAACAAATGATCCTTTGAACCTTCGAATAAGAAGGTAAGGAGAGGTGAAGGAGCACAAACTGGCAGGTGATAGGTGAAGCCAGCTGAAGGTGAGGGATATCAAGTAAGCAGCTGGGAGATGATAGCTGGAAAAGGTAAAGGGCTGGAGAAGAAGGAATCTGATAAAACAGGAGAGTGGATCATGGAAGACAGGGAAGGAGGAGGGACACCAAAGGCAGAGCACAGACAAAATGCTGGGGGAACTTAGCAGGTCAGGCAGCACCCATGGAGGGTAAAAAACAGTCTATGTTTCAGGCTAAGAACCTGCCCCACCTATACCTCAACAAGCATGAAAAATAAGTGATTAATCTGTTCTGAGTGTCAGTGCTCTTTCATTCCTGTAAATGGTACTCAGTATCACCAGTGACCTCATGGCATCAGAAGCCAACTCACCTTCGGCATTGTTTCGCTAACTTGCAGGTTGATCCTTCAGCAAACTGCTTCATGCTGCAGTCCGTTCCTCCTGCTGACCCCACCTTGCACAGACCCTGAGGGCAGGACAGACATCAGGTAATTCACAGGCTTGACATCTACAGGTGAAAGCAAAGCAGTGGCATGTCCTGTCTATGGAGGGCAGGAGCAAAATTCAAATTTTCCTCCATGTAACAGGGTTCAGCAATGCACAGAACGGTGCTTCAATAACCACAGGCTCCACCATTCGATCATGGCTGATTTATCATCCCTCTCAACCCCTGCTCCTGCCTTCTCCCTGTAACCTTTGATGCCTTTACTAATTGAGAACCTATCATCTCTGCTTTAAATATACCCAACGACTTGGCCTCCACAGTCGTCTGTGGCAATGAATTCCACAGATTCACTACACTCCGGCTAAAGAAATTCCTCATTTCTGTTTTAAAGGGACACCCTTCAGTTCTACCCTCCAAGACTCCATCCACTATAGGAAGCATCCTCTTCATGTCCACTCTATCTAGTCTTTTCAATATTCGATAGGTTTCAATGAGATCTCCCCACATTCTTCTAAACTCCCACAAGTACAGACCCAAACACCCCTCAAACCCTTTCATTCCCTGGATCATTCTCCTGAACATCCTCAGGACCCTCCCCAATGCCAGCATATCCTTTCTTAGATATAGTGCCCAAAACTATCCACAATACTTTAAGCAACACACATCAAAGTTGCTGGTGAACGCAGCAGGCCAGGCAGCATCTCTAGGAAGAGGTACCGTCGACATTTCAGGCTGAGACCCTTCGTCAGGACTAACTTTAAGTAAGGTCTGACCAGCAAATGGTCCTTATTCCAAGACAAAACTAGAATCAAGTCTTAGATATTACTAAAATACAAGGGGTATTGCAGACAAATTTGACACAATTCAATATTAAACAGAGCCTTTCACATCACAAGACATTCCAAAACTTTTGCCAGTTATTGAAGCATGCCTATTTGAAAATGTACTCATGGTCATTGCGTAAAACGAGTGAGAGCTATCTGCAAACAGCAAGTTCCCATTAATAATCCTATTAATCCTGCTCGCTGCTGCCATCGGGAAGGAGGTACAAAAGCCTTGGGTCCCATACCAGCAGGTTCACGAACAGTTATTACCCTTCAACCATCAGGCTCCTGAACCAGAGTGGATAACTTCACTCAAACAACACTGAACTGATTCCACAACCTATGCTTTCTGCAACTCATGCTCTCAATATTATTTATTGCTTCTTTTTGTTTCATTTTTTATTTTTTTTTTATATTTGCTCAGTTTGTCTTCTTTCCACATTGGTTGTTTGCCTGTCTTTGTGTGTAGTTTTTCCACTGATTCTATTGTGTTTCTCTGAATCTACTGTGAAATGCCTGCAAGAAAATGAACCTCAGGGTAGCATATGGTGTCATATACATACTTTGATGATAACTTTGAACAGACTGAGAAAACGAGGTATTCTGTTCTGTAATACTGGTCATAAGACCTGTACTTAGGCAACAACCCTTGGACACCATTTTGTCACCCAGGGAGTGACTGGCTCACTATTCAGAGCAGGGCCTCCTGGTTTATGCAGCTTCATTACTCACTGAACCACCCACACAACACACTAGAGCAGCACAAACAAGATGGAGTAAACCCCTTCTTGTAACCTTTTCATCCCTGACTTCCCACCTAATGAACTAGCTTTGACTTACCACCAGTGCTCGAATCTTGATCTGATCACTCTCATTCTTCTTGTAGATGTCCTTCAGTAGGGTCACCCCATTGGCAGTGATGAAAGAAGCCCTCTTTGACTTGCCCGCTGCGTGGATCAGTGCTTCCACGGCAATCAGCTGGTCGATCTCCCTCTCTGAGCTGCACAGGGCTATCATGCATTCCAATATACCACTCATTTCCAGCACACGGTTGCCAACCTCCGAGGGTCCTTGCAGCAGGGTGGAGACTGTCTGGATAGCCTGCAGCTTCCCATCCATCCCCGGAGACTCAAAGCGGCCCCTACACACAAGAAATTCCCAATATTAAAAGTAAGTAGAATTCTGCAATTTATTATTTTTTCACTGGGGGTGAAACACCCCCCCCCCACCCTGTCCTTACACTGAGCGGTGTAAGACCCCTCTATGACAGGTGTACCAGTTGTATACGGTTACGGTTTCAGCAGGGAAGGGGGGTGGGGGAATAGCCTCTCGGGGGAAAACACATTCAACCTTGAGATTTCTCTTCATGCAGGCAGGCACAAAACAAAGAAACACAATAGAATTCACAAAGACAGTCAAACATCCCAAGTGTGAAAAAGAAAAAACACATTGTGCAAACAGAAAGAAAATGCAAACAAGCAATCTACAAGACATAAACTGCAGAGTGCCCGAAAGTAAGTCCACAGCCTCGGAACCAAGTTCCGCACTGAGATGAGTACAAATGGCTGGAAGCCAAAGCTGCAGTCAGTTCAACGCTGAGATAAGCACAGCCTCACGGAGAAGTGAGCTGAACACCAGTTCGTCATTTGCTCTTGAAGCCTTAATCTTTCTAATCTGGCTCGGCGCTTAAAACAGCCAAACATCGGTTCATTATTCACTCTTGGGCCTGGGCCCAATCCAGCCTAAAGGTTCAGTCCAACCCCAAGTGCGCTGCAGCAAAGGCTGTCACGGCCGCACCTGCTTTCTCAAAATACACATTACAAAAAGACTTTTGGCATGGACTGGATGGGCCAAAGAGCCTCTCTGTGTTGTAGTGTTCTATGACCCTAATACAGCAGGTCACTGGGTCCCAGCAGAGCAATGCAATCACAGTCCCATTCCCCTTCCTATCAGGGAGTTTCAGAGATAAGGGCCCGGGCATCTGGGTGGACAACCACCTGTGGTAGAGTGATTAAGTGTGAGGTGACAGAACTGAAGAAGCTCGGAGACCTGGGAGGATTAGAAGATGGAAGACATTGCACGGGTGGGAGAGATCTGATCAATGATGTGTTCACTGGTGAGAAGTGAGCCCCTTCATTTTCTCCTTCAACAGGATTCATTGTACAGGAAACAAGAGTGGAAACCACATCAGATATTTCTTCTATGAGCCAGAGTACAAAACGTTATTGCAATGCACACAATGTAATTTGAGGGGAAATAAATTTACCTCAGGGGCTGGAAAACCGGACTCTTTCAGCCCCAATAATGTGCTTTTATCACTGACACCACAGTTCCTACCTGACATGGTCCTCACAGAGCTTGTGAAAGGCTTCTCGCTCTGCATCACATTTGAGATCATCGTAGAGTTTGTTCAGCAGCACTGATGCACTCATCCGACCACTGTCAGTGACCGGAAGGCTATCAGGAACTTCAGACACTGTCCCGGCCACTTCCAGAATCTTCTTCATTCCTAATCAGTGCAGACAGAGGACTATTTAGGTACGGCAGGGTTGAGCTGAAGGGTGAAGGAGTTTTGTACACAGCACAAGTATTAACACAGATCTGCTGGGCTGAATGAATTCTGTGGGTGGATTATACAGCACCTGCTGTGAAGTAAGACCGCACAATCCTCAAAGACTGACTTGCAAAGTTCAACGTTCAAAGTAAAACTTATTATCAAAGTATGTATATGTAACCATATGAGATTTGTTTTCTTGCAGGCATTTACAGGAAAATAAAGAATACAACAGAATTTACAAGAAATTGTACAGTACTGTACAAAAGTTTTGAGTATATATATCTAGGGTGCTTAAGACTTGTGCACAGTAATGTATTTGTCAATGTGCAGCAGAGAGTGAGTTTGTAAATCTGGTAGGAGCAAAGGATATTGGGAATAGCGAGGGTGGAGCAGGTGGCAGAGCTGGAGTGCTAAAGGCAGGGGTGGTGTGGGTGTAGACACACCCAGCCCTGAGACACCAACCAAACAATTGGTTTACTGACCATTACAGAATGTCTCTCTGGTGCTTCCCACTCCCTCCCCTCTCCCATCCCCTTCTCCCAACACCTTCCCACTCTCAGTCCACAATAGAGACCCATAACAGAATCACATCTATCATCACTCACGTACATCATGAAATTTGTTTTTTTTTAAACAGCAGCAGCAGTACAGTGCAATACGTAAAATCACTACAGTACTGTGCAAAGGCCTGAGGCACCCAGCTATATACAGGTGCGAAACACTTTTGAACAATACTGTATATAAACAAAGGCTGACAAGCAAACAATGTGCAAAAGACAAATAGTGCAAAAAAAAACATATGCCTAAAGGAGATCTGACAGCAAAACCAGTTTATATTTAGTTGAAATCACATTTTGTTGGTTAAGTTCAATAGGGACACAGCCTGACAAGCCCTGGTCTTGTGGGCAACTCCCCAGTGCACTCACAGATTGTTGGATTGGGAAAGATATTTAAATGGCTTGGCCAGCTCATTTTGAAGGTCAATTGATGTCAATTCCTCACTACAAGTCAGAAGTGCTTGTTTTTACAAGTTTGCCTCTTGGGCATTTGGCTTTAAATACCGTGTTCACCAATTCTCTTAACCTCCTTCCTACCAAATCCGATAAACCATACTAAAATCTAGACAGTGGTTTCCACAAGCTGTTGCTGAGCTCAGACTGCTGAGTTCTCAAAGCTCATTACCTCAAATCTGTTCTGTCAACATGTCAACCTGAACAGTTAACTCCATTTTCCTCTTCCCTAGACACTCACTGGTCTGCTAATAACTCCCAACACTGTTTATTTTTCTTTTAAATCAGATTTATCAGAATCACATTTATCGTAACTGACTTATGAGACAAGATTTTCATGAACCATTCTGCTGATTTTTCAGTCATTGTTTATCCTGTTTAGAGTTTTGTGTGTCTAGTAACGAACTGCCAATAAATAAATTCAAAGTCAGGACACCAGAATCTGTTAATGACATTAACTCAAGAAACTTTGCTTACAATTTAACTAATGCAATAACTTCAGCGCTGACTTACCCTGATCAATGACCCAAATTGTCATGGAGTTGTTTGGGTCCCGTAAGGATTTACGTGGGACGTTTTTAATCAGGAGGTTAATGGAATTTTCTCGACCATGCGTAGAGACATCACACTGAATTAGCATCTCTATTAGCTGTTGCACCATCATTTTCATCTCCTTCATGGGATCTAAAGGTCAAAGACTGTCAATTATCAAACGTGAGGACACATTTAATCACCCCAGTCTTCCAAAATGTCATTCAGAGATCTGCTGGCAGTAACCTTACACTCACTCCTTTATCTCTCGGACTAACAATGCCTCAACCTTGGAATTCAAAACTTTTTAAAAACCTATTTTAAAGATCACCTTTATGTGTCACATATACATTGAAACATTAAAACGAGGGGTCACAGTTTGAGGATAAAAGGGAAGCCTTTTAGGACTGAGATTAGGAAAAACTTCTTCACACAGAGAGTGGTGAATCTGTGGAATTCTCTGCCACAGGAAACAGTTGAGGCCAGTTCATTGGCTATATTTAAGAGGGAGTTAGATATGGCCCTTGTGGCTACGGGGATCAGGGGGTATGGAGGGAAGGCTGGGGCAGGGTTCTGAGTTGGATGATCAGCCATGATCATAATAAATGGCGGTGCAGGCTCGAAGGGCCGAATGGCCTACTCCTGCACCTATTTTCTATGTTAAAACAGAGTGAAATGCATAGTTTGCATTAACAACCAAAACAGTGCAAGGATGTGCTGGGGGCAGCCTGTAAGCTTTCAGCACTTACACAGCATGTCCACAACTTACTAACACTAACCCGTATGTTTTTGAAAGAAACCGGAGCATCCAGAGGAAATCGACATAGTCACGGGCCGAACGTACAAACTCCTTACAGAAAGTGGCAAAATTGAATCCTGATCACTTAGTGTAAAGCGTAATGCTAGCTGCTTTGCAACTGTGCAACCACTATCTTACAAACACTTCCAATTCTAACTTCTTGTACATCTTCAATTTCATTTGCTCCACAAATGATGGCCGTGCCTTTTAACAGCCAAAGCTCAGAGATTCTTTTATAAAATTCTCCAATTCGTTTTTCTTTCAAAAAACTACTTCAATCAAGATTTTTGTCTCATTTCCTTGTATTTTGCTCAGTTGACTGTTAAATTTTATTCAATAACATTCTTGTTAACTATCTTGTGATGCTCTTCCACTTTCAGAGAGCTTAAGAGAGCTTCTTATCGAAGATTGCATGTTGCATTTTTGATCAATAATTGTGGAGGTACAATCCACAATTTCTAAGTTTGCATATGACACAAAACTTGGCAGTGTTGTGAGCCGCAAAGAGGATAAATAAATTTCACAACAGGATACCAACAGGCTGAAAGAATGGGTAACCACCCTATCAACAGTTAAGTGGCTGTTCCTGCTCCTATTTCCTATGTTTCTGTTCAATGATAAAACACTCAAACTCCAGGACAGTGAGCCCCGCATCCTACATATCGGCATATTGCCGGGAAGTACACACAGAGGCCAGTTGATTAGGTACAATGCATAAAAGCACGCAGACGTGGTCAAGAGGTTCAGTTGTTGTTCAGACCAAACGTCAGAATGGGGAAGAAGTGCTTGTTGGTGCCAGAAGGGGATGGTTTGAGTATCTCAGAAACTGCTGATCTTCTGGGATTTTCATACACTACAGTATCTAGATTTTACAGAGAATGGTGCAGATGAACAAAAAACATCCAGTGAGTGGCAGTTCTGTGGGTGAAAACGCCTTGTTAATGAGAGAGGTCAGTGGACAATAGCCAGACTGGTTCAAGCTGACAGGAAGGTGATAGTAACTCAAATAATTAGGCATTACAATCGTGGTGTGCAGAACAGTATCTCTGTACTACAGGAGGCACCTAATGAAGTGGCCACTGAGTGTACATACAAAAGTAATGGAAGAATTTAATGCCAATTACTCCACTAAAACAGTGTTGATAATGAGGATGAAGCTTCAAAAGGAAGAAAATGGAAATCACTCCTGAAAAAAACTTGCATCAATGTTAGATAGATCACTTACCAAGAACTACAGCTTCCTCCTTCCCTCGAACATCACTTTTTATTCCACTTTTCAATGAATCAAAAATACCCTGCAGTACGTTGCAGGTCGCCAGGGAAACCTGCTCATAGTCCATGCCCATCACACGGCACAGCCTGTCCATTCCTACTGTGTGCAAGATCATTGTTGCCTATCAACAAACATCAAAATGTTAACCCTTTCAGATGAGAAACAAGGTGTCACAAATATCACCTTTCTGTACCAAAATCTAGAGATTGCCTCAAATTGGATGCCCTCCAGATACTTGACAAGTACTACAGAACCTGGCTGTTGCAGTAAGATTGACTACAAATTGCCATTCGATCCGAATCGCTCATACCAACCAAGATGCCTTCCCATAGTAATACTATTTGCCTGGATGTGGCCCATATCTTAAACCTTTCCTATCCATGTACCTGCGTAAGTGTATTTTAAATGCTGGAATTATACCTTCCTCTACCAACTCCTGTGGCAGCTGGTTTGACATACCCATCACCCTCTGTGTGATAAACTTCCCCTCAGGTTCCCTTTTGAATCCTACTCCTCTCACCTAAAATCTTTAGTTTTAGATTCCTTGACTCTGTGACTACTTATGTGCCTCACAATTTTTTAAACTTACAAGATGGATACAGTCAACCTTGGTCATGAGGAACTGCTGAAGTTGAAGGTAATGAAGTCACTATTTTTAAAAATCTTTCATAAAGTGGCCTAGGACAGATCTGATACACAATCAGGAACTCTGCTTCTCACTCAACAGATGCTGCCTGACCTGCTGAAATTTTCTAGTATTTTCAGTTTGATTTGAGTAACTGGAATTGAGGGCCTAATTCTGCTCCAATACCTTATGGTCATATACCACCTTGGAAACTTTCACTTCAGAAAAGTAACTTGTTATTGGATTCAACTTATCATTGTTTTGTTTCAACATTTCCTGCACAATTTTATCTACAGGAGGAACAGAGACAGACTCACCCCCTATTGACATCAATGGATCTGGGGCTGAGAGGGTGAACAGTTATAAGTTCCTCGGTATACACATCACCAAGGATCTCACGTGGTCTGTACATACTGGCTGTGTGGGGAAAAAAAACACAACAACGCCTCTTTCACCTCAGACGGTTGAAGAAGTTCAGCACGAGTCTCCAAATCCTGAGGGCTTTCTATAGGGGCACAATTGAGAGCATCCTGACTGGCTGTATCACTGCCTGGTATGGGAACTGTACTTCCCTCAATTGCAGGATTCTGCAGAGTAGTGCAGACAGCCCAGCAAATCTGTGGATGTGAACTTCCCACTATTCAGGACACTTACAGCAATAGATGCGTAAAAAGGGCCCGAAGGATCATTGGGGACCCAAGTCACCCCAATCAAAAACTGTTCCAGCTGCTACCATCTGGTAAACTTAACCACAGCATAAAAACCAGGACCAACAAGCTCCGGGACAGCTTTTTCCACCATGCCATCAGACTGATTAATTCACGCTGACACAATTGTATTTCTAAGCTATATTGACTGTTCTGTTCTACATCTTACATACTATTTATTATAAATTACAATAATTTGCACATTGCACATTCAGATGAAGACGTAACGTAAAGATTTTTACTCCTAATATATGTGAAGGATAAGAAATAAGGTCAACTCAATACATTCACCATGTGGTTGAAACCTCTGACCACTAGGTGGCTCTTTGGCGCACAATCCCTAACTAAAAGGAATCAAGAGGATTATTCCTCTCCCAATTCTCCCCTCCCCGACTCACCCGAGATTGGTGACCCGAGCACAGTCCAACTAGTGTGCGTAGCGAAGCCAGCATAATATCCACGTTCCTCGTGTCCAGCATTTTCTGAAGGAGACGTGCCCCATCACTGCGAAAAATCCTTTCGGCCCCAGCGTCTTCACGAGCGAGAACAATCAGATTCTGGACAGCCTGCACATGATAAAGTTCAAAATTACTACAAGCATAGAAACTTCTTGTTCCGTCTGGTTGTTTCATTTTGTTTTGACTGCTGGCAGCAGTCACAGAGGGTGAGCAGTCTCAGTGAGAGATACTGCACCAATGGAGACACAGGCCTTCTCTCCAGACGGTTAGGCACAAAAGATCCCACATCAGAGAAAACCAACAGTTTTCCCAAAAACTTAAAAGTCTAAGTGTGGAGCAGCTGGAGGAACCTCTACCTCACAGCTCCAGAAACCTCGGGTGCTGCCCAAGTGGACTGTACACGTTCTCTTTTTGTTCAGGTCTGATCGCCTCATTATGGGAAGGATGAGGAAGCTTTAGAGAAGGTGCAGAGGGGATTTACCAGAATGCTTCCTGGATTAGAGAGCATGTCTTATGAGGGTAGGTTGAGTGAGCTAAGGCTTTTCTATTTGGAGCGAAGGAGGATGAGAGACAACTTGATGGAGGTGTATAAGATGACAAGGGCATTGACAGCGTGGACAGCTTAGGTGGAGATAGCTAATACAAGAGGGCATAATATTAAGGTGATTGGAGGAAGGCATCAGGGGATGTCAGTGATAGGCTTTTTACAGAGAGTGGTAGGTGCATGGAATGCCCTGCCAGGGGTGCTGATAAAGGCAGATACATTCGGAACATTTATGCGCACTGTGCCTCAATCAAGACAACTTTCAGAGGACGTTAGAAGAAGAATTGTAGAAATGCATCAAGCTGGAAAAGGCTACAAAAGCATTTCTAAAGACCTGAGTGTTCATCAGTAGGAGAAATTGTCTACAAATGGTGGAAACTCAGTACTGTTGCCACTCTCCCTAGGAGCAGATATCCTGCGAAGGTCACACCAACAGCTGAAGGAGGTAAAAAAAAAACCCAAGGCTAACAGCGAAAGACCTGCATAAATTTCTAGAATTTGCTCTGTTCATGCGTCCACTATAACAAAAACACTGAACAACAACGGTGTTCCTGGAAGGAAACCACGGAGGAAACCACTGCTCTCCAAAACAAAATTGCTGCACATCTCAAGTTTGCAAAAGACCACCTGGATATTCTACAACACTTCCGGGACAATGTTCTGTGGACAGATGAGACAGAAGTTGAACTTTTTAGCAGAAATGCACATTGCTATGTTTGGAGGGAAAGGGCACTACACACCAACACCAATACCTTTCCCAACTGTGAAGCATGGTGGAAAGAGCAACAAGACAATCATCCGAAAGACAAGAGTAAATCAATAACAGAATGGTTTAAAAAGAAAATTGTGTTTTGGAATGGCCAAGTCAAAGTCCTGACCTTAATCCTATAGAAATGTTATGGAAAGACCTGAAGCAAGCAGTTCATGCAAGGAAGCTCACCAACATCCCAGTGTTGAAGCAGTTTTATAAGGAGGAATGGCCTATAATTCCTCCAAGCCAATGTGCAGGATTGATCGACAGTTACTGGAAACGTTTGGTTGAAGTTATTGCTGTTCAAGGGGGTCACACCAGTTACTGAAAGCAAAGGTTCACATATTTTTCCCAACAAATACATGTAATTTTGGATTTTTTTCTCAATAAATAAATGAACAAGCATAACGTTTTTTTGTGTTATTAACTTAATGGAGTTCTCTTTATCTAGTTTTAGGACTTACGTGAAGATCTGATCACATCTTAAGTCATAATTATGCAGAAATAGAGAAAATTCTACAGGGTTCACAAACTTGTGTGTGTGTGTGTGTGTGTGTGTGTGTGTACTAAATAGTTAAATTAAATAAGTAGTGAAAAAATAGAAATAAAAAAGTAGTGAGGTAGCGTTCATGAGTTCAATGTCCATTCAGGAATCAGAACACAGAGGGGAAGAAGCTGTTAGTGAATTGTTGAGTGTGTGCCTTCGGGCTCCTTCCTGATGGTAGCAATGAGAAAAAGGCATGACCTGGATGATGGGGGTCCTTAATGATGGATGCCACCTTTTTGAGGCATCACTCCTTGAAGATCTCCTGATACTACAGAGGCTTTCATGATGGAGCTCACCAAGTTTACAACTCTCTGCAGCTTAGTTTGATCCAGAGCGGTAGCCTCCACCATACCAGAGGGCAATGCAGCCACACACAAAAAATGCTGGAGGTCAGTAAAACTACTGAAAATCTTTTCTTTGTACTTTTGTCAGTTAAATAAAGGTTCACATGAATTAACATATCACAGATTTTTGTTTTTATTGCATTTTGGAAAATATCCCAACTTTTCTGGAAATGGGGTTTGTAGATTGTGATATTTTGGTTAAGAAGTCAAGAACCCAGTTGCAGAGGGAAGTACAGGGGCTCAGGTTCCAGAGCTTTTCGACCAGACTGTAGAAATGATTGAGTTAAATGCTGAGCTGTAGTCAATAATCAGCAACCTGAAATATGTATTTGCATTGTCCAGGTAATCCAAAGTCGTGTGAAGAGCCAATGAGATCACATCCAGTACAGACCTATTGTGGTGATAGGCAAATCCCCTTTGGTCCAGGTCTTTGCAGATACAGGAGTTAATTCTAGACACAGCCAACCTCTCAAAGCACTTCATCACCATAGATGTAAATGCTACTTAATGAGAGTCATTAATGCAGCTCACCCTGTTCTTCTTGGGTACTGGTATAATTGTTGCTCTTTTGAAGCACGTGGGAACGAGAGACTGAAAATATTTCTGAACATTCTCGCCAGCTGGTTGGTACAGGTTTCAGAGCCCTACCAGGTATTTGGTTGGGGACTGTTTCCTTGCAAGGGTTCACCCTCTTGAAAGACAGTCTGAAGTCAGCCTATGAGACAGAGATCACAGGGTCACCGTGTGCTGCAGGGATCCGCATAGCTGTAGTTTTATTCTCCCTTTCAAGGTGAGCATAAAAGGCATTGAGCTTGTCTGGAAGTGAAGAATCACCTCCATGCACGTAAGGTTTCACTTCGTAGGAAGTAATGGCCTGCAAACGTTGCCAGAGTTGACATGCATCTAACTTCGCCTCTAACCTCATTCGGAATTGTTCCTTGGCTCTTGAAGTAGCTTTCCGCAAGTCGTACCTGGTTTCCTTGTACAGACCTGGGTGACCAGACTTGAATGCCACAGATCTAGCCCTCGGCAGACTACAGACCTCTTGGTTCATTAATGGCTTTTGATTTGGGTATGTACACTGAGTTTTTGTAGGCACACACTCATCCACGCAGGTTTTAATGAAGTCAGTGACAGCTGTGGTGCATTCATTCAAACTCAAAAATGCGTCCCTGAGTACAGTCCAGTCCACTGATTCAAAGCAGTTCTGTAAGCTCTCCTGCACCTCCCTTGTCCATACCTTCTTAGCCCTCACTACTGGTGCTGCAGTCTTCAGTCTCTGCCTACACTCAGGGAGTAGAGGTGAACATACTTTCCAAGGTGTGGGCGTGCGATAGCATGGTAAACGCTCTTGACGGTGGTGTAAAAGTAATCCAGTGTGCTGGCTGTGGTACTACAAATAATTTGTTGGTAATGATTATTTAAAACTTTTTCCAAGCTGGCCTGGTTAGAATCCTCCATAATGATGGTGAAAGCATCAGGATGTGCCATTTCATGCCTGTTGATTACATTGCTCAGATCATCTACAGCCTATTTTACACTGGCCTGAGGTGGGATGTTCACCGCTACCAAGATGATTGCCGAAATCTCCACGGCAGGTAAAATACTCTCCCTGTGTCACGTAGGTTTCCCCCGGATACCCCGATTTCCTCCCACATGCCAAAATCATGCAGATTGATAGGCTGACTGCTGTCAGTTGCCCCTGGTGTGCACGGAAGCGGAATCTGGGAGGAGTTGATGAGAAAGTGATACAACATCAGAGTATCGGCCCGTCTGTGAATGACGTTGTGCTGCCTATTTAACCTACACTAAGATCAACATACAGAGGGAATAAAATGGGAGTTGTATAGGATTAGTGTAAGTGGGTGGTTTACGCTCAGGTGAATTTGGTGGACCACGGCCCTGTTCCCATGCTGTTTGACTCCATGACAAAATCTACAGATGCCGGAAATCAGAAACAGAAAATACTCAGCCCATCAAGGAACACACACGAAATGCTGGAGGAATTCAGCAGGTCAGACAGCATCTATGGAAATCAATGAACAGCACACATTTCAGGCCAAGACCCTTCATCAGGACTGGAAAGGAAAGAGGAAGATACCAGAATAAGGAGGTGGGGGGGGAGGGGAAGGAGGGCAAGCTCGAAGGTTATAGGTGAAGCCACGTGGGTAAGGAGGGGCATGAAGCTGGGAGAGGATAAGTGGAAAAGGCAAAGAGCTGGAGGAGGAATCTGATAGGAGAGAAGAGTGGACCATGGGAGAAAGGAAAGGAGGAGGAGAACCAGAGGGAGGTGATAGGCAGGTGAGAAGAGGTAAGAGGGCAGAGTAGAGAATTGAAGAAGAGGGAGAGGGGGGAAGAATTACCGGAAGCATCAATGGAGAAAGAAACACAGTTAACATATCAGGGTGATGATCTTTGATCAGGCCAATTGACCTAAAACATTTATTCTGTTTCTCTCAGCAGATGTCACCTTTAATGACTTGTTTTCCTCTGTTTGTTTTCCCAGCATCCTGAGCTGACATCAACAATTTATGACTATCTGATTGTTTAACTAACACACATCAAAGTTGCTGGTGAACGCAGCAGGCCAGGCAGCATCTCTAGGAAGAGGTACAGTCAACGTTTCTGGCCGAGACTCTTCGTCAGGACTAACTGAAGGAAGAGTGCTGGTGAACGCAGCAGGCCAGGCAGCATCTCTAGGAAGGGGTACAGTCAACGTTTCAGGCCAAGACTCTTCGTCAGGACTAACTGAAGAAAGAGCTAGTAAGAGATTTAAAAGTGTGAGGGGGAGGTGGAGATCCAAAATGATAGGAGAAGACAGGAGGGGGAGGGATGGAGCCAAGAGCTGGACAGGTGATTGGCAAAAGGGATATGAGAGGATCATGGGACAGGAGGCCCAGGGAGAAGGAAAAGGTGGGGGGAAGGGAAGCCCAGAGGATGGGCAAGGGGTATAGTCAGAGGGAGGGAGAGGGAGAGGGAGAGGGAGAGGGAGAGGGAGAGGGAGAGGGAGAGGGAGAGGGAGAGGGAGAGGGAGAGGGAGAGGGAGAGGGAGAGGGAGAGGGAGAGGGAGAGGGAGAGGGAGAGGGAGAGGGAGAGGGAGAGAAAGAAAGAAAAAGAATGTGTGTATATAAATAAATAAGGGATGGGGTACGAGGGGGAGGTGGGGCATTAGTGGAAGTTAGAGAAGTCAATGTTCATGCCATCAGGTTGGAGGCTACCCAGATGGAATATAAGGTGTTGTTCCTCCAACCTGAGTGTGGCTTCATCTTTACAGTAGAGGAGGCCGTGGATAGACATATCAGAATGGGAATGGGATATGGAATTAAAATGTGTGGCCACTGGGAGATCCTGCTTTCTCTGGTGGACAGAGCGTAGGTGTTCAGCAAAACAATCTACTGTAATGATCTCCTCTACTGTAAAGATGAAGCCACACTCAGGTTGGAGGAACAACACCTTATACTCCGTCTGTGTAGCCTCCAACCTGATGGCATGAACATTGACTTCTCTAACTTCCGCTAATGCCCCACCTCCCCCTCGTACCCCATCCCTTATTTATTTATATACACACATTCTTTCTCTCACTCTCCTTTTTCTCCCTCTGTCCCTCTGAATATACCCCTTGCCCATCCTCTGGGTCTCCCCCCCTTGCCTTTCTTCCCGGACCTCCTGTCCCATGATCCTCTCGTATCCCTTTTGCCTATCACCTGTCCAGCTCTTGGCTCCATCCCTCCCCCTCCTGTCTTCTCCTATCATTTTGGATCTCCCCCTCCCCCTCCCACTTTTAAATCTCTTACTAGCTCCTTCTTCAGTTAGTCCTGACGAAGGGTCTCGGCCTGAGATGTCGACTGTACCTTTTCCTAGGGATGCTGCCTGGCCTGCTGCGTTCACCAGCAACTTTGATGTGTGTTGCTTGAATTTCCAGCATCTGCAGAATTCCTCGTGTTTGCGTTGATTATTTAACTGTTGCTTTTAAGGTCATTATAACCCTGCCACGATGTAACTAACGATCAGAGGGACAGATAAAGAGATTGGCTTTATTTGTCACATGAACATTGAAACGTACAGTGAAATGTGTTGTTTGCAGCAAATCAAATCAGGGAGGGTTGTGCCGGGGCAGCTCTAAAGTGCCTCTGGCTCCAACATAGCATGCCCAGAACTTACTAACCGTGACCCGTACATCAGCACGCAGAGTCACAGGGAGCGCGTACAAACTCCTGACAGACAGCGGTGGGAATTGAACCCGAGTCACAGGCACTAACTGCTACTCTACCATGGCACTGCTGCTACTTGCTGACCTTTCACAACGAGTGCCACATCAAAGCATTCATTGCTCCTTCCTACACTCTGTAAAGCCTCCAGCTCCCATCCAAGATCCAGAGCACCCTCTGCAGAGCAGAGCATTAACGTTGACGAGAAGGTTCTGTAGAAAACACTGACCTTCTGTTTTTTGTCGGAATCTTTCTCCCCAGGGTCCAAGAGGATGTTAAACATTTGTTCTACGCGAGAGTCAGTAGAGGACTGTAGTCGGACCTGAAATAAAGAGACAGGAACACGGCAGATGAGGATTGTTTGTTATGTTGTTATTACCAGAGTTGATCAACAATGACATTGTCAGAGTTAAAACATCAGTAGAAATGCAGTAATCTGGGAAAGAAGACTTAATTTTTAAAAATTCAAGCCTCTGAGCATGACACTAGAAAATAATTCTAAAACTTTCTTCAATGAGCCCATGTCAGGAAGTGCCATTAGAATTTTCAGATTTATTAGAATTTCACATTCCTTGTAGGGCAGTTATCTGAAACCCAGCGATGACAAAGAATGAACAGAAGGGTATGCCTATCCTGTCATGAAAAACTAGAAGGTTCTGAACTCATAATCATTGCTGATGGAACTGACAATACTTAAGAACCGTAGCTAACATGTCTGCAACAAACACAATCCCAGACCAACATAACAAAAGAGCTAAAACGGTAATTTTGCTTCTCTCTCTGCAGGCGCTGCCTGACCTGGTGTGTTTTATGTTGACACAGTTTTGTTTCCCCAGAATCCTGAGGGACATCAACAATTTATGACTATTTAGATATTTGGCTAATGCTTTTACAGTGGCACGGTGGCATAGCAGTTAGTGCAATGCTTTACAGTGCCAGCGAGCACCAATCAGGGTTCAGTTCCCGCTGCTGTTTATGAGGAGTCTGTGATCCGTGACTGTGTATGCTTCCTCTGGGTGCTCTGCTTTCCTCCCACATTCTGAAGACGTACGGGTTAGGGTTAGTAAGTTGTGGGCATGCTACACTGGTGACAGAAGTGTAGCAACATTTGCAGGCTGCCCCAAGGATATCCTCGGACTCTGTTGGTTGTTGACACAAACGACACATTTCACTATGTCTCGATGTACATGTGACAAGTAAAGGTAATCTTTAATAAATACTTTAACACCTGCATGCACTTCTTTTTCCTGCCAATATGTACCACCTCCGCCCTCACCAGTTCTGCCTTTCCACCTTCCCCTCACCTTCTCCTGGACCTTTGCTGCAATTTGCCGCATCGACTCCTGGAAGACTTTGTTCTTGGGTTCCAGAACAGCACACCTTTGGATATCAGCAAACGCCTGATCCAGTCTTCCCAGTTCCTGCAGGGCCTGACTCCTGCGGAACAGAGCCTTCACATCCTTCCCATCCACCTCAATGACTGAGAAGAGGAACAACCATCACTGCTGGAACTTAACGCAGATACGCACACAGACATTCAAACAAACGAGATTGAGTAGACTAGGCCTCAAGAGAGAGGCAAGCTCATTGAAAAAGGGCTCAACAATACACTTGAAGGGAGTGGGAGGGAGCGGGTGGAAACAATACTACCCTCGCTGAAGAGTGTAGAACCCCAGTCAGTTTCATATTCTGAATAACAGGCAGACTTTTAGGTCAGAGAAGACGAGAAATTTCTTTACCATGAAATTCTTGGCTTGTGGAGAACTGTGGAGGTTCACTGAAATTAAGAGACTTCAAGATGTTAAGGGAATCACGGGAAATAGAAAGGGCAGGAAAGTGGTACTGAGGTAGAAGTTAAGTCATAGCTTTGATGAGTGGTGAAGCAGGTTCAAACGACTACGTGCTCCTAGTTATGTTCTTACATTTACAAGGGTAACCTACAATTTGGAAACTATAGTCTGGATAGCAAGTGAGGATAGATTTGAATAGATATGTGAGAGATGAATGCTTTTAGGATTGATTATTCACTAGGGATATTTTTCTAGTCCAGTAGCTCAGCAGAACTGTGCAATGGGTGCAATATAACCAGCTTTTCAAACCAGACAAACATAGGTGCCAAGGTAGCATAGCAATTAACTCAACACTTCTACAGCTTGGGGCGTCAGAGTTCAGAGTTCAACCCTGGCGTCCTCTTCAACGAGTTTGTACGTCCTTCCTGTGGAGTGTGCTTTCCCACAGTCCAAAGACGTGCCAGTTAACATGTTTATTTGTCATTGTAAATTGTCCTGTGGTTAGGCTAGGGTTAAATCGGTGGTTTGTGGCTGGCACAGTTTGATGGACAAGAGGCCTGTTCTGCACTGTATCACCAAATAAAACAAATAAATAAATGGGTACAATGAACCAAACCACACAAACGTGTCTGCATACATCACACAAGAATTGCAATGCTCAAATACATTTAGACAGATACATGAAGAGAAAGGTTTTACAGGGATACAAGTGCAGGCAAATGGGACTAGCCCGAGCAGACACCTTGGTCAGCATGGACAAGTTGGACCACAGGACTTGCGTTTGTGCTAGAAGTCTAACTTAGAACGTTCCAAATGAAACAAGACTCCACCTTGGATGGTCCCAAGCCCAGTTGTGAGAGGAGGAGGGTTGGGCATGGGGCCAGCAACCCCATTCCTCAAAAACCCAGAGCTACAGAAGCACCAACAGAAGCTCCAGAGAACTCATGCCTGGGAGAGGAAGGATCTTCGCCTAGAAGGTGTATGAAGTCATAGGGCTGATCAAACCTCTATCGACCCTGAGGAGCTGCTATTGACAGCCAATGCCCCAGTAAGGGTGATAAGCTTAAGAAGAAGAAATAAAAGGAAAAAAAAACTTGACTTTAATATTTGTTTTCATATCTCATTGAATATGAGAATACTCTGAAGAGTAGACTTTTTATCAGACCGACTAGAATGTAATAAGGACTATTAACAATTTAGTGACTATATACAATTAGCTTCAGCAATGCTGAAAGAAGAATAAATATTGGTTAGTGCACTGGGAAAAACATCCTTGCTGACTACTTTAATGGTTCCGTGGGATTTTTGAATTCATTCAGTTTGCCAACAGAGAATATGTCATTCCTACACAAGAGAATATTCAGGAACAAGCAGGTGAATGTAGTTACATGAAGCATCACTATACAGAGCAGAGGACACATGTTCTTCACTTACCTCTTGAAGCATCAGCCTCAGCCTTTGAGTACTGTTCCTGATAACAGGGAGTAAAAAAAATCAGACATATTGTCCACAAGGCTGAATAAATAATTTATGATTATTCAGAGATTTAAGATTCAAGATTGTTTAATGTTATTTCCTGTACACAAGTGTAAAGGAGAATGAAATAATTGTTAGTCCGGATCAGACGCAGCACAAACAGAAAAAAACAAAAGATAAAGAACGCAGTAATAATAATAAAAACACAATATATATACAAAATTAAATAGATTAATTATAAGTCCCTACAGTGACTAGGCTGTACATAAGGTGACTGACAGGAAATAATAATGCAGGGCCAGAGTTGATAGGAGGAGGTGTTGATTGAAATTATTGCTTGAGGACAGTAACTGTTTTTGAGTCTGGTGGTCCTGATGTGGATGCTATGTAGGCTCCTCCCTGATGGGAGTGGGACAATCTTGGACAATGTCTCCCATCCACTACATAATGTACTGGTTGGGCACAGGAGTACATTCAGCCAGAGACTCATTCCACCGAGATGCAACACAGAGCATCATAGGAAGTCATTCCTGCCTGTGGCCATCAAACGTTACAACTCCTTCCTTGGAGGGTCAGACATCCTGAGCCAATAGGCTGGTCCTGGACTTATTTCCTGGCATAATTTACATATTATTATTTAACTATTTGTAGTTTTATTTTGCTATATTTATACTCTATTCTTGGTTGGTGCAACTGTAACGAAACCCAATTTCCCTCGGGAACAATAAAGTATGTCTATGACTATGCAAACAGTCCATGAGTGGGGTGGGTGGGATCCGCCATGAATCACTGCCCCTTTTCCCTTTGTCCTATGGTGGGTAGGTTGGACCTGGTGATGCGTTGAGCAGTTTTGACTACCCGTGTTCACAGTTTCTAAGAAAAGGTGGTTCATGCCATCAGATTATTTAATATTTTACTCACCAGTTTGAGGTAGCAGGCTGCTCTGTTACGGTGCAGCACTCTGAGCTCAGCTGGCTCTGGGGAAAGCTCGATTGCTTGTGTGTAGCAGGACAGAGCCGCCTCATAGTCTCCCAATTTAAAACTTGCGTTTCCATCTTCCCGCAGCTGTGCCGCGCTGCCCTGTAACAAGGAACAGATGAGAAAATCTGATCTGACCCAGTTCCTCAATAATCCAAGAGAACAATTAATAATGATCTTATTTACAGAGCAGTTTTCATACAATGGGATAAACTGCAAACATGAAAATAAAATTTTAAAAAACTGATGTTAATTAAAAGCAAGGTTAAATAAATAGGTTTTGAGCTGGTTTAAAAGTGTCAACTGAGTCTGCAGTTTTAGGTATTGACTTCCACAGGATAGTTCAAAGAAGCTGACTTGCCAATTATCTTTTGAGGGAGATTGAGATTGTTTAAATTTAAGAGACCAGCTGAAGAAGACCTGAGAGCTCGAGGAGGATTATAAAATTAAAACAATTCTGTGTTGTACTCCAGACCATAGAGAGCTTTAAAACAAGTAGAGAGAACACTAAAATCAATTCTAAAAGATACAGGAAGCCAGTGCACAGCAGTTAGGACAGGAGTGATGGGCTCCCTCATCCAGCTTTTAGTTACCAATCTAGCAGCAGTGTTCTCAATGAGTTGGAAGTTTGTCAATAGATTGCTTTGTAAGGCCAGTAAAAAGTACATTGACCTAATCTAGTCTATTTGAGATAAGTGCATGAATTGTCCCCAGCTTAGAGCAAGTTGTAAACTTAAGTCAATGAAGGTGAAGAACAACTGGTGCTACAGTGGGAAGTTTATTGAAATAAGAACTGATGACCATGATGGGGGTACATAGTCATCTCTGTCCCAGCAGAATTTGATAAACAGTGTAGGAGAAAACAAAACATGTCAAAAATACACTGCAGGACTATCTGATCCAACAATGCAGAGGAGCTTGTAAAGATTAAAACATTAGTTTTGTTTGTCAAATGCACATCAAGTGAAACCTGTCATTTTGTGTCAAATCAAATCAGCAAAGATCGTGCAGGGCAGCCTGCAAGTGTCACCATGCTTCCAGTGTCAACAAAACTCACTAACTCTAACCGCACATCTTTGGTATGTGGGAGGAAACCCACGCGGTCACAGGGAGAACGTAGAGACAGTGGTGGGAATCTTACAGCCGGAGCCATAAAGCGTTGTGCTAACTGCTACACTCGTGCTGCATCTTCTCAGGCAATATCTAATGAGATGTTAACATAGAACAGTACAGACCCTTCGGCCCATAATACTGTGTCAACCCCTTAACCTACTCCAAGATCAATCTCCTACGTAGCCCTCCATCTGGTCACCAGATGATCAGAATGGCAGCCAAGGAGTGCATGTGTAACGTGGTCTTGAGTGTTATTGCTGGATACAATTGGGCAATGTTTTCATATTTTAGCAATCAGATCTCTGGCTCTTGGAATCCCTGTGATGGTAAATGGCCCATCATAGAACATAAACACGACAGCACAGGCCCTTCAGCGCCCCCCCCCCCATGTTGTGCCAGCCTTTTAACCTACTCCAAGATCAATCTAATCCTACCCTCCCACAAAGCCCTTCATATCATCCGCACGGTTATGCAAAAGTCTCTTAATTATCTCTAACGGGGATGTCTCTACCACCAACCATCACTGTGTAGAAAAACTTACCTCTGACACCACCTGCCCCTCCCCACATTTTCCTCCAATCACCTTAAAATTATGCCTCTCTCTTTGGATACCTCTGCCAACTCCAGTCCCAAACACTTCCCAGTGATTCCAGAACCCAGGCCACTCCCCACCCTCAGGACCACTCTCTCCAACACCCTACCCCCGCCCACTTCGTCCCCAACGTAGTGGGTGCCCTCCCTCCCCCTGGGGACCCTATTCCCCTGCCCTTCCCCACGCCCCTCACCCTCCCCTGGCCTGATGCCACACAGCACCCGAGGACTTCACTCCTTCCTCTTGTTTCACCACTGCCGGGACCCGTGATCTCGCTGTTTAGCACACCCCGGCTGCTGATCGCAAGGCCCTTTGCCCTCTCTAGCCCCTGCCCCGACCCCCGACCCGCCGCTCTCCTCTCTCCCTCCACCCTGGTCACCCACACCTCCGGCCTCACCCCGTCCGCCATCCCCACTCCGGTTGCCGCGGCGACCACGGCCGGGCCCACCTCCCGGCAGATCCCTGGTCGCGCGATGATGGCGTCAGCACGGAGCTCCCGCTAAACTCCATATCCATAAAAGGCGATGAGCTGTCACTCAAAGAAGGGGGCGGGGCTCTGGCTGGCGGTGGCCCAGGCTAGTTTGGCATGGAGTTCCCTGTAGTCCAACTTCCACCCTGCCCTCAAATGTACCAGTCCATTTCCGATACTTCCCTCCCCTTTCTCAATCTCTATCACTGGAGACAGCTTATCTACTGATGTCTATAGCAAACCCACTGACTCTCACAGCTACCTGGACTATACCTCCTCCCACACTGTTACTTGTAACACCATCGCCTTCTCCCAGTTCCTCCGTCCCTGCTCATCTGCTTTCCATTCTAGAACAAAGAAGATGTCCTCCTTTTTCAAAGAGAGGGGCTTCCCTTCCTCCACCATCAATGTTACCCTCAACCACATCTCATCCATTTCACTCACGTCTGATCTTACCCCATCCTCCCACCACCTTACCAGGGATAGGGTTCCCCTTGTCCTCACCTACCACCCCACCAGCCTCCGTATCCAGCACATAATTCTCTGGTACTTCCCCCATCTCCAATGGGCTCCCACCACCAAGCACACCTTTCCCTCCCCCTACTTCCTGCTTCCCACAGGGACTCCCTTGTCCTCTCTTCCCTCCCCACCAATCTCCCTCCTGGCACTTATCCTTGCAAGCAGAACAAGTGCTACACCTCCTCCCTCACTGCCAATCAGGGCTCTAAACAGTCCTTCCAGTTGAGGCAACACTTCGCCTGTGAGTCTGTTGGGCTCATTTACTGTGTCCAGTGTGACCTCCTGTAGATCGGTGAGACCTGACGTAGATTGGGAGACAACTCCACTGAGCTCCGTCTGCCAAAAAAAGTGGGATCTCACAGTGGCCACCCATTTTAATTCCACTTCCTATTCCCATTCCGACTCTGACATGTCAGTCCACAGCCTCCTCTACTGCCATGATGAGGCCACACCTTATATTCTGTCAGGATAGCCTCCAACCTGATGGAATGAACATTGATTTCTTGAAGTTCCCATTATGCCTCCCCCCCACCTTCTGTATTCCCATCACCATTTCCCTCTTGCACCTTATCTCCTTGCCTGCCCGTCGCCACCCTCTGGTGCTCCTCCCCCTCTTTCTTCCATGGCCTTCTGTCCTCTCCTATGAGATTCCCCCTTCTCCAGCCCTGTATCTCTTTCACCTATCAACTTCCCAGTTCTTTACTTCACCCCCTCCCCCTGGTTTCACCTATCACCTTCTGTTTCTCCCCACCCTCTAACTCCAACTCCTCATCTTTTTTTCTCCAGTCCTGCTGAAGGGTCTCGGCTGAAACATCGGCCGTACTCTTTTCCATAGATGCTGCCTGGCCTGCTGAGTTCCTCCAGCATTTCGTGTGTGTCCTTTTTCTCTCTCTCTCTCTCTCCCCACTAGTGTGCCCGATACAGCTAGAGGGACGCCCAGAGGAACTTTCTGTGTAAAGTGCCCACCTGATTTCATCTCCCAACCTGATGCGAGTGGGACTGGTAATCCACATGATGCAGGGGCTCCCTCCATTTCTGGATCGGTGAGTTTTGACTGTGATTCAGTCCATCACTCTTGGCTGCACTCACCCGACAAGGTTTCAGCACCTTTGCCCACCACTTATTCCACATCACATCTCCTACCTCGAGTTGAATAAAGCTTTTCCCATTTCACCAGCTCACTCATCCTTTACAAATTGTCTAGATACAGTATTTGAACCTTCATCCAGTCAGAATAGTTAACGTGTTTTTTTTTTGGAAGCTTTCCTTTTCCCAAGCCTGACGTTTTGAAGTACACTTCATTTTTAGAATCTGATATGGAATTATAAACGATATGTTCTATTGTTAAATTAATGGATTTAATGCAAAGCTCCTTAAGGTTGTCTGGGAGGTTAGTGAAGATAAGCTCGCACTACCTATTAAATGCTCCCAATGGCGTGTGCTTCTGAAAACCAAGTCCAGCTCCTGGCCTTCACGTGTGACTTAACTACTAAGCCCAGCAGAACCATTTCTACTGACAGGAGAAGCAGCAAAGGCAGGTTACTGGCACCTTAAAACCAGTCGCTTCAGGCAGATGGGGCTCGTCAGCTGTGGTTGGCAGCTCATCTTGGAGAAGGGAAACTCTGATCTCAAACCTCTGCTGCCTTGTGTCTACACTCACTCACGGGGAAGGCTTCAAGAGTAATCCCCAAGGGAAAATCCAGAGCTGGAGTCCCCAGGGCAACCCTACGTTGAGTTCAACACGGACTGGCAACTCTGGTGACGCCGCTGGTGCCAAACTGTATCGGTCTCTGCCGTTCCTCTGGATACATCAGCTGTGTGGAGAGGGGGAGCTGCCGCATGGGCGTCAGCTTGCCCTCCACGTCCTACTGCCCTGGCTTGTCTATTTTTGGTGCTGCCTCAGCAACTAGGACACAACATCCATGGTCGGCTCTGACCAATGGAGGCCTCACTACGCAAAGCTCTGGACTGCTGCGATGGAGATGCGAGTTCAAAGCTGAAACGCAGATGCTGGAGGAACTCAGCAGGTCAGGCAGCATCAATGGAACGGAGCAAACAGTTGACATTTTGGGCCAAGGCCCTTCATCAGGACTGGAAAGAAAGGGAAAAAAGCCCAAAAAAACACCAAATTCCAACATAACCACTGGATAATTTTAATTCAGTTGATTAAATAATCTAGGTTTTATTTATAGTCATGGTGAAGCTACTGAATTTGTCCTTCAGGGAAATGACTCAAGGCCGATTTATACTTCTGCGTCAACTCGATGCCGTAGGTACGGTGTTGCCGCGAACACTACGCGGATCCCTACGCCGTAGCCTGACGCGCACCTCTCCCAAAATGTAACTACGTGTTGCGGCAACACAGAACGCAACAATTGTGATTGGTCCGCCTGGGAGCATCATGTTTCTTCCTACATGGCAATAGCTTCCCATTGGCCGATTGAAGGGCAGGGAAGGAACTCTGGCTGCAATGCTTTCCATAAAGCTTTACAGACCTCCAAAATTATGGAGGACACATTTCGCTTTTACAAAAAAAGACGCTCGCTTCTTGTTTACCCCAAGAAAGACTACCATGACCATGAAGCCTTGCACGGACAGGTGTGTGCGCATGCGTGATGTTCATGAATTGCAGAGTGACGCAGACACACCAACGCACAAGTATAAATGCTCACTACGCGCGTAGGTTATGGCATCGAGTTGATGCAGAAGTATAAATCAGCCTTCAGTTATTCTTACCCAGTCTGACGTTTTTGTGAACACAGCAATAAGCTGCCTCTGAAATAAACCAACCACTCAGAGGAATCAAACTATCAAACTCATAAACACAAGAGATACTGCGGATGCTGGAAATAGATGCTTCCTGACCTGCTGAGTTCCTCCAGCATTTTGAGTGCTATCGGACCCTATTTCCTTCAGACCTTTTACCTTTCCACCTCTCCCTTCCCAGCTTCCTACTTCATCCACCTGACCCTTCACCTGGCCTCACCTATCATCTGCCAGCTTCTACTCCTTCCCCTCCCCCAGCTTATTATTCCGGCTTCTATCCCCTTCCTTTCCAGTCCTGATGAAGGGTCTTGGCCCAAAATGTCAATAGTTTATTCCCTCCTGTAGATGCTACCTAACCTGCTGAGTTCCTCCAGCATTTTGGTTGTTGTAGTTGAATCAAACTATCTTCTCCAACAACTCTACTAGAGTCACTAGATGGATTGTAATGGCTCACTGCCATCTCTGAGGGTTGTTGGATATAGGCAATAAATAGAGTTTTGACAGCAATACCTTTCCCCATAAATAAATCAGAAATAGTCCTTTGAACACCTTCTACTTCCTGATTAATTAATCCTCATGGTTGTTCCTTTTACCTCTGGTCCCAGGGTAAAACTGTGCCCAGTTACAATATAACAACCAAGTTGCTATCAAGTTGACAGGGTTGTTAAGAACAAGAGGAAGTCTGCAGATGCTGGAAATCCAAGCAACGCACACAAGATGCTGGAGGAACTCAGCAGGCCAGGCATGGGAAAAAGTACAGTCGACATTTCGGCCCAAGACCCTTCGGCAGGACTGGAGGGAACAAGATGAGGAATAGATTTAGAGGGTGGGGCAGGGGAGAGAGAAACACACAGTTGTTAAGAAACCATACAGTGAGGTCACACTCAGGGTGGAGGAGCAACACCCTCTGGATAGCCTCCAACCTGATGGCATGAATATTGATTTCTCCCTCCCCTCTTCTCCCTTGCCTATCACCTTCCCCCCTGGGTCCCCTCCTCCTTCCCTTTCTCCTACGGTCCACTCCTCTCTCTTTTCATCATCTCCAGCCTTTCCCACCCACCTGGCTTCACCTATCACCTTCTGCCTATCCTCCTTCCCCTTCCCCACCTTTTTATCCTGTCATCTTCCCTCTTCCTTTTCAGTCCCTATGAAGGGTCTCGGCCTGAAACATTAACTGTTTCTTCATTTCCATGGACGCTGCCTGACTTGCTAAGATCCTCCAGCATTTTGTGCATGTTGCTCTGGATTTCCAGCATCTGCAGATTTTCTTGTGTTGGCCTTTGTTGGTTGAGAGAATGAGTTCAAGAGCCATGAGGTAATACTGCAGCTCTGTAACACCCTGGTTACACCATACCCGGACTGCTGTGTTCAGTTCTGCTCACTGTTGGAAGCTTTACAAAGGTTCTCACTCGACATTAGACAAGTTGTATTGTGTTTGACTGCAGACTGCTGCAACATTCATGGACTCAGGGTCCTGGACTGTATTTTTTCTGTGTGACTGTATTTTACTGACATCTTATAGGTGCATAGCTAAGTGGTTAAGGCATTCGTCTAGTGATCTGAAGGTTGCTAGTTCGAGCCTTGGCTGAGGCAGCATGTTGTGTCCTTGAGCAAGGCACTTAACCACACATTGCTCTGCGATGACACCGGTGCCAGGCTGTATGGGTCCTAATGCCCTTCCCTTGGACAACATCGGTGGCGTGGAGAGGGGAGACTTGCAACATGGGCAACTGCTGATGTTCCATACAACCTTGCCCAGGCCTGCGCCCTGGAAACCTTTCAATGTGCAAATCCATGGTCTCATGAGACTAATGGATGCCTGTATAGGTGCTTGCTATCTTCCATGAGCTATATGTGACTTGTGCTGTGAGCGACTGTTGGTACTGTGTTTAGTACCTTGGCCCCAGAGGAACGCTGTTTCATTGGGCTGTATTCATGGGTGTTCAGGTATGGTTGAATGACAATTAAACCTGAACTTGAATTTGACATTTACCAGGATGCTGCCTGGATTACAGAACATGCCTTATGAGGAAAGGTTGAGTGAGCTAGGGCTTTTCTCTTTGGAGAGAAGGATGACAGATGACTTGATGGGTGTACAAGACTAAAAGAGGCATAGACTCTAGCCAGGAAATGGCTAATAAGATGTGACATAATTTAAAGGTAAGATTGGAGGAAAATATAAGAGGGATGTCATAGGTAAGTTTTTTACACAGAATGTTGAGTGCGTGGAAAACCCTGCCAGAGATGGTGGTAGATGTTATGGAGGTGAGGACCTCGATACAATAGGTATCACTAAAGAGGTAGTGTTGAGGAAACTTGCGGACCTGAAGATAGACAAGTCCCCTGCTCCTGATGAAATGCATCCCAGGGTACTGAAAGACATGACAGTGGTTACAATAGAGGCTTTGGTGACAATTTACCAAAATTCTTTGGACTCTGTGCAGGTCCTGGCAGATTGGAGGATGGCGAATGTCACGCCTCTGTTCAAAAAAGGACGCAGGCAAAAGGTAGGTAACTATAGGCCAAACAACAGGAATTCTGCAGATGCTGGAAATTCAAGCAACACACATAAAAGTTGCTGGTGAACACAGCAGGCCAGGCAGCATCTCTAGGAAGAGGTGCAGTTGACGTTTCCGGCTGAGACCCTTCGTCAGGGCTAACTGAAGGAAGAGTGAGTAAGGGATTTGAAAGTTGGAGGGGGAGGAGGAGATCCAAAATGATAGGAGAAGACAGGAGGGGGAGGGATGGAGCCAAGAGCTGGACAGGTGATTGGCAAAAGGGGATACGAGAGGATCATGGGACAGGAGGTCCAGGAAGAAAGACAAGGGGGGGGGACCCAGAGGATGGGCAAGGGGTATATTCAGAGGGACAGAGGGAGAAAAAGGAGAGTGAGAGAAAGAATGTGTGTATAAAAATAAGTAACAGATGGGATACGAGGGGGAGGTGGGGCATTAGCGGAAGTTAGAGAAGTCGATGTTCATGCCATCAGGTTGGAGGCTACCCAGACGGAATATAAGGTGTTGTTCCTCCAACCTGAGTGTGGCTTCATCTTTACAGTAGAGGAGGCCGTGGATAGACATGTCAGAATGGGAATGGGATGTGGAATTAAAATGTGTGGCCACTGGGAGATCCTGCTTTCTTTGGCGGACAGAGCGTAGGTGTTCAGCAAAGCGGTCTCCCAGTCTGCGTCGGGTCTCGCCAATATATAAAAGGCCACATCGGGAGCACCGGACGCAGTATATCACCCCAGCTGACTCACAGGTGAAGTGTTGCCTCACCTGGAAGGACTGTTTGGGGCCCTGAATGGTGGTAAAGGAGGAAGTGTAAGGGCATGTGTAGCACTTGCTTCCGCTTACACGGATAAGTGCCAGGAGGGAGATCAGTGGGGAGGGTTGGGGGGGACGAATGGACAAGGGAGTTGTGTAGGGAGCGATCCCTGCGGAATGCAGAGGGGGGGGGAGGGAAAGATGTGCTTAGTAGTGGGATCCTGTTGGAGGTGGCGGAAGTTACGGAGAATAATATGTTGGATCCGGAGGCTGGTGGCGTGGTAGGTGAGGACCAGGGGAACCCTATTCCTAGTGGGGTGGTGGGAGGATGGAGTGAGAGCAGATGTACATGAAATGGGGGAGATGCGTTTAAGAGCAGAGTTGATAGTGGAGGAAGGGAAGCCCCTTTCTTTAAAAAAGGAAGACATCTCCCTCATCCTAGAATGAAAAGCCTCATCCGGAAAGCAGATGCGGCGGAGACGGAGGAATTGCGAGAAGGGGATGGCGTTTTTGCAAGAGACAGGGTGAGAAGAGGAATAGTCCAGATAGCTGTGAGAGTCAGTAGGCTTATAGTAGACATCAGTGGATAAGCTGTCTCCAGAGACAGAGACAGAAAGATCTAGAAAGGGGAGGGAGGTGTTGGAAATGGACCAGGTAAACTTGAGGGCAGGGTGAAAGTTGGAGGCAGAGTTAATAAAGTCAACGAGCTCTGCATGCGTGCAGGAAGCAGCGCCAATGCAGTTGTCGATGTAGCGAAGGAAAAGTGGGGGACAGATACCAGAATAGGCACGGAACATAGATTGCTCCACAAAGCCAACAAAAAGGCAGGCATAGCTAGGACCCATATGGGTGCCCATAGCTACACCTTTAGTTTGGAGGAAGTGGGAGGAGCCAAAGGAGAAATTATTAAGAGTAAGGACTAATTCCGCTAGACGGAGCAGAGTGGTGGTAGAGGGGAACTGATTAGGTCTGGAATCCAAAAAGAAGCGTAGAGCTTTGAGACCTTCCTGATGGGGGATGGAAGTATATAGGGACTGGACATCCATGGTGAAAATAAAGTGGTGGGGGCCAGGGAACTTAAAATCATCGAAAAGTTTAAGAGCGTGAGAAGTGTCACGAACATAGGTTGGAAGGGATTGAACAAGGGGGGATAAAACAGTGTTGAGGTATGCAGAAACGAGTTCGGTGGGGCAGGAGCAAGCTGAGACAATAGGTCTGCCAGGACAGGCAGGTTTGTGGATCTTGGGTAGGAGGTAGAAACGGGAAGTGCGGGGTGTGGGAACTATAAGGTTGGTAGCAGTGGATGGGAGATCCCCTGAGTGGATAAGGTCGGTGATGGTGTGGGAGACAATGGCCTGGTGCTCCTTAGTGGGGTCACGATCGAGGGGTAACTATAGGCCAGTTAGTTTAACATCTGTAGTTGGGAAAATGTTTGAAACCATCATTAAAGAAGAAATAATGAGACATCTGGAAAGCGATAGATGCAGCAGGCAGACGCAGCATGGATTCAGCAAAGGCAGGTCCTGTTTGATAAACCTATTGGAGTTCTTTGAGGATATAATGAGAGCAGTGGTTAGAGAGGAATAGATGGACGTTATTTACTTGGATTTCCAGAAGGTGTTCAATAAGGTGCCACATAAAAGACTTATCGATAAAATAAGGATGCATAGAGTTGGGGTGATGCATTAGAATTAGAATCAGGTTTATTATCATTGGCATGTGATGTGAAATTTGTTAACTTAGCAGCAGTTCAATGCAATACATAATCTAGCAGAGAGAGAAAAATAATAATAGTAAGTAAAATAAACATAATAATTAGTAAATCAATTACGTATATTGAATAGATTTTTTAAAATGTACAAAAACAGTAATACTGTATATTTTAAAAAGTGAGGTAGTGTCCAAAGCTTCAATGTCCTTTTAGGAATCAGATTGCAGAGGGGAAGAAGCTGTTCCTGAATCACTGAGTCTGTGCCTTCAGGCTTCTGTATCTCTAGTGAGAAAAAGGCATGCCCTGGGTGCTGGAGGTCCTTAATAATGAATGCTGCCTTTCTGAGAGTCCAACAGTAAAGAGTTCAATATCTGATATACAAACACGTTCCTCGATCGTAATATGACCCAGATTGCACCATCCGTTGTTAACCAGAACAGTAAGCACCCAACTCCTTTACGCTTACTGCTCTCAGTGCACTTCCGGTCAGCCCGAACGGTCTAGAAGCCCTCCATGGAGAAGTTTTGATCGGGTATGTCCTCGTGCAGCCCTGTTCCAGTGAAACACGTAACACTGCACTCCCGAAATGTTCTCTGACGCCTGGCTAGTGCTGTGAGCTCGTCCATTTTATTACCCACTGAACTCCTCTTCTCCATAAGTCTCTGTTGTCTTGACTCGGTCCTCTTTCCTCGACTTTGTGATCCCCCTCTGCATCCTCTGTGTGTTTTCCTCCAGATTTCAGCCGGGGTGTCCGCCACTCTGCTCGCTAAACCGGTCGGCATTAGCACAAGCCACTGGTCCCTGGAATAAACAATGTGACCATGCTTCTGTCCCGCTAATGAGACGTGTCCAAATGTAACTATTTCCAGTGCTAAAGACCCAAATAAACCTCTCTCTACCAGCATGTTAGAGAGGGTGCAGCTTCGATGTGTTACCATGAAAAAAAAATTTAAGAATAACGTAAGTTAAAAAGTAAGAATACTGATCAGAACAGCTGTAACAGGCTGCATGCACGACCGGCACATCTGTACTCAAGTGTAGCGAAACTACCACTACACTTTCAGGTGCCCACGAATGTGGGACTGAGCGTCGATTAAGAGGAATCGGTCTGTGAAAGAGTGACCCTGTGGAGTCTACCAGTGTATCTAACCCTTGCCTGGGTTGGTAGATTATCACTTGAAGATGGAGCTCTTAACTTGGTCAAGTTGGCTAACTTGGAAATTTCGGAGAACAACAGGAAGAATCGATGGCATCGGCTAACGTGGACAACAAGCCACCTCTCTCTCTTCTCAATTCTACTCAACTCAATAACACAAACTGAACTGACTTCATTTACCTGCCATCATAAGACTATCAATTACCACCTAAGCTTGAAGAAGTTTGGGCTTATATTTCCACACCTATATATGCATAAATTCTGCTAACCTGTTCGACTTATCTAGTGTTATATTACTGTACTGTGTAGTTACTAGTAAAAATAGAGTTAGTTAACAGCAAAACAGACTCCAGGTGTGTTCCATTTCTGCTGGTTCTTTAACCCGTTACGGGGTACGTAACAGTTGACATGTCAAATCTCTTCAAACTCCTAATAAATTATAGCCACTGTCTTGTCTTCTTTATAACTACATCGGTATGTTGGGACCAGGTTAGGTCCTCAGAGATCTTGACACCCAGGAATTTGAAGCTGCTCACTCTCTCCACTTCTGATCTTTCTTTGAAGATTGGTATGTGATCCTTCACCTTACCTTTCTGAAGTCCACAATAAGCTCTTTCATCTTACTGATGTTGAGTGCCAGGTTGTTGCTGCGACACCACTCCACTAGTTGGCATATCTCACTCCTGTACGCCCTCACGTCACCACCTGAGACTCTACCAACAATGGTTGTATTGTCAGCAAATTTGTAGATGGTATTTGAGCTATGCCTAGCCACACAGTCATGTGTATATAGAGAGTAGAGCAGTAGGCTAAGCACACACCCCTGAGGTGCGCCAGTGTTAATTGTCAGCGAGGAGGATATGTTAGCACCAATCCGCACAGACTGTGGTCTTCTGGTCGGGAAGTCGAGTGTCCAATTGTGGACAGAGATACAGAGGCCCAGGTTCTGCAACTTCTTAATCAGGATTGTGGGAATGATGGTATTAAATGCTGAGCTATAGTCGATGAACAGCATCCTGACGTAGGCATTTGTGTTGTCCAGGTGGTCTAAAGTCATTTAGAGAGCCATTGAAATTGCATCTGCCGTTGACCTATTGTGGCAATAGGCAAATTGCAATGGGTTGAGGATTAGTTAACTAATAGAAAGCAGAGAGTTGGGATACATGGGTGTGACTCTGGTTGGCAATCAGCGGTGAGCGATGTGCCACAGGGGTTGGTGTTGGGCCCGCAACTGTTCACGATATACATTAACGATCTGGAAGAGGGGACTACGTGTAGTGTATCTAAGTTTGCTGATGACACTAAATTGAGTGGAAAAGCAAATTGTGCAGAAGATATGGAGAGTCTGCAGAGAGAGATAGGTTTAATGGATGGGCAAGGGTCTGGCAGATGGAGTACAATGTTGGTAAATGCAAAGTCATCCACTTTGGAAAGAAAGCTATAAGATCAGATTATTATTTAAAAGGTAAAAGATTGCAGCACGCTGCTGAGCAGAAGGATTTGGCAGTGCTTGTGCATGAATCACAAAAGGTTGGTTTGAAGTAACAGCAGGCATCAAGGCAAATGGATTGTTGGCCTTCATTGTTAGAGGGATTGCATTTAAGAGCAGGGAGGTTATGCTACATCTGTACAGGGTACTGGCGAGGCCGCACCTGGAGTACTGTGTGCAGTTCTGGTCTCTTTACTTGAGGAAGGATATACTGGCTTTGAAGGCAGTGCAGAGAAGGTTCACCAGGCTGACCCCAGAGATGAGGGAGTTAGACCATGAGGAAAGATTGAGTCACCTGCGACTGTACTCACTGGAATTCAGAAGATTGAGAGGAGATCTTATAGAAACATATAAAATTATGAAAGGGGTAGATAAGATGGAGGCAGGAAAGTTGTTTCCACTGGTAGGTGAGACTAGAACTGGGGGACATAGCCTCAAGATTCGGGGGAGTAGATTTAGGACAGAGATGAGGAGGAACTACTTTTCCCAGTGGGTGGTGAATCTGTGGAATTCTCTGCCCAATGAAGCAGTGAAGGCTACCTCAGTAAACATATTTAAGATGAGGTTGGATAGATTTTTAAATGGAAGGGGAATTAAGCATTCTGGGGGAAAAGGCAGGTAGGTGGAGAGAAGTCCATGGCCAGATCAGCCATGATCTTATTGAATGACGGAGCAGACTTGACAGGCCAGATGGCCTACTCCTGATCTTATCTTTTATGTTCTTATAGAGGCAGGTAGATTAGGAGCATTTAAGAAAGTCTTACATGTAGAATGGATGATAGTAAAATGGAGGGAATGGTTTGTGGGAGGGAAGGGTTAGATTGATCCTAGAGTAGGTAGAGGACTGAAAAGCCTGTACTGTACTGATCTATGTTCTATGTAACACTACCTTGGGGCTCATCTTAATTAAACAAGATTGCAGTTGTCAGATGTTAGACCCTCACAAAGAGGCTAGACGAAAGCATGTGATAATTCATGTTTAATTCTATAATTTGCAGATGTACATTTAAGTAGTTTATACAACATTGTCATATAGGCATAGAGCAAAGAAACAGCCCATCTCTTCCACACCAACTGTATTGCCCAATGAGCTGGTCCTAACTGCCCACTTTTGGCCCATAAACCTCTCCCATCCATGATCATCCATGTATTCATCTGGATGTTTTTTATTGCCCAGTGAGCTGGTCCTAACTGCCCATATTTGGCTCATAAACCTCTCCCATCCATGTATTCATCTGGATGCTTTTTAAATGTTGCTATTGTCAATACTTCTACCTCCAAATCGTTATTAAATTTTGAGGAGCTGGCTTGTCTCTCACACAAGGGTGATGAACTGGTGAATTTAGCACTGAGTTCTCACTCCAGAGGCAGTTGGCTGAATCTCCCACCGAGGGAGTGCCAGCTGGTCAGAGATTCAGACTTGCTGGTCTCAAAGAGAAGCAACGCACTTCCCGTGCCCTGATCAATATTATTTTCAAATCCCACCCTTCCCCAACCAACAGTGACACAAGCTGGTCTTTCTTCTTGAAGGGAAGATTTGTCCATCAACTCGCTCAATCTTTATATCAGTGAAATATTTCTGAATTATAATCACTGTTAGAAGGAAGGAAAGACAGAAAACAAACGCCACAGTGAAATCTCAGAGAGTCATTAGATCAGTCTGCTTGGGATGTTGGTTGAGGTTTGAATATTGGGCAGGAGTCAAGTTTCCTGTCACCTAAATGCTGGTTTTCTGCCTGTAATTTGGGAGTGCTGTTTGCCAAAAAAAATCACATAAATGTCAATCCTTCCAGTGTGATTGGAGTGCAAGGACCAATGTCTACAGCAGAATAAATAGGCACACGGGAACTGTCAGAACAAAAGAGGCTAAGGTCTGGGTCATTTGTCATCATGAATACTCCATAAGGCCATAAAACACAGGGGCAAAATTGTACCATTCAACCCAGTGAGTCTGCTCCACCATTCAATCATGGCTGATTTATTATCTCTCTCAGCCCAATTCTCCTGCCTTCTCCCCATAATCTTTGATGCGCTTCCTAGTCAAGAACCTATCAACCTCCACTTTAAACATACCCAATGACTTGGACTGCATGGCCATCTGTGGCAATGAATTCCACAGGTTCACTACTGTCTGGCTAAAGGTATTTCTCCGCATCTTTGTTCTAAAGGGACGACATTGTCTTCTGGTCCTAGACTCCCCCACTATAGGAAACATCCTCTCCACATCCACTCTGTGTCTTTTGGTCCTACACTCCCCCACTATAGGAAACATCCTCCCCACATCCGCTCTATCTGTGTCCTCTGGTCCTAGACTCTCCCACTATAGGAAACATTCTCTCCACATCTACTCTATCTGTGTCCTCTGGTCCTAGACTCTCCCACTATAGGAAACATCCTCTCCACATCTACTCTATCTGTGTCCCTCTGGTCCTACACTCCCCCACTATAGGAAACATCCTCTCCACATCCACTCTATCTGTGCCCTCTGGTCCTAGATTCCCCCACTATAGGAAACATCTTCTCCACACCCACTCTATCTGTGTCCTCTGGTCCTAGACTCTCCGACTATAGGAAACATCCTCTCCACATCTACTCTATCTGTGTCCCTCTGGTCCTACACTCCCCCACTATAGGAAACATCCTCTCCACATCCACTCTATCTGTGCCCTCTGGTCCTAGACTCCCCACTATAGGAAACATCCTCTCCACATCCACTCTATCTGTGCCCTCTGGTCCTAGACTCCCCACTATAGGAAACATCCTCTCCACATCCACTCTATCTGTGTCCTCTGGTCCTAGATTCTCCCACTATAGGAAATATCCTCTCCACATCCACTCTATTGAGGCCTTTCAATATTCGATAGGTTTCAATGAGATTCCACCCCCCTCCCATTCTTCTAAACTCCAGCAAGTACAGCCCCAGAGCCATCAAACGTTCCTCGTACATTAACACTTTCATTCCCGGGATCGTTCACATGAACCTCCTCTGGCAACTCTGTAATGCCAGCACATCCTTTCTAAGGAGCCCAAAACTGCTCACAATATTCCTAGAGCGGTCTAACTAATGGCTTATAAAGCCTCAGCATTACTCAGACAACCCAGTCATGCCATTGACTAAGCACAGTAGCTAACCTCTATCCATAGGACAACTAGAGTTGGGTCTAGTTGACTCTAGTAAGTATCTACAGATGTACCATAGAGAGCATTCCCACTGGTGGCATCACAGCCAGGTATCGAAGTGCCAATGCACAGGATCAAAAAACGCTGCAGAAGGTTGTAAACTCAGCCAGCTCCATCGTAAACACAACCCTCCCCACCATTGAGGACATCTTCAGAAAGGTGGCATTCATACTTAAGGACCCTCACCCCTCAGGACACAGCCTCTTCTCATTACTACAATTGGGAAGGAGACACAGAAGCCAGAAGAATTCTTCCTCGGCACTCTTTACTATTTTGACATTATTGCAGTAACTCTTTTATGTCTTGCACTGTACTGCTGCCACAAAACAACAAACTTAACGGCAAATGTCAGTGATGATAAACCTGATTCTGAACAGCAGCATACCTTGGTACCAGATCCCACATGTCACTTATAAAAGCAGAGTTCTCATAGGGAAGACACACAAAATACTGGAGGAACTCAGCAAGACAGGCAGTGTCTATGGAAGGATGAAGGCTCTCAGCCCAAAACAGCGACTGTTTTTTTCTCTTCATAGATACTGCCTGACTTGCTGTATTCCTCCTGGATTTTGTGTGCCGTGCCACAGATTTCCAATATCTGCAGAATCTCTTGCGTCTGCAAGTTCTCATGGTGTCCTAGTTAGCCTTTGACCCTCAAATGATTTCGCTGTGACATATTATTTGACCAGACAGAGGGGTTACTGCACCCCCTCGATTCCACAGTCCATCCCATCCTTCAAGGAGTTCCGCAGAGTGGCTGTGCTCCTGTGAGTTTGGGGCCCACAACCTGCGTTCATGTCCACCAATGCAAGGATCCTTCACCAGCGGCAATGTCAAGGGGCACACTGTCCCAATGACAAACTTTCACCCAGCGCAGGTAATCTTCCCTCGGCGTTGTTTCCACGGCGTCTGCAGAGAGAGGCGGGAGCTGGGCACAGCCGGGGGTTGTCCCTGTTCAGCGTGTAGTAATACAGCAGGTCGGTCAGCAGAAGGGCGATAACTCCCAGACCGTAGACCAGAACAGCAGCCAGCAGCCCGTACTTGCTGTTGGGGGTGGGGAGAGAAAACAGCGGGACAGCAAGTGAGGATACGGCATGGTAGCTGAGCAGTCTGAATAACACTTTACAGCACAAGCAACCCACTTTCAATTCCCGCTGACCTCTGTAAGGAGTTTGTGCATTCTCCATGACCGTGTGGGTTTAGTCTCACATTATGGATTAGTAGGTTAATTGGTCATATCAGTCTAATTGGGCAGCACGAGCCCACAGGGGTAGATGGGCCTGTTACTGCACTCTATCTAAATAAAATAAAAAGCGTAACAAAAGCCTCAGCTGCCATCAAGGACGTATCAACAGAAAGGTGCCTGAAAAGGCCCAGTAACATCCCACCCACCCTGCTCATGGGCTGTTTGCCCCACTCTCATCAGGGAGAAGGCCACGTAGCATCCACACCAGGACCACCAGACTGAAAAACAGTTACCTTCCCCAAGCAGTAAGGCTGATCAACACCTCCACCCACTAATCTACCACTACTTTATCATATCCCATCAGTCACCTTATGGACAGCCTCGTGTCACCTTATGGACATACAATCAAACTGTGAATAGTAGCTATCTTATGTACAGTATTTACATTTATCATGTGTCATTATTATTATTGGGTTCTTTATCTTGTGTTTCTTTTGTGCTAGAGTAACAAGTATGTTGTTCTCCTTACACTTGCGTTCAGGAAGTGACATTAAACCATCTTGAACAGACACAGAGACGTCATGAAATTGGCTCACTGCTGATACCATGGAGGATGCGTGTCCCAGCCAGGTGGGACAAAGTCACAGCTCTGTTAGTGCTTCGACCATAGTAATCAGGGTGTATGCTGGGGAGTCAATGCCTTAGAGGGTCTGGAGGGTGCCCAGGTCAATCAACATGGGCTGGATGCATTGGACAATGATGAATGTATTTACCTTTATTTTTAATTAGGGGTACATTGCAGAACAGACCCCTCCAAGCCTTTGAGCCACACAACCAGCAACCTCGATTCAACCCTCACCTAATCACAGGACAATTTACAATGACCAATTAACTTACTAACTGGAACATCTTTGGACTGTGGAAGGAAATAAGAGCACCCAGAGGAAACCCATGCATTCCACATGGAAGACATACAAACTCCTTTCAGAGGACACAAGGATAGAAATCGGAATGCTGATGCCACAGGCAGCAATAGTGTTGTGCTAACTGCTACACTACTGAAGTGCCCAATACCACCCCACCCCCTCACACGCATCAGAGCGTCCTCACCACCCACCCCCACCTGCTCACCCACAACTTCCCTGCACCCACCCATCCTCTATCACCACCTTCACCCCAATCCCACTCCTCACCACCCTAATCCATTACTCACCATCCCCAATCCATTCCTCACCACCCAATCCATTCCTCACCCCCAACCCATTCCTCACCTCCCCAATCCATACCTCACCACCCCAATCCACTCGTCACCGCAACCCATTCCTAAACACCCCCAACACACATAAGAGTTGCTGGTGAATGCAGCAGGCCAGGCAGCACCTCTTCCTAAACACCCCCAATCCATTCCTCACCCCCAGCAATAAATTCCTCATCACCAACCCATCCCCATCAGCACCTTCGCCCTCCCAACCCATTCCTCACCACCCCAATCCATTCCTCACCCCAACCCATTTCTCACCCCCTCAATCCATTCTTCACCACCTCAAATCCATTCCTCACCACCCCCCAATCCATTCCTCACCCCCAATCCATTCCTCAACACCCCATCCATTCCTCACCCCCAATCCATTCCTCACCCCCCATCAATCCATTCCTCACCCCCCATCAATCCATTCCTCACACCCAATCCATTCCTCACCACGCCCCCAATCCATTCCTCACAACCCCCAATCCATTCCTCACCATCCCAATCCATTCCGCACCACCGCCAATCCATTCCTCACCCACCAATCAATTCCTCACCACCCCAACCCATTCCTCACTCCCCGAATCCATTCCTCACCATCCCAATCCATTCCTCATCCCCAATTCATTCGTCACCCCAAAGTGCATTCCTCACCACCTGCAAACCCATTCCTCACCCCAATCCGTTCCTCACCACCCCCAATCCATTCCTCACCCCCAGCAATATATTCCTCATCACCAGCCCATTGCCATCACCACCTTAACCCTCCCAACCCCTTCCTCAACACCCCAATCCATTCCTCACCACCCCCAATCCATTCCTCACCCAACACATTCCTCACCCCCTCAATCCATTCTTCACCACCCCCAATCCATTCCTTTCCTCTCCCCCAATCCATTCCTCATCACCCCCAATCTATTCCTCACCATCCCAATCCACTCCTCACCACCCAATCCATTCCTCACCCCCCAGCAAACCATTCCTCACCCCCTGCAATCCATTCCTCACCCCCCCAGTCCATTCCTCACCCCCCCGTCCATTCCTTACCCCCAGCAATCCATTCCTTGCCCCCAATCCATTCCTCACTTCCAATCCATTCCACAAACCCCAGCAATCCATACCTCAACCCCAATCCGTTCCTCATCCCCAATCCATTCCGCACCCCCAATCCATTCCTCACCACTCCAATCCGTTTCTCACCACCCCAACCCATTCCTTAGCACCGCCAATGCATTCCTCAACTCCGCAATCCATTCCTCACCACCCCCCAATCCATTCGTCACCCCCAACCCATTCCTCACCACCCCAATCTATTCTCACCCCCAATCCATTCCTCACCCCGGCAATCCATTTCTCACCACCCCCAACCCATTCCTCACCCACCAATCCATTCCTCACCACCCCATCCATTCCTCACCCCCAATCCATTCTTCATCTCCTCCAATCCATTCCTCACCATCCCAATCCATTCGTCACCCCCAACCCATTCCTCACCACCCCCAATCCATTCCTCACCCCCAATCCATTCTTCATCTCCTCCAATCCATTCCTCACCATCCCAATCCATTCGTCACTCCCAACCCATTCCTCACCACCCCCAATCCATTCCTCACCACTCCAATCTATTCTCACCCCCAATCCATTCCTCACCCCGGCAATCCATTTCTCACCACCCCCAACCCATTCCTCACCCACCAATCCATTCCTCACTACCCCATCCATTCCTCACCCCAATCCATTCTTCAACTCCTCCAATCCATTTCTCACCACCCCAACCCATTCCTCACCCACCAATCCATTCCTCACCACCCCATCCATTCCTCACCCCCAATCCATTCCTCATCCCCAATCCATTCCTCACCCCCAGCAATCCATTCCTCATCACCAACCCATCCCCATCACTACCTTAACCCCCCAATCGATTCCTCAATCCATTCCTCACCATCCCAATCCATTCTTCATCATCGCCAATCCATTTCTTACCATCCCAATCTATTCCTCACCACCCCCAATCCATTCCTCACCCTCCCAATCTATTCCTCACCCCCAATCTATTCCTCAGCACCAATCTATTCCTCACCCCCCAGCAATCCATTCCTCATCACCGATGCATCCCAATCACCACCTTAACCTTCCCAATCCATTCCTCACCACCCCAACTCATTCCTCACCACCCCAATCCATTCCTCACCACCCCACCCCCAACTCATTCCTCACCATCCCCAATCCATTCCTCACCACCCCCAACTCATTCCTCACCTCTCCAATCCATTCCTCACCACCCCCAATCCATTCCTCACAACCCACCCATCCCACCCCATCCATTCCTCTTTGCAACTCCACCCAGTTCCACCCCACGGCCCCAAACACCGGCAAACCGAACTCTGTAATCCACAAACTCATGGCAAATGACAACTGAATGGCTCCTTCTTCACCCTGCTGCCTCTCCTTGTCCTCCCCTCTCACTCTCCCAGAGCAAATCCCCTTCCCTCCGAAGCCCAGCGTGAAGCTTAAGGGACTTGATGAGCCTTCTGAAGGGGTGCCTAACATTGTTCTGTTGGACTTCCAGCCCCTTTTCAGAGATAATTCATTAAATGAAAAAGTTGGGGGAACCTTGATGCAAATTGCAGGATTGCTTTGTTGAGCATTTCCACTGCATCCACCAAAAACAAAATTTTCTGGTGGCCAAACATTTTAATTCCTATCCCCATTCCCATTCTGACATGTTGGTCCATCGCTTCCCCTTTGCCACGATGAGGCCACCCTCAGGGAGTAGGAGCAACACCTCATATTCCATCAGGGTAGCCTCCAGCCTGATGACATGAACATTGATTTCTCCTTCTGGAAATTGTTTTTCTCTTTTTTGCTCTCCTCCTCCTTCGGTTCCCTACTTTGACCTCTTATTTCTTCTCCTCATCTCCTTCTTCCCTTTCTCCCATGATCCACTCTCCTCTCCTATCAGATTCCTTCTTCTCCAGCCCTTTGCCTTTTCCACTTATTACCTCCCAGCTTCTCACTTCATCCCCCCCTCCCCCACCAGCCTGGCTTCACTCATCTCCTTCCAGCTTGTCCTTCGTCCCCTCTCCTACCTTCTTATTCTGGAGTCTTTCCCCTCTTTTCCAGTCCTGATGAAGGGTCTCAGCCTGAAACATCGACTGTCTATTCATTGTCACAGATGCTACCCGACCCACCGAGTTGCTCCAGCATGTTATGCATGTGCTAGGGAACCACAGGGGTTTTACTGACCTGATTGTGACCAGAGACAGAGATTGGGACACTGGTCAGCAGCTCAGATTGGTAGGGGAGAGGGTGATGGGGTTCCCAGAGAGCCCAAGGTGTGGTCACAGTTATTCTCCATACCGATAAAGGAAGGATAGTTGGGTAACAGTATAAAGAAGCCACAGACTCACGTTCAGCAGTGACATGAAGACAAATCACTTTGACAACTGCGTATGTGGTTGCATTAAGCAGGACAGATAGCTCATTAGTGGAACAATTGTGAGAATCTGCAGCAAGATCGAATGGACAGCCGGAGACTTTTCCCAAGGTAGAAATGGCTAATAGCAGGGGAGCATCATTTCAAGGTGATTGGATGAAAGCATAGGGGCATGCCAGAGCGTGGTGGGTGTGTGAATCACACTGGTAGAGGCAGATATATTAGAGACAGTTAAGAGACTTGAGACTTGAGAGAGTTAAGGTGATTGGAGGAAAGTAAAGGGGCATGTCAGGGGGTTAGGGTAGGGTTTTTTTGAAACTCAGAGTGGTGGGCACCTACAATGAACTATCGGGGTGGTGGTGGATGTCTTGGTGGGGGGGGGAGGGTTAAATTGATTCTAGAGTAGGTTAAAAGCAGGGGAAGGGTTAGATTGACCTTAGAGCAGGTTAAAGGACAGCACAACATCACGGGCCGAAAGGCCTGTACTGTGCTGTCATGTTCTATGTTCTAAATGGATTTCAAGGTCATCAGTACCAAGGTGAAATTTCAACCCAGGAAGGATTGGAAGAGTATACCTCCAAAGCAGCAGAGATCCAAACTGCCTCGAGGGTTTGGGTCCAAAGATGAATAAAATATCATCGACGGGCACTGAAAGTCAGCGATAACAAACCTGCTGCTGATTCTCATCAAAATGAGACTAGAAAGCTTGTGTTATATCCACTGACACAGCAGGGGACAAGTTATACTGCAAATGTACGGCACCCTGCCGGGGTCTGTAATAAGCCTGATTACATCCTGCTGGGGTCAGTAATGAGCCTCCGACAGCTCGATGCATGTACTGACTTGGAAAGGGTGTGGCACTGGTTCACCAGGGACACCAAGGGTTAATTAACGAGAAGCAAACACATCAGCTCAGGTTCAGTTCCCTGGAACTCAGAGGGTCAAGGTGTGACTCAATCTGGATTTTCAAGATAATGGGTCTGGCAGATGTGGAGGTAGAAAGCATGAAGAGGGTGGATGCACGTCAGGAAAATCCTCCACACACACAGAGCATGACCCATGTTTGTAACTCTCCACAGAGAGGGTGCATGTCAGGAAAATCCCTTTTCTTTCTTTCTCTCTCTCATGTATATACACACACACATACACACACAGAAAGATAAATGTCTATAACTCTCCTTAGAGGGTGCACATCAGGAAAATCCTACATACGTACACGAAGGTAAGTGTCTTTAACTCTCCACAGATTGGTCAGTGCCGGTCAGCTGCAGATATTGAATCCAAGGCTCATTTTAAAGGAATTCCAATGGTTTTAAGGCATAGGGAATAAGCTGTTTCAAGGTCATAGGTCATCTGCAAGGCCGTAAAGGTGAATGCAGTTTTATTCCCAAGGAAATGCAAGCTCATTGGTCACAGGGGTGTCACTGGACAGTGCGATCTCATTGGTCACGGGGGTGTCATTGGACCGTGCGAGCTCATTGGTCACGGGGGCGTCATTGGACCGTGCGAGCTCATTGGTCACGGGGGCGTCATTGGACCGTGCGAGCTCATTGGTCACGGGGGTGTCATTGGATTGTATGAGCTCATTGGTCACAGGGGTGTCATTGGACCATGTGAGCTCATTGGTCACGGGGGTGTCATTGGACCGTGCGAGCTCATTGGTCACAGGGGTGTCACTGGACCGTGTGAGCTCATTGGTCACAGAAGTGTCATTGGACCGTGTGAGCTCATTGGTCACAGGGGTGTCATTGGACCATGTGAGCTCATTGGTCACAGGGGTGTCATTGGACCATTTGAGCTCATTGGTCACGGGGGTGTCATTGGACCGTGCGAGCTCATTGGTCACAGGGGTGTCATTGGACCGTGCGAGCTCATTGGTCACAGGGGTGTCATTGGACCGTGCGAGCTCATTGGTCACGGGGGTGTCATTGGACCATTTGAGCTCATTGGTCACGGGGGTGTCATTGGACCGTGCGAGCTCATTGGTCACAGGGGTGTCATTGGACCATGTGAGCTCATTGGTCACAGGGGTGTCATTGGACCATTTGAGCTCATTGGTCACGGGGGTGTCATTGGACCGTGCGAGCTCATTGGTCACAGGGGTGTCATTGGACCGTGCGAGCTCATTGGTCACAGGGGTGTCATTGGACCGTGCGAGCTCATTGGTCACGGGGGTGTCATTGGACCATTTGAGCTCATTGGTCACGGGGGTGTCATTGGACCGTGCGAGCTCATTGGTCACGGGGGTGTCATTGGACCGTGCGAGCTCATTGGTCACAGGGGTGTCATTGGACCATTTGAGCTCATTGGTCACGGGGGTGTCATTGGACCGTGCGAGCTCATTGGTCACAGGGGTGTCATTGGACCGTGCGAGCTCATTGGTCACAGGGGTGTCATTGGACCGTGCGAGCTCATTGGTCACGGGGGTGTCATTGGACCATTTGAGCTCATTGGTCACGGGGGTGTCATTGGACCGTGCGAGCTCATTGGTCACGGGGGTGTCATTGGACCGTGCGAGCTCATTGGTCACAGGGGTGTCATTGGACCATGTGAGCTCATTGGTCACAGGGGTGTCATTGGACCATGCTCCAATGACACCCCCGTGACCAATGAGCTCAAATGGTCCAATGACACCCCCGTGACCAATGAGCTCAAATGGTCCAATGACACCCCCGTGACCAATGAGATCGCACTGTCCAATGACACCCCCGTGACCAATGAGCTCAATGACCAATGTCATTGGACCATTTGAGCTCATTGGTCACGGGGGTGTCATTGGACCGTGCGAGCTCATTGGTCACAGGGGTTTCATTGGACCGTGCGAGCTCATTGGTCACAGGGGTGTCATTGGACCGTGTGAGCTCATTGGTCACGGGGGTGTCACTGGACCGTGTGAGCTCATTGGTCACGGGGGTGTCACTGGACCGTGCGAGCTCATTGGTCACGGGGGTGTCATTGGACCATTTGAGCTCATTGGTCACGGGGGTGTCATTGGACCATTTGAGCTCATTGGTCACGGGGGTGTCATTGGAGCTCATTGGTCACGGGGGTGTCATTGGACCATTTGAGCTCATTGGTCACGGGCGTGTCATTGGACCGTGTGAGCTCATTGGTCACAGGGGTGTCACTGGACCGTGCGATCTCATTGGTCACAGAAGCGTCATTGGACCGTGCGAGCTCACACGGTCACGGGGGGTGTCATTGGACCGTGTGAGCTCATTGGTCACGGGGGTGTCATTGGACCATTTGAGCTCATTGGTCACTGGGGGTGTCATTGGACAGTGCGATCTCATTGGTCACGGGGGTGTCATTGGACCGTGCGAGCTCATTGGTCACGGGGGTGTCATTGGACCGTGCGAGCTCATTGGTCACGGGGGCGTCATTGGACCGTGCGAGCTCATTGGTCACGGGGGCGTCATTGGACCGTGCGAGCTCATTGGTCACGGGGGTGTCAATGGACCGTGTGAGCTCATTGGTCACGGGGGTGTCATTGGACCGTGCGAGCTCATTGGTCACAGGGGTGTCACTGGACCGTGTGAGCTCATTGGTCACAGGGGTGTCATTGGACCGTGCGAGCTCATTGGTCACAGGGGTGTCATTGGACCATGTGAGCTCATTGGTCACAGGGGTGTCATTGGACCATTTGAGCTCATTGGTCACGGGGGTGTCATTGGACCGTGCGAGCTCATTGGTCACAGGGGTGTCATTGGACCATGTGAGCTCATTGGTCACAGGGGTGTCATTGGACCATTTGAGCTCATTGGTCACGGGGGTGTCATTGGACCGTGCGAGCTCATTGGTCACAGGGGTTTCATTGGACCGTGCGAGCTCATTGGTCACAGGGGTGTCATTGGACCGTGCGAGCTCATTGGTCACGGGGGTGTCATTGGACCATTTGAGCTCATTGGTCACGGGGGTGTCATTGGACCGTGCGAGCTCATTGGTCACGGGGGTGTCATTGGACCGTGCGAGCTCATTGGTCACAGGGGTGTCATTGGACCATTTGAGCTCATTGGTCACAGGGGTGTCATTGGACCGTGTGAGCTCATTGGTCACGGGGGTGTCACTGGACCGTGTGAGCTCATTGGTCACGGGGGTGTCACTGGACCGTGCGAGCTCATTGGTCACGGGGGTGTCATTGGACTGTGCGAGCTCATTGGTCACGGGGGTGTCATTGGACCATGCTCCAATGACACCCCCGTGACCAATGAGCTCAAATGGTCCAATGACACCCCCGTGACCAATGAGCTCAAATGGTCCAATGACACCCCCGTGACCAATGAGATCGCACTGTCCAATGACACCCCCGTGACCAATGAGCTCAATGACCAATGTCATTGGACCATTTGAGCTCATTGGTCACGGGGGTGTCATTGGACCGTGCGAGCTCATTGGTCACAGGGGTTTCATTGGACCGTGCGAGCTCATTGGTCACAGGGGTGTCATTGGACCGTGTGAGCTCATTGGTCACGGGGGTGTCACTGGACCGTGTGAGCTCATTGGTCACGGGGGTGTCACTGGACCGTGCGAGCTCATTGGTCACGGGGGTGTCATTGGACCATTTGAGCTCATTGGTCACGGGGGTGTCATTGGACCATTTGAGCTCATTGGTCACGGGGGTGTCATTGGAGCTCATTGGTCACGGGGGTGTCATTGGACCATTTGAGCTCATTGGTCACGGGCGTGTCATTGGACCGTGTGAGCTCATTGGTCACAGGGGTGTCACTGGACCGTGCGATCTCATTGGTCACAGAAGCGTCATTGGACCGTGCGAGCTCACACGGTCACGGGGGGTGTCATTGGACCGTGTGAGCTCATTGGTCACGGGGGTGTCATTGGACCATTTGAGCTCATTGGTCACTGGGGGTGTCATTGGACAGTGCGATCTCATTGGTCACGGGGGTGTCATTGGACCGTGCGAGCTCATTGGTCACGGGGGTGTCATTGGACCGTGCGAGCTCATTGGTCACGGGGGCGTCATTGGACCGTGCGAGCTCATTGGTCACGGGGGCGTCATTGGACCGTGCGAGCTCATTGGTCACGGGGGTGTCAATGGACCGTGTGAGCTCATTGGTCACGGGGGTGTCATTGGACCGTGCGAGCTCATTGGTCACAGGGGTGTCACTGGACCGTGTGAGCTCATTGGTCACAGGGGTGTCATTGGACCGTGCGAGCTCATTGGTCACAGGGGTGTCATTGGACCATGTGAGCTCATTGGTCACAGGGGTGTCATTGGACCATTTGAGCTCATTGGTCACGGGGGTGTCATTGGACCGTGCGAGCTCATTGGTCACAGGGGTGTCATTGGACCATGTGAGCTCATTGGTCACAGGGGTGTCATTGGACCATTTGAGCTCATTGGTCACGGGCGTGTCATTGGACCGTGTGAGCTCATTGGTCACAGGGGTGTCACTGGACCGTGCGATCTCATTGGTCACAGAAGCGTCATTGGACCGTGCGAGCTCACACGGTCACGGGGGGTGTCATTGGACCGTGTGAGCTCATTGGTCACGGGGGTGTCATTGGACCATTTGAGCTCATTGGTCACTGGGGGTGTCATTGGACAGTGCGATCTCATTGGTCACGGGGGTGTCATTGGACCGTGCGAGCTCATTGGTCACGGGGGTGTCATTGGACCGTGCGAGCTCATTGGTCACGGGGGCGTCATTGGACCGTGCGAGCTCATTGGTCACGGGGGCGTCATTGGACCGTGCGAGCTCATTGGTCACGGGGGTGTCAATGGACCGTGTGAGCTCATTGGTCACGGGGGTGTCATTGGACCGTGCGAGCTCATTGGTCACAGGGGTGTCACTGGACCGTGTGAGCTCATTGGTCACAGGGGTGTCATTGGACCGTGCGAGCTCATTGGTCACAGGGGTGTCATTGGACCATGTGAGCTCATTGGTCACAGGGGTGTCATTGGACCATTTGAGCTCATTGGTCACGGGGGTGTCATTGGACCGTGCGAGCTCATTGGTCACAGGGGTGTCATTGGACCATGTGAGCTCATTGGTCACAGGGGTGTCATTGGACCATTTGAGCTCATTGGTCACGGGGGTGTCATTGGACCGTGCGAGCTCATTGGTCACAGGGGTTTCATTGGACCGTGCGAGCTCATTGGTCACAGGGGTGTCATTGGACCGTGCGAGCTCATTGGTCACGGGGGTGTCATTGGACCATTTGAGCTCATTGGTCACGGGGGTGTCATTGGACCGTGCGAGCTCATTGGTCACGGGGGTGTCATTGGACCGTGCGAGCTCATTGGTCACAGGGGTGTCATTGGACCATTTGAGCTCATTGGTCACAGGGGTGTCATTGGACCGTGTGAGCTCATTGGTCACGGGGGTGTCACTGGACCGTGTGAGCTCATTGGTCACGGGGGTGTCACTGGACCGTGCGAGCTCATTGGTCACGGGGGTGTCATTGGACTGTGCGAGCTCATTGGTCACGGGGGTGTCATTGGACCATGCTCCAATGACACCCCCGTGACCAATGAGCTCAAATGGTCCAATGACACCCCCGTGACCAATGAGCTCAAATGGTCCAATGACACCCCCGTGACCAATGAGATCGCACTGTCCAATGACACCCCCGTGACCAATGAGCTCAATGACCAATGTCATTGGACCATTTGAGCTCATTGGTCACGGGGGTGTCATTGGACCGTGCGAGCTCATTGGTCACAGGGGTTTCATTGGACCGTGCGAGCTCATTGGTCACAGGGGTGTCATTGGACCGTGTGAGCTCATTGGTCACGGGGGTGTCACTGGACCGTGTGAGCTCATTGGTCACGGGGGTGTCACTGGACCGTGCGAGCTCATTGGTCACGGGGGTGTCATTGGACCATTTGAGCTCATTGGTCACGGGGGTGTCATTGGACCATTTGAGCTCATTGGTCACGGGGGTGTCATTGGAGCTCATTGGTCACGGGGGTGTCATTGGACCATTTGAGCTCATTGGTCACGGGCGTGTCATTGGACCGTGTGAGCTCATTGGTCACAGGGGTGTCACTGGACCGTGCGATCTCATTGGTCACAGAAGCGTCATTGGACCGTGCGAGCTCACACGGTCACGGGGGGTGTCATTGGACCGTGTGAGCTCATTGGTCACGGGGGTGTCATTGGACCATTTGAGCTCATTGGTCACTGGGGGTGTCATTGGACAGTGCGATCTCATTGGTCACGGGGGTGTCATTGGACCGTGCGAGCTCATTGGTCACGGGGGTGTCATTGGACCGTGCGAGCTCATTGGTCACGGGGGCGTCATTGGACCGTGCGAGCTCATTGGTCACGGGGGCGTCATTGGACCGTGCGAGCTCATTGGTCACGGGGGTGTCAATGGACCGTGTGAGCTCATTGGTCACGGGGGTGTCATTGGACCGTGCGAGCTCATTGGTCACAGGGGTGTCACTGGACCGTGTGAGCTCATTGGTCACAGGGGTGTCATTGGACCGTGCGAGCTCATTGGTCACAGGGGTGTCATTGGACCATGTGAGCTCATTGGTCACAGGGGTGTCATTGGACCATTTGAGCTCATTGGTCACGGGGGTGTCATTGGACCGTGCGAGCTCATTGGTCACAGGGGTGTCATTGGACCATGTGAGCTCATTGGTCACAGGGGTGTCATTGGACCATTTGAGCTCATTGGTCACGGGGGTGTCATTGGACCGTGCGAGCTCATTGGTCACAGGGGTTTCATTGGACCGTGCGAGCTCATTGGTCACAGGGGTGTCATTGGACCGTGCGAGCTCATTGGTCACGGGGGTGTCATTGGACCATTTGAGCTCATTGGTCACGGGGGTGTCATTGGACCGTGCGAGCTCATTGGTCACGGGGGTGTCATTGGACCGTGCGAGCTCATTGGTCACAGGGGTGTCATTGGACCATTTGAGCTCATTGGTCACAGGGGTGTCATTGGACCGTGTGAGCTCATTGGTCACGGGGGTGTCACTGGACCGTGTGAGCTCATTGGTCACGGGGGTGTCACTGGACCGTGCGAGCTCATTGGTCACGGGGGTGTCATTGGACTGTGCGAGCTCATTGGTCACGGGGGTGTCATTGGACCATTTGAGCTCATTGGTCACGGGGGTGTCATTGGACCGTGTGAGCTCATTGGTCACGGGGGTTTCATTGGACCATTTGAGCTCATTGGTCACGGGCGTGTCATTGGACCGTGTGAGCTCATTGGTCACAGGGGTGTCACTGGACCGTGCGATCTCATTGGTCACAGAAGCGTCATTGGACCGTGCGAGCTCATTGGTCACGGGGGGTGTCATTGGACCGTGTGAGCTCATTGGTCACGGGGGTGTCATTGGACCATTTGAGCTCATTGGTCACAGGGGTGTCATTGGACCGTGCGAGCTCATTGGTCACAGGGGTGTCACTGGACCGTGCGATCTCATTGGTCACACAAGCGTCATTGGACCGTGCGATCTCATTGGTCACAGAAGCGTCATTGGACCGTGTGAGCTCATTGGTCACAGGGGTGTCATTGGACTGTGCGAGGTCATTGGTCACAGGGGTGTCATTGGACCATGCGAGCTCATTGGTCACGGGGGTGTCATTGGACCGTGCGAGCTCATTGGTCACGGGGGTGTCATTGGACTGTGCGAGCTCATTGGTCACGGGTGTGTCATTGGACCGTGCTAGCTCACTGGGCCAGAAGGGCCTGTTACTGTGCTGTATCTCTAAAGAAAATGAATACATAAAAAATCAAGCATCTACGTGGTGGGCTCCAGGGGTAAACAAAAGAGATTCTCAGATGCTAGAAATCCAGAGCACACATGCAAAATGCTGGAGGAACTCAGCAGATCAGGCAGCATCTATGAAGATGAATAAACAGTTGATGTTTCATCACGGTGAAGGGTCTCGGCCTGAAACGTTGACTGCTTATTCCCCTCCATTGATGCTGCCTGACCTACTGACTTCCTCCAGCACATTGTGTGCGTCTCCAGGGTCAGGTAGTCACCTCTGGTCTGGAGACCAAACCCTGCCATACATTTTCCGACTGCTCACAAAGCAGACTTGCCAGTCCACGTGGCTGGGCCTGTCTGCAGCCGGCACATTCTCCCCACCCTGAGATGGGATCATACATACACAGGGCTCCTGGTGGCCTCGGTCACGTTGGCTCCCTTGGTGCCCTGAAACTCAGGTCTGTTGCAGCAGTACTTGAGGGTCTGGTTACTCTGCCGGCAGCAATATGTTTGCTTCTGGTCATCGTTGAGGCGCGGACAGTAGAATCCAGGGTGATATATTCCCGCAGCATCCAAGTACGGCTCACAGGTCCTGAACTTAGAGGCAGAAACTGGACAGTGAAGAGTTAACTGTCAGATCATTGATTGTGTAAACTGACAGAGTTAGAGATACAGAACAGAACAACGCCACACACAGCCGCAGAAGGGTGGTGACACTTTAGGTAAATGGGCACAAGGGTTTGTGCAAAACATAGCAACAGCAGCACTCAGGTTCAATTTCCACCGCTGTTTGTAAGGAGTTTGCACGTTCTTGCAGGAGTTTCCATTCACATTCCAAAGACATGCCAGTTGTGGGCATGTTCTGATGGTGCCAAACAGCGTTTGTCGTTGACATAAAATAACATTTCACCGTACAGTGCCTATAAAAAGTATTCACTACCCTTGGTTTCATTGGTTTGCAATACTGAATCACAGCAGATCTAACTTGGCTTTTTTGACACTGATCAACAGAAAAAGACTCTTTTCGTATCAAAGTGAAAACAGATCTCAACAAAGTGATCTAAATTAATTACAAGTATAAAACACAAAATAATTGATAGCATAAATATTCACCCTCCCTCTTTAATATGACACTGGTGTGGCCAATTGGTCTTAGAAGTCACATAATTAGTTAAATGGAGATCTGTTTTTGGAGACCTGTGTACAGTCATGGTGTTTCAATTGATTGTAGTAAAAATACACCTGTATCTGGAAGGTTCAACTGCTGGTGAGTCAGTATCCTGGCAAAAACTACACCATGAAGACAAAAGAACACTCCAAGCAATTCTGCGAAACGATTACTGAAAAGCACAAGTCAGGAGTTTGATACAAGAAAATTTCCAAGTCAGTGAATACCCCTTGGAGAACAGTTAAGTCAATCATTAAGAAATGGAAAGAATGTGGTACAGCTGTAAATCTGCCTAGAGCAGGACATCCTCAAAAACTGAGAGACTGTGCAAGAAGGGGACTAAGAGACACATGACAACTCTGGAGGAGTTCCAAGCTTCAGTGGCTGAGATGGGAGAGACTGTGCATACAACAACTGTTGCCCGGGTGCTTCACCAGTCACAGCTTTATGGGAGAGTGGCAAAGAGAAAGCCACTGTTGAAAAAAACTCACATGAAATCTCAGCTAGAGTTTGACAGAAGGCATGTGGGAGACTCTGAAGTCAACTGGAAGAAGGTTCTATGGTCTGATGAAACCAAAACTGAGCTTTTTGGCCATCAGACTAAGTGCTATGTTTGGCGCAAGCCAAATTCCGTACATCAACAAAAATACACCACCTCTACCGTGAAGCACGGTGTTGGCTGCATCGCGCTGTGGGGATGCTTCACTGAAGCAGGCCCTAGAAGGCTTGTGAAGGTAGAGGGTAAAATGAATGCAGCAAAATATGGGGAAATCCTGGAGAAAAACCTGATGCAGTCTGCAAGAGAACTGCAACTTGGAAGAAGACTTGTTTTCCAGCAAGACAATGACCCCAAGCATAAAGCCAAAGCTACACGGGAATGGGTTAAAAACAACAAAGTTAATGTCCTGGGGTGGTCAAGTCAGAGTCCAGACCTCAATCCAACTGAGAATTTGTAGCTAGAGTTGAAAAGGCTGTTCACTCATGACCCCCATGCAATCTGACAGAGCTTGAGCAGTTTTGTAAAGGAGAATGGGGAAATATAGCGGTGTCCAGATGTGCAAAGCTGATAGAGACCTATCCACACAGACTCAAGCTGTAATTGCTGCCAAAGGTGCATCTACTAAATACTGACTTGAAGGGGGAGAATACTTACGCAATCAATTATTTTGTGTTTTATATTTGTAATTTAGATTGCTTTGTAGAGATCTGGTTTCACTTTGACAAGAAAGTCTTTTTCTGTTGATCAGTGTCAAAAAAGACAAATTAAATCCACTGTGATTCAATGTTGTAAAACAATAAAACATGAAAACTTCCAAGGGGGTGAATACTTTTTAAAGTCACCGTATATTTTGATGTACACCTGACAAATAAAGATAATCTTATTTAATAGAGCAACACACAAAATGCTGGAGGAACTCAGCAGGTCAGGCAGCATCTCTGGAAATGAACAAACAATTTATATTTTGGGCTGAGACCCTTCATCAGGACTGGAAAAGAAGGGAGAAGGTGCCAGAATAAAACGGCAGGGGGAGGGGAGGCAGGACAAGCTAGAAGGTGCTAGGTGAAGCCAGGTTGGTAGGGGAGGGGGATGAAGCAAGAAGCTGGGAGGTGATGGGTGAAGAGGGCAAAGGGCTGGAGAAGGAGGAACCTGATAGGAGAGGAGAGTGGACTGTGGGAGAAAGAGAAGGAGGAGGGGTACCAGGGAGAGTGATGGGCTGATGAAGAGAAGAGGTGAGAGGCCAGAGTGGGGAATACAAGAAGAGTGAAGAGGGAGGGGAAATCACATGTTCATGCCATCAGGTTGGAGGCTGCCGAGATGCAATATGAGGTCTTGTTCCTCCACCCTGAGAGTGGCCTCATTGAGACAAAAGAGGAGGCCATCGGCTGACACGTCAAAGATTCAAAGCACATTTGAACTGAATTGAATTGACTTTATTTTTTACATGCTTCACATACATGAGTAAAAATCTTTACGTCTCCATCTAAATGTGCAATATGCAATCATAGTAATTTATAATAATGTATAATAAATAGAACAGTCAATTTAATATAGAGTACACTCCAATCAGCGCGAGTTCATCAGTCTGATGGCCTGGTGGAAGAAGCTGGCCTGGTGGAAGAAGCTGTCCTGGAGCCTGTTGGTCCTGGCTTTTATGCTGTGGTACCACTTCCCGGACAGTAGCAGCTGGAATAGATTGTGTTTGGGGTGACTCAGGTCCCCAATGATCCTATGGGCCCTTTTTACACACCTGTCCTTGTAAACGTCCTGAATCATGGGAAGTTCACATCTACAGATGTGCTGGGCTGTCCGCACCACTCTCTGCAGAGACCTGCGATTGAGGGAGGTACAGTTCCCATATCAGGCAGGGATGCAGCCAGTCAGGATGCTCTCAATTGTGCCCCCTGTAGAAAGTTGTTAGGATTTGGGGGCCCATTACCAAACTTCCTCAACCGTCTGAGGTGAAAGAGGCGTTGTTGTGCCTTTTTCACCACCCAGCTGGTGTGTACAGACCACGGGAGATCCTCAGTGATGCGGATGTCAAGGAACTTAAAGTTGTTCACCCTCTCAACCCAAGATCCATTGATGTTAATAGGAGTTAACCCGTCTCCATTCCTCCCGTAATCCACAACCAGCTCCTTTGTTTTTGTGACATTGTTATCAAAGAATGTATAAATTACACACCTTGAAATTTGACTGCTTACAGGCAGCCATAAAGCAAGAAACCAAAATAATCCAGTAAAAAAAGACCAAAAACCACTGCGCAGAGAAAGAGAGATAGAGAAAAAAACACCTTCATGCAACAATAGAAGCCAACAGCATGCCAACCCAGCCTGGGTCCCAGATCCACGCCCAAGCAGACACAATAGGCCCAAGCCGAGCCTCAGTCTCCATTTCATCACACCAGCATGGCAGAAAAGCACAGCAGCCCGATCAGTTCACAGCCTCAGCACCGCGGAGAAAGGAATAAACAATTGTGGGACTGCGAGTGAAATCAGCCCGACTCTCAGGCTTCCAGCCTATCTGACTGACGTTTGAATTGTCCAGTTGCTGAGTAGAACCACATTCTAGGACTGGAATGCGGGTGCTCTGATACTCTTGGGCTGCCTGATACTCTTGGGCTGCCTGATTCTCGATCTCACCAAATCAGCTCAGCAGTTGGAGCAATCCGACTGGGCACTGAAACTCTTCCACACCAACTCCTCTCCAAATCGCTCACTCCATCTCCAGCAGCGACATGAACCCCGGCTCCGTGTGCATCGAACACATTGCACCTCGCAATGCCTCCAACGAGGCTCATCCCCCAAACCAGCCTCACCTCCACCTGCTTCCTCACTGAGGTGACAGTTCACCTCAATTTGCTTCAGAAAAGATGTTACAAGTAGCTTTTTTGGTCAAATCTGTGCTCTGTTTGTGTTCCCTTGTCTTACCCTTCCTGAAATCCACAATCAGTTCTCTGGTCTTGCAGACGTTGAGAGCAAGGTGGTTGTTGTGACACAACTAACTGGTATATCTTGTTCCTGTATGTGTACAGACAGCCCCTGTGTTATGGGAGGTTTGTTTTCCCAAGAATGCTCTTGCATCGTGGTTTCTGTAACATCGTGTTCTGTCCTGAGCATTGTGGACATGCTGTTTTGGCTCTGGAATGTGTGGTGACACTTGTGGACTGCTCCCAGCACATCCTCACTGATTTGATGTAGATGTGATATATAAATCTGGATCCGAACAAAACTACATTACCCGTGCATGCACCAAGAAACAATTACACAGAACACTACAGCACAGTAAAAATCCTTCAGCCCACAGTGTTGTGTCGAGGAGATCATTCTAACCTTAGCACTCCATGATTCTTTCATCCCTGTGCCTATCTCATTGACACACTAATTCCATCAGGAGCAATCTGACTCACACAACTTCCACCAAGGATCATTTTTCATGCACTGCTTTTAAAATTCAAAATTAAAAATTCTAGATTGTTTAATGTCATCTCCAGTACACAAAGGAGAATGAAATTACTCCGGATCTGACGCAGCGCCGAAAAAAAAGATAATGAACACAATAATAATTTTAAAATAACAATAAATCAGATAGCTTATGTACATAGATTGATTGTATGTCCATAAAGTGACGCCAGGCACAGGAAACGTCTCTATGTTTGCAGAATTTTTACTGACCAAGAGCATGATGAATCCTCCCTTCCTGACCTTAGCCAGTCCTGCTGATTGCCCAGTCCCTTCACAGGAGGGTAGATTGATGGTCACGATCCTGGACTATTTTCCTGAGGTCCGGATGATTGATCTGGAGGTATAAATTCCTGTTCCCACACAGCAGCTGGAGAACTTAAGTTCATTAAAAAGCTGGTCATGGACACAGTTCCTTTGAAGCTCTTGGGATGTCTCTAAGTACCTCAATGTCCTTCAGGAGGGCAAATGTTCGCTGTTACACTCATGGACAATTTGCCAGGCCAATTTGTCCATCCCAAATCAATTCTTAACTCATCATGAAATGACAGCCACTGTTAGTAATTGCATCAATATGTTGGATCCAGGATAGATATTCTGAGATGTTGACACCCCGTCCAGTCTCTCACCACTTCCAATATCCTAAACACAGCTCTAAAGAGCAAGGCTTTCCGTTGGCTAATATCTATCCCGGAATCCACATCATTACAAGGTGACTTGGCTCTTTTATCTTTTATTTTATTTTATTTTGAGATACATCCCTTCCACTCAACAAGCCCACACCACCCAGTTACTCTAATGTCACCAATTAACCTACTAACCTGTATGTCTTTGGTCTGTGGGAGCAAACCAGAGCATCCAGAGGAAACAGAGATGAGGAGGAATTTCTTTAGGCAGAGAGCGGTGAATCTGTGGAATTCATTGCCACAGGCAGCTGTGGAGGCCAAGTCTTCATGTATATTTAAGGCAGATGTGACAAATTCTTGATTAGTCAGGGCATGAAGGGATACGGGGAGAAGGAGATTGGGGCTGAGAGGTAAATGGAGTCACACAAACACACACAGTCATGGGGAGAGTGTACAAACTCCTTACAGACAGCGGTGGGAATTGAACCTGGTAATAGCGTCACGCCTGTGTTATCTACCAAACTACAGTTGGTGCCCAGAGTAACACTACAAGCGGCGGCCAAGTAACACACCGGGGCAGTTCAGGAGCAGGAAACGCTGGTTTCTTACCCGTTGCCAGTAACTCAGAGAGCAGCAGAAAAACGTGGAGCTGGTGGAAGAGCGACCGTTTGTAGCTACGATTTCCCGCTCCTCTAACTGTCATCCCGAAGGATGACAGCAGGATCTGAAACACAGTACACAATCAGGCTTAATATCACTGACATATGTTGTGCAATTTGTTATCTTACAGCAGCACTACAGTGCAACTCATAAAATATACTATAAATTACAATAAGAAACATATTTTTAAAAAATTAAACAAGTAGTGCAAAAAAAGAGCAAAATCAGCGAGTTACTGTTCAGGGGTTGTTTCACTGTCCATTCAGAAATCTGATGGTGGCGGGGATGAAGCTGTTCCTAAAGTGTTGAGTGTGTGTCTTTGGGCTCCTGCACCTCCTTCTTGATGGTAGTAATGAGAAGAGGGCTCGTCCTTATGATGGGGGTCCTTAATGACGGATGCTGCCTTTTCGAGGCAATGCCTTTAGAAGATGTCCTCGAAGGCAGGGAGGGTAGTGCCCAGATGGAGCTGGATGAGTTTAAAATCCTCTGCAGCTTTTTCCAGTCCTGTGCAGTGGCCGCTCCATACCAGACAGTGATGCAACCAGTCAGGATGCTCTCCACGGTACATCCACAGAAACCTGGTAGAGTCTTTGGTGACATACCAAATCTCCTCAACTGCCCCATGAAATAGGGAGTTGACATGCCTTCCTTGTTATTGCATCGATATTGTTGGAGTCAGGATAGATATTGTGAGATGCTGACATCTAGTCCAGTCTCTCACCACTTCCATCTGCCAGCAGAGAAGCCAATTTCCTGCTGTCCTTGGTGGTGCAGAGGAAGAGTCCATGAAAAGTGAACAACCATACAAACAGCTGAGAAACAACAGACAGAAAAATGGAGGGCCATTGGGTAGTAAGGTGGAGACACATCTCTACCAACGGAGGTGCAAGGCGTCCCTTCCCTCTGCTGGCCTGCAGGTCACCCTTGGGCAAGGTGTAGCACCCACTTAGCCTCCTGATCAGGGTCACGTGAAGCCATGGGAGCAAGCAGTGGATGGCCGTATGAGCAGCCAGTGCAGATCACAAGTCTTGGTTATGCCACGCCAATCATTGAGATAATCTCTGAAGAGTGTCGATAATGGCTGGGGTTACCCATCTTGCAAAGACACCGCCCAGAAGATGGCAATGGCAAACTGCCTCTGTAGAAACATTTGCCAAGGACAATCATGGTTGTGCAGAGACCGTGACTGCCCATGTCATAGGACACGGCATATAATGATGTAGGAGGGGAGGGTTAGCTTAGAATAGGTTAAAAGGTTGACAGAACATTCTGGGGCAAAGGGTCTGTACTGTGCTATAACATTCTATGATTCTGCAGATGATGTAAATCCTGAGCAAGACACACTGGAGTAACTCAGCTGGTCAGGCAGCATCTATAGATGGCCTTGTCCCTTTATCAGGACTAGAGAGGAAGGAGGCAGAGGCCAGAATAAGAAGGCGGGGGGAAGGGTAAGGTGGGAGGTGACTGGTGAGACCAGGTGAGGGGGGGAAAGGGGGAATGAAGTCAGAAACTGGCAGGTGGTAGGTGCAGAGTGGACCATGGAAGAAAGGAGGGAGGTGAGGGCAGGTGAGGAGATGAGAAGAATTAATCAGAATGGGGAATGGAAAAAGAAAGAAGTGGGAGGGGAATTCATTACAGGAAGTTAGAGAAGTCGATGTTCATGCCATCAGGTTGGAGGCTACCCAGATGGAATACAAGGTGTTACTCCTCCAGCCTGAGTGTGGCCTCGTTGCAGCAGTAGAGGCGGCCGTGGTCATACACGCCAGAATGGGAATAGGAAGTTGAACTGAAATAGGTCGCTTCCAGGAGGTCCTGTCTTTTGCGAAGGATGGAGTAACAGGCCCTTTGGCCCATCGTGTCCATGCTGATCATTAAATGCCAATTAATACAAACCCCTTTAACCAGCACTTGGTCTATAGCCTACACTGGTTTATACCAATACTAGAGACTGTAAGATCATTATACACAGGAGAAAAATTCAGCCATTTGGCCCATCAAATCTGCTCTGAAATTCCATCATGGCTGATTTATTATCCCTCTCAACCATTCCTCCATCTTCTCTCTATAACCTTTGACACCCTGACTAAGCAAGAACCTATCAACCTCCACTTTAAATATACTCAATGACTTGGCCTCTACAACCATCCATGGTAATGGATTCCAGATTCATACCCTCTGGCTAAAGACATTCCTCCTTATTTCTGTTCTAAATGGACATCCCTCTATTCTGAGGCTGCACCCTCTGGTCCTACACTCACCTACTACAGGAAATGACCTTCTATTTCCATTCTATTTACACCTTTCAATGTTCATCGAGATCCCCTTATTCCTCTTGTATCACAGTCACTGATCTGTAGTCTACTCTGCTTTATACCAATACTGGTATCGCAGTCACTCCAAAATGATATAATATAAGCCTACTCCAATATAAGCCTACTGACTCTCACAGCTATCTGGACTATTCCTCTTCTCACCCTGTCTCTTGCAAAAACGCCATCCCCTTCTCGCAATTCCTCCGTCTCCACCGCATCTGCTCTCAGGATGAGGCTTTTCATTCTAGGACGAGAGAGATGTCTTCCTTTTTTAAAGAAAGGGGCTTCCCTCCCTCCACTATCAACTCTGCTCTTAAACGCATTTCCCCCATTTCACGTACATCTGCTCTCACTCCATCCTCCCGCCATCCCACTAAGAATAGGGTTCCCCTGGTCCTCACCTACCACCCCACCAGCCTCCGGGTCCAACATATTATCCTCCAACGGGATCCCACCACTAAGCACATCTTTCCCTCCCCCCTCTCTCTGCATTCCACGGGGATCGCTCCCTACACAACTCCCTTGTCCATTCGTCCCCCCCATCCCTCCCCACTGATCTCCCTCCTGGCACTTATCCGTGTAAGCAGAACAAGTGCTACACATGCCCTTACACTTCCTCCCTTACCACCATTCAGGGCCCCAAACAGTCCTTCCAGGTGAGGCAACACTTCACCTGTGAGTCGACTGCGGTGATATACTGCGTCCGGTGCTCCCGATGTGGCCTTTTATACATTGGCGAGACCCGACGCAGACTGGCAGACCGCTTTGCTGAACATCTACGCTCTGTCCGCCAAAGAAAGCAGGATCTCCCAGTGGCCACACATTTTAATTCCACATCCCATTCCCATCCTGACATGTCTATCCACGGCCTCCTCTACTGTAAAGATGAAGCCACACTCAGGTTGGAGGAACAACACCTTATATTCCGTCTGGGTAGCCTCCAACCTGATGGCATGAACATCGACTTCTCTAACTTCCGCTAGGCCCCACCTCCCCCTCGTACCCCATCTGTTACTTATTTTTATACACACATTCTTTCTCTCACTCTCCTTTTTCTCCCTCTGTCCCTCTGAATATACCCCTTGCCCATCCTCTGGGTCCCCCCCCCCGTCTTTCTTCCCGGACCTCCTGTCCCATGATCCTCTCGTATCCCTTTTGCCTATCACCTGTCCAGCTCTTGGCTCCATCCCTCCCCCTCCTGTCTTCTCCTATCATTTTGGATCTCCCCCTCCCCCTCCCCCTCCCCCTCTCAAATCCCTTACTCACTCTTCCTTCAGTTAGTCCTGACGAAGAGTCTCGGCCTGAAACGTCGACTGTACCTCTTCCCAGAGATGCTGCCTGGCCTGCTGCGTTCACCAGCAACTTTGATGTGTGTCACTCCAAAATGATATCGTATTTGTTCAGTAGGGGCCATGCACAATCCTGATTTGATGGAGACAGACGTGAGAAGCACAGAGGAACATCTGATGAAGCTTCTGAAATGCCTGCTTCGCTGCCGCTGCTACTGTGCAAACGAGAATCTCCAGAGACGTAGGCCCCAAATCCTCGGCTTTGCCTATTGCCTGTTGCCGGGGCCAGGGTTGAAGCACTCAGCAAAGGTGGTGCTCGGTGCTTTGTGTCAGAGGACTGGTCGGAGGCTCGAAGTTTTCGGATGGACTCAAGAGTCGGCTGTGGTCAGGTGCTTCCAGGGTGCTGCATCGGCAAGTTTGCGGCACTGGAGGTTCATGGCAGGGAGAGTTTTTTATCTTCCTTCTACCGTCTGCGTGAGATGATGGGACTTTCAAGAGACTTTGAGACTTTTTTTTACCGTGCCCATGGTCTGTTCTAATCAAATTACAGTATTGCTTTGCACTGTTGTAACTATATGTTATAATTATGTGGTTTTTGTCAGTTTTTCAGTCTTGATTTGTCTTGTGTTTCTGTGATATCATACTGGAGGAACATTGTATCATTTCTTAATGCATTTCTAAATGACAATAAAAGAGGGCTGCGTGTCTTCATAATCTAATCTAATCTAATTTAATTTGGTCTGTAGTCCACTCTGCTTTATACCAATACTTGTATCACAGTAAACACAAAATAATCTGCAGATGCTGAGTTCAAAACAACACTCACAACATGCTGGAGGAACTCAGCAGGTCGGGCAGCATCCGTGAAAAAGATCGGTTGACGTTTTGGGCCGGAACCCTTCGTCAGGACTGTAGGGGGAAGGGGCAGAGGCCCTATAAAGAAGGTGGGGGGAGGGTGGGAAGGAGAAGGCTGGTAGGATCCAGGTGAAAAACCAGTAAGGGGAAAGATAAAGGGGTGGGGGAAGGGAGGCAGGGAGGTGATAGGCAGGAAAGGTGAAGAAAGAATAGGGGAAAACACAATGGGTAGTAGAAGGAGGTGGAACCTTGAGGGAGGTGATAGGCAGCTGGGGGAGGGGGCAGAGTGATATAGGGATAGAGGAAGGGAGGGGGGAGGGAATTACTGGAAGTTGGAGAATTCTATGTTCATACCAAGGGGCTGGAGACTACCTAGACGGTATATGAGGTGTTGCTCCTGCAACCTGAGTTTAGCCTCATCATGGCAGTAGAGGAGGCCATGTATCACTTGTATCACAGTCACTGGTCTGCAGTCTACTCCGGTTTATACCAATACTGGTATCACAGTCACTGGTCTGTAGTCTACCCTGGCTTGGCAATTCAATACTCATCCATATGCCTCACCACTTTCTGGTCTGTAACCATGCTGCATCTCTAAATAAAATAAAAAGTAAAATTTAATACTATTTATGCAATTCACTGCTGTATTAGTACTGTACTTAACATGTAAATGTTACATTATAATTACAATCTCCAACCACTGATGGAACAGGAGGTGGCAACAGTGTGGGGAAGGCTCCCATAAAGAGACAAGCCTGATCCGAACACTTGGAACCGTAACATAGACTGCAACTGAATGTGTTAACAAGCTGCATGCTTCACAGTAACACATTTACGTCAGTAACATATCAGTCATAATTTCCAAACAGAAATATCAAGAATGAAAAAATTAATGTTTAAAACAAAATTACATTGCTGGTAAATATTTACACTATTATTCAGATTGGGTCCAATTCTCAGTGTAACTGAGATAATTTCAGACTGGCTGCTGGAGAAATCCCCAGTTGCAACCTGAATTGTCAGCTGGTCAGCAGGCGTGAAGCAGAACAAATTCAAGAAATGCAAATTAATCAGAGGAATGAAAATAACAAATAGAAAAAACAACTGGATACTTGGATTGTTTGAAGGAAAGGTATATAAATGAAATCTTTAATAAGTTCCTTAGGTCAAAGAACAACCTTGGGCTGGCAGGCGTTTCTTAAGTGACCATTCCTCATATGTGAGTGATACATGTATTTGACCTGGGGGTGGGTTTCATTGCAGCCCCATTCACGCCCACAGGTCCGTACTGGGAGAATGTTAGGGTCACAATATCCCGGGGAGCTTCAAAAGAAACAGTCTTGATTATTTTATACAGGTTTTTTTTAAACCATAAAATAAAGAAAACTTTGCAGTTTTGAGCTGTTTAACATAATGGTCTATACCTCCCACTGCCTCAGTAAAGCAGTCTGCAAAGATTGCACCCATCCGAGACATCCTCCCTTTTCCCCTCTCTCATCAGGCAGAAGATACAAAGGCCTGAAAGCACGTATAACCAGGCAGAAGGACACTGTTATCAGACTATTGAATGATTCTCTAGTATATCAGGATGGATTCTTGACCTCACAATCTACCTCATTATGATTTTACAGGTCACTGTCTACCTGCACGGCACTTCCTCTGTAGCTGTTACACTTTATTCTGCATTCTGTCATTGTTCTACCTTGTTCTACCTCAATGCACTGTGTAATGAACTGATTTGAAGGAACAGTCTGCAAGACAAGCTTTTCACTGTATATCAGTACATGTGACAATAATAAACCAATTTTAATTCCAACTTGCAACATCATTTTAAAGGCATCTAGTTCAATCACTTCACAAGGCAGGAAATGCAACTGCAAATTGTGCACAGCAAGCTCACACAGACAGTAACATAACAGCAATCACAACCAAACAACAATCTCTTCAAAGTTTATTTTTAACATTTTGTGTGTATTGCTCAAGACTTCCAGCACTTGCAGAACCTCTTGTGTCTCAAAAAGTGTTTTAGTTATTTTTTTACTCACGGTAACAGGCTCATCCAGCCCAATGAGCCTACGCCGCCCATGTGACCAATTAAACTACTAACCCGTACACCGAGAGCGGCAGAGGAAACCCACACAGTCATGGGAGAACAAACAAACTCCTGACAGACAGAGGCAATCGGACCCAGGTTGCTGGCAGTGTCAAGCGATGTGCTAACCCCGACACTGCCATGCTGTCCCCTGTGTAGGCTGCGTTTGACTGTCCCTAGTGTGTTGGCAAATGGGAGAACCTTGGGGGAATGTGATGGGAACATGGGGAGAGTATAAGTGGGACACTTGGACTGATAGGAATGCCAGAGAGCCAGCATTCACTCAGTGAGTCTAATGGCCTCCTCAATTTTGTAAGGAGATATGAGAAGAACGCGACGCTCCTGGCAACAGGCCCCTTCTCACTGTCGCTAACTGTTTCTGATAGGGCACTTAATGTTGAACCAGGCTGTGGTCTGGAGTTCAGGCGTCACATTTCCCTTCCTGAAGGATATTCATGAACACAGGAAAGCAGGAGTAGATGACTCGGCCCAACGAGACTGCCCCACCATTCTGTACCATTATGGCTGAGAGGCCCCAGGCTTTGTCTTCTTCTCTGTGGCCGTTTCGGACAGCACCCAATTCCCCGACCTTTCAGACTTTCACCCACCTCCTCTAACAGCTCACGGATCTCACCGATCCAGACTCCACAACCCTTCAGAGTGCGGAATTCAAGTTCAAAGTAAATTTATTATCAAAGTACATACACGTCACCATATACTACCCTGAGATTCATTTTCTTGTGGACTTTTACAGTAGATACAAAAGAACACAATAGAATGAATGAAAACCCTCGCACAACAAGACGGTCAAACAGCCCATGTGTGAAAGAAAACTGCAAATACAAAAAGGAAATAATAATGCATAAATAAGTAATAAATATCAAGAACATGAGAGGACGATTTCTTGAAAGTGAGTCCATAGATTGTGTTGGAGTGAGTGAAGATGTTCCAAGTTATCCTCTCTGGTTCACAGCCTGATGGTCGACCGATTCACCACCTCAGGGAGAAGTTGTTTCTATGCACCTCATTTTGAAATTATCTCCCTTACTCCTGATTTTTTATATAACAATCAGTAATATCACTCTCACTGTGACCGGCTCTAGTCTTTTTTTTTAATTATTGATATACTTTGTTTTAATTCCTTAGCTGCCGGGGCGGTATCCCAAGCCTCGTCCCCAACAACCGCCGACGCCAAACTTCCTTGCATTCGGGGGTCAGATATTTCAAGGTGACTGGAGATCTTGCAAGGGAGCATCAGTTTAACCCGAAACAGGACTGGGAGCTTCAGTTGAACCCGAAACAGGACTGGGAGCATCGGTTTAACCCGGAACAGGGCTGGCAGGCTGTGCGGCAACCCCTCGGGACTGTAGTCCGGAGTCAGACAGAATTGTAAATACATTGGAAGCCATTCTCCGGGGTCTCTAACATTATCTGTCCGACTGTAAGTCACACATGGCCGTGATGAAGGATGTCAGGTCGAAATGTCGACTGCTTATCGCTTTACCAAGATTCTGCCCGACCTGCTGAGTTCCTCCAGCATTTTGTATGCGTTACGCTGGCCCTCCAGTATCTCGTGTGGATACGTTTAAAGGAGTTGTGTCCCGTGCAACTGAATTAATAAGACGACTGATGGAGGGGATTTTGTTCCAAGTTCTCCCGAGGCGCAGACTCTGGGAATGCGTTCGGCTGCCGTGCCGCCGGACTTTGAACAAGTGCTCGGCGCCGCTGGATTGTTCACCCTCGCCCTACAGCCTGACAACTCTTTCCGTCTCTCTACTTACCCATCTGCAGCCGCCGCCCGTGCAACTCCCCGAAGTTTGAGTCATTTTACTCGGCGGGACCCTCTGATTTGCAAAGATGCCGCTGGAAGGGCTTCCTGCGCGGACCTGGGACTCATCTCCACCGCGGCCAGCCAGAAGCCCCGGGAGGAAGGACTCTGCAAAGCCTCTCACGTAACCGATCCAGTCCCCCGGCAACCGTCACTGAGCGACACCACTCTCCCGGCAACGCGGTGCTGGAGTCAATAAAATGCATCTCTCACTCCTTACGCCTCCCCTCTCCCCCCGGGATTTGTCTCACATTGAAACCCAAGCGGGGGAGGGGCACACACACACTCTCTCTCTCTCTCTCTCACACACACACTCTCTCTCTGTCACACACACACACACTCTCTCACACACACACTCACAGTCTCTCACACACAAACACACTCTCTCACACTCACAGTCTCTCTCTCACACACACTCACACTCTCTCTCACACACACACACACTCACACTCTCTCTCACACACACACACACACTCTCTCTCACACACACACACACTCACACTCTCTCTCACACACACACTCACACTCACACACACACTCACTCTCTCTCACACTCACACACTCTCACACATACACACACACACTCTCTCTCACACACACTCACACACTCTCACACACACACTCACAGTCTCTCACACACAAACACACTCTCTCACACTCACAGTCTCTCTCTCACACACACTCACACTCTCTCTCACACACACACTCACACTCTCTCTCACACACACACACACTCACACTCTCTCTCACACACACACACTCTCTCTCACACACACACACACACTCACACTCTCACTCACACTCTCTCTCACACTCACACACTCTCACACATACACACACACACTCTCTCTCACACACACTCACACTCTCTCTCACACACACTCACACACTCTCACACACACACTCACACACTCTCTCTCAGACACACACACATACACTCACACACAGACATACACACACAGACACACACGCTCACTCACACACAGACACACACACACTTTCTCTCTCACACTCACACACATACACTCACACTCTCTCACACACACACTCACACTCTCTCTCACACTCACACACTCTCACACATACACACACACACTCTCTCTCACACACACTCACACACTCTCACACACTCTCACACACACACTCACACACTCTCTCTCAGACACACACACATACACTCACACACAGACATACACACACAGACACACACGCTCACTCACACACAGACACACACACACTTTCTCTCTCACACTCACACACATACACTCACCCTCTCTCACACTCACGCACACATACACACTCTCTCTCTCACTCACACACACTCACACACAGACACACACACACTCACACACACTCACCCTCTCTCTCACTCACACACACACTCTCACACACACTCACACAGAAACACACACACTCACATACTCACACACACAGACTCTTGTACTTGCCTTCACCTGCACCTTGTTCTCGAAGTTCGAAGTACATCTATGTCGCTATATACAACCCTGAGATTCATTTTCTTGTGGGCATTCATAGTAAATACAAGAAACACATTAGAATCAATTAAACTCTCACACACACAAATGCTGGAGGAACTCAGCAGGCCAGGCAGCATCTATGGAAAAAAAGTACAGTCGATATTTCGGGTCAAGCCACACTCAACAGAACCGACAATCAACCAATACGCAAAAGCCAATGAACTACAAATACAAAAAAAAAGGAAAAAATGTAATAACGATAATAAATAAATAAACAATAAATATCGAGGGCATGAGATAAAGAGACCTTGAAAGTGAGTCCAGAGCTTGTGGGAATAGTTTAGTGATGGGGTGAGTGTGTCACGGTGCGGTCCGTGGACTCAGGACTCCAGGTCTTCCAGCTGCCCCTTGTTTGAGTTAATCATTGGCACCGGATTCCCATCTTGTGGCTTGGAATATAAGTAGCCTTGGGGTTGAGTATGGGCTGCTGGTTTGTTTTGTCAAGATCTCCTGGGAGCAACCTGCTGGTGGAAGGCTAGAGCGGCCATTTGCCATCTTTAGGCCGCGTTGGGGAACCATCCCTTCATGGAGCCTTGCTGTCAGTAGTCGGAGCCGTCTTTGCAGTATGGATTCGGCTGTTTCCCAGGCCAGCTGAGTGGCTGCCAGGCACTCTGAGCTAGGTAGGGATCTGGCCGTTTCCGTAGCCAGCTGAGGTTGCTGGCCGAACTGAGACTCGGAGCTACCCCGGAGCAGAGATTGAACTGTCTGTTGTTCTTTGGTGTTTGTCTCTTCTTGTCCTCACCTCCGTGGGGTAGCCAGGCCGTTTGGCTGTTGCCCTGCAGGGGTCTTTGTCTTGTTCTTGCCGCCGTGGGTAAGTCAGGCCGTTCTACCATTGTCCTGTGGGGGGAGTTGTCTTGTCTTTGCCTCTGGTAGGTAAATTCTGCTGTTACCTGATGAATGGTCCTGTCCCACCTTGGTATAGAGAAGTTGAGTCCCAGCTTGTCTAAGTACAAGTCCCGGCTCTGTCTATGTACTGTCCTGTCTCATGCTGGTGTCGTGTCAAAGATGAGTCCTGGCTTTTCGAAGGATAAGTCCCAGCCCTATGTTCCCATTCTGTCTCCGAGTTCCAGCTTCCGAGTTACCAGCCTCCACAAGCTCAGGATCCCAGGCCAAGCTCCAAGAACCCAAGCCTCGAGGATCCCAAGCCAAGCTCCAAGAACCCAAGCCTGAAGTCCCCAGCCTCAAGCCTCAAGAGCAAAGATCCCAGCCTGTCTCCAAGCTCAGGCCTCCAGACCCCAGCCACGTACTGTCCTGAAGTCATGTCCTTGCCTGGTTCTGTGGTCCGAGCCCGAGGCAAGACCCAGGTTCTGGGTCCTGGTCTAGTCTCGGGCTCTAAGTCGAAGCTTTGTCTCCTAGTCCATGGTTTCTTGTCCTGGTCCCGCTTTCCCTAGCCCAAGTCTGCGTTCTTGTCTCTGCTACTGGTCTGAATTCTGTCACGTCCCTACTCTAGTCATGTCCTGTTCCTTGTACTTCAGTGTCTGTGTCTCGCATTTGGGTCTGTTCCCAGCACCCCATTGTGACAGATGACGTACCCACTCTAGTTCAAGAGTCTGATGGTTGAGGGTAATAAATATTCCAGAACCTGTTGGATCCTGTACCTCCCTCCCGATGGCATTAGCGAGCAGAATGCACGGCCTGGATGGCGGGGGTCTTTGCTGACGGATGCTGCTCATTTGCGACAGCGCTCTTTGTAGACGTGCGCATTGGTTGGCACATTACTCAAAGGTGATGCTTTGATACTGGAGGCGTTGCACCATCGCGGGAGCTCCAGTTAAAACCGCCACGTGTTCTCTGCTCCATCTGGAGAGTCCTCGCCACCGGGGATTTGGGTATTGCTGGTCAGGCCAGAACCTAACTGTCCCTGGAAAGCTGGGGAAGAGCCTATAATCCTGAAGGAGTTGCCACACCAGGGAGTTCCGGGATTGCTGCGGCGTCAGCGTCTCTGAGTACTGTATCTATGCTGGGCCCAACCTTAGTGCGATTATAAAGAAGGCACAACAGCGGCTGTATTTCATTAGAGTTTAAGGGGATTTAGTTTGTCACCGAAGGCTCTCGCTCATTTCTACAGATGTGAGAGCATTCTAACTGGTTGCATCACAGCCTGGTATGGAGGGGCCACTGCACAGGATCGGAAAAAGCTGCAGAAAGTTGTAAACTCAGCCAGCTCCATCGTGGGCACCAGCCTCCCCAGTATCGGGGACATCTTCAAAAGGCGGCACCGTCAATAAGGACACCCCCGTCCCACCATCATCCAGAACATGCCCTCTCCTCATTGCTACCACTGGTATCGGAACCTGAAGAGAGACGGTCAGCATTTCAGGAACAGTTTCTCTCTTCTCTTTCTCTCTTCTCTTCCCCCCCCCCCCGGGGCCATCGAACTAATGAATCCACGAACTATCAATATTTGTGCCCTCTTTTGTACTTAGTTTGATACATATTTCTTACTGTAATTTGGTTTTAAAAATATGTATTGTATTGCTGCCGCAAAACAGCAACTTTCAGACATGTCGGTGAAATTAAACCAGATTCTGATATTACTCATGAAGTGATTTATTGCTCTGTAAAGTGCATCAATTTCTCTAACTTCTCCCCCCACCTCGTCTGTTTTTCCATTCCCCATTCAGATTTTGTTCTCACCCCATTCTCCTCGCCTGCCCATGACCTCAGTCTGATGCACCTCCTCCTCTTTTCCCCATGAACAACTGCCCTTTCCTCCTCCTTCAGCCCTTTAACCTCTTTGACCTATCCCCTTCCCTTCTTCATGCTTCAGCACCCACCCACCTTTTCCCATACCTACCAACCCACCATTTTATTCTGGCTACTTTCTGCCTCTACTTTTCCAGTCTTGATGGAGGTCTTGGCCAGAAACATTGACTGTTAATTCCCTCCCAAGATATTCAGTCATTGTTGACTCCCTCACTGTAGCCAATGAGTGCTGTGCCTTATACTAAATAGCAAAACAGTAAGACTCTTCCCACCACTCCAATTGCTCTCCCAAATAATCATACTCCATGATATACTGGAATGTGCAGATTGCTTTCACCCCTCCAATGGAGATGGGAAAAGAGGAGGCATTCACCTGTGAGTCAGCTGGGGTGATATACTGCGTCTGGTGCTCCCGGTGCGGCCTTCTATAGATTGACAGACTGGGACTGGGAGATCATTTTGCTGAACACCTACGCTCTGTCCACCAGAGAAAGCAGGATCTCCCAATGGCCACACATTTTAATTCCACGTCCCATTCCCATTCTGATATGTCTATCCATGGCCTCCTCTACTGTAAAGATGAAGCCACATTCAGGTTGGAGGAACAACACCTTATATTTTGTCTGAGTAGCCTCCAACCTGATGGCATAAACGTTGACTTTTCTAACTTCTGTTAATGCCCCACCTCCCCCTCGTACCCCATCTGTTATTTATTCATATATACACACATTCTTTCTCTGTCTCCTTTTTCTCCCTCTGTTCCTCTCACTATACCCCTTGCCCATCCTCTGGGTTCCCACCCCCTTTTCCTTCTCCCTGGGCTTCCTGTCCCATGACCCTCTCATATCCCTTTTGCCTATCAACTATTCAGCTCTTGGCTCTATCCCTCCCCCTCCTCTCTTCTCCTATCATTTTGGATCTTCCCCCTCCCCCTCTCAAATCTCTTACTAGCTCTTCCTTTAGTTAGTCCTGATGAAGGGTCTCGGCCCAAAACATCGACTGTACCTCTTCCTAGAGATGCTGCCTGGCCTGCTGCGTTCACCAGCAACTTTCATGTGCGTTGCTTGAATTTCCAGCATCTGCAGATTTCTTCGTGTTCACCATTAATAATAACTGGATCAGCCAAGCTACAAGCTCAGGAGTGAGTCAGCCCGTGGAGTGGCTGACTAGGTATAGTATCCACTATATGTGGAAATCCATTTGTGTTTACCAGCGAAGACCTTTGACATCAGCCAGACCAGTTTTTTTTAATAAAACAGTACCTGAATAAATAGCTTCTCCCTATTCTTCTACCTACCGGCACTGAAATCACATGCTTCCCAATTGACTCCTGCCTCCAATGTCTCCATTAACCTGCTCTCCACTCATACACCAAATAACTACTAAACTTCTCTTTCTGACTGGCTTACCTGACTGTAACTAATAGTAACCAGCTGATATAAACCAACACTTGTCTAAACCTCAGTCTTACAGCCAAATTATTTCAAAAAAAGCGATCACTGTTGCAATGGAGAGGATCAGGTGAAATGAATACTATTGACAGGTGTGTCAATAACTAGGGAATGTAGATTGAAAGTGGTTGGATAAAGAGCAGGGTTTGAGAGGTTTGTGATGATGTGGAAGGACAGGAATCATATTCACGGCAGTGAGGGATAGCAAAATCTTTAAAAGGAGTGTCCATGCATACTGAGGGATGAAAGCCGTAGGGTTTGGCCAGTAAGAGATGATCCAAGAATGGGATGTAATTACTAATGCCAGCGTCAACAAGTCTGGTTTAAAAATATGCTTCCCACTGTAGACTGCATTTGATACACAGTCTTTCAGTTCCAGAGTTTCTGAAAATCAGGTATCTATTTCAATTCTTCATAAATGTCTGTCAAATTCATTACATTGATTCACAGTATGATTGACAGTGCACTGCTGAAAAGAGCAGGAAGTTTTAAGTCCAAAATTTCACTATCCTCGAGTTAACCACAGCAAGTAGACATGCAACTTTTATGGAGAAATCACAGGAACATAGTAAAGGTTCAGCAAGAGGTAATTCAGCTGCAAAGATCTCAATTACTAAACATCCCAGTTTTTGCCCTCTCAATGTAATGGGTGCCAGCTCTCACTGGGATAAAACTTTCATAAACAAGAGACTGTTGCAGGCATGGGAATTAGGATACGGAGTGTCTCCAAGATACTCTATCTTGGGACCATCAGATAAAAGTCCACTGCTATCATGGAGTAAAGCAATACCTGATGTTACTCAGCTCAAGAACCCTATGCCAGATTGTTGGAAAAGCACTCCTCTCCTTTGCTTTTTCCCCACTGTCTTTGTAACTTTTCATAGTCATACTTTATTGATCCTGGGGGAAATTGGTTTTCATTACAGTTGCACCATAAATAATTAAATAGTAATAATAAAACCATAAATAGTTAAATAGTAACATGTAGATTATGCCAGGAAATAAGTCCAGGACCAGCCTATTGGCTCAGGGTGTCTGACCCTCCAAGGGAGGAGTTGTAAAGTTTGATGGCCACAGGCAGAAATGACTTCCTATGACGCTCTGTGTTGCGTTTCAGTGGGATGAGTCTCTGGCTGAATGTACTCCTGTGCCCACCCAGTACATTATGTAGTGGATGGGAGACATTGTCCAAGATGGCATACAACTTGGACAGCATTCTCTTTTCAGACACCACCGTCAGAGAGTCCAGTTCCATCCCCACAACATCACTGGCCTTACGAATGAGTTTGTTGATTCTGTTGGTGTCTGCTACCCTCGGCCTGCTGCCCCAGCACGCAACAGCAAACATGATCGCACTGGCCACCACAGAATCGTAGAACATCCTCAGCATCGTCCAGCAGATGTTAAAGGACCTCAGTCTCCTCAGGAGATAGAGATGGCTCTGACCCTTCTTGTAGACAGCCTCAGTGTTCTTTGACCAGTCCAGTTTATTGTCAATTCGCATCCCCAGGATTTGTAATCCTCCACCATGTCCACACTGACCCCCTGGATGGAAACAGGGGTCACCGGTACCTTAGCTCTCCTCAGGTCTACCACCAGCTCCTTAGTCTTTTTCACATTAAGCTGCAGATAATTCTGCTCACACCATGTGACAAAGTTTCCTACCGTAGCCCTGTACTCAGCCTCATCTCCCTTGCTGACGCATCCAACTATGGCAGAGTCATCCGAAAACTTCTGAAGATGACAAGACTCTGTGCAGTAGTTGAAGTCCGAGGTGTAAATGGTGAAGAGAAAGGGAGACAAGACAGTCCCCTGTGGAGCCCCAGTGCTGCTGATCACTCTGTCGGACACACAGTGTTGCAAGCACACGTACTGTGGTCTGCCAGTCAGAATCCATGACACCAGGGAAGCATCCACCTGCATCGCTGTCAGCTTCTCCCCCAGCAGAGCAGGTGAAGAAGGTTTGGAAATTAAACTTGCGTACCATTCATTCAGCTTGCACAAAATACAAGCTGAGTTACCCACTTACACACTCAATCCCACATATCATGCGGTTCAAACATCTACTGAACTTGAAAATATTCAAAGCAACACACACAAAATAGCAGAGGAACTCCGCAGGTCAGGCAGCATCCAAGGAAAAGAACAAATAGTCACTGTTTCAGGACTGAAACGTTGCCTGTTCATTTCCATGGATTCTGCCTGACGGGTTGAGTTCTGGGGTGGGGTGCGTGTGCGCGCGCATGTGTTACTTCGGGCTTCCAGCGTGTGCAGAATTTTGAGTTTCTGAAAATATTCAGCTCTCTGGGGGAATGAATTCGAAGAATTTACACCCTCAAATTAATCTGAAATGGTCAACCCTTTAGCAAATCTAATCCATCCCAGGTTTTACAGTTGAATCACATTTTCTCACTTTGGTTGCGTCACAACTCAGCGGATTTCACTCATTGAAGATCCACTGCTATGAAGAATCTGCTGCAGAAACATTCCTCAAGCTTTCTCCAGTTACAACTCTTCCTGTCAACCTGCTTCCCTATATTGCATTTTGCTAGATGGGAATCAGCAGCAAGAATCTTTTATGTACATATACAACACAGTAACAAGCCCTTCCAGTACAACGAGCCCACACTGCCTAATTACACCCATGTAACCTATTATCCTACTAACCCCTATATCTGCAATGTGGGAGGAAACTGGAGCACCTGCAGGAAAACCATATTATCACAGGGAGAACATGCAAACTCCTTACAGACAGCAGAGGGAATTGAACCTAGGTCACTGGCGCTGTAATAACTGCTACTGTACCACTCCCTTAACTCTTGTTTAACCCCTTTCCTCCCTAATGTAGTCAAGTGTGGAATCCATATCACTACTGTGAGATCAGCGAACTTTACAGGCGGCAGGGTCACATAGTGGTGATGCTATTGTAGCGCTATCAACCCAGGTTTCAATTCCCACCGCTGTCTGTAAGGAGTTTGTACATTTTCTGTGTCTGCGCGTTTCCTCACAATTCCAAATTTGTTTGGGTTAGGAGGATAGTTGGTGACATGGGCTTGTTGGGCCAGAAGGATCTTGTTAGCTTGCTGTGTCCTAAATAAAGGTAAAATAAAATCAGTGCAAGCTGCAGCTGAGAGAACTTTACCAGGTGCTGCAAACTGGAAAGAGAAACAGCCACTGTAGACAAATGTGTAGCCCCTTGGTAATTTGAAAATTTTCAACTTGGACATTATTTCTTCTTCACTACCAGATCCTCGAAATTCACACCCAATAGCTCCCTCAGACTGTAGCAGATGAATGACTCAGACATACAGCCCAAAGAGTCAGAGATCCAGTCCTAGGTTAAATCTTGATCTCGGGTGCTGTCAGAAGATTGGCTGCTGGTGACTAGTGGTGTTCTACAGGCCTTATATTGGGTTTGCTACTTTTCATGTAATATATTAAAGATCTGGATGATTGAATTGACGGTTTTGTGGATGATACAAAGACAGACGGAGGGGAAGGTAGTGTTGAAGAACCAGGGAGCCTGCAGAAGGACTTAGGCAGACTAGAAAGGGCAAAGTGGCAGTTGAAATACAGTGTAGGGAAGTGTATAGCCATACGCTTTTGGTAGAAGGAATAAATACAGACTATTTTATAAATGGGGAGCAAGTTCACAAACTGGACATACAAATGGATTTGGGAGTTCTAGTGCAGAATTCCCTTCAAGTTAACTTGCAAATTAAGTTAGTAGTAAGGAAGGCAAGTGCAATGTTAGCATTCATTTTGGGAGGACTAGAATATAAAGCAAGGATGTAATGCTGAGGCTTAACAAGGCATTGGTCACACACGAAGTATTGTGAGCAGTTTTGGGCCCCCTATCTAAGAAAAGTGCTGACCTTGGAGACGGTCCAGAAGAGGTTCATTTAGGTGATCCTGGAAATTAAGAGGTTAATACATGAGAGGTATTTGTTGGCTCACTGGAGTTCAGAAGAACGGGGAGGTGGGTGGGGGAAAATTGCACTGAAACCAACTAATAGTGAAAGGACTGGGAACAGTGGATGTGGAAAGGGTGTTTCCAACAGTGGGAGTGTTTAGGACCAGAAGGCACAGCCTCAGAATACAAGGATAACACTGTGCAAGAGATGAGGAGGAATTCCTTTAGCCAGAGGGGTGGTGAAACACCAACCCCAACAGATATGTTATCCAACATGTAATTCTCCGTAACTTCCGTCACCTCCAACGGGATCCCACCACTAAGCACATCTTTCCCTCCCCCCTCTCTGCTTTCCGCAGGGATTGCTCCCTATGCGACTCCCTTGTCCATTCATCCCCCCGATCTCCCTCCTGGCACTTATCCTTGTAAGTGGAAGAAGTGCTACATATGCCCTTACACTTCCTCCCTTACCACCATTCAGGGCCCCAAACAGTCCTTCCAGGTGAGGCGACACTTCACCTGTGAGTCGGCTGGGGTGATATACTGCGCCCGGTGCTCCCGATGTGGCCTTCTATATATTGGCGAGACCCGACGCAGACTGGGAGACCGCTTTGCTGAACACCTACGCTCTGCCCACCAGAGAAAGCAGGATCTCCCAGTGGATTTTAATTCCACATCCCATTCCCATATGTCTATCCACGGCCTCCTCTACTGTAAAAATGAAGCCACACTGAGATTGGAGGAACAACACCTTATATTCCGTCTGGGTAGCCTCCAACCTGATGGCATGAACACTGACTTCTCTAACTTCCGCTAATGCCCCACCTCCCCCTCATACCCCATCCATTATTTATTTATACACACACATTCTTTCTCTCTCTGACTATACCCCTTGCCCATCCTCTGGGATTTTCCCCCCTCCCCCTCTTCTTTATCCCTGGGCCTCCTGTCCCATGATCCCCTCATATCCCTTTTGCCAATCACCTGTCCAGCTCTTGGCTCCATCCCTCCCCCTCCTGTCTTCTCCTATCATTTTGGATCTACCCCTCTCCCCTCCCACTTTCAAATCTCTCACCATCTCTTCTTTCAGTTAGTCCTGACGAAGGGTCTTGGCCCAAAACGTCGACTGTACCTCTTCCTAGAGATGCTGCCTGGCCTGCTGCGTTCACCAGCAACTTTTTTGTGTGTTGCTTGAAATTCCAGCATCTGCAGATTTCCTCGTGTTTGCCCTAACAGATTCGCTGGTTCCCCTTCATCTACTACTAATATTACTTCAAATAAATTGTTTAAGAATGAATTTGATTTTGCTTGATGTTACATCTTAGTTAAGGCCACAGGATATCAATAACACAATTGATTCCTCTGATACTGGAAACCTTGAGCAACACACACAAAATGCTGGAGGAACTTAGCAAGTTACAGCAGGACATTTTCTGTGTGCAGCTTCCCAGTCTGTTTGACGAAAGCCAGAGATTTATCAAAAATGTGCAGCAAGATTTCCTCACAGCAACAGCACGGCAAGCTTCTTTCACAATGCTCCAAACAGAAAATGGTAGAAAGATTCAGGCATCACCAGAGAGAGAAGTATTTATTCATTTCTCCAAATATCCATCCTTTCAGTCCACCTCACATTTCCAGCATCCGCAGTGGTTAGTACTGACTCCGTTAGTTCTTGCATGCTGTGAATCCAACTACAGGTGCACAAAGACAAGTGTACAATGGACAAAGTCCAGTTCCTCTCATGTTTTATTGAGTATTTGTAACTGTGTTTTGCTCCTATAAAAGTGCGATTGTGACGTAAGAAAATCAAATACCCACCAAGTTCAAGCGATACTATTGGCAGCAGGAGACACAGCAGTCTGATCCCGTCAGGAATGCTGGGTCTTTTACAGAACGGGGCATGGTTAAATCCAATGGATACAAGGGAATCTAGTTAAATGCACATCTAGATTATCATCAAAAGGCCCCTGAATGAGGGAGGCACACCTAAACTCCAGAATCTAGTTAAATGTACTTCTAGATTATCAAGTGGCCCCTGAATGAGGGGAGTCACAACGGGAACACCTGACAACTTCAGCAAATATAATGTGGTTCTTGTACAAATGGTACCAAAGTTGATTGGTATACCTTTAATTTGTCATCTTATGCTACATCCACCACTATCAACCATCTTGAGGCTCTGTATTTAGTGTCCTGAAGGTCAAAGCAGTTTCATCAGACACTCTCTTTAGAAAGGACGGAGATAAAGTTGCCCTGCTGGAAGTTAAGACACTAACACTTCAGTCCTGTATCGGATCAGTGCAACAAAACATTCCTTCAGAAAATTTGTCAATTAATTTCAGTAAACTATCTGCACTCAGATATCTTTTCATTTTCTTCCAGCAGAACATGATTTTCTTTTTAATATCACTGGTTCAAAGCACAACTTAATTATGCCAGAATTTTTTTTCTGTTGGAAATTTCTATTGGACTCTTTCCTAGCTTCAAACTACGGAATTCATAATTTTTCAATTGCTAATTATTCCTACTGCCTTACAATTTGTTTAAAAAGTGATTATTTCCAAGAGCAGCAAATTAACCTTAAAAAACTTTCGGAAGTAGGACTTACTCTTATCATTTTGCAAAACTATCATAGAGCTCACATTGTGAATCAGAACACAGCAAGGAACGTTGAAATATGTAAAAAATGATGAAAATACCCAGCATATCCTTCAGAATCCAAAAACCACAAATGTTTTAGTTTTACTGGAGGTGGTAGAGAAAACTCAGAATGCTGATGTGTATTTGTGCATCCAGATCTGCTGTGTATTTACAGCATTTTTATTTGTTAACATTGCTGATCAGGTCTTGTACTGGGCTGTAAACATTGCGACAAGCACATCACACACAGCAGCTCAGCCGTACGTGAGGAGACCTGACGTCACCCAGCACCTTCAGCTCTGAATATGCAGCACAACCACAGATTATTGCACAAATACCCAGGGAGATGCTGACGAATGAAGCTGAGGCCTTGAATGTTCCAGTGCTGGTCCAAACACCAGAACCCAAGTCCTGAACAATGTGAGAACAGAAAATCAACTGGCCTGAGATTTACATGGCAAAATGCAGCAGGAACGTGTAGACACTGGTTTACACAAGCTTAGCTTCAGTCCATGTCAAGTTCATCTGTAACAGGGAAAGTATTTTCAAAGAACAGATTATCCTACCACTCCCCTTCCCCCCCCCCCACCAAGTTTTGAATGGGAGAGACCTTGAGGAGAAATTCATTGTCAGTCTTCTCAGGAATGCATTACACAAGTTAGATCAGTTCAGGTGTACAGGTGTGCACACTGAGCAATTGTAAGTGTGCACACTATTCTAATACCGTGCACACAACTAACAGTTTCACACTTGCCTACTCTGTTTCTGCACACGAGCTTTTGCATACAGAGACAGATGTAAACTGAACACTTCCAGATTCACCACAGCTCTAGTCCTTGCTTTTGGAGTTATGAATTTACAATCATGTCCAGCTTGCCGATTAAAGTCATGAAGTGACATACACTGTAGTGGTAAACGCATAAACTGCATGTAGAATTTCTACATAAAGTGCATTGGTTGGTGTGGCTCTGCTTTCACTATACAAGCAACTTGAAATTCACCAATCCAATTCAAATTCAGGGTTGTTCTGTTACACATTTTCCAGCTTTGAGTCTGCCCTTCCCCAACACCCTTCCCATCAACATCTTGGGGTTTATGAATCCAAGAGCCATGGTTCATATTGCTAATTGGCTGCTATCTTACAACTCCTAGCTCCAGGTGAGGAAGTACTGTTGGGAATTCACTCAAACCATCCGAATGCGGAAGGTGGAGATCTCCATTGGTTTCAGGAAGACAAGACTGTTGTTGAAGGGCTTGGCAGGATACAGGAGAGTCAGCGACATTGGCTGCACATTCACGACATCCAGGCCCTGAAACATGGTCCCCACTGATAACTGCAACAGAAAAGCATGAGACGGGTTAGGCTGTAAACAAGGGTTAGAGCATAGATTACAAAGCATACTACAGGTCCTTCGGCTCACGATATTGTGCTGACCCTTAACCTACTCCAAGATCAATCTAACCCTTCCCTCACACAGAACCCTCTATTTTCTTTCATCTATGTGCCTATCTCTTAAATTTAAATTCCAAAAAATTAAAAGCAGTGACTAATTTGTAGAAAAAATTTTTGGACATTTAAGAGCCTCATTAATTTCTCTAATGTATGTACCTCTATCACCACCACTCCTGGTATCACAAACAAGAGAAAATCTGCAGATGCTGGAAATCCAAACAACACATACAAAATGCTGGAGGAACTCAGAGGTCAGATAGCATCTATGGAAAAGAGTACAATTGACATTTTGGGCCAAGACCTTTCAGCAGGACTGGAGAAAATAAGAAGAGGGGTAGAGTTAGAAAGTGGCAGGAGGGGGGTGGGAGAGATACAAGGTGATAGGTGAAATCGGGAGGGGGAGGGGTGAAGTAAAGAGCTGGGAAGTTGACTGGTGGAAGAGATACAGGGCTGGAGAAGGGGGAGTCTGAACAGAAGGCCATAGCAGCATGAAAAGGGGGGAGGAGCACCAGAGGGAGGCGATGGGCAGGCAAGAAGATAAGGTGAAAGAGGGAAAAGGGGACTGGGAATGGTGAAGGGGGCGGGGTGGGGGGGGGCATTACAGGAAGTTCATGAAATCAATGTTCATGCCATCAGGCTGGAGGCTACCTAGACGGAATATAAGGATCTCCCAGTGGTCATACATTTTAATTCCACATCTCATTCTGATATGTCTATCCACAGCCTCCTCTACTGTCAAGATGAAGCCACGCTGAGGTTGGAGGAACAACACCTTATATTCCATCTGGGTAGCCTCCAACCTGATGGCATGAACATTGACTTCTCTAACTTCCACTAATGCCCACCTCCCCCTCGTACCCCATCCCTTATTTATTTATATACTTTTCCTTCTCCCTGGGCCTCCCGTCCCATGATCCCCTCATATCCCTTTTGCCAATCACCTGTCCAGCTCTTGGCTCCATCCCTCCCCCTCCTGTCTTCTATCATTTTGGATGTCCTCCTCCCCCTCCCACTTACAAATCTCTTACTAGCTCTTCCTTCAGTTAGTCCTGACGAAGGGTCTTGGCCCGAAGCATCGACTGTACCTCTTCCTAGAGATGCTGCCTGGCCTGCTGCGTTCACCAGCAATCCTTATGCGTGTTGCAGAATATAAGGTGTTGTTTCTCCAACCTGAGTGTAGCCTCATCACGATCGTACAGGAGGCAATGGATAGACATATTTGGAATGGGAATGGGAAGTGGAATTAAAATGGGTGGCCACTGGAAGATCCCGCTCCACCCTCAACACTGCCTTCAACTGCTTCTCTTCATGTCATGCATTATCTGCTAATACCCTATCCTCCTGCCAGTTAACAGACTATCTACAGGGGTCAATCATCTGTCCCATACCTTGCCATGTGTGGTCGTACAATTGAAGCCCAGGCTCTTGGCCTCAAGCCCACAGTCAAAGCCTTTGCGATGAAGGATCAGAGCAGCTTCTAACCCTGGGGCTGAAACCACCTGCAGCAAAAAATAAATGAGACAGTGAGAGGGGAGGGGTGCTCGTAAATTGGGGTAAATACAAGCAAGAGACAGAAGAAGAGAGAGAGGAACAAGCATACGCACCTACAGTGTGAGGGAAATGAGAGAGAGAGAGAGCTGCAAGTGAGACACGGAAGGCGTGAGTCAGAGACAGACAAAGGGTGGGAAGAGAAAGTGTGAGTGGATGAGTGATATTGATGTGGGACCTGCACCCACTATGATATGCCATTACAATTCCAAATCATGTCCACATTAGGTAGCATGGTAGCATATCAGTTCGCACAATCACTGTACAGCAATCATTATTTGAGGTTTGATTCCTGCCGCTGTCGTAAGGAGTTTGTACATTCTCTCCGTGACCACAATGGTTTCCCCTGGGTGCTTCAGTTTCCTCCCACATTTCAAAGATGGGTTAGGGTTAGTATGGTGTGGGCATGCCATGTTGGCACTGGGAGAGAAGTGACACTTGCGGGCTGCCCCCAGCACAATCCCTGCTGATTTGATGCAAGCCATGCATTTCACGGTATGTTTTGATGTACTTGTGATAAATAAGTAAAGCTAGCCTCCAGTGTAAGAGCAATGGCTGGAGACCAATAGCAGCACCCACATTCAATTTGCCCAGTGGACAGTAATGCCTGTCTCGTCATCTACAGCACCTTCATGAAGGAGATACAGGAGCATCAGGACTAGTCTGCCAGACTGGGGAACAGTTTCTTCCCTCAGGCTGTGAGCATAATGAATACCCTGCCGTCACCGAGGTCTCATCATGAGGACAGTGAGCTGTCTACATATATTTTGTATTATATTTTATTAAATTATTTCTGGTAATATTTTGGTTTATGTGCTACATATGATACATATTTTGTGGTCCAGGAGAATGCTGTTTCGCTTCGAACGTTCTTCAGATTACAATAAACTTGAATTTCTGTTGGATGCCGCTCAATCCCATAGCTAATGCTTTTATTTGTGAAATCTGTATATTGCCAGCAAAGCTAGCATTTATTCAAGGTGGTCAACAGCCAATTTGCTTCAGCCACTGCTGTTCATATGATAAGGATTCTGTTAGTACTGCTTTTGACCCCTCTCTTCTATGCAGAGAGGAAAGCCTCACCGAGCTTGAGATGGTCTCAGGAAGGCAAAGTGGGAAGAACATAGTGAAAAACCACAGCAGCGGCAATACTTCATTAGTAGTTTGAGGAGACTTGGTGTGTCACCAAAGACTCTCACAAATTCCTACAGCTGTATCCTAACCTCTGAATGAATGGTCACCGCACAGGATGAAAAAAAGCCAAAGAAAGTTGCAAACTTAGCCAGCTACTTCAAGGGCACTAGCCTCCCCAGCATCAAGGATATCTTCAAAAGGCAATGCTGCAAAAAGACGGCATCCATAATTGAGAACCCTCATCACCCAGGTCCTGCCCACTTCTCATTGCTACCATCAAGGAGGAGGTACCTTTTCAATTTCACTTACTTACTTATTTAATTTAACATATATTTGTTTTTGCAATTGACAGTACTTTTATTATATATTGTAATGTACTGCTGCTGCAAAACAACACATTTCACGACATATGCCAGTGATATAAAACCCGATTCTGATTCCTTATGGTTACAGAGGGACGTGTTGAATCAGACAGGCAAGGGAGCAGCAAGTGTGGCCAGTGACCGTTCCTCACCTCAGACTGCAGAGTTCTGATATTCAGCAGGTGGAAGTCGCATGGTACAGCGGCAGAGAGTGCGTGCCAGGTTCGGATGGGCGGGATTTTCTGCGGCTGGGGTGTCACAGGCATCACCAGCATCTCATGGTTCACCAGCATCGAGGTTGTGTGACTGAGCAGCGAGGGGAAGTTCACTGGCCTGCTGTCCTGTACCTGCAGAAAACAGAAATCAACACGGGGGTGGGACAGGAAGCCTGCACTGGGCCCGGTTAATCTGGAACAAGGGTTGGCGATAGCATGAACCAAGCAATTTAACTGCTCCAAATTCTCTGATCCCCAAATCCACCCTTGCCTACACAAATGCCTGTTAGATTATTGTCATGTACACAAGTACACTGAGGTACGGGTACAATGAAAAACTTGGTTGCAGAACAGCACAGATAAGGAGGCACAGACAACACCCAAACTATATGAAGACTGCACAAAACAAGAGAGTAGTGCATTACAGGGTCACCAATTCTTGCAGGTTTTGTCTGCCGAGGGCATGCAATTACAATATACCCCCCCCCCCACACAACCCGAATCAAGACCTGATCAATTCCCACATCTGTAAACTACTTAATCTGAGAGAGGCTTGAACTATCTGCCTGTAAGAGACCTGCACTTTCAAAACCAATCAGATTCAACCAAGATCAACCAACACGCCAAAGAGGCAGAAAGGAAGGAAGAAATTGCCTTGACTCTGCTGTTAACTTAATGAAAACATCATGAAAAGGACATTCAGCACCACCATTTATTTAATGAAGAATCCTCGTTCTCCTCAATATCCCACTCCTAAGTGCCAAATTCCTTAGGGATCAAAGTCTATTGGTCTCAGATTTGAATACACTTGAGAGTTAGAGAATCTCTAAAGCTGACAGAAATCTTAGACGGATCACAGCTGGTGATGTTTAGACATTATAATTCTTTAAAATACAGTAAATGGCGGCTGAGCCAGGCATGGTTCTGGCTTTGTTCAATATCCCCGTGCTGTTCCAGGAAGGAGACAAGGATATGCCCACTCTCTGACTGAATTCATTACCCTCACACTGAAGGCTGAAATGACCATGACCAACAAACACATCAGAGGTCTAACCAGAGACTATTGAGACTGCAACCATCAGACTCACATCTCTCACAAGCTGTGAAATCCAGGCGATTTCCAGTTTTACTGGTCCACACTGACCCCTGCAGACAGTACAGCAGTAAACTGATACAGTGTGATGATCATTGCTAACAATTGCTGTTTCTCATCAGCAGGCATCTACACTTGGCACAGGACTGTCCTGAGTCAGGCCCCGAGGCATGCATGCACGTATCCATGGTGTCTCAGATCTCAACTCTGTGCAGTCACAACGTGCCATCACAGACACTGCTCCATCCCTCCCACTGCTCTTCACTCGAGAGGGAGAGATAAGCACCACTGATGTGGCTCATTACAGACCCTTCTCTCCTGAGTGAACATAATTCAAGACAAGGCAACAGCATTTCTCCACAATGGAGGGAAAGAAACAGTCTATATTTTGGGCAGAGACCCTTCATCAGGATTGCAAAAGAAAGGGAAGAAGTCAGTATAAGATTGGTGAGGGGAAGTAGCACAAGCTGGCAGATGATAGGTGAAGCTAGATGAGACGGAAGGTGGGTAGGGAAGGGAGGGATGAAGTGAGAAGCTGGGAGATGATTGTTTGAAGAGGAAAATTGTTGTAAAAGGAATCTCTTCAGGTTCTAACCTGACAGTTTGGACATCCAGAGCAATACACACAAAATGCTGGAGGAACTCGGGTCAGGCAGCACCTACAGAAATGAATTGAGCAGTCGACGTTTTGGGCCAAAATCCTTCATCCACACTGGAAAAGGGAAAGATGCCAGAGTAAAAATCTGGGAAGAGGGGAAAAAGGACAAGCTAGAAGGTGATAGGTGAAGAAAGAGTGAAGTAAGAGGCTAGGAGATGACAGGTGGAAGACGCAAAGGGCTGGAGAAGAAGAAATCTGTTAGGAGAGGAGAGTGGGACCATGGGAAAAAGGGAAGGGGGAAATGAAAGGCTGATGAGAGGAGGTGGTAAGAAGCAGAAGAGGAGGGATGGGGGAGGAGAAAACAGAATTTTACTGGAATGAGAAATCAATGTTCATGTCATCAGGTTGGAGGGTAGCTAGATGGAATATGAGGTGTTGTTCCTCCACCCTGAGAGTGGCCTCACTGTGGCAGAAAAGGCAGGTATGTCGGAACAGGAATTTGGATAGGAATTAAAACGGCTGGCCACAAGGATATGGTGCTTATTGCGTATGGAATGGAGGTGCTTGATGAAGCAATCCCCGAGTTTACGTCAGGGGTCACCGATGTGGAGCAGGCCATATTGGGAACACTGGATACAGTGAACAATCGTTAGCAGAACCCACAAACAGTCAGCACAAGTCAGTGGAGAATGGTGAGGCATTAGAACACTGACCGATCTCACCCACTAATACAGAGGAAAAGGTGAACTGCTAGTCAGCAACTGGGATATGAACACAGACAGGCAGCTATGAGCTATACTGCACAGGCAGCTACAGGTGACAGCACTGTGGAGGTCAAAGTTAATGAACAAACTACACTTTGACCAAGCCTGCGCTCTACAAGGTTACCTCGTGGGCGCTGCTCCAGGAAAAGATGAAGGCTACGAATGCCTTTAACATGGAGTGCAGCCTTGCCAGTAAGCCAATGGACTAAAGAGGAGCAACGGGAATGAAGAAAATGGTGAACATGTAGGAAAGTAGTACAGTAAATGGCAAGCCCTGCCCATCACACTCCAGAGACAGTATTAATTAGACACACTCATACACAAAACCATCGACTCCCCTCTTCAGCCTGTCAGATGGGCAATCTGCAGATTCCTATGACCACGAGTCTGCACTCCAGGTCTGAGAGTCTGGGCCCAAGGACTCCAGAGGCAGCCTGTCCTGCAGCTGGAGGCCAATCTGTGTGGGTGAGTGGGAGTTTGTGAGGCAGAAGGAAAGGGACTTGTTTTGCTGCTGATGTTTTGTTTTTTGTGTTCTGTTGTTGCTTGTGTTGTTCTGTTGAACATCGTGGGCATGCGATGTTGGCACTGGAATGTGTGGTGACACTGGCAGGTGGGCTGCCCCCAGCACATCCTTAGGTTGTGTTGGCTCTTAATGCAAATAACACATTTCAATGTATGTTTCAATGTACATGTGACAAATAAATTAGTATGTACCAGCTCCCCACTATATCGCCTTCTAAATACTGTATGTGCATGTAAAAAAGCAAACATTTTAAACACAAGAATGCAGAGTGATTACCAGCTTCCTAGCTGGGACCCACTGCACACAGCACAGGAAATTCCCACAAACTCCACTCGTTTCCAACTTAGTTCAGTTGTGCAATTCTAATTAATTGTTCCCCAACAGTGCAAAACTCCTACTACCAACAGCTGTTTGCTGTAACACTAGTCACAGGTTTGACAGCCCATGACGATTCCAATATCCTTCAGCCATTAGAACACTACAGTAGGGGCAGAACATTCACTTCGTAACCCAAATGTGAAGGCAGAGCACACAAACTCTGTTAATGATACAATTCTTGGTGCAGGGTGAGAAACAGAGGAGAATCCACGTCAATACATCCCTCAGAGTTGCTGCACAAGTTGGTAGGGTAGCTAAGAAAGTGTATAGTGTGTTGGTCTTCAGTAGTCAGGGCATTGAATTCAAGAGTCGCGAGGTAACGTGCAGCTTTATAAAACCTGGGTTAAACACACTTGGAGTATAGTGTTCAGTTCTGGTTGCTTCATTATAGGAAGGATGTGGAAGCTCTGGGGAGGGTACAGAGGAGCTTTACCAAGATGCTGTCTTGATTAAAGAGAATGTCTTATGAAGATAGGTTCAGCTAGTGAGGGCTTTTCTCTTTGGAGTGAAGGAGGATAAGAGGTGACTTGACAGAGGTGTACAAGATGATCAGAGGCATAGAGTGGATAGCCAAAGACCTTTTTTCCCAGGGCAAAAATGGCTAATACAATGGGGCTTAATTTTAAGGTGACTGGAGGAAAGTATAGTGGGGAAAATGTCAGAGGTAGCATTTTTTTTTTAAATACGCAGAGTGGTGGGTGCATGGAATGTGCTGCTAGGGTTGGTGGTACAGGCAGATATATCAGGGACATTTAAGAAATTCTTATATAGGCACTTGGATGAATGAAAAAGGACCATGTGGAAGGAAGGGTTAGGTCAAAAGGTTGGTACAACATTAGAGATGATGAGCCTATACTATGCTGTTCTATGTTAACGCAGCTGGTCACTAAAGGAAGTAAAGCTTCATCTTGCAAACTATTTTATTTGACACTATTTTACTGAAGCACAAGAGCTCTTCTGAGGCAGTCCCTCAGGGTGAAGGGTGTTTTACAGTTCTGAGAATGCCAAGGTGGCTGAGAGATCTGCCAACTCTGCCATAGGTGAGGCAGGTGGTGCTCAAAGGATTGTTTGGGATATTTTATTATTTACTTAGAGATACTGTGCCAAACAGGCCCTTCCGGCCCAACAAGCCACAGCGTCCGGCAGCCCCCTATTTTAACCCTAGCCCAATGAGCCTACCAATTGGTAATTCTTTTGACTGTTGTTTGAAACCGGAGTACCCGGAGGAAACCCACACAATCACTGGGAGAACATACAAACTCCTTACAGACTGTGCTGGAATTGAACTCCAAAACACCCCAAGCTGATATAGTGTCCAACCACTACACCACAGTGGTGCCCAAAATGCTCGTGTGTTGGTTTCAAAATTAATTCATACATTCCTGCCGTAGACACTCAAAATGCTCTGTGCCTCCCTGGACACTCCTTCCCTGAGCATCATACCTGTGTTTGGAATAGCCAAGACTATTTCAATGGCTGACCCGCACACTGGTTCATGCTGAGGTTATTAAAGCACAATGGGAATGCCTGTTTAGCTTGAAGGGATAGACATGTTGTGGCCACGCTATTAGGTACAGGAGTAGAACCCAGTGTGGTCTTCTGCTGTAGTCCACTCATTTCAAGATTCATTCTGTTGTGCATTCAGAGATGCTCTACTGAATACAACTGTTGAAATGCGTGATTATTCGAGTTGCTGTTGCCTTTCTGTCAACTTGAAACAGCCTGTCCATTCTCCTCTGATTTCTCATTAACAAGGCATTTTCGCCCACAGAACTGCTGCTCGCTAGATGTTTTTCCCTTTTTTGTACCATTTTCTCCATAGTCTAGATACTACTGTGTGTGAAATTCCCAGGAGATGAGCAGTTTCTAACTTACACAAACCACTCCATTTAGCATCAACAATCATTCCACAGTCAAAGTCACTTAGATCACATTTCTACTCCATTCTGATGTTTGGTTTGAACAACTGAACCTTTCAACCATATTTGCATGTTTTATGCATTGAGTTGCTGCCACATGATTGGCTGATTAGGTATTTGCATTACAAGCAGGTGCAAGGTATACCTAATAAAGTGACCGTTGAGTGTACACCAGGCTTAGTCTGTGCCTAACCTGTCACAGAACTTATTAAATTCAGAACACAAAAAGACGACACTGGATAGGAAACAAATCCCAGACAATCTCCCCAATCCTCTCTTTGCCCACAACAGCCCCTGTTGTTGCTAAGGTACATTATGACAAGTAATAGGGGTTCTGAAGCTCCATATTTACTGTTGGGCATTTGATTGCAGTGAGGATTTCAAGAAGGACCCTCCCTTGTCCTCAGCCAGTTAGGACACTGGACAACAGTAGGTGATTTCTAATTTTCCCTACTTCTCAAGGCCATCAGCTGGCTTAATACAGACCACATCTGGAAGTGGACATGTCTGGAAGACAATGGTCAACTGGATCTATAACCGCACTGGAATTGAGAAACAACTATTTTGCTTCAAGTTTATCTCCACAACAGAGACAACAGATTATTCACAAAAGACATTTGTAAAGGATTAAATACTTTGTCTGACGTCATTCTTCTCTCCAGCAAGATGCGGAATCTGTTGCAGGTCAGTACATTGTCCTTTAGTCCCTGTCCCAGGCCTCGATTATCATCCTGCATTAAGCGGCGATCCAGAATAATCTCCAACTGACCTGCAGATGTAAGGGGATAAGCATGAGCTTAGGCTTTTGCGGTACAGCATCACGATTATCTGGTTTACTGTCTGTAACATCCTCTCTAATTTCTTCAGGAAGGTGGTTTGTTAGAAATTCCAACTTTTTGAAATGTTATTTCCATAAATGCAGGTCATTCTTCACTGTGGCCTTCTCGTATTCCACCTCCACAACACAGCCTACATGATTAATAAGATAAGCAAACTTTATCAACAGATCACAGAGGTTCCCCAGACTTTAAGGCAATCCAGTTCTCCCTCATGAGTACACTAAACAAACAGGACTGGATGTAAAGTCACGGCAAGCTCAGGAACATTTTAAATCAGTCTAATAAGCATTCCCTGTCCTGCCTGACAATGTTGAAAGAAGAGAGTTTACTAGCTTTCTGGTTTGCATGAACCAGATACACAAGAAAATGGAAGAGGCTATTCAGCCCCTCATGTCTGCCCCATTATTCAAGATGACATGGTTGATCAACCTCTGTGCCAGACCTAGATAGTCCCAACTTCAAAAATTATCTACTTCCATTGAAAAACGTCCGAGTCATTCTACAGCGGTCCAGCCAGACGCTGCAAGATTCACCACTCTCTGCAAGAACTTCTACACCTCTCAGATGACTAGCTCATCTTGTAACTATGTTCCCGTTCGAAACTCTCCCACTGATGAAAACATGTCAACATCTACCATGTCTTGCTTTTACAGGATCTTAAAAGTTTCATTAAATCACCCCTTGTTCTTCTCAACATGAAAGAATACAAAACTATGAACACAAGATTTTGTGATGCTGGAAATATTGAGCAACACACAAAAGCTGGAGATAGTCAGGTGGTCAGGCAACATCTTTGAAGGTAAACAAACATTGTTCTGGGCTGAGACCCTTCATCAGGACTGGAAAGAAAGGGGGATAAAGCCAGAGTTATGTGGGGGTGCGGTAGGTGATATGTGAGACCAGGAAAGGGGAAAGGTGGGTAGGTGAAGAGGAGGGATAAAGCAAGCTGGGAGGTAAAGGACTGAAGAAAGAGGAATTTGATGGGAGAGGACAGTGGACCATGGGAGAAAGGGAAGGAAGAGGGGCACCAGAGGGAAGTGACAGGCAGGTGAGGAGAAGGGGCAAGAGGGTAGCCAGAATAGGGAATGGAAAAAAAAAGGGGGGGGGGTGAGAAATTACTGGAAATTAGAGAAATCGATGCTCATGCCATCAGGTTGGAGGCTAGACAGAATATGAGGTATTGCTCCTCCAGCCTGAGCTTGGCCTCATTGCGGCAGAAGGGGAGCCCCACGGGCAGAGATGTCAGAATGCGAATGGGAAGTTGACTTGAAATGGGTGGTCACCAGGAGATCCTATACAAAACCAACTGATGACAGCATAGTCCTCTCATCACTGGAATTAGCCAAGTGAATCTCCTTTGGACTACCTCCAAGGCTGCTGTGTCCTTTATAGAACTCAGGAGAGATTCTACTGTCAGTCCTTCAAAAAAGTCAATCACCTTGTTCAACAGTTCAAGGCAAAATGCAGTACAAAATTCATAAAGCACCCTGATCACCAAGTGATGAGGCTGATACAGTGAGCTCTGACTCCGCTATTAACAATGTCTCCCAACAATAACCATCCTGGCATTACAGCAGATTGTGATGCGAGGGAAGAGATGCCAGCTCCTAACCCCATCCCCACCCTGAACTTTCTCCCCACTCATAGGGTGTCCAGGGGTACTAAAGGATTACTTACCACTATGCATGCTTGACACACCCAGAGACTGAGCAGTGTGCACTGTAAGGCGAGAATGGTTGTCCTGAATATAGGCCATGGTGGGCATGGGGTAGAAATTGGCCTGAAGTGGCAATTTTTGTAAGTATTTCCTAGGTTGAATCTATATTAAAGAGAAATGAAGAATAATTGATTCTGCTGTGCCAAGTCTTTGTTATCTGAAACTACGAAGTCAATTTGAGATTTAAATATCATTCAATCTGGAAATAAGAATGCTAATGTGATGACCAGAAAATGACAAGTTTGTTACTAAAATGATAATGTGTAGTTACATCAGGACAACATTTTGCTTCCCAACGCACTAAGGAAGCAATGTGTTGTCCTGATGTGACTCTGGACCTGCTTTGGATGCCTCTTAACTGCCTGTGAAATGCTCTGGCAAGCCACTCATTCCAATTACAATCTTAGATGGACAGTAATTGTGAGCATTTGCTGGTGCTGCCTGTATTTTTTAAACAGATATTGAAGATAACATTTAATTCTATATTCTTGCCTTCATGGAAACTGATGTCAAAGCACTCCTATTACTCTCCCCACCCTTGGATACATCCCAAAACATCCAGAATCATCTCCCTGATCCGATGGGGATAGGATTGCGGGATCTATTAAACATCTAGACATTTACCTATTGTAAAAACTTTTTATCTGTGTGTACTGGTTCTGACAATATTTATAATATAGGCTAATACAAACCTCATGTAATGCCAGGCTGATGTAATTACAGGACAATACGATCACTTCACAAGTTTCCATTGGAAATGTTTAAGGAATGGTATGGAAAAATTAGGCTAAAATACAACAATTTTACAAGGGACTGATTATACACTTAGTGGCCACTTTATTAGGTACACCTGGTTGTTAATGCAAATATCTAATCAGGCAATCATGTGGCAGCAACTCAATGCATAAAAGCATTCAGACATAGTCAAGAAGTTCAGTTGTTATTTAGATTAAACATCAGAATGAGGAAGAGATATGATCTAAGTGACTTTGACAATGGTATGATTGTTGGTGCCAGACTGGGTAGTTTCAGTATTTCAGAAACTGCTGATTTTTGGGGAATTTCATGCACAATAGTCTAGAATTTACAGAAAATTGTGCAAAAAACAGAACAAAAAACATCCAGTGAGTGGGAGTTCTGTGGGCGAAAGCACCTTATTTATGAGACGTCAGAATTGTCAGACTGGTTCAAGCTGATTGGAAGGCCACAGTACCTCAAATAACCACACATTACAACAGGATCTCTCAACACACAACACATCAAACCTTGAACTGGATGGGCTACAGCAGAAGAAAACCACACCCAGTTTTACTCCTGTGGTCACTTTATTAGGTCCCCACCATGTTAACTTATATCCTTGATTTACTCCACAGCCCATGAAATGTGCATTGGTTGAAAAAAAATGGCTATCAATGCATTTATATTGTACCTGACAACATGAAGGCATTTTAGCATGATTCACACAATGAATTATGATTGAATGTCAGTGAGGGCTTTGCAAACAATGCATCATTAATGGCCCTTAAACTGTGACAGGATGACTAAGTAGGTAATCTGTATTTGATATTAATCACTACCACAGAGTAACCATCTGCTCTTCAGTTAATGTGACAGAACTGTCACATCCAGCTGAAGTAATACCAAGAGACAGATGCAATCAGTTTCAGTACACCTGCTCACAAGTGATACTTTTGAGAAACAGCTAACAGTTGACTGCAAAGCTGGAGCTTTCATAAAAATAAGCACTTCGTTTAGTTTTCTACCATCCATCACATGCAGCTTTGCAGGACAGTGGATGAAACCACACAGATTATGTAATAACTTTAGGTTGGAGTTACCTGAAAGCCATTCAGATCAGTGAAGAACATGTCTCCGCTTTCGATACCAGTGGACAGTCGCATTGCCAGCTCCCTGTTAACCTGGTCATGAATGTCAACCACTATGGAAACATCCAATGAAAGCCCTTCAGCTCCTGTCAATACAATAGAGTGTGCCAGATTATCAATGAGCAACATTTAACAAAGCACATTCTAAGCTACTGACTGGAACCATTCATTTCCATCTATGTCTGCCACTAATCAAACTCTGCTCACCTCATCTCCTCAATAAATCCTATAAGTTGATAATGCTGAGTAGAATCAGGTTTAGTATCACACACAAAAGTGATGAAATGTGCTGTTATTGGCAGCAGTACAGTGCAGGCATAACAAATTACAGAAAGTTAGAATAAAAATAAATCGTATAAAAGAGGAATAGTGAGGGAGTGTTAGTAGGTTCATGGTCCATTTAGAAATCTGAAGGCAGAGAGGAAGAAGTTGTTCCTAAAACATTGTTTGTGTTTTTTCAGGCTCCTGTACCTCCTCCCTGATGGTGAAAATGCTGGTGAGAACAATTCAGATTTATTTATCATATGTACATCAAAATATATAGTGAAATACATTGTTTGCAACACACCTATGGTGTGCTGGGAGCTGCCTGCAAGTGACACCACACATTCCAGCACCAACAGTCCCAATACTTGGCAGAGTAACACATGCAACAAAACTAGCAAATTAAGTACCTTTCCTCCCTTTCACCCATGCACATACACACAGTACTCTAGGCAGATAAAAAACAGCTTACACAGTTCAAGTTTAAATGTCATTCAACCACACACACGAATACAGCCCAACAAAACAGCATTGCTCTGGGGCCAAGACATAATAGACACACACAGTCACACACAGCACATACAATTATGATCGCAGAAAAACATAATTACAAAAAGTCTCTGAGTGCCATGGTGTGTAGATTGCTGGTGCATAGATGTTGGCCTGAAGCCATATTTCTGCAAGAACATCCCATAGCAGTTCCTCATATCATGCAGTTGCAGACAAACGTAACCCAGCTTGTCCTCCATCAATCGAACACTGGAGGGGCCAGACCCAATCCAGTGGCACACAGCCGGCTCCAGCATTTCCTTCCTTAGCGGACGCAACAGAAAGACCAGCGGCATGAATGAGGGCCTGGTCTGAATCCCAACCGAAGGCTATGCAGCTCCGCCATCAGCCTTGCTAATAAACCAGTGAATCAGATTCGCAGTACCGAGTTCCTGGCTGAAGCAGGTTGCAACAGGGTGTGCACCAGATCTAGCTCCACCGTTATCCAGCAACGCTGCAGTACTTGATGCTCTTGGTAACCAGCAGTCTTAACAACATAAGGGGAGTAGGCTACTTGATCCTACTATTCAACCTCATCACAGCTGACCTACCTCAAGCCTGATCTGCTCTTCTGTACCACTTCCCTCAAGTTCTCAATTTCCTCATCTTTCAGGAATCTATTTACTATTTAAATACCTTCAATTATCTCACCTCCACAACCCTGGGGTAGAGAAGTCTGAGATTTATCACCATCTGGGACAAGTTCTTCCTGTGAACATCAGTTTTAAAAGACTGTCCTCTTTCATTGTATTTGCGTATCCTCATTTGTGTTTCTGAGTGAAACATCTCCATGTATGCCCTACTGTTCCCCTCAAAGGCCAGAGTCATACAGTATGGAAACAGACTCTTTAACCCAACTTATCTATGTAAACAGTTTTGCCTGGTGATCTAATCTTATCTGCTTGTGTTTGGCCTGCAGCCCTCTAAACATCTCCTATCTATGTATTAGTCTAGATGACTTTTAAATGTTGCTGATGTGCTCACCTCAACCACCAGCTCTGGCAGCTCATTCCAAACGTGCACCACCCTTAGTGTGAATAAGTTGCCTCTGACACTCCTTCTAAATCTCTTGCCTCTGATCTTAAACCTATGTCCTCTAGTTTTCAATACCTCTTCCCTGGTTTTCATGTGTATTCAGTAAGATCACATCTCATTCTTCTAAATAACGAATAAAATAAACCAAAGTTTTTCAGCATTGTAGGACATCACTTTCAATCCAGCAAATCTCTCCGTATCTGCTACTATTCTTGTCCCTCCTGGGAAACTCTACATCATGAGAACATACTAAGGACAAAGAAAGGTGCTTTTACCTGGCAGCTTGTAAAGACGAATTATTTGGTGAAAATGCCGATAGAAGCTGATGACCTCAGAGAACAACGGGCCTTCTGTAATGCGTGTGATTGGAGTCTGCTTGGAAATATAGGCCTGAAATCAGAAACAAGAATACACAGCAATGAAGTGAAAACAAATTAAGCTGCATACAGAAGCATTTACATTGCTGGTATAAGGGGCAGCTGTTATGAGTGCCAGGTGGTTTCACTCCTGACACCACGACTGCCTGGTCGACCTCTCAACACGTTCCACACTCCTCAGTAAATTCAATTCCTTTTCACCTATTCCTACCTCCCATCACGGCGTACAGCACTTCTGGGTTCCTGTCGACCTACATTCCGCCTTGTTTGAATTCGTCCACCGTGATGCACACCGACATCCCCTTAGGCCCCTTTACAATGGCCCGTTCCACGTTTTGGAACGGGAAAAAACCACTTTTATCATAGATAAGAGGGGTAAACCTGAGTGTATTTTGGTAGATCGCCTTAAAACAGCCGAAGATTTGGAGGATTCCAGGACCATGAGCATGTCAATGCACCCCTGGACGAGCCAGAAACACCTGTGTTCCTCCATCCTTGGAACACAGGACCCAAGCTGGGCAGCCTGGACGGGTTCACATTAGTGAATTCTGGGGTTGGGGGCCTGTGAAGGGTAACGTAATTGGTGGAAACATACATAATTCACATCTGCCAACATTGAGTTGGTGTTTCACTTTAAGAGGCTGGTCTGACAGAATGATGAAATTACATAAATGGTTTTTAGCTTGCTTTGAGTTCAGTTTTTTGGGTCCAATAAGTGAGTTGCTATGGCTTTTCTGAAACATAAAATGCCTCTGCTGTTTTATTTGCAAAAACGTATAGACTCCGAGGAATCTCCAAGAAATGTTCAATGAATCTAGTCAGTCACAATCTTTCTACATATTGAATATAATTTTTTCCATAATCATGAGATGAGCATTTTTATTCTAACTAAATGCCTCAACAGTGGTTTACAGCTTTGAGTTTAGATTTCTCAGCTGTTAAGTCAGGGCTTCTATAACACTCACAAAAGGAATCCCACAAATAATAATGTCTCTCCAGCTGCTTTTAAGAACTGAACTACTGTGAGAAAACCTCATACCCTGGCTTCACCATCAGGTAGGAAGAGATACGCGCCACTCTTATCTTTAAACTGCCGTGTCCCGTACCATACAAACTCCATCCGCACCTTCTGCTCCTGCTGGTCATCTTTCCTTTTGATGTTCTGGAAAGCAAACAGCAGAGTTAAAGAGAACATGCAGGTAAACAAACAGGATGGTCACATTCCACCTGACCTACGCCAGGAACAAAGATAAAATGTACTAACATTGTTGACTAAAAAAAATGCAAACTTAAATACCTACCCAAGGTCAGCCTCCAAGTAGTGAATATGTGAACTTAAACATGAGGAATTCTGCAGCTGCTGGAAATTCAAGCAACACACATCAAAGTCGCTGCTGCGTTCACCAGCAACTTTGAAATATGTGAACTTATTTTGTTTTGCAAACTAAACTTTTCAACACAAACATAAGCACTAAAAACATCACCATGGACAGTTCCGAGCCTGGCTACAAAGGGAGGAAGGTTAGTCATGGGGCTAACATCCCAACCTGTAAAAACCTAGTGCTACAGAAATGCCAACAGAAGCCCCAAAGGCCTCATCTGGGGGAGAGGAAGGACCTTTACTCAGAAGAGGTACGAAGCTGTGTGGTGAAAGCCGTAAGACCATGGATGTCACAGGGTCAATCTTCTTTCTATCATCCAGGACCACGACAATTGGAAAATGGCAAGTGCAGAATCTCCAGGGAAAGCAGAAGAGACGCCAGCCGAAGATGCGGCCTTGAAGGTGACATCAAGAAGATGGGCTACACCTGGGGGCAACTTGAAACACTGGCCCAGGACAGAAGACTCTGGTGACCTGCAGTCAGCAGGTTATGCCCCAGTAGGGGTGATGGGCTTAACTAATGAACGATTGTGACGAGAATACACATAAATTAAGATGTTTGCTGGCCTGGGCTAGCACCAGTGGCATCAGCAGTTGGTCTGCCACCTGTCCTCAGGGGAAGGAGAGATAAGGAACAATGAAGCAGCATCTGGAGATGTGTAATGAAGGGACGGGAGAGAGAGAGCTGTCTGGAGCGGCTCCCCCTTTGAACCCTGAACTGTTTGAAGTGATGGACAGGCGATACCCCAGCAGGGGGATAAAAAGGGACAGGTTCGCTAAGGCAGGACACACACGACACCCGAGGTAACGAGACCCTGGAAGCGGTGCGCCTCTCACAAGTCGGTGAGAAGCTCTTGGACGGTTGATCGGGGGATCAGCCTTAAACGCACAGGATGGAAAGGTACGATCAGTGGGAACCCGGTGTGTGTCCACCCTCGCTTGGGTGCCGGGTTCACTGCAGAGGATCGACCGCATCTGGAGGAGGGGTCACAGTCGGTGACCCCAGGTGACATCACAAAGGACTCGCCCGAAAGCTGCTTGTGAGCAATATCGCCGGTCTGTGAGTGGAAGCCGTTCTGAATGATCAGTCATTCTCGTTCTCTCTCTCCCTCCCCCCACGTTGTCCATCGCCATGGCAACGATTACTGCGAACTGAACTAAATTGGACTGAACTTTGTGTCACTTTGAAATTGGTCATTTACCCCTAGACAACGATAGAGCTTGATTGATGCTGTTATCGTTATTCTGTGCACATGTGTGTTTATCACTGCTGAACTGTTGCATTTATTATCCTTTCGATTACTGTGTTGCTTGTTTCTTTAATAAAACTTTCTTAGTTCTAGTAATCCAGACTCCAATTGAGTGATCCATTTCTGCTGGTTTGGCAACCCAGTTACGGGGTACGTAACACGATAAAACACCAAAATGCTGGGAAGTGCAAAATATTAACAAACCCAACAAGTTACTCAAATCTCTCAATCCATGTGAAGTGCCTTGCTTTTGGTGGGTTCTATTACATGCTCATCCAGGCAATTGTACACATTCCTGATTTATTCCTCAAATTTATGCCAGTGATATTCATTACTTCTGGACTCAGTCCTACCTCCATCAATCCAGTGACTCCATTAAACCACACTTGCATGTGCTGATTTTCAATGAAGAAATCATCTGTTGAGGACTCCAGGATTTTCACACTGAATGGCTCCTTCTTACTCACAGTTACATCTCTGTTGCGCAGGTAGATGGCCACGTTGGAATTCACTGGTGTGTTAAATGATTCAGACAGCTGGAACACAGCTAGCCCCAGAGCAGGGAGCCAAGCAATGAAGGAGACCTGGAGTGACAATCAGAAGGGCATTAGAGCAGATTGCTTATACATGTAATTCTGTACTGAATAAAGGGGTTTCTCACCATCTGTTCTGTCTGAGTGCTCAGCCTGTCACATTAGCTGATTCACAGATGCAGCTTGACCTGCTGAGTATTTCCAGATTTTCTACCTTTATTATAGATTTCCAGTATCTTCAGTGTTTCTTCTCTCACCATTAGTTTGATTCCGCAGTATGAATAACTAGAGGAATCATTGCATTACTTATTGGACTAGTACTATTTATAGGGAGTGGAAGAGAGATTGTAGAATGTAGCTAAAACACAATCAACTATAGTCTGAAGGTTGACCGAAAGTCTGGAAGTTGAAGCCGGATGGTCAATGCCTAGAGACTGGAATTGGAACACTGCCCGTGTGTGGGTGGATTGAAGGGAAGTGAGGGGCTTGTTTTGCTGTTGTTATTTTGTTGCTTTTTGTGCTCTGTGCTGTTCTGCCGAACATCATAGACATCTTATGTTGGTATCAGAATGTGTGGTGACACTTGTAGGCTCTATGTTTTGAAGTACATGTGATAAATATACAAATCTAAGCGTAGGTGGTTTTCTGAACTGGTAATTTATTTCATAATGGGATCTGGACATTAACTGGCAATGGCAACAGTTACTGGGTACTGCTGAAGTTCATGAACTTGGGGCAATTAGGAGTCAACTACACTGTACTGGAGTCACAAATATGTCACCAATTTTCTGGGCTGAACCAAATGTTCACGCTTATTGAAACAAGCTCTTGGATGGAATTCAAGACTTATTAAACTATTTGAAGTACATTTTCTAACTGCCATTTGAACTCATGAACATCGACTGATAGCATAAGACACTGGCTGCTGGTTCAATATCTCAACCACTACACCACTATACCCCAAAGCAACATGCTGAAAGAAACAGTATGCTTTTGGCAAACATATCCCCAGCATGTGCCAAAGCAGAGCAGAGCTAAGCAATTGATTTGATGTTTAACTACGGTGCCACATGAAGCATTATTTTGAGAATTCCATGGAACCACTCCACAAATTACCCACCTACTCAGCTCCTTAGCCACTACATGGCACTATCATGTGGTGCAAAGGTCCAAATAGATCAACAGGAATATTTCGCACACTGATCATTATACTTTACTAAGTTTTAAATACAAATGGATTTAAATTGCCACCATTTCACACTCTTCATTACCTGGTATGTATCGGCTGCCATGTCAGTTGGCGATTTCCACACTGCACTGATCTGTGTGGGAAGATTGCTTCCATCAATTAATGTAACTTTGACTCGCGGTGAAGTGGTAAGAACAGAAATCACACAGAGACGCTCTTGCTCAATAGGATTGAATACAACCAGGTACCTGTTAAACATATAAACAGATTAAAGTATCTAACCAACTTGAGACTCTTCGCAGAAAGACAAATTTATAATGACTGACAATCTCAGGATGTCCTGAAGTACTCCAGAACCAATAAAGTAAGTCTGAACATAAGAGAGGCTGGAAATCCAGAGCAACACACACTAAATGCTGGAGGAACTCAGCAGGTTGGGCAACATCTATGGAAATAAATAAACAGTCAGTGTTTTGGACCAAGACCCTTCTTTAGGAAAGGAAGGGAGGTGAAGTGATATGAGGTGGTGAGCAGGAGGGGAAGGAGTTCAAGCTGGCAGATAATAGGTAAAACTAGACCAGGGGAAGGGGATGAAGTGAGAAGCTGGGAGGTGACAGGCGGAAGAGGGTAAAGTGCTGAAGGAATATGATAAGAGAAGGAGAGTGGACTATAAGAGAAAGAGAAGGAGGGGGCAACACCAGAGGGAGATGATGGGCAAGTGAGGACTCACTGTCATGTCTGTAGAAGATAGGTCACCTTCAGTAAACAACTATTCTTTACAATTGCACTACATCTATCTTCAGTATTACAGAAATATACAAAATGATAGCAAGAATTTTAATGGATATTTCAAAAAGCATAAAAATTTTAAATTTAGTACTGGTCCATAGAAAGTAATTTTGGTAATTAATAATTGAATGATAGTAATGAGACAGCAAAACTTCACTGTGGAAGGTGCAGGTAACTAGAAATGGTATTTATTGGGAACTTGAGGGATGAATAAAGGGAGAAAAGTGGTACTATTCAACATGTTGGAGCTGCACACTGACTGGTCCCTAAGTTCTCATGGAATAAATGAGCTAATCTTAATACACTGTTAATGTATAGAATTAAAACACATGCAAAGTTTCCAATAGATTGGAAAATAGCAAAGACAGCAGGGGAAAATACAGGCTGCTTTGCTTAAAATACATCATAGGGAAAATGTCAGAAACTATTTTTAAAAGACAGGCAAGGCACTTGAGAAATTCAAGTAATCAAGCAATCATTGTGGACTTATGAAAGAGAAATCATATTTCTCCAGTTTCTCATAGTTCCCTGAAGTAAAGCATGCTGTGAATATAGTTGAAACCAGTGAACATCTATATTTAGATTTCCAAAAAGAAAGCATCAAAAGTTATTGCAGAGAATAATAGTCCTACATTGGCATGGACAAAAGATCAGCTAGCTAAAGGGAAACAGATGCTGGACACAAATTACTTTTCCTGTTTGACAAGACATATCAAGTGGCATGCAGCATAGAGCGGTGGGGGCGGGAATCCAATGGTGCTCATCCTGAACTCCACAAAGTCGTCACACCTGCTCAAATTTACCACTGTTTAGACACAATCATCAGAAAAAGCATGCTACAACAATCTTCTACGTTCTAAGGAATAAGGTCCTAACCTATTCACTCTTTCCTTATAACTCAGGTCACATCCTTGTAAATTTTCTCTGTACTCTTTCAATCTTACTAACATCTTTCCTGTAGGTAGGTGACCAGACTGCACACAATACTCCAAATTAGGCCTCATCAATGTCTTATACAACTTCAATATAACATCCCAACTGCTGTAATCAATACTTTGATTTAGGAAGGCTAAAGTGCCAAAAGCTTTCTTAACAACCCTATCTACCAGTGCCACCACTTTCAATGAATTACGGACTTGTATTCCCAGATTCGTTTGTTCTACAGCACTCCTCAGTGCCTTACCGCTCACTGTGCAAGACCTACCCCGGCTGGTCCTACCAAAATGCAACACCTCGCACTCGTCTGCACTGAATTCCATCCGACATTTTTCCAGTTGATCCAGATCTCTACAAGCTCTGACAGTCTTCCTCGCTGTCTGTTACACCCCCAATCTCAGTAGCATTTGCAAACTTGCTGATCTAGTTAACCACATCATCCAGATCGTCAATATAGATGACAAACAACAGACCCATTTGCCTCATTTCTATATACTCTGTGTCTGTCTCCTGAGTAAATATAGATGCAAAAAAACAATCCATTTAAGATCTCTCCCCCCCCCCGCCCCCCTCCAAAATCTCTTTTGGCTCCACACATAGATTATCATTCTGATCTTCCAAAGGACTCATCTCTTAACTCATCTGCAGAATCCCTTAAGATTCTCCTTCACCTTGCCCGCTAGGGCAACCTCATGTCTTATTTTAGCCCTCCTGATTTCTCAATCAAGTGTTCTCTTACATTTCTGATATTCCATAAGCACCTCATTTGTTCCTACCTGCCTATACCTGCTATGCACCTTTTACTTTAAACCAGGTCCTCAATATCTCTTGAATACCAAGGTTCTGTAAACCTGTTACCTTTACCTTTTTATTCTAACAGCCACATACAAGCTTCTTACTCTCAAAATTTCACTTTTGAGAGCCTCCCACTCACCAAGTACAACTTTGGCAGAAAACAGCCTGTCCCAATTCACACTTAACAGATTCTTTCCAATACCATCAAAATTGGCCTTTCACCATTACTACTATCTGCACCTCTTTAGGAGGTGAAGGGGAAAATAAATACAAGTTCTTTAAAATGGATTCTCATCAATGATATTATCCTTAATCTAAAGCATGCAGATCAGATCATCAGTATGTTTTCATTTGACAACCTGCTACTACTGCCATATTTTTCTTACATCAATAGTGAGTGTATCTCAAAAGTACTTCTCCGATGCTCACCACAATATCTAGACGAAACATGCTGTATGCAAAATATGCAAAACTCATTACATTAATTGCTGTAAATTTATACCTGGGAAGAGATGCAAGTTTTATCACCGTTTTCTCTGGTAATGAATCATGATTTTGCCGTCTGTCATCCTGAAATGAATAAAAAGTCATTATAATTCCCAAACACAACAGAGCTAAGATAACTGCAGGTTATTTATAAACACTTGCTCCACCACTTGTAAATTTTGACAGACTCTAGCTTTGATCTGAAGGGGGGAAGAACGTGTACCACTTCCTCCTGTGGTATCTGACCCCAGAATGGCAATTTAATCCATGAATGGGTTATGCTTTTCCCAAGAGGAAGAAGATGTCAAGTACGAATGCCAGTGAACAGACTCACCTCGGTACATTGACTTAACGCAAGAGCAATGGGAAATTGCAGTGGAATAGAAGAACAAGGAGAAATGACAACTATCAGAGGAGCTTGACTATAGCTGTGCCTTTGGATTTGTTGCAGTCTTTCTTGCTTGATGTGCAGAAGTGACTGAGGTACAGGCTCCAAAACAAAACAAAGTTAGATTATCAGGAGCAAGGGTTGATCTGCTGTTCTGCCAACCCCAGTGTAAACTTTGGATAACTCAATAGTAAGCAACTCACTAGTCTCCAAAAGAACCCGAGAAGCAACAAACATATCTGGCGCAGGATGAAGAACGGGGAAAAAGACACAGGAGTGACAAGATTTATAACTAGTTTTACAGTATTGATGAAAAGCTATTGAGTTAGCCTGAAGAATCAAATATAATCCACAAAACAAGCAACAGGCCCTTCGGCCCTCAATGCCTGTTGCGATCATGACATTTAATTAAATCAAACCAATCTGCCTGCTCGCAATCTATACCTCTCCATTCACGGCACGTGTCTACATGCCTCTTAAACACAACTATCATGTCTGCTTCCACCACCATATTCCAGGCACCTACCACACTTTATAAGAAAAAATCTTTAAACTTCCTCTTCTCACTTTAAAGTATGTCCTCTAGTATTTGATATCTCTACTCTGTCAAAAAGACTGACTCTCTGTCTGATCTATGCCTCTCACAATTTTATACACTTCGAGAGGTTTCCCTCAACCTCCAACACTCCAGAGAATAGACCAAGTTTGTCCAACTTTATTTCTTTATATACTTCTGGACCAAGTGCAAGATTCCATTTTTTGTTAGTGCACATCAGCAAGTCATGTTGTAGTTGTATAAAACTTTGACTAGGCCAAATTTGGAGCTTTAAGACTCATACGGCCAGATTTGGGAACAGATTCTTTCCAACTGTGATAAGACTGCTGAACGGACCCTGACCCAGATCTGGGCTGTACCCTTCAAATATCCCGACCTGCCTCTTGTTTTTTTTTGCACTACCTTACTTCCCATTTTTCTATTTATGATTTATAACTTAAATTTTTAATATTTACTAATTTTAACTATTTTTAATATCTTTAATATTTGCAATCCAGGGAGTGTGAAGCACAGAATCAAATATCGCTGTGGTGATTATACGTTCTAGTACCAATTGTTTGGCAACTATAAAGTATTTGGAATATTGTGTGCAGTTCTGGTTACACTCTATAGGAAGGATAAGGTGGCATTGGAGATGGTGCAGAAAAGTTTCATCAGAATCTTTCCTGAAAGAGGGTATGACTTAGAAGGCAAAGGTGATCAAATTTGGCTTGTTTTCTCTGGAGACTAAGGAGTGACCTCACAGAAGTACTTATATAAGATTACACGAAGCATTGGTAAGGTGGATAGTCAGAGCTTTTCTCTCAGGATGGAAATGTCAAATATTAGAGGACATGGGTTTAGGATAAGATAGGTGGTGGTAGAAGCAGATACAATAGCAACATTTAAGAGGCATATGGATGCACACGTGAGCAGGCAGGGAATAGAGGGACATAGACCACACATAACAAGCTGAGATTAGCTAGATTGGCATAATGGTTGGTTCAGACCAGGACAAATGCATTGTTCAATGTGAGCCTTCAAGTAGTAATCAAAAGTAAATCCCCACTGACTACTTTCCCTCCAGGACAACTGGATCACTCCCTTAGGTGCATTTATGTACAGCAAGATCTTCAATGTACACATGGCACAATTACAACTGGACCTAAAGAAGTATCCAATAGAGACTTCTCAGGGGTAAACACTCTCAAAATTATATAGAAATAGTCCCTCCAATCGTCTTCAGCAGGATTCATTTGCCATAAGGAGAGAAAAGTTTGGAAGAGATATGGAAAAAGTCTGTTTATTACTGAAACACGAGACAAAACTGAAATCTGAAGAGCACTTACAGCTACCTTCACCTCCAGATGTAATTTCTATTTGAAGGGTATTATGAGCACTGGGGTCTCCTTGCAATTTTAAACTGCGCTCAATGTTCTTCCCTCAGAGATCTGCCATTCCTGTCACCAGATTACTGAAGTTTCACTGAACATGTTCTTTGATAAGTACTTTATTCTTGGGCAAGGAAAACAAAACTGCACAGCACTCATGGTACGGTCCTCTAAAATTGCAATGGGAGCTCATTACACCTTTGTTTTATTATTAGAGGGTTTAGTTACAGGAGTAGAGGTCCTGCATGATCACTTCCCGCAGCTGCAGGTTCTTAGTGACGTGTGCAATTTCTTGGAAAAGTGTGTATGGAACCGGACGAAATAGCAGAGGTACATAATGAGTACTGTGCTTCAGTATTCAGTACGGAAAAGGACCTTGGCGATTGTAGGGATGACTTACAGTGAACTGAAAAGCTTGAGCATGTAGATATTAAGAAAGGTGGAAAGCATCAAGCTGGATAAGTCACTGGGACCAGACGAGATGTACCTCAGGCTACTGTGGGAGGCAAGGGAGGAGGTTGCTGAGACTCTGGCGATGATCTTTGCGTCATCAGTGGGGACAGGAGAGGTTCCAGAGGATTGGACGGTTGCAGATGTTGTTCCATTATTCAAGAAAGGGAGTAGAGATAGCCCAGGAAATTATAGACCAGTGAGTCTTACTTCAGTGGTTGGTACGTTGATGGAGGAGATCCTGAGAGGCAGGATTTATGAACATTTAGAGAGGCATAATATGATTAGGAATAGTCAGCATGGCTTTGTCAAAGACAGGTTGTGCCTTACGAGCCTGATTGAATTTTTTGAGGATGTGACATTGATGAAGGTAGAGCAGTAGATGTAATGTATACAGATTTCAGCAAGGCATTTGACAAGGTATGCCATGCAAGGCTTATTGAGAAAGTGAGGAGGCATGGGATCCAAAGGGACATTGCTTTGTGGATCCAGAAATGGCTTGCCCACAGAAGGCAAAGAGTGGTTGTAGACGGGTCATATTCTGCATGGAGGTTGGTCACCAGTGGTGTGCCTCACAGATCTGTTCTGAGACCCCTGCTCTTCGTGATTTTTATAAATGACCTGGATGAGGAAGTGGAGGGATGGGTTAGTAAATTTGCTGATGACACAAAGGTTGGGGGTATTGTGGATAGTGTGGAGGGCTGTCAGAGGTTACAGCGGGATATTGATAGGATGCTAAACTGGGCTGAGAAGTGGCAGATGGAGTTCAACCCAGATAAGTGTGAGGTGGTTCATTTTATTAGGTCAAATATGATGGCAGAATATAGTATTAATGGTAAGACTCTTGGCAGTGTGCAGGATCAGAGGGATCTTGGGGTCCGAGTCTATAGGACACTCAAAGCTGCTACGCAGGTTGACTCTGTGGTTAAGAAAGCATACAGTGCATTGGCCTTCATCAATTGTGAGATTGAGTTTAGGAGCCGAGAGGTAATGTTGCAGCTATATAGACCACTGGTTAGACCTCACTTGGAGTACTGTGCTCAGTTCTGGTCGCTTTACTACAGGATGTGGAAACTACAGAAAGGGTGCAGATGAGGTTTACAAAGATGTTGCCTGGATTGGGGAGCATGTCTTATGAGAATAGGTTGAGTGAACTTAGCCTCTTTTCCTTGGAGCGGCAGAGGATAAGAGGTGACCTGATAGAGGTGCATAAGATGATGAGAGGCATTGATCATGTGGATAGTCAGAGGCTTTTTCCCAGGACTGGAATGGCTAGCATGAGAGGGCACAGTTTTAAGGTGCTTGGAAGTAGGTACAGAGTTGATGTCAGGGGTAAGTTGTTGTTGTTTTTGTTTTCTTCCTACACAGAGAGTGACGAGTGCATGGAATGGGCTGCTGGCGACAGTGGTGGAGGTGGATACGATAGGATCTTTTAAGAGACTCCTGGACAGGTACATAGAGCTCAGAAAAATAGAGGGCTATGGGTAACCCTAGGTAATTTCTAATATAAGGACATGTTTGGCACATCTTTGTGGGCTGAAAGGCCTGTATTGTGCTGTAGGTTTTCTATGTTTCTATTTAACATATATTCTATTTTCCGTTTTGTGCAAAGTGGGTGATCTCACAATTTTCCACATTTTACTCCAATTGCCATGCTTTCAGCCTCTTCACATCCACCAATGTTTTCCACAATCCTATCCAATTTAGTACCGTTAGCAACCCATTACTCCATCCCACCACCATTAAACACACACCATTACTCCACCTCACCACTATTAAACACACACCACCATTAAACACACATCACATCACCTCCTGTCACTTATGAACATACAATCAATTTATGTAAACAATACTAATACATTGTTTTTACAGGATTGCTCCTATATTTGTGTACTTCACAATTATAGTTTTTGAATGCTGCATCAGATCCATAACAATCATTTTGCTCTCCTTTACACTCATTTACTAAAGAATGACAATAAACCATCTTGAATGTTGAATCTTGAGAAGTGGAAATGTGAAATTTCTTCCTCTCAGCTAAATCCTTGATAGAAATCTTGGTTAATCAGGGCAACAGGAATCAATAGTTGTAGTACCCCATTAGTCCCAGACTGCCAAACTGAAAAAGGCTCATTTAATCCCACTGCTTAATTTATACTGAATGACAATCCTCATTCCATGTGAGTTTACAGTCCTAGTGATCACTGATCAGAACTCAATTCCTTCTGCTACCTGTCGGGTGTTTGTACGTTCTTCCCGTGAAGGTATGGATTTCCTCTGGGTGCTTTAGTTCTTTCTCACATTCCAAAGTCGTATGGGTTAGGGCTAGTGAGTTGGGAGCATGCTAGGTTGGCCCTGGAAGCATTATGATACTTGCAGGCTGCCCACAGCACAACTTTCACTGATCGGTTATACAACAGTGTTAAAATGAATAGGCATTCTGTGAGGCAGCACTAAGTCAGGTATCAATGTACATCAACCCTCCAACACTGGGGTTAAATCAATGAATCTCTGTAACAATACAGTACGTGAGATGCAATCTAAAAGAGACAACTCTAACAGCTAATTCCTCTGATCAGAATAGCATTGTGTTTTTTGGCATCACTCACAAATCAGTTTTGTACTAATCTGCAATGAATTTCTCAATCAAGATACTGCACTCAGGGTAAGAAATAAACTGAACCTTTGAACAAATTTAGTTTATCTCTGAGTTTAGCTTTGTTTTCAAAAGGGATAGTTTCTAAGTATCACAGGTTTAACTTACCATCTGTAAGAAAAGGGAAGATTCATCGTATTTGTAGTCATTTTTGCTCTCAAGTACCAGGAAGTGAGCTGCATTAATTATCACCCGTTTCAAATTCATAAGGGAGTGAAAGAGCCTGAAAAGGAAGAACACTCATGTTTAGACAACATTCCATCAAATCTCGGCAAAAAGCCCTTGCACTTAAGCAGCACAATCATCTAATCAAATAACCAGTAGCTCTTCTAATCATTGGCAAATCTCATGTTTATATATTGACACAGCATTTCCACAGGTTTTCTCTAAACCCCTCAGATTTGGCTCAAAGAGTGAGAACTTAAAATAACATCCCTCTGAATTAACTTAGCAAGTGTAAACTACTACAATGGGCTTCATAAACCAGACCAACTATCTTATAGATCAACAGGAATATTTATATACTTTGCTATTTATTTCTGCTAACAGCAGCCCATGACACCTACAGATACCAATTTCACGGAAGTAAAAGCAAGCTGAGCGAATTAATCACTGATGATTAAGATGGCACCATGGAAGATGGGTGAGAGTTGCTGGCAGTTCATAAGGCAAGAAATACAACTAAGTACTTTATTAATAACACCTTCACTGAAAAACGGTAGCCTCAAACATTGAAGAGACGAACAAAGGCGAGGCTGACCCAAGGGTCGAGATATGTGGGTGCAAGACAGAGTCAGAACTCGTCAGAGGTCGAGGCACGTTTGAGGAGAAATGATGGGAGCAAGGTCAGGATATGTTTGAGATGGAGTTGGGGCATGCAGAACTGAGGAGTTTCAGAGCCTGTCCAGCTAAACTGAGAGCAAGGTCTGATCGATAGAGGTGCTGGGCCAATTTGGAAAGATCAGGTACAGGCCGAAGTGTGGCGGCGGAGTCCAGGGCCAGAGCATATGGAAGTGACAGGGCTCAGGTCCTAGTGTGGGAATGACCTGATGTTTGGACAATTTAACTACTGGGCCAGATGAACTGAAATGGCAGGTTTTAGGACTGGAGGCAAAGGTCTAGCCAGTCACTCAGTGCTCCGTGACATTTGCTCCACTCTCCACGGCACTGAGGCTGAGGCTGTGAGACTACTCTGGCTGCTCCGGGCTGAGGCTATGGGCTTGCTCCGGGCTTTGTGTCTATGGACTCACTTTCATTCTGAATGCTGTTGGTTGCTTTTATTGTTTGCACAATGTGTGTGTGTATTTTTTCCCTCTGTGCATTGGGCATTTGTTGGTCTTTTTTTTAAAAATAGGTTCTTTTGGGTTTCTTGTTTTGTGGCTGCCTGTAAGCAGCCGCATCTCAAGGTTGTACAATTTATACATACATTGATAATGAATGTACTTTGAACCTAAGGTAAAGATTAGCTTCATTTGTCACTTTTTAAAAAAAAATTTACTCATTCATGGGATGTGGGTGTGGCCAGCTGAGCCAGCATTTATTGCCCATCCTTAGTTGCCCTTGAGAAGGTGGTGATGAGCTGCCTTCTTGAATTGCTGCAGTCCCTGAGGTCTAGGGAGCCCGCTGGTGGAGTACTGGCATCAGTGCTGGACTTTGGGATGGAAGGTCCTGAGTTCGAATCCAGCCAGCTCCTGTACATGCTTTCCATCCGTGCTGGGTTGAGCGTCGAGCTAGCAACTCGACCTCGTATAAAAGAAATTGCCTGCTACAGAAACATCAACAGCAAAAATTTGATGGCCTATGCCCTCCTGTGAGTTTAAAGGCAATTTCTTTCTCTCTCTCGCTGAGGTGTAGGTACACCCACATGCTGTTAGGGAGGGAATTCCATGATTTTGACCCAATGATAATGAAAGAACAGCGACATCTTTCCAAATCAGGATGGTTAGTGACTTGGAGGGGGATTTCCAAGTGGTGGTGTTCTGCTGTTCTTGTCCTTCTAGATGGTAGTGGTCATAGATCTGGAAGGTGCTGCCTTAGAACTTTGATGTGTTGTTGCAGTGCATCTTGTAGACAGTACACACTGCTGCAACTGTTTGTCGATGGTGGAGGGATTGGATGCTTGTGGAAGGGGTACCAATCAAGTGGGCTGCCTTGTACTGGATGGTGTCATGCTTCCTGAGTGTTGATGGAGCTGCACTCATCCAGGTGAGTGGCGAGTATTCCATTACACTCCGGACCTGAGCCTTGTAGATGCTGGGCAGGCTTTTGGAGTCAGGAGGTGAGTTACACACTGCAGGGTTCCTAGCCTTTGACCTGCTCTGGTAGCAACAGAGTTTATATGGCTAGACCAGTTCAGTTTCCTGTCATTGGTAACCCCAGGATGTTGATAGCAGGTGATTCAGTGATGGTGATGTCACTGAATGTCAAGGGACGATGGTTAGAGCTTCTCTTATGAGAAATGGTCATTGCCTGGCACTCGTGTGGCTCGAATGTTACTTGCCACTTGTCAGCCCAAGCCTGGACATGGTCCAGGTCCTACTGCATATGGGTATGAACTGCTTCACTATCTGAGGAGTCATGAATGGTGCAGAACATTGTGCTGTCATCTGCGAACATCCCTACTTCTGACCTTATGATGGAAAGAAGGTCATTGATGATTAGCTGAAGATGGTTGGTCCTAGGACACTTCCCTGTGGAAGTCCTGCAGTGATGTCCTGAGGATGAGATGATTGACCTCCAACCACCACAACCATCTTTCTTTGGGTCAGGTATGATTCCAAACAGTGGAGGGTTTCCCCCGATTCCCATTGACTCCATTTTAGCCAGGGCATCTTGATGCCATACTCAGTCAAATGCTGCCTTGATGTCACCAGCTATCACTCTCACCCCATCTCTGGTATTTAGCTCTTTGGTCTATGCTTGGACGCAAGGAGGTGATGAGGTCAGGAGCTGAGTGGCCTTGACGGAATCCACACTGGGCATCCATAAGCAGGTTATTTCTGAGTAGGTGCTGCATGATAGCACTGCTGACCCCTTCCATTACTTTGCTGATGATCGAGAGGTAATTCGCTGGGTTGGACTCGTCCTGTTTCTTGTGTTTAGGACATACCTGGGCAATTTTCCACATTGCCAGTTAGATGCCAGTATTGTAGCTGTACTGGAACAGCTTGGCCAGTGGCACAGCAAGTTCTGCAGAACAAGTCTTCAGAATTACTGCTGGGAGTTTGTCTGGGCCCATAGCCTTCACAGTATCCAGTACTTTCAGCCATTTCTTGATATCATGTGGATGAATCAGACTGGCTGCATACTGACATCTGGGATGCTGGGGACTTCTGGAGGAGCCCGAGCTGGATCATCTACTTGGAACTTCTGACTGAAGATTGTTGCAAATGCTTCAGCCTCATCTTTTGCACAGGTGTGCTGGGCTCCTCTATCTCTGAGGATGGGGATATTTGTGGAGCCTCCTCCTCCAGTGAGTTGTTTGATTGTCCACCACCAATCACAGATGGATGTGGCAGGATCACAGAGCTTAGATCTGATCTGTTGGTTGTGGGACCACTCAGTTCTGTCTACTACTGGCTGTTTATGGTGTTTGGCATGCAAGTAGTTCTGTATTGTGGCTTCACCAGGGTGATGCCTCATATTGAGGTGTGCCGGGTATTATGCTCGGCATGCCCTCCTGCACTCTTCATTGAACCCAGGTTGATCCCCTGGCCTGGTGGTAGTGTTAGAGTGGGGATATGCTGGGCCATGAGGTTACAGATTGTAGTTGAGTACAATTCTGCCGCTGCTAATGGCCCGCAGTGCCTCATAGATGCCCAGTCTTGGGCTGCTAGATCTATTCTAAATCTATCCCATTTAGTACGGTGGTAGTGCCACACAACGTGGTGGAGTATTTCTTCAATGTGGAGACAGGACTTAGTCTCCACAAATACTGTGCGGTATACTAATACATGTACATCAAAACATACAGTGAAATGCTTCGTTTGCAGCAAATCAAATCAGCGAGGATTATGTGGAGCATCTGCAAGTGTCACCATGCTTCCAGTGCCAACAGGACCACTACTTACTAATCCATGCGTCTTTGGAGTGTGGGAGGAAACCAGAGTACCTGGAAAAACCCCCGTGGCCGCTGGGAGAATGTATAAACTCCTAACCCCGATCTTACAGCCAGTGCTGTAAAATGTCATGCTAACTGCTAAAAATACTGGTTCACATTTCACCTTGGGCTTCCCAAACCTTGCCTCCTGCCAATCTGATCACACATGCTTCACATCAAGGTGACAGAAACTATATGAGAATGTGGACTTTAGGGTTAAAAGTAGAGTGATGGGCTACCAAACTAATATTTTCTGATAGTGCGTTAATTGGAAATGATAGTCTCATTAAAAGAAGCTCCTTGCAGCAAGTACCTGAGCCCATAGTCAACAACCACTACTTCTTTTGAGGTGCCTGTAATGGCATCATGGTGCTGGAATAGGCCTATGTTCCGCCGGGCTTCTGTTAAAAAGCGATAATCGGAAACAGGGTATCTCATATCCACCCCAGAGTGCCGAGCATGATTCAAGGCCAAACTGTACAGTATCTCTGCTGCTCTGCAATAAAATAACAAAGTTTACAGAAGGCTGATATGAGTTATTTACCAAAAATACTCTTAAACACCACATGATCATATTCCTGCCCAAACTTCTGTGCTGTCACTAATTACAAATAAACTTTTAAAATATAGAACATAATAGCACAATACAGGCCCTTTGGTCCACAATGTTGTGGTGACCTTTTAACCTACTCTAGGATTAATATATCCCTTCCCTCCCACATATCCTCCATTTTTATATCATCCATGTGCCTATCTCAGAGATCCTAAATGTACTTACCTCTGCTACCACCCCGGCAGCACCCAACACTGTGTGTTAAAAAATAAACACCTCTGAAATCGCCCCTATACTTCCCTCCAGTCACCTTAAAATTATGCCCCATCATATTAGCCAATTCCACCCAGGAAAAAGTCTCTGGCTGTCCATTTGATCTATGCCCCTTATTATCTTGTTTACCTCTATCAAGTCACCTCTCATCACCCTTCGCTCCAAATTCTCACTTATGCTCTCCCTATATTTTCCTCTCATTTATTTTCTCGTTTTTGCTCCTTAACATCTATTTAAATTGTTCCTGTAAACAATTTCGCAAGACGTTCTCATTCCTTTTCATTGTGAATATGAAAGCTCCAAGAGCAGAAATGTGTGCAGATGCCAAGTAGAGACTTCTAACCTGAGGTGTGATTCCAGCACTCGATCCAGATTCTTATAAAAAGGTCTCGAAGTAAAACAGCCACTCCAATAATGGTCCTCACGATCGGCATAAGTGAAGAAGTCACCACTGAGAACTGGATAGGATGGAGGCTTACTGCCAGGGCTAACACCATTCTTCTTGTAAACAGCATCAAAATATTCAGACAGGCTTCCAAACTGTACCTGGAAGGCAAGGACAGAAAGCACTTTATTCCTCTCTAAAACTCTCCTTCCCAATTTTCTCCAGTCTCTCAAGATAGACTTCCAACTTCAATCTACTTCTACAGGGGCCCTCCAGTACCTTTTCCAGAGAACATAATTCAGTATTACAGACTATACAATAATGGAGGCTATCACGGTTGAGTCTAACTTGTCCTCAACCAATTCCACGTGCTCCCAGCTTTCCGTAAGAGCACCAAATGGCAGACGGAATCCCAGCAATTCCTCCTCGGCTAACCAGAACCATGACAACCAATGTCACAACCACTACAGTGGATCACAAATCTAGAGCTGGAGACTAGAACTGATCCAATGGAATCTGGCCCAACAAAACTTTCCTTAAAGAAGGAGCACTTACTTGCACATGAAGCTCTGGGTGAGAGTTCATGTAGTTGAAAAGTTTCTCATAGTTATGGAACTGCTGGTCCCACTCCATTGCCTTGTCATAACGAAAGTCATCTCCAAGTGGAATCAAAACGACTTTGCTTTTGTACAGCATGGACTTCTTCCGGTATTGATCCAAAAGTAAGTTTGCTCTGAGCCAAGGGAAAGATGACATGAAACAGAACCATCGGTGTGAAGGAAAAACATCAATGTGTGTCAGCAGTAATAAACATAATAATAAGGCATCCGTTAGCCTTGCGAGACCATGGATCTGCGCCTGGAAAGTCTTCACTCTCCAGGGTGCAGGCCTGGGCAAGGTTGTATGGAAGACCAGCAGTTGCCCATCCTGCAAGTCTCCCATCTCCATGACACCAATGTTGTCCAAGGGAAGGGCATTAGGACTCATACAGCTTGGCACCAGTGTCGTCGCAGAGCAATGTGTGATTAAGTGCCTTGCTCAAGGACACAACACGCTGCCTCCACTGGGGCTCGAGCTCACGACCTTCAGGTCGCTAGTCCAATGCCTTAACTACTTGGTCACGTGCCCACACTAGTAATAAACAAATTGGGCTATAATCAATCTGTTCTTCTAAGATGGCACCAGAGAGTGGTGACTCTGTGTGCAATGAACATTACCACACTTCTGGCACTATTTATTTACTTATACCATAAGATCATAAGATATAGGTGCAGAAGTAGGCCATTTGATCAGCCATTCAGTCATGGGCTGATCCAATTCTTCCAGTCATCCCCACTCCCCTGCCTTCTCCCCATACCCTCTGATACCCTGGCTAATCAAAAACTTATCTATCTCTGCTTTAAATGCACCCAATGACTTGGCCTCCACAGCCACTTGTGGCAACAAATTCCACAGATTTACCACCCTCTGACTAAAGTAATTTCTCTGCATCTCTGTTCTAAATGGACGTCCTTCAATCCTGAAGTCGTGCCCTCTTGTCCTAGACACCCCTACCATGGGAAATAACTTTGCCATATCTAACCTATTCAGTCCTTTTAACATTTGGAATGTTTCTATGAGATCCACCCTCATTCTCCTGAACTCCAAGGAATACAGCCCAACAGCTGCCAGATGTTCCTCATACGGTAACCCTTTTATTTATTTTTAACACATAAGAGATTCTGCAGATGCAGGAAATCCAGAGCAACACATACAAAATGCTGGAGGAACTCAGGTCAGGCAGCATCAATGGAAATGAATAAACAGCTGAAACTTCGGGCCAAGACCCTTTGTCCCCATGAAGGGTCTTAGCCCAAAACGTCAAAGGTCTATTCATTTCCATAGATGCCACCTGATCTGCTGAGTTCCTCCAGTATTGAGAGGGGGGGGAGAGGGGGGGAGAGAGGGGGGGAGAGAGGGGGGGAGAGAGGGGGGGAGAGAGGGGGGGAGAGAGGGGGGGAGAGAGGGGGGGAGAGAGGGGGGGAGAGAGGGGGGGAGAGAGGGGGGGAGAGAGGGGGGGAGAGAGGGGGGGAGAGAGGGGGGGAGAGAGGGGGGGAGAGAGGGGGGGAGAGAGGGGGGGAGAGAGGGGGGGAGAGGGGGGGAGAGGGGGGGAGAGGGGGGAGAGAGTGAGGGAGTGAGTGAGGGAGTGAGTGAGGGAGTGTGAGTGTGAGTGTGAGAGAGTGTGAGTATGTGCGCTTGTTTTTTTTTTAAAAAAACATTCCTATTGTAACTTAGCATTTTTATGTACTGCTGCCGTAAAAGAACAAATCGCACGACATATATCAGTATCAATGTACCTAATTCTGATAAACCTGACAATGACTCAATCACCTCAAAGTTGAAATCAAGTTTAATGTCACGTGCACTGGTTCAATGAAAGGCTTATTTGCAGCAGCCATCTGAACAACAGCAGAAATGTAACAAGTATAGTCCTTTGGTACCACTGCTTTAATTATCATTTGCTGTTATTCAGATGGCTGCTGCAAATAAGCCTTTCGCTGAACCAGTGCAGACATAATATTTCTTGTCAACTCTGCCATGGACTGTCCCAAGCCCAGCTGCAAAAGGAGGAGGATTGTGCATGGGGCCAGCAACCTCATCCTGTAAAACCCCAGAGCTACAGAAATGCCAGTAGAAACTCCAAAGACCTCAACCCAGGTCCAGGATAGAGGACTCTGGCAAGCTGCTGTCGACAGACTATATAGAAAGTGTGATGGGCTTAAGTCATATTTCTTGTCAACTTTTCCCAATACAAATTCCTATGTCTAAGTTTATAACATCAAGCTGTAATTAAATTCTTCTGCTGGCAGAGGTGTCATAATTGCACCGAATATCAGGTAAACAAACAACCCATTTAGATCGGCAGATTCCAATATGAATGTGAATACAAAATTTAATAATGGAATCATATACAAATAAAGGCAAAATTGCATGTCAATCACATTATTTCTCAGTTCCTGTCATCAGCTTTCAAAACATTCACACTTTAATTTGTGCCACGAAGCATCGTAGTCAATTTAAATTACATCTTTGCTCAAGCTTCAACTATCTATAACTACAGAGGCAAAAAACTGTACAAGGCTATACCGGTCTTGATTCCATGTGTACAGACTTGGGAGAAAAGTAGTGGATACAGCCCAGTCAATCACAGGAAAAGCCTTGACCACCACTGAGCACATTTACAAGGAGCACTGCCATATGAAAGCAGCATTCATCATCAAGGACCCAAATATTCAAATCAGAATCAGGTTTAATATCACCAGCATATGCCATGAATATTGTTGTCTTTGCAGAAGCAGCACAATACATAATACCATTGGAAAGGAGGCAGAGGAGCCTTAGGTCCCACAGCACCAGGTTGATGAATCAGGCTCCTGAACCAGCATGGATAGCTTCACTCGCCTCAACACTGGAATGCTCACAACCAATGGTCTCACTTTCAAGGACTCATGTCCTCAGTATTATTTATTTATTTCTGTATTGGCATAATTTGTCTTTTTCACATTGGCTGCTTGTCAGTTTGTGTGTAGTTTTTCATTAATTCTATTATACATCTTTGTTATACTGTAAATGCCTGCAAGAAAAAGAATCTCAGGGTAATATATGATGGGATATTCATATTTAGATAATAAATTTACTTTGGACTTTGAGATTGTCACAGACTATATGGAACATAACATTGAAGCCAAATGACTAATACAAAAGATAGGTCGTAGTACAGGCAAACCCGGATCAGGCTGACCTCTACATTGTTTATCGATTTCAACTTGGAAAGTAGAGCTTTATTCTTGGTTTCAATGACTTGGCGTAGCATTAAATGGATAGAAAGAGTTATGTGCATGTTTGGGTAATAAAGTAAAACCTTACTTAAAGATAATCTGATCACCATCAATTGAAAACACAATTTGAGCACTTCTGATTCTTTCCCCCTGAAGCCACTGGCACAATAGTGGAAGAACATGACTGATATGGATCAGGAGGTCACACAGCAAGAGTAGGCAAGTCATTCTTTGCTGGATAAAGAACACGGGCCACCCATCATAGTACAGTCCACCTGACCCCAAGTAAACTGACATGAAGATCAGATACAGATTCATTAATTTATCACATGCACACTGAAACATATAGTGAAATGTGTTGTTTGCATTTAACACAACCCAAGGATGTGCTGGGGGCAGCCCACAAGTGTCACCACACATCCCGACACCAACATAGCATGTCACCATGTTACGCAGAACAACATGGTCACTTCTGTCTCTTTCACACACACACACTTCTAAAACCAATTGGCTGCACCACTGATAATTTGGTGTGTCCTATTAAAGAGGTGAATACTTATTTTGTTTTATATTTGTAATTAATTTAGATCACTTTGTAGAGATCCGTTTTCAGTATGACATGAAAGAGTCTTTTTCTGTTGATCAGTGTCAGAAGAAAAACAAATTAAATCCACTGTGATTCAATGTTGTAAAACAATAAAACATGAAAACTTCTGGGGGAGGGGAATATTTTTTATAGGCACTGTACAACCAATGTATATAAGCTAGCTTATGTTTTATAACCATTGTGTTTATAACTAAGCAGATAGCTTTTAACAAAAGGAGGACTTTTGCATTCAATATCAATCCTTCATAGCATCCAACGAGACCACGAACAGCTGCTTGGATATTTCCCACCACTCTCCCGGCTGCTAAGAACTCCTTTCAAAAAATTAATCGTGGGAGGGATAATCGGGTATCACCAAACATTGGAGATCTTCAACAACAAAACACATTAAGAGAGAGTACACAAACTGCACCGAAGTGGACAGGAAGGCTCTATAACAGGTAGACAAAGCTCCCCAACCCATCACCAACACCAGCCTACCTGCCATCAAAGACACAAAGACATATATAGAGAAAGGTGCCGGGTAAAAAGCCAGCAATATCATGAAGGATACCGCACCCCCCCCCCCCAACCCTGTTCATGGATTGTTTATCCCACTCCCATCAGGGAGGAGGTTATGTAGCATCCATGCCAGGACCACCAGATTCAACAACAGTTACTTCCCCCAAGCAGTAAGACTGATCAACACTTCCACCCACTAACCCACCCTATCACAACACCCACCACGACTGTCAGTCGCCTTATGTACAGACACTCCTGTGCCTAGCATCACCTTATGTACATGCAATCAATGTAAATAAGCAATCTTTTGTACTTATAGTTATTATGGTCTTTATCTTAATTAACAACTATATCATTATTCTTCACACTTTCGCACTGGAAATGACGTTAAACAATCTTGAAACCATACTCTAAATCGAAAGGAATTAAGTCCTCCCACTGTGATGATTACGAGGTAGATACAGGAAGATTCTACAAAGTAATCCAAGTTAGAATTGATCATCGCAGCCATAAATGGAGAGAAAATACAAATGAAACAGACTGAAACACATAACTGGTGAGTAGGAATCCAGATTAAGCACGTTCTTTAGGGCAGCACAATCACTGCAGTGCTATCGATCATTGAATCAGTGCTCAGTTCCTGCCGCTGTCTGTAAGAAGTTTGTTGTTCTCTGCGTGACAACATGGGCTTCCTCTGGGTTTTCCTGTTTCCTCCTATATTCCAAAGATTATGGTTAGGGTTAATAAGCTGAGGACATGCTATGTTGATCCCAGAAGAGTGGTGACACTTGCGGGTTGCCTCAGCACAGTCCTCGGACTGCTGTTCGTTGCTGCAGAATGATGCATTTCAGAACATTCTGATGTATATGTGACAAATAAAGCTGATCTTAATTAATAAGCTAATCTTTACTCAAACAACAACTTTATCTGATGAGCAGCAAGAGAGAAGCCAGTAGACAATGACGGAACCCATGGCAGTCCATGAGATCAGCTCCTACCTCTCCGCCACATTGGCATCATTTATCACTTTAGGTGGGACTTTCCAAGGACAGCTGATGCGTCCTCCAGGGAGGCGCCTGAAGTCAAACTGGCAGCAGATTTTAGGGTCAGGCCCACAGGTGTGTGGAACATCATAACTGTAGAAAGGCATCAGGTGACAGAAGATATCTGTGCTTGAATCAGTGTCTAGAGATAAAAGTATGGCAGGGGAGAAGCAAAATGTTTATTTTAATTATAAGGTTGATTCTTGACAAATGCAAGAATTTATGTAATTTTTCCCACTCCCTCAATAAAATAAACTTGATAAAAAAAAAAGACATTGGAATTCATCAATCAGCATCTGGAAGTGTCTCCTTTCTGAGAAAAGGAATTACTGCACATTTCCAACACTTGTGTCCCTCCCCCTTGGTCCAGTCCCTTCCCACTCACGTCCATGATGCCACCTCAACAGATTCCATTTATCTGGTCCCCACTGGTTCAAATTTACCACAAACATATCATCTCTGTAAACCTCCATCCCACATCAGAGGGAGGCCCAACTATCCCTGCCAACTATGCTTTCCACCATAGGCACTTTCCACTATAGGCACATAGGACCTGCCTTTCAACTCTTTCTGAATGAAGTTGCACTTCTAACCTGATCTACTGTTCAAACTGACAAATACAGATTGGGTGACCCTTTTGCAGATAACCAAGCATTTGGTCTGTAGGAGTGACGCACAGCTCCTGGCTGCCTGCCATTTTAGTTCTTCACCCTACTTCTGCTCTGACCTGTCTTTGAACTTCTTCACTGTTAAAACAAAGTCAAATGTAAGCTTGAAGAACAATATCTAATGTTCTCTTGCAGCCTTTCAGACTTAATACCAAATTCTTCAACTTCAGGTAATTAACTTTTTTTTTTGCTAGATGTATTCAATTCTGGCAGAATTGCTATTTCTGCTGTCGTTACTTTGGCTTAGTTTCTGTTTTTTTCACTATAATGGTTGGACCTATCCCACAGCCTTACCGTTAACAAAATATCACACAAAGCAGCATAATGTGCTTCTAACTGCTATGTTAAGTCATATGGTCTCACACTGTTGGAGTTACTTCCTTCTTTTCTACTCATCCTTCTCTGCTACTAACACTAAACTGGTTCTCTCTTTCCCAATTCTGAAAAAGGAATTGAGCCCTGAAACGTCAACTGTTTCGTTTTCCACAGCTGCTGCCTGACCTGCCGAATTTTCTTCAACACTTTGCTTTATTCTAGTGTGTGAATTTATTCCCAGTTTATGAGATCTCTTTGCAGAGTTGCTCTCACTTACCCCAGGTCTGTCTCCACATGAACTCCAGGTTTTTGGTAGCTGCAAGGTGTTTTTTGATGGAGTAGTGTACCCTTTGGATGAGCATGCTGGTCAGGTTGGACCGTTTGAGCAGGTAGGGCATTGTTGAGCTGTGTCCGAAAGGGTCGATTGCCCATCCTGATTTTGGGATCACTCCTATGAATACAAAATGTAGGTGTCTACTCAAGAGTATATACATCAAACCAACCACAGGGTAGATATCATGTTCAAAAAACCCTAGACTATACAGAAACTAATAATAGTTAATTTCATGTCCATGAGATGCTACAATACCATAAGACACAGGAGCAGAATTAGGCCATTCAGCCGATTGAGTCTACTCCTCCATTCCATCATGGCTGATTTATTATCCTTCTGAACCACATTCTCTTGTCTTCTTCCCTTAACTTTTGATGCCTTGACTAATCAAGAATCTATCAACCTCCACCTAAAATATACTCAATGACTAGGCCTCCACAACTCTTTGTGGCAATGAATTCCACAGATTCACCAGCCTCTGGCTAAAGAAATTTCTCTTCAACTCTGTTCTAAATGGACATCCCTACATTCTAAAGCTGTACCCTCTGGTCAAGATTCACCTATTATAGGAAATATCCTCTCCACATCCACTCTATCTCAGCCTTTCAATATTTGAGATTAGCCCTCATTCCTAAAATACCACTAACAAAGCTTTCAAACTCCCATATGGAATGAGCAAAGTCCAGTTTCAATCTATGGGAATGGTAGACTGGATTTCAAAATATAGTTTAAAAATCGTTCTCATTTGTGCCAACTCCCACCACCGTGAATGAGATCACTCCTCTGATGTAAGTGGTACTAATAACTTTACCTACACTTGTTTACATTAACTATACAAATGAGTGAAGTTGAACAACTTGACTGTGTGCTTTCATAAGCTCTTAATCTAAACATGAAAAAACATTGATTAACATTCAGTACATCCCACTTACTGCCACAGTCAATCTTTACAACCATGGCTACTGGATATGGAAAGGCCATTCTCCCAGAAATAGCAATCTGGTAAAATCAGCTACTCAGTTTGCACAATGTTGATTGAGAAATAAATATTGTCCAGAACATTAGAGGCAAGTCCCTGGTTCTTCTTTCAACCTGCTCAAAAGAACCTTTTGTGCTTAGATCAGAACAGAGCTGTGGTCTCAGCTTAAGATGCCGACATGTCCAACAGTTACAAACAGGAGAACATCTTGTTTGTCTAACAGTTGACCACTGTGCCAAGACCTGCACTTAAAGGAAATCTTCGTTATCCAATGGGTCAGATAACTTTTAATCTCAGCCATGTTGTAAATACTCCAGCCTAATCTGCAAAGTTCCCACAGGGAAAGATAGGAACCAGGGAACACTTCAAAAAAAAAATTACCCTGAACTGGCAACCCTTTACTTACATTCATAGGATAAGGAGGGCATCACTGATTGTGAAAGAAAATTATAAAGTTAAGATTAATTTTGAATTAAATGTTGTTCTCAAGCTTGACTAGCTAGATATCGTTCAAGACCTGGGTCACGAGGGTGACGGAAAAAGAGGCAGACGCTGCCTTGCTTGTGTGAGCCAACAATAGCCAGACATAGATCATGCCAGCAGTGAGGTACTGTTAACTTTTGCCCCAGATTGTCCAGCAAGTAGCAACGAGCTGCAGACACGTAATTTTGTGCCTCGTGCGGAAATGTTGTGAACTTGCGGATACCAAACAGGTGCTTTGGAAATCACTGACCAAGTAAGTTCAGCTGTTGGCTATTGCCCAAAATCTACTGTACAAATCTAAGATGTAACCAAACTGTCGGAGTCATAAAACAAATGGCTCCCTGTAATCACGTGATGAAAAGGGTTAACCGTATACCGAGGTCCGTGTCTTATTTCTGTTCCCTAACAGAGCAAAGTCTCTCGATAGTGATTGGTGACGAAATTATTCCAACGCTGATGAAACTCACACTTACTAAACAGACTTAATGGGCCAAATGGCCTAATTCTGCTCCTATGTCTATGCCTTGAGAGTGGTAATGGTGGTTCTTCCCCAGCACCATCAGGTTTCTGAACGGTCCATGAACCCACAAGCACTACCTCGCTATTCCTCTTTTGCACTACTTATTATTTTATTGTAACTTACAGTAATTTTGCCTTGCACTGTACTGCTATTGCAAAACAAATTTGATGACTTATATCAGTGATAATAAACATGATTGATCAAAGTTACAGGGAAGTAGTCACCCCAAAGTTGTAGGAGGCGAGTAGCTGGGTGACGGTCAGGAGAAATGGAAATAGACAGTTAGAGCAGAGCACCCCTGTGGCCATTCCCCTCAAAAGCAAGTACACTGCTTTGGATTCTTTTGTGGGAGAATGCCACGGTGACCGGGTTACAGGCACCAAGCACGGGTCCGTGGTGCAGAGGGAAAGAGAAAGAAGGGAGCGGTAGTGATAGGGTACTCAATAGTGAGGGGAACAGACAGGAGATTCTGTGGACGTGAATGGGACACCCGCATGGTATGTTGCCTCCCAGGTGCCAGGGTCAGGTATGTCCCAGATCGCGTCCACAACGTTTTGGAGAGGGAGGGGAAGCAGCTAGATATCTTGGTACATATTGGTACCAATGACGTAGGAAGGAAAAGCAATGAGGTCCTGAAAAGAGAATTTTGAGAGCTGGGTAGAAAGCTGAGGAGCAAGACCTCCCAGGTAGCAATTTCTGGAATGCTGCCTGTGCCATGCACCAGTGAGGGTAGAAACAGGATGATCTGGCAGATGAATGTGTGGCTGAGAAGTTGGTGCAGGGGACAGGGCTTCAGGTTCTTGGATAATTGGGATCTCTTCTGGGGGAAGTATGACCTGTTCTAAAGTGACGGGTTGCACCTGAACCTGAAGGAGACCAATATTCTCGCAGGCAGGTTTGTTAGAGCTATTAGGGAGGGATTAAACTAACTTGGTGGGGGGAGGGGGGAACCAGAGTGAAGGGACTTAGGAAAAGATGGATGGTAAAAAAGTAAAGATAGCATGCAGTCAAATTGTCAGGAAGGGCAGGCAGGTGATGGGACTTAGTTGCAGCCAACAGACTGAGTATCAAATTATTAGGGATGCAGAGTCAGAAAGGACAGCAATTATGGTACTCAAGGTGTTGCATCTAAATGCACATAGTATAAGAAATAAGGTGGATGATCCTGTTGCAATAATACCGATTGCCAGGTATGATGATGTGGCCATCACTGAATCATGACTGAAGGATGGCTGTAATTGGGAGTGTCCAAAGTTACACGTTATATCAGTGGGATAAAGGAGGTGGTGTGGCTCTGCTGGTAAAGAATGGCATCAAATCAGTAGAAAGATGTGTCATAGGACTGGAAGATGATGAATCCTTGTGGGTTGAGTTAAGAAACTGCAAGGGTAAAACACGCTGATGGCAGTTATATACAGGCCTCCCAACAGTGGCTGGGAGGTGGACCACAGGTTACAACAGGAAATAGAAAAGGGGAGTCAAAAGGACAATGTTATGGCAGTCATGGGAGATTTTAACATGTAGGTTGATTGGAAAAAACAGGTTGATAATGGATCTCAAGACAGTGAGTTGATGGAATGCCTCAGAGAGAGCTTTTTAGAGCAGTTTGTCGTTGAGCCTACTAGGGATCAGCTATACTGGATTGGATATTATGTAATCAACTGGAGGCAATTTGGGAGCTTAAGGTAAAATAACCCTTAGGAACTAATGATTACAATTGATTGTGTTCCACTTGAAATTTGAGAGGGAGAAAGTAAAATCTTATGTAGCAGTATTTCAGTGGAGTAACAGAAATTACAGTGGCATGAGAGAGGAGTTGGTCAGGGTAAATTGGAAGGAGCTGCTGGCAGGGATGTCAGCAGAGCAGCAATGGTGTGTGTTTCTGGGAAAAATGAGGAAGGTGCAGGACATGTGTATTCCAAAAATGAAGAAATACTCAAATGGTAAAATAGTAAAAGCATGGCTGACAAGGGAAGTCGAAGCTATTGTAAAAGCAAAAGAAAGGGCATACAACAAAGTAAAAATTAGTGGGAAGATAAAGGATTGGGAAGTTTTTAAAAACCTACAGAGCAACTAAAAAAAAAAATCATTAGAAGGGAAAAGATGAAATATGAAAGCAAGCTAGCAAATAATATCAAAGTGGATAGTAAAAGTTTTTTCAAATATGTTAAAAAGAGAAATGAGAGTGGATATAGGACCGCTAGAAAATGAGGCAGGAGTAATAATAACTGGGAACAAGGAGATGGCTGATGAACTAAATGATTATTTTGCATCAGTCTTCACTGTGGAAGACATTAGCAGTATGCCTGATGTTGTAGTGTGTGAAGGAGGAGAAGTGGGTGCAGTTACTGTTACAAGAGAGAAGGTGCTCAAAAAGCTGAAAAACCTAAAGGTACATAAGTCACCCCGACCAGAGGAACTGCACCCTAGGGTTCTGAAAGAGGTAGCGTTAGAGTTTGTGATGTCATTAGAAATGATCTTTTAAAAATCATTGGACTCTGGCATGGTGACAGAGGGCTGAAGAATTGCGAATATTACCCCACTCTAAGAAAGGAGGAAGGCAGTAGAAAGGAAATTATGGAAAAGTTAGCCTGACCTGAAGGCAAATGCCATGTTAGCATTCATTTCAAGAGGTCTAGAATACAAGAGCAAAGATGTGATGCTGAGGCTTTAAAAGGCCCTTAGGTATTGCAGAGGAGGTTCACAAGGATTATTCCAGGAATGAAAAGGTTATCATACGAGGAATGTTTGATTGCTCTGGGTCTGTACTCGCTGGAATTCAGAAGGATGAGGGGCAATCTCATTGCAACCTTTTGAATGTTGAAAGGCCTAGACAGAGTAGATGTGGAAAGGATGTTTCCCATGGTGGGAGAGTCTAGGACAAGAGGGCACAGCCTCAGAATAGAGGGGCCTTCTATCAGAACAGAGATGCGGAGAAATTTCTTTAACCAAAGGGTGGTGAATTTGTAGAATTTGTTGCCACATGCAGCTGTGGAGGCCAGGTCGTTGGGTGCATTTAAGGCAAAGATTGATAGTTCTTGATTGGATATGGTTTCAAAGGTTATGGGGAGAACGCTGGGAACTAGGATTGAGGAGGTAGAAAGTAGTATCAGCTATGATTGAATGGTGGAGCAGACTCATTGGGCCAGATGGCCTAATTCTGCTCCTATGTCTTATGGTCTTATGATTCTGAACTGCCTTCATGAATGGCTACAGTCTATGATGCTCCCATAATACTGCTGGATAGGGAGTACTAGGAATTCACAACCTCAATAAAGGACTGTAATGCTTTGCAAAGTCAGACTACCTGTGACTTAACAGAGGAACCTGGAGAGAGTAGAATTTAACATAAGCTTTCTATCCTTGTCCCTTTTGGTGGGAGAGATTACAGACCTGGGAGATGTTGCCAAATCAGGCTTCTGAGTAATTACAGTGTATTTTGTAGATGGTATATTGTATCCATGAGGAGATGAGAGTGGAAATGAATATTTCACATAGAGCTTGGGAAACTAAACACAGAAAACTTTTCATTCAGACAAAAAGATTATTGTCTCATCTTCCAAAGATATGAGGGGTAATTATCAAGGTGATCAAATGTTGTTTTGACTAGCAGGGAATATTACACCGCTTCCAACCCTCGCAGCCTGTGCCCTAGAATGCTTAATGAGACATGTAGAAGGAGATATAGTTTGTGATTAACATGTCCTTGATGTAACAGTTTAGAAAGAACTATACTCTGTATCTCACCTGTGATGGCACCTGAGGAGAGCGTGCTTCACTATTGTGAATGGAAAATACTTTTTCATAAACAGTTCTGTAATCAACAACAGGGTCAACATTCGGTACTTCAACAAGAAAAAAAAAATCGGCATCGCAGCATAATCCTCAGATCCTTAAGGTACATCAACATGGTTTGTCAACGTAGATAATTACCAATATTTTTCACCAGCCACTGATGTCCTTCGATTAGCTGATCAATCATTGCAAAATAATGGGAGTTAGCTTCATCTGTCATTACCCAGCCTCCAGTCACAAACTCCAACTGACCATTAGCTGCCAGCCTGATAACCAAAACAAACATCGAGGAAAATGGTAATTAATCACAAATTTACCCAAAATTAATTGAACAAAAGATGCACAAGAGACCCTCCACCACATCATTCTGGGCAACTTCTGCCATCTTCAATGAGATTCCAACACCAAACATACCTTTACCTCCACCCTCCGCTTTCCGCAGTGATCCTTCCCTCCGCGATTCCCTTGTCCATTCACCCCTCCCCACTAATCTCCCTCCTAGCACGTATCCCTGCAAGCGACAGAAATGCTACACCATCTCACTCACCTCTTCCCTCACCTCCATTCAGGGCCCCAAATAGTCGTTCCAGGTGAGGTAACAATTCACCTGTGAATTTGTTGGGGGTCGTCTACTATATCCGGTGCTCCCGATGCAGCCTCCTCTACATTGGTGAGACTCGGCGTAAATTGGGAACTACTTTGTCAAGCACCTCCATTCCATCTGCAAGTAGCAAAATCTCCCCGTGACCAACTATTTTAATTTCTATACCCATTTCCATTCCGACATGTCGGTCCATGGCCTCCTCTTCTGCCATGATGAGGCCACTCTCAGAGTGGAGGAGCAACACCTCATATTGCACCTGGGTAGCCTCCAACCTGATGGCATGAACATTGATTTTGCCTTCCAGTATTTTTTTTCTCCTTCCACTTTCCTCGATTCCCCACTCTGGCTTCTTAGCTCTTCTCCTTACTTGCTTATAAGCTCCCCTGGTACCCCTCCTCCCATGGTCCACTCTATCAGATTCCTTCTTCTCCAGCCCTTTACTTTTCCACCCATTATCTCGCAGCTTCTTACTTCATTCCCCCCTCCCCCACCCACCTAGCTTCACCCATCACTTTCCGGCTTGTCCTCCTTCCCCTCGCCCCACCTTTTCATTCTGGCATTTTCCCCCTTCCTTTCTGGTCCTGAAGAAGGGTCTCGGCCCAAAACATCGACTGTCTATTCATTTCCATAGATGCTGCCTGACCTGCTGAGTTTCTCCAGCATTTTCTGTGTATTGCTCTGGATTTTCAACATCTGCAGAACCCCTTGTGTTTATAAGTGACTGATGCGTCTTTATAATAAAATTAATTTACCACAGAAAACAGCATCAACATCTGATAATTGATTCTGCTGAATAAATTCTGGCAGTAAATGATTCCCGGCAGAGAAGCAATTGGCAGTTGTTTGAGGTGAGGATATACTGACTAGTCTTTAGCTACCTTGGTCACAATGACTATGTGCAGAATGAGATGTCAGAAAGGCTGACCCACACAGTCTGTGTAGATCAACAGTGTGCTTTGATTTGATGACCAACTGCAGCACGAGGGGACAACTGGGACCGGGATTAAGAACCCTACACCTTATCCAACACTAGACAACATTTTCACAAGAGAAAATTTATGTTCCTACATACCGGCGGACCGCTGCCCTCTTCTGAGTGTCAATGTTGTCCCACCACTTGGAGAAAAAGGAGATCTCTGCCCAAATAAAGCGGCGTTTTGGGTCCTCCTGCAGCTTCGGCAGCATGTTGTTCAGAATGTGCTGTGTCTGGTCAAAGTAATACTTGTCAAAAGTCTTAATCCACCCTGTAGAACAGAATCAGATTACAACTGAGGGGGTTCCAACGTGTTGTATATTTTAAACACACCTCTCAGAAACAACTAGAAGTACTTCACATCAGAAATGTGGGTTCAATTGCAACACTTACAAGAAGTTTGTATAAGTACATGGATGGGTGGAGAACAGAGGACTATGGTCCAGGTGAGGATAGATGGGACTTGCAGAATAACAGTTTGCATGGGCTAAATGGGCAGAAGTGCCCATTTCTGTGCTGAGTACCCTATTACTCTATAATGCAGCCCTGTAGGTATGGGAATATCACACAAACAGCAATTTGATAAACAAAAGAAATCGACTGGGCTGATTTACATTGATGTCACAGCCTTCTAATCACAACCCCGCAATTATTAATGTCTAGCAGAACCAATAAGGTGGAAGTGTCTCCACTACACATCTTTTCTGAAATAAGACAGTTCAGTCATTCCCTCAATATTACACCAATGTACAATAAAAATGAGATAATCGCTTCTCTCTTATTTGGAAATCCTGCTGGGTTGACATATGGAGTGTAATCTGCGGGATTGAAGTACAAGGAGGTTATGTGGCTGAGGCCAATATTCAGAATCCAGGCTGGGTGTATGGCCAAGAGCCAAAGTCAGAAATGTAGGTAGGTTTGCACTCGAAGCTGGGACCTGAAGTGGTTCTACATTTCAGCCGGCTTTGACAAGGTGAAATATACAAGCTGAAACTCAGTGATTTCCATTTCAGGTTAAAGTCAGCAAGTTATTTGGAGAAATACACACAAAAAGTGCTGGTGAACGCAGCAGGCCAAGCAGCATCTATAGGAAGAGGTACAGTCAAGGAAATTTATTTGGATAATTTATTATATTGCTGTACAAGCTGTTAAAAAAGGTGTTTTGTGGTATTAATGGGAGCGACATCATGGGAGCATTATTATCCTACAATAGTCCAAGAAACCTGCAAGTCACACATCCAAATATTAAGGATGTTGGATTATTGGAATTCAACTACACCAACGAAGATTGTGTATAAGCTCTTGACTGGAGTTAGAATCCCAACTATTGATGTCAGAAAATGAAACTCCGGGCTGTATATGGTGACATATATGCACTTTGTTAATAAAATTTACTGTGAACTTTGAACTTCAAGATGCAGATGAAGAAAAACCCCAATCTCCTTGTGGGCATTCTTAGCAGTTCAACAAAGCTAAAAGTCGAGCAGATCTAAAAAGAACGAATTTCCACAGATGTACAGAGGAAATTTACAAGTCCACTGTAGTTGTAGCCACGGTCTAAATATTTAGGAATCACGTCAAGGATAGAACCAATTTAGAGGCCTTCCATTGGTTGGGGTCAACTATGGATGATGCATCCAAGCTGTCAAGCCAGGGTAGTACAATATGGAGGGTAAGCTGTTGCCCTGTAGCAGGCTCCCCCTCGCCACGCAGTTGATGACATCCAAAGGAACAGAGACCAGTGTCACCAGCTCCAGTCAGTGTTGAACTCAACGTAGGACTGCCTTGGGACTCATCTCTGGATTTTTTCTTCAGGGCTTATTCCCAAAGCCTTCCCCATGAGTGGGTACGGCTACAAGGCAGCAAAGGTTTGAGATTAGAGTTTTCCTTCTCCTAGATGAGCTGCCAACCATGGTTGACAAGCCCCATATGCCCGGAGTGACTGGCATTAAGGCGCCAGTAACCCGCCTTTGCCCTTTCTCTTGTTAGTAGAAACAGTTCTGCCAGGTTTAGTAGCTCAACCACACGTGAAAACCAGAAGCTGAACTTAGTTGTCAGAGGCTATTTGAGGCACATTTAATAGGTAGTATGAGCTTAGAGCTTATACCCACTACCCCAGGCTATGATAACCTTGACTCTGGCCAAAATTACACCATTTTCATAAAGCCATTAGTAATTTTATAAAATATAGTAACATGCTTAAAAAACCTTGTTATTTAAGGTGACTCAGGAAAATCAATGCATTCCTCTCACCTGGATCATTGTGGGAATGGGGCACCACAAACACCTGTAATGGTTCACTGTCCCACTCCTGCTGATCATAGGTGATCTCGAAGCCCTGCTTCCAAGCACCACCATCCACATTGTCAAACTTCAGGAACGAATAAATATCCAGCATCTATCAGAGCAAAGAAAACAGGCATGTACCAAGACCACAACACAACTTGAAGTTACTAAATCAACAGGGAGCAACTGGTCAGTGACCCAGGAAGTCACAAAAACATGGCGGAGAACAAGGGGTTGAGTGTCCCAAACTCTCAGACACAACCCAGGTGATGACAGGCATCAGTATCCGTGGCCCAAGGGTGCTGTAAGATTGGAACCTGATTAAAAGCTTTAATACGAAATATCAACACTGTTAGATTGGGGTATGGAATTGTTATTTTTCTTGTAGTTTAACTTTCCTATGCTTGCTTGTAATTTTATATAATGATCTATGTACATGTCATTATTCGGTGAATTTTCCAATAATGATAGTGCAGTTGCTTCTGTATGTTTCCAGAAACTTCTTAGTTTTCAGTAGGCAGTGTCATACCACTTGAATCTGGCCATTTTATACAGTAGGTTAATTGTCAGCACTGGAATTTTTGGTTATCTCTAGTCTGAATACGAGGTGACATGACTACTTTTTCCCATTTGTCTTTCTTTCTTTGTTCATGTAACATAATAAAATTGCTAGCAATAAATTTTAGCTCTCATTCTTTACAATCCATTGAGTCAGACAGCTAGGAGTAGAGCTATTTTCTCCAAATCCGTGGAAATTTAGAAGCCCCAGTACATCTTATTTAGTTATTATAAATTTTTATTTAGGGGCACAGTACAGAATAGGCCCTCCCAGCCTGCGCTGTCCAGTAACCCATTGATTTAAATCTAACCTCATCACAGGACAACAACCGATACATCTTTGGATGGTGGGATGAAACTTCAGTACACCCACGTATTCCACGGGGAGGACATACAAACTCCTTACAGAGGGTGCTGGGAACAAACTCCGAACTCTGAGCTGCACTAAATGCTACACTAGTGGGACAAATTTTTTTTTATAGGCATCCGTTAGTCTCATGAGACCATGGATTTATGCTTTGAAAGGTTTCCAGGGCGCAGGTCTGGGCAAGGTTGTATGGAAGACCAGCAGTTGCCCATGCTGCAAGTCTCCCCTCTCCACACCACCGATGTTGTCCAAGGGAAGGGTATTAGGACCCATACAGCTTGGCACCAGTGTCATCCAATCACTAGATGAACGCCTTAACAACTTGGCCACACGCCACGTGGGACAAATTTACATCTGGTGAATTTGCATTGATTGCAATTATATCAGATATCATGTTTCAATTTATTCTTTAAATATAACAAGACAACACTTCAATAAATCTAGATGAGTTCCAATGTACGATTTAATGAACTGAAATTTAATCTCACAAAACCTGTTCCCTTGGCAAAGAGAAGATACTCAAGGATCAGAATATTAAATGATATACAAAACCAGGAGCAGGAGTAGGACATTCAGCCCCTCAAGCCCAATAGCATCATGGCTGATCTTCTACCTCAGACAGTTTTTGTGCCCTGTTTGTATTCCCCTCGGTTCTTTTAACATCCAGAAGCGTATTGATCTCTGCGTAGAATGCAAGCAGTGATTAAGCCACCACAGCCTCCCTACATTTCCTACCCTTTGAGTAACAGATTTCTCCTTATTTCATCCTGAAAAGCCCAGCTCTTATTTGTGACTACCCAGTCAGGATAAAGGGCCTCAGCCCCAAACGCCGACTGTTCATTCTTCACCATAGATGCTGCCTGACCTGCTGAGTTCCTCCAGTATTTTGTATCTGTTATTCTGGACTTCCAGCATCTGCAGACTCTTACCACCCCTGAACTTTACGTTTTTTTTATGCTAGTGTTAGATTAGAGTGTAGAATTATTTTAACTTTCTTATGCTGGCTTGTATTTTCATATAATCACCTACATGTAATTGTTCAGTGAACTTCCCAGGAAATATGGTAGAGTTGTTTGTATTTTTCTAGAAACTTCTTAGTTTCCTGTAGTAGGTGTCACATTATTTGAACTGGCTATTTTAAAGGTTAATGAGTATCACTGGAATTTGTTATCTCTGGTCTTCCTTGGTGTTTTCTTTGTTCTCTCAGCTTCTCCTGCTTGTTCGCTTTCTGCTCTTGTAACAGTTAATAAAACAATCGTAAGCAATAAGTTTTATTTATATAAGCCTTTTTGGGATTACTGGACAGTACAACTTGAAGAGCCTATTCCACGCTCTATTTCAATATATAAATGCAAATATTAAACAATCTCTTTGTCCCCCTACCTTCAGGCAGGAGGTACCGTAGCATTAGGGCAAGAACTGTTAGAATAGGGAACAGCTTCTTCCCCAGGCCGTAAGACCACTGAACCACCTGCTACTACCCCTGACTCAACATGTTTGAAGCACCAGTAGTGTTACATTGTTTACTTTTTAACTTGCACCTCGTTATTTGTTAACTTATTTGTGGTAATACTACTTTGTGTGTTATGTGTGAGAGTTCCATGTACTGTGTTGTGTACCTCAGTCTGGAAAAACATTGTCTCATGTGGTGGTATACATGTGTATGGTTGAATGACAACAAACTGAACTTGATTCCCATTATGGCTGCTGTCCTTTTGAATGATCAAGGTCATAGAGTACAGAATTGCTTTATTGATCACAGAGGTTTTGTCTGCATTAACATATTTGCAGTTCAACCGTACACAAATCAACGGCTGAGGAACATTAGCCTGAAACTAATAAACACAAGATGGAAATCCAGAGCAACATTCACAAAATGCTGGAAGAATTCCCCAAAATGGGCAGCACCTACGCATAGAAATTAACATTTATGCAGCAGCTTTCAAAGTGCCCGGTGACTAATGCAAGGGTTTTAGATTTGCGCCACTTAAGATTCAAGATTGTTTAATATTATTTCCAGTATACCTACATGTGTTGAAAGGAAAGAAATAACTGTCACTCTGGATCCGATGCAACACAGAAAAAAAAATCACTAATAGTCAATCTATATACAGTATATAATCAATCTTACACATTTATATTTACTGTGTTTTTTATTTTTGTAAAGAACACAAACACAATAAATATAAATACATAAGATAAATTACTGTATATAGATTGACTATGTGTATATCGAGTGATGCTAGGTACAGGAGTGTCTGTACACATGATGATTGACAGGAAATTATAAAGCAGTGGTGGTTGGGGGTGTGGAGGGGTCGGTTAGTGGGTGAAGGGTTTGATCTGCCTCACTGCTTGGGGTTTGAGTCTGGTGGCCCTGACATGGATGCTACATAGTCTCTTCCTTGATGGGAACGGGACAAACAACCCATGAGTAGGTTGGTTGGAATCCTTCAATACATTGCTGGTGTAACGACCTGGGAAAGGTTTCCCTGCTGGTTTCTCTGCAGCGCAGTGTTTGGGTTATGACTGGAGATAACAGGGGGCTTTGGAATGTGTGCTGGTCAATAAGGGGAGATGTTTTTCTTTCTTGTGTGCCCAAGCAAAGGTTTTGCGGTCTTTTGTTCGGCAGGAGAGAGAGAAGATGCCAGAACGGGAAGTTGTAGTCTGCAGGACGGAATGGACTAGGACCCGGGGAGGGGGGGGGGGGTGGAAATCGATGGAGGACAAACAGACAGGAAAACAGTGAGCTCCAATGTGCACATTAGATTGTTTCATGAGAATAAGCCCTTTTTCTTTTTTGTTTCTTTACTAACCCTATAGTCAAATTAAGAATTATAAAGCTCAATCGTTTAATTGCTTATTGTGCACTGTTTGTTATTTTGTAGTACTGATTTGTAACAGGGGAACACGTCATGCAGCATCCACCCAAATGAGATTTCTCAAGTTTGGCTGGGCTGGAGGCTGTCTTCCCCTAGATTAACGCGGTTGGCTGAACCTGAGGGTTAAACTGGTAATAGACAATACAACTGCAAGTTTTAAAGAACAAAAATACCATTTTATTCTTTAAAACTTGCCATGAGGGCTTGACGTATGGTTTGAGAGGCAGACAGGCTGTTTTTTTATGTTTCATTTGCAAGGTAAGTCAGCACATACTGCACTGCACTCAAACATTTAGCCAAATTACATTACCAAATCCTTGAGTAAATTGATAGGGGGAGCAGAATAAAAAACAGTTATCAAACTGGATTAAAACTGCAGTCACACTGAGGGCTGTTTAATCCAATCTTTTCTAACTTCCAATCAGAGTTTTTCAATCAGTCTTACAATCTCATCAACAAAACTTTGGAAAAAAGACAAGTGTCGTTGATTCACAAGGATTAGAAACTGATGCAAGCCAGCAGAAATAAATAGCATTTGATCAAGTTTGCCTACCTGCAGGTCTGTTTTTTGTTCATTATTCCCAATAGCAGACTGACAGTCTTGTGGAAACACTGAGAGGAAGGTCTGTTGATTGTCTATTGGTAAAACCCAGGAGCTGTTTGCTTGGAAGGTGTTTGGGCCTGGATGTGCATCTGCATTCTCAGTGAGCTCCAGCACAGAGTCCTTGATGTGGCTGATGATTTGATGATTTTCTTCCAAAAGCTGCTCCAATTGCTCAATGCGATTTTGTAGCACCGAGATCTGATTCTATTTTACAGAAACAAAAGAGAATGTGGAGGACGTTACACTGTGGGTTCAGAGCTCAGCGAATTTCACTCCTTTTAATTTGTGTCATTTAGAATAGATGAAAAGATAAGCTGTATACTCATTCGACATGTGGTACTTGCCCTGAGAGCTTCAACAATCATTTCTTCAAGGTTACAGAATCAAGACATACTTCCAAATGCACATCATTTTCTGATAGGGAATGCAGAACTTGACACAAGCTGATGTGCACATGATCGAATGTCTAAACTTTGGTAAGAACCAGAATTATCACCGACACATGGCGTGGAATTAGTTGTTGTGTGACAGCAGCACTGTGCAAAGATATATAAAAATCTATAAATTGCTAAATAAAGTGCAATTAAAGGAAGGATGAGGTTATGTTCATAAAAATCAGAAATCTGATAGCTGATGGGAAGAAACATCAGACCATTTTTTAACAAGCACTTCACCCTCATCAAGAAGGTACCACAGTGGGTTGTAACTGAAAAAACATCCTGGGAAAAGAATGGAGCAAATCCTTTTTCTGATCTGGCAGCTGAAATTTACAATAAAAGTTTAAATACAATCTGACTTGTTACTTACAAAAAAAATGTCCTTTTTTTCTCCCTCAAATAAGTTTTCCTCCATCTCATTCCTTCCTGGTTTCATGAATACAACAAGGGTCTCAGATTCCACTTCCCCATGCTCATCAATAAGTAGTATTGTGTTTTAGGAAAGATGTGAAGGCTTTAGGCAGGGTCCTGAAGAGAGTCACAAGGATGACCCACAAATGAGCGACTTCAACTACAGGGAAAACTATAGATGTGGGAGAAGGTACTACACCCTTAGATGTAGATCCTTAAGGGAAGTTTGAAAGCAATATTCAGAGTCTAGGAAAAGTCCAGACAAGACAAATAAAAAGAAAATAACGTTAAGAGTAGAAAGAAAAATTGAGAATGTGGGCATGCTATCTGTGGCGACACTTGCTGACTGCCCCCATCACTTCGTTAGGTTGTACTGGTTGTTAACACATTTCACTGTATGTTTCAATGGGCATGTGATACATAAATGAATCTGAATATGAAATATGCAAACACAAGGAAATCTGCAGATGCTGGAAATTCAAGTAACACACACAAAATGCTGGTGGAACGCAGCAGGCCAGACAGCATCCATAGGAAGAAGCAGTCGACGTTTCAGGCCGAGACCCTTCATCAGGACTAACTGAAAGAAGAGGTAGTTCTGAGGAAGGGTCTTGGCCTGAAACATCGACAGTCCTTCTTCCTATTGATGCTGTCTGGCCTGCTGCGTTCCACCAGCATTTTGTGTGTGTTGCCTGAATATGAAATAGATGATTTGAGCTTGAGATTGGCAAAGGAACCAAATAATATGAGAAGAAAGTCCTTTTCTTTGATGCATCAAGTTGTGATGATTTAGTACTCACTGATTGATAAAAGGTGGAGGCATTTTCAATCACAACTTTTACAGAAGTACTGGATAAACACCAGAGGGCTGAAGGGGATGAACTAGACTGAACAGGACTCAGCATTAAACTCACAATTCAGAGTTTGGGGCAAGATGGTAGCGCAGGGGTTAGTCTAACTCTATTACAGCTCTGGTTGTCGGAGCTCAATTGCAGCGTACTCTGTAATCAAGTTGATATGTTCTTTCCTGTGTGCATGTGGGTTTCTTTTGGGTGTTCTGATTTCCTCCCAGCAGCTAAAAATGTACCGCTTACAATTGGTCATTGTAAATTGTCCCGTGATCAGTGGGTTGCTGGGTGACGCAGCTTGAAGGGTCTGTACCATGCTGTACCTCTAAATAAATGAGAACGAGAAGCCTAATGGCCTTCTCCTATGCTTTAACAGCTTGATAACATTACATCAAGGCTCTCATCTTCTTTCTCTGAAAATAATATTGTCTATAAACATATCAACACATGAATGTGGTAAGATTGCCCTTGGATGACAGAGTGACCATACTCATTTGGTGATCCAATATAAGTTAGCAAAGTCAGTTAGGCAGATAAGATGGCCCTCGAGTGACAGTAAACACCTCTAATGACTTGGCTTCCATTCTGACACAGTCTGTGTGCAGCTTGCACATTCTCCTAGTGACCACCTGACCTTGCTTGCCCTGGGAGCCCACATCCTAAGCAACTGCTGTGCTTTAAATAGCCGCTGTACCTTGCTCTTGGTGAAGGTCAGTCACAGGGGAATGGAGGGAATGCGAAGGAGGTGATGATGGACATGTGAAAAAGAACAGGTTACAAGGAAATAATTGGGGGAATGTTCAGAGAGCTAGCATAGATTTAATGAGAAAAAAGAACAATAAAGAAAATAAACATTGCTTGTCAGAAGAAAGAAAAACCGGGAAGACTTGGCAATACACTGTCCACCTTCAATTAAAGGTGACTGAATGTAATTTATTTAGAAGGATCTAAAATTTAATTGATTGCCTGTTAGCAAGTCCAGCTGGATGTGACAACTCAATATTGTTTAATCAGTAATGTGTATAAACCACTTCAAGATCTTGACATTGATCAACAATTTATTCCAAGATAATAGAAATAAACAGCTTGTCTGGCAGCCACTTGGCAACAGACTACCACCATAGTGATGACCTTCAGCAGCTGCTCTGGAATGTGGAACAGCAGCTCCTAAAGTAGAAATATGAAATGGAAGGTGCACCATTAACCAGAGAACTACACAACTATATACTGCTGAGAAACAAACAACAGTAAAGCACAGAGAGGCATTCAATCGTCTGGTGAACAATTAAAGTACCCTTTGCCATTGCCACATCCCTGCAACATTGCCCTTGTTTCCTTCAAACCTGACTGATCCCTTCCCACGCTTGGTTTTATTTCTTTCCTCACTTGCTCCTTCAACTTAAAATACCTTTCCAAATCTACTTAGTAATGTCTCCAGAAGCACATTTGTTCCACGTTTCATTTCTGGAATTGCTGGATTCTCAACCAGTTACCTTGTTTTTATTAAACCCCTTCCAACTTTGAGTTCTTCACAAAGAAGGTGGCAAAACAAAATCAATCAAAAGTAAATCCGGAAACAGACTCAAAGTGGAACATTTGGCCGACCTAATGAGGATTAAGATTAAGATGCATCTTACATCTGGATGCGAAATTAATCTGGACAGTGTTTATAGACAATGGATTTGTAATATAGAGAGATGAGGCAATGTTTATGAAGCATGAAAGATTTTCTTTGTTGTACTGTATTTTATTATAGCCTTCAATTAATAAATAAAATCAATGTGATTTTTCAATTTTCTTTCTAAATATTCCCAGTATACATATGACAAAAAGAAGTGCCACGCAGTTTCAGGCCATGTAAAAATTTCCTGCTCAGAGCACACTGCTGAAAAAAAAGAGGGAAAGTTGCTGCCCGCCCACCCAGCCTTCCCAACTTCCTCAGTAATAGCAATGTGCATCATGGGTCTTGAGTTTCACCTTAGCTGAACAGATAACTGTCAAACATAAGTCACACTTCACTAGGAACAATATGGCAGCATTAGATAATTCACAGAAATGGGCATGCCTGAAATGGAGGATGTAGGTACAAGGACAGATTGGACAGCTGCATTTGTATACAGCGAGAAGTGACCTTATGTAAGTTTATAGAGGTGCTTATAAAGTGACCTCACAGAGGAGATTATGATTAGATAGGGCAGCATTTTTTCATTGGGTGAGGGAATCCTAAACTTGAGGGACGAGGTTCAAAGTGAGGAGAAGATTAAAGAGGATCCAAAAATCAAATATTTCCACATACGGGGCAGTGGGTAAATGGAACAAGCTGCTACAGATGGTGAGACAGGCAGATACAATTAAACTTTTAAAATGTGCTTGTACAGGTGTCTGGATAGGAAAGCAAAGGCTTCAGTGATTCAGGCAAACGTTGATAGACGAGCTGGGCAGAAGGACACGTTTCTTTGATATATAGCTCAATGACTATATGAAAACTATGCAGATAAGGTGGGCTGAATTACAAAATTTGATGCTATTTCACCATACACACAACCTGCACAACCGATCACTGAGTCAGTCACTATCAAAAATGACACAAGTCAAAAAAACCTTTCCTGGAACAAATACTGAAATATTCTGCCCTTGTATCCATGCTATCCAAAAAGAGTCTATTCTGATTAGATATTTTCCTGAGCTCTTGGTCCAAAGTAATACATACAAAATGCTGCAGGAACTTAGCAGGTCAGGCAGCATCTATAGAAAGAGATAACCAGTTGGGGTTGCTTGCCGAGACTGAAATTCTATTCCCCATTCTGGTTAATCTTCACCCCCCACCCCTTCTATTTCCCAAAACGTCGACTGTTTATTTCTCTCCATAGATCCGTAGATGCTGCCTGTCCTGCTGAGTTCCTCCAGCATTTTGTATATGTTACTCTGGATTTCCAGCATCTGCAGAATCTTGTTCTTGGTCCAATGACTGGTTGATCTAGTTCTGCAAGAGGAAATCTCAAAGACATGTGAACTAGTAGGTTAACTTGGACACTGTAAATTTCCCTAGTGAATGGTTGAATCAGGGAATTGTGGTGGGGGGGGCGGGGGTAGGCTCTTGGGAATATGAGAATTAAAAATGAAATTAGTGTAAATGGGTGATTAGTGGCTAGTTCTGACTTCATGGACCAAAAGGCCTGGATTCTGTGATGTCAACTGCACACTTTGTAAACGTGATCAGGTTTTCTCCTTCCACCATCCTTTCAGAGACCCACTAGATCGGGGGTTGCCAACCTGGGATCCACAGACCCCTCAGATAATGGCAGAGGTCCACAGCATAAAAAGGGTTGGGAACCCCTGCACTAGATATTGAGAGAAATAAAATTTATCAAACTTCCTTTCATTAACCCATCCTTAAGGAGAGGGTCCATAGGTGGTTCACGAGAATGATCTCGGTAATGAAAAAGTTAATATATGAGGAACATTTGATAGCTCTGGGCTTGTACTCACTGCAGTTTAGAAGAATGGGGGTGGGGGGGGAGGGAAGGAAATCTCATTGAAACCTATGGAATATTCAAAGGCCTAGATAGAGTGGATATGGAGAGAACATTTCCTACAGTTAGTGAGCCCAGAACCAGAGGATGGTGAATCTGTAGAATCCATTGCTACAGAAGGCTGTGGAGGCCGTGGGTATATATAAAGCAGAGGTTGATAGGTTCTTGATTAGTCAGGGAGTCAAAGTTTACAAGGAGAAGACAGGATAACAGGGTTGAGAGGGATAATAAATCAGCTGTGATAGAATAGTGGAGCAGAATTGATGGGCCAAAATGGAAAACATTCTGCTTCTATATATTGTGGTCTTAATTATTGTCTGGTCTGCTAAGGAAAATAGGACCTTGCAGCTCTCACAGTATAGGGCTCTCATATTTTTGTTTGATACCATTAAATCTCCAATCCTTTGCAAGAGAAATCCGAAGAAGTCGATACTGATCATTGTCTTGTGAATTCAGCATGGTACAGTAGCAGTTAGTGTAACGCAGGGGTCCCCAAACTTTTTTGCACCGCGGACCGGTTTAATATTGACAATATTCTTGTGGACCAGCCAACCGGGGGGGGTGTTCAAGTAGGGTGAAACTCACCTCAACATGTCTTTTACAGTTAGGGCTGCCAACTTTCTCACTCCCAAATAATGGACAAAAGTAGCAGTCAAATCCCGGGACACTTGTGTTTACCCCAGGAAAGACTACCATGACCATGAAGCCTTGTGCGGGCACCTGTGTGCGCACGCGTGTACGTGCCAATTTTTTCCCACAAATCAGTTTTGGCTTAATCTTCCCGACAATACTGTACATACATTATTTTTTCTTTATGTAGGCTGTGTATTTATCATATCATTCCTGCTTTTACTATATGTTAGTGTTATTTTAGGTTTTATGTGTTATTTGGTAGGTTACTTTTTGGGTCTGGGAACTCTTAACAACTTTTCCCATATAAATTAATGGTAATTGCTTCTTTGCTTTACGCCGTTTCGGCACGAAAGGTTTCGTAGGAAAGCTCTACCTTAGCGGGGGAAATACGGGATAAGGGCGGTCCCGTATGGGAGAAACCAATTTAGCCCAATATACGGGATGTCCCGGCAAATACGGGACAGTTGGCAACCCTATGTTCAAGTTCAACAGTGCGTGACAGGGAATGAGGAAAGGTGCAGCTGACTCGTATCGTTTCCTCGCGGCCCGGTAGCACATGCTTTGTCGCCTGGTGGTTGGGGACAGTTGGTGTAACGCTATTACAGCACCATGAACAGAGTTCAATTCCTGCCATTCTTTGTACATTTTCCCCATGACTGTGTGGCTTTCCTCCAGCTGCTCTCGTTTCCTCCCACGTTGCGAAGAACTACTGTTTAGTGTGATAATTGGCCACATGGGTGTAATTGGACAGCGTGGGCTTGTTGGGCTCGAAGGGTCTGCTACTGTGCTGCATCTCTGCATAGAATAGATAGATAGATAGATGAAATGAAGTAGCACATCATTTATCAGAAATGAATATTAGTCCTGTAGTGTTCTTCTCCAAAAACAGTCCAATCACTGGGCAATTCATGAGATAGGAGAACCATTAATTCAGCAAGTACAGTGCCTTTGAAAAATTACTCAGCCTCCACAACTATTTTCACATTTTACTGGCTCATTTTCTAAATTTTAAACATATTGAAGTAGGATTTTTTTGAGCTAATCTATAAAACATTGTGCATCATGTCAAATCAAAAGAAAACTTCCAAAACCTGTCAACAGTTTACCAAAAATTAAAAAAACAAAATTTAGAGGATGAAAAAGTATCCATCCGCTTTGTAATTACTCCACTAACTTTCCTCCGGTGCAATACTGTAGATTACCTTACCAACTTACCCAATTTGTTGATGTAGGAAATTGGAAGATCACCTGTTTTCAATAAATTCATAAGAATAAAAACCCCAGCTAATTAAAAAAGCAATCCTTGCCCATACAGACTTGCAAGAACCACTTAGAAGATACTGTAGACGTGGGAAAAAGATCTTGTGGTAGAATGAGACTAAAGTAGAACATTTTGGCCTCAACAGTAAGTGGTACATGTAGTGTAAATCCAACACTGTGCATTAGGCAGGTAACACCATTCTCCTGTAAAGTACGGTGGAGGAAGCATCATGCTATGGAGATGCCTTTCAGCAGCAGAGAATGGAATTCTGGCCAGGATTGATGGGAAGATGAATACTGCTAAATATATAGAAATCCTGTATAAAAACCTGCTACCAGCCTCTGCCAGAAAACTTAAACTGGGGAGGAAGCACAATGCCAGAGCAACCATGGACTGGCTTCAAATTAAGAAAATTGTTGTCCTTGAGTGGCCCAGTCACAATACTGACCTTAACCTGATCGAACATCTCTGGCAAGACCTCAAAATTGCTGTCCACCTCCATTCCCCAACTAATCTAGCACAGCGTGAGCAATTTTGCAAGAAGGAATGGGCAAATGTTGCTCCATCACATTATGCAAAGCTAATAGACTTCAGAAAGTCTACTGGCTGTAACAGCTGAGAGAGAGGCAATTTTTCCATGTTTTTTTTAGCGCCAAAGAAGCACGTGATTCACAAATATAAATTCTCAGTTAAATGTAATATTTATTTATGTGAACAAAGGGTTAGGGGCTGAATACTTTTACAAGGCAATACATTTGCCATTTTAGAAGCAGAAATTTTGTGGTTCTGCATTACACTCCTGAGTTTAATTAATTGTGAAAGAGACTGCTGCAGAAGATGATGTTTACACAATAAATTCACAACATAGAACACAAGGACAATCAAATGCTCAGGGTTGAATACAGCTTAATTATACAGGTTACAAAGGTCTTGATTCAATCCTTACTCTGAACTGGTGCAGAATAACTAGCATCAATATTTCTTTTAAAAAGGCAACAACCTCTGGAAGCACCCTCCCCCTTCAGTCAGCTCAAGCTCATGGTCATTTAAACCAGGTGTGGGAGAGATGCCAGTGAAATTATACCTTAGTCAGGGGCAGGCTTGGATAAAAACTCCCTGGGAGAAAGTGATAGTCAGAAAGCAGAGACTAATCATCCACTATTATGGTGCAATCGATATTAGACAGTTTGTAAAGAACATATTTGAGAAGAATACATTTATAAATGGATCATGGATCAAGGAAACACAGAACATTTAAAGATTATCTGTAACAGGAGGCTGATCCATTGATTTGTTAATAATCATATTACTTTTGTTTCCTTACAGGTACATGGAACAATGCTCTACATAATGTGGAAAATGGGTTCAATCCTTGGGCTTTGCAATTAAGTACCACTCAGAGAGAAAATTGGTAAAAGAACTCAAAAGTTAAGTAATCAATGTCCCTGCCTAGCACTTCAAATTCAGATTTTAGATCCGATTCTCATTTATTTATTACATGTCCATTAAAACAGAGAAATTGTCATTTTGTATTAACAACCAACACACCCAAGGACGTGCAGGTGTTGCCACGCTTTCTGGTGCCAACATAGTGTGCCTATAATGTTCAGCAGGGTGACACCGAAACCAAGTGACAAAGCAACAGCAGCAAAACAAACCTCATTCATCCCACACACGCACACACAGTCCCCTAACCACAGGACAGGCTGTTTCTTGCTTCTGGCAGATTTGTCAATTTGCAGACACTAGGCCTTTGACTTTATTTAACAATTTAATTAACAATTAAATTAGGTGAAGAGTTGTTCGGATGAGAAACAGCTTCTTCCCCCAGGCAGAAAGACTACTGAACGCCCCGCCACCACCTGGCTCTCATCACATATGAAGCGCCAGTAGTGTTATACTGTTTACTTTTTAAACTAGTGTCATAAATGCACATTAATTATTGATTTATTTGTGGTAATATTACTTTATTTATTGTGTATGAGAGTTTTATGTACTGGAGGAACGTTGTTTCACCTAGTGGCGTACATGTGTGCAGCTGAACGACGATAAACTGTGTTTGAACTTGAATTATACAACAATAAATAAATGTAACAACTGATAGAGAAAAATAAATCAGAAACAAGATGACACTCAGGCAAAATAGCTGTGACACTTAAACAGAGCCAAACCCCTACCTCTGTGACCAAGTCACTTAGAAGAGGAAATATAGGAAAATCTTACCAAAAGTGGTGGATTTGGCCCAGTCCATCACTGGTAAAGCCCTCGCCACCACTGAGCATATTTACATGAAACACTGTCGCATGAAAGCAGCATCCACCATCAGGGACCTCAGGACCCAGACCACCAGGTTCAGGAACAGTAATTACCCCTCAACCATCAGGCTCTTGAACCAAAGGGGATAATTTCACTCAAATTCATTATGTTCCCACAACCAATGGACTTCCTTTCAAGGACCCTCTTCATTTCATGTTCTCAATGTTTATTGCTAATTTACTTATTATTTCTTTCTTTTTGTATTTGTACAGTGTGTCTTTTGCATGCTGGTTGAATGCTCAAGTTGGTGCGGTCTTTTATTGATCCTGTTACGATTACTCAATAAATCCATAACAGAAGAGTACGACTGCAAGAAAATGAATCTCACGGTTGTATGTGGTGACATGTTTGTACTTCGATAATAAATTTATTTTGAACAGGAAAATCAAATGCACCCTATTACAAATAATATATTTAATGAAAAAAGGATAAAAAGAAAAATAACCTTAGAGGAAAATTAATTTCTTTTACCACTAATTTAGAAGCATTGTGCTCACTTACTTGAACTCTTACTAGAATATTGATATCAGAGTTGCTTCTGATCTCTGGTTTAATTTTTGTTGATGCATTTTCAGGAAGCTGCCATTCACCAGTAGCATGATAACCCTCTCCTGGCAAAACTATGCAGTCATTCATTATTTACTTGGAGATGCAGCACAGAACAGGCTCACCTGGTCCTTCGAGCCGTACCACCCAGCAACCTCTGATTTAACCCTCGTCTAATCACTGGACAATTTACAATGACCACCCAGCAACCTCTGATTTAACCCTTGCCTAATCATTGGACAATTTACAATGACCACCCAGCAACCCCTGATTTAACCCTCGCCTGATCATTGGACAATTTACAATGACCACCCAGCAACCCCTGATTTAACCCTCGCCTAATCACTGGACAATTTACAATGACCACCCAGCAACCCCTGATTTAACCCTCGCCTAATCACTGGACAATTTACAATGACCAATTAACCTATGAACTGGTAAGTCTTCGGATTGTGGGAGAATTCCAAAATTGATACAAGGCACACGATAGAAAAATGGAGATTTATTTCCAAGTTAAGATAGGGTACAAAGCACAGGGGTAACTACTGCTGGTGTTGTTCCTACACTCAGTGGCCACTTTATTAGGTACACATGTACACCTTCTCATTAGTGCAAATATCCAATCAGCCAATCACGTGGCAGCACCTCAATGCATTAAAGCATACAGACAAGACTAAACATCAGAATGGGGAAGAAATGCGATCCAAGTGACTTTGACCTTGGAATGATTGTTGGTGCCATACAAGGTTGTTTGAGTATCTCAGAAACTGTTGATCCCGGGTGGGACTTCCGGGTCATCAAGGGAATGGCGGCGTAAGGAAAAGGTCTCTCGACAAAAAAGAAGGTAAACTGCCCCATAATTGAATTTAGACAAATACTTAATATTGCATAACTATATTAATAAAAGGGGCAAGGATGATGTCTAAGAACAAGATTAAAAAGTCCGCTCTGAAGGCTGATAAACATAGAGACGCAGCAAGGCGACGGGCCTAGCTCCCCCACGGCAAGCCAGGACGGAGATAATGAGGGGGAATCGGTGACTCTGTCCTTGATTCTCGGAGAGATTCGCGAGTTCCGACAAGATAACAGCAAACAGCTGGAAGATATTAAAGGAGAAATAGTAAAAACTAACTCGCGGATAGATGAAGCCGAAGCGAGGATTGTTGGAATTGAACAGAAGCTACAAAACGCAGAGGAGGTGATAGCAGAAATGCTGAAGCTGCAAGACCAGCTCCAGTGGAAACTAATAGATCAAGAAGGCCGCTCGAGAAGGGAAAATGTGAGGATTTACGGAGTTCCTGAAGGAACTGAAGGTAAACCCGGATTGATGATTCCTTTCGTGGAGAAGCTACTTAGAGAGAACCTTGATATACTGGCCGCAAAAGACCTACAGATAGAAAGAGCTCACCGTGCGTTGGCACCACAGCCTCCAGCAGGCGCCCAGCCCAGATCGATTCTGGTCAGATTTCTCAGTTACAGAACGAAGGAAGAGGTGCTTAAACGGGCATGGCGAAAGAAAGGTTTCATGTGGAACAACTGTAAAATCAGTTTAGATCACGACTACGCACCGGGGATTCTTGCCAGACGGAAGGAATATACGGAAACACGGAGAGTCCTGAAGGAAAACAACATCAGATTCCAGACCCTGTATCCAGCTCGGCTGAGAGTCTTTTACGACGAAGGGACAAAAACTTACGCTACGGTGGAGGAGGCAACATTGGACCTGGTGGACCGGGGACTACCTATTAAAGTTATCACCCAACCGGAGTCGCTACTGGAGAGGATTCGGCAGAAGTCGTGGCAGTTAGTGGGGCGAGGACGCTCCACACGAACCAGAGTGTCAAACTACAAGGAAAAGCTGCAAATATTCAGACGCGAATGTACAGAGAACACAGATTAATTAAGAGAAATGACTGAAAAGAGTAAATAGGACTTAATGGTAAAATGAAAACTGGTAACTGAAAATAAACTAGACGGAATAACTTGAATGATAGCAATATGGTCGAGACATAAATAGGAGAAAATTCTCTATGATTATTCAAACTGCTGAGGGCCCTCTAACACAGGGTGAAGATAGAGGTTATCCCTCTGAACTGAGGCGGGTCGGTGCTCAGGCCTCACTGTGGGAAGTCGGGAAAAATTTTCAAATGTTGCACGTTCAAAAATGTCTAGGGTGTGGTTATATGTCTTGGTTTACTGTTGAGAAGGGATTGCTTACTGTTTGGTTAGAAAAGGAGAGTGTTTTTTTTTCTACTAGAGAAAAATGCAAACTGAATTGGTAAAAATAATTTCCTATAATGTTAATGGGGTTTTGAATCCAATTAAAAGAAATAAGATTATGTCTAAATTGAAAAAAGAGAGGGCACAAATAGCTTTCCTCCAGGAAACACATATGAGCCAAACTGAACATGGAAAATGAAAAAGAATGGGCTTTAAGCATGTATTTTATTCATCATATAAATTGAGTCACAAAAGAGGGGTAGCTACTTTAATATCAAGTACTCTTAATTATGAACATATTTCAGAGACTAGAGACAAAGAAGGACGGTTCGTAAAAATCACAGGAAGAATAGAAGGTACAGAAATAACATTGCTGAATGTTTATGCTCCTCCAGGTTGTGAATGGTCATTTTATAGACACATTTTTGACCTAATGGTCAGTTCTCAAGGGGTAGTAATTTGTGGAGGGGATTTTAATATTAGATTAAATCCTATATTAGATTCTTCAAGAATAGTTACTTAGAATAAACCTCTGACTCGGAAAGTGAATTCATTGATGGAGGAGTTGGGAATTATAGATGTCTGGAGGGAATTACACCCTACTAGTAAAGATTATACATATTACTCTCTCCCTCATTCAGCCTATTCAAGGATAGACTATTTCTTTATCTTTAATACAGATAGACTCAGGATAAAAAACTGTAATATTGCAACAATTGATCTGTCGGATCATAGCCCAGTCTCTATGTCTCTAATCCTGGAAAGGAAAATGAGGAAAACACTATGGAGGCTAAACTCACATATACTCAATAACCCAAAAGTAATGGAGAGATTAAGGGGAGAAATCAAAGAATATCTAGACCTTAATGACACAGGAGAAACATCACCAGTGATCTTACGGGATACATTGAAAGCTGTACTGAGAGGGAAAATTATTTCCATTACCACTCACATGAAAAATATCAATGCACAAAAAGTAGCAGACTTTCAAGGAAAATTAAAACAACTTCAAGTTGTAGATAGCAACAAAAGTAATTCAAATCGAAAACAGGAAATTAGGAAATTGCAAAGTGAAATTGACGATATTTATACGTTGGAAACTCAAAGAAATTTTCTTTACCTGAGACAAAAGAATTATGAAGTAGGAGGTAAATCAGCTAGATTATTAGCATATAAATTACGAAAACAACAAGCAGACAATACAATTCATAAAATAAAGAATCCAAAGACAAAGCTTGTGGAGAGTACAATAGGGAAAATTCAAGAGAGTTTTTAAACATATTATCGAGAGCTGTACTCCCAACCCCGGGCCCCCAATGAGCCCTATATAGACAGTGTATTGAATTTTTTAGATCTACCTAAACTTACAGATTTACGAAATGAAAGTTTATTAGAACCATTAAATGTCAAAGAACTGAACGTGGCCATCTCTAGGTTAAAGGCTGGAAAGTCCCCGGGTTCTGATGGGTTTACCTCAGAGTGGTACAAGTCCCTGAAGACACAGTTAGCCCCATTACTACTTAACACCTTTAATTGGATCTTGCAGAGAGGAGAAACTCCACCTTCCTGGAGAGAAGCCATTATTTCAGTTATTCCTAAAGAGGGTAAAGATAAACTAGAATGTGGCAATTATCGGCCAATTAGTGTTCTTAATTTAGATTACAAACTATTTACATCTATATTAGTGCGCAGATTGGAAAAGCTTTTACCTGGCCTAATCCATTTAGACCAGACTGGATTTATTCAACAAAGACAAACACAGGACCACATAAGGAGAACTCTGCACATATTAGAACAGGTTAATAAGAACAAGACAGAGACAATGGTAGTAGGATTGGACGCTGAGAAAGCTTTTGATTCGGTTAGTTGGGCATTCCTATACAGAGTGTTAGGAAGATTCGGCTTTCAAGAAAAGTTTATTAAAGTAATTCAGACTCTATATGACAGCCCTACAGCCCGAATTAAGATAAATGGGGACCTCTCTGACTCCTTCATCTTAGAGAGAGGCACTAGACAGGGATGCCCAATTTCTCCTCTCCTTTTTGCGCTATATATTGAACCGCTTGCCCAACTAATAAGACAGAGCGAAATCGTAAAAGGTATCAAGGTGGCAGGGATTGAACAGAAAGTGGCGTTATTCGCAGATGATGTTTTGGTCTATCTGAGTGAACCAGAAAAATCATTTATAGGATTGTTTACACTGTTGGATGACTTTGGGAAAATATCAGGTTATAAAATAAATGTAAAGAAAACGCAAGTTATGTCCCTAAATTATACACCATCCAAAAAATTGCAGGATACATATGATCTTAAGTGGGATGCTAAATCATTAAAATATTTAGGAATAACCCTGCCGAAGGATCTTTCAACACTGTCACAGGTAAATTATGGGCCATTAATCTCAGAGATAAAAGTAGATAAAGTAGGGAATCTTATCCCCTTTTTATGTTTAAATTCAAGGATAAATACTATAAAAATGAATATTCTTCCTCGGTTATTGTATCTTTTCCGTACTTTACCGGTGGAGGTGGATGATAATCAATTCAGGGAATGGGACAAATGGATTTCCCGCTTCATTTGGCAAGGAAAGAAACCTAGAATTCGATATAACACCTTACAGTTAGGGAAGGAAGGAGGAGGTATGGTTCTTCCTTGCCTGAGAAATTATTTTTATGCCTCACAGATAACCCCTCTGTTATATTGGTGTAATAGGGAACATAAGGCTAGACGGGAAGGAAATAGAATTTGGATTAGTTGACAGTTTTCCTCTTCAGGCCTCAATAGCTGACAAAGGATTGATGGCCCAGTTGGAAAAATTTAAAAACGCTTGGATAAATCTTACATTAAAAGTATGGCAGAAGGTGGTTAATTCATGTGGAATTAATAACATGTTAAAACTCTTTAGATGGTGTGCATATGATACCGAATTCCTTCCCAACAGAGGAGATAAAAGATTTGAGCTATGGATAAAGAAAGGTCTTACAACCTACCTCTCATTTATAGATAAAAGAGTATTACAAAGTTTCCAAATCCTGCAGGACAAACATGGCCTAGAACATAATGACTTTTTTAGGTACCTTCAAGTACGAAACTATGTTAACCAGAGTTGTAGATATACAGACCTATCAACAGTAGAATTAGAATTTTTCAAGAACTGAATTCGGCTTGCAGTTCAATACCTAGTAAATCAGTTTCTCAATTATATAATGCACTCTCCCATGCTAAAAATGTAAATACACTGTATATTAAAGAGAAGTGGGAGAAAGAAGCGGGGTTGGTACTTTCAGAGGAGGCTTGGGAGAAAATCTGCAGCTTTCAATGGTCCTTGACTAATTCTTTGACTTGGAGAGAACATTGTTGGAAAAACATTATAAGATACTTCAAGACCCCATATCAGGAAAAATATAAAGATACAAATGTGATGTGTTGGAGAAGGTGCGGCTCCAAGGAGGCAAATCATTTTCATATTTTTTGGGATTGCCCTAAATTAAGTCTATTTTGGGAAGGTATTCATAGAACATTAGTTAAGGTACTTAGGTCCCAGATACCTCTGAACTTTGAGACGCTCTATTTGGGGCATGTATTGTTTCTTGAACAGAAGGAAGATATAAAGTTGCTGCAGGCCCTCTTAGCAGCAAGTAAGAAATCAATCACTAGAAAATGGCTAAATCCAATACCACCTACATTAGAAGATCGGTACGAAATTATCTTGGAAATGTTTAAAATGGAAAAGTTGACTTACTCCCTGAGAACTCAAAAAGAAAAATTTTATCAAATCTGGAATAAATGGATTGAATATATAACCCCAATGTGAGCAGACTTTAGATGACTCTCCTAATGATTTATACTGCTCTTCTCATCAACACAGTAATATTGCTAACGTAAGCACCCCTAGTCTAAATGTTTGTTTTTTTTGTTTTCTTTTGGAAAATAGAGAATTAACACAAGTAAAGGGAAAGATTTGGGAAAGGGATAAAAAAAATGAAAAAATTAAGTAATAAGTACATAGGGATTGGATAACTATGTCTGCGGGCAGGAGCAAGCATGAACAAATTAGGATATAAACACCTACAATGGTTGATACATAGGCTTATATACAACATTTTGGACCAGTGGAAATGGTCCAGAAGGGTTATATGGAAACTATTATTACCATTTTTCTTAACAACTAATTCCACTACTTAGCCTAATAGGTTAGATTTACCACAGTACATAATTATCTATTTAAATGTTTATTTTCCTTTTATATCATCTCAATGTGTACTTAAGAATGTATAAATAATTGTAGTTTTATACATATAAAAAAATGGAAAAGGTTATATGTGTGAAAAAAGTACATGATATTTGTGAATTCCTTATCCAAATAAAAATAAAATTAAAAAAAAAGAAACTGTTGATCCCTTGGGAATTTCACACAGAATAGTCTCTAGAGTCTAGAGACAATGGTGAGAAAAAGAAAAAAAAATCCAGAGAGCAGCAATTCTGTGGGCAAAAATGTCTTGCTAATGAGAGGTCAGAGGAGAATGCACAGACTGGTTCAAGCTGACAGTAACTCAAATAACCGTGCGTTACAAACGTGATGTGCCAGAGCATCTCTGAACACATACCAATTCTCGATGAAGAATTGTCCTGACGAAGGGTCTCGGCCTGAAACATCGACTGCACCTCTTCCTACAGATGCTGCCTGGCCTGCTGCGTTCACCAGCAACTTTGATGTGTGTTGCACCAATTCTTGAAGTGGGTGGACTACAACTACAGCAGCTGAAGACCACACTGGGTTCTACCCCTGGACCTAATAAAATGGCCTCTGAGTGTCTGTTCTTGCCATTTCATGAGTTTGTGAGGTGCTGCCTGAGTAGCCTAGGTGGGTAACTCCTTAGCATTTAGTAGACACATCAGTGGTACAGGGGAGATGTTATGTTTAGGGCCAATCAAAATGGTTGCTTTGATATGGACTGTGCTGTGCTTTGAGTGTTGTTGGGATTGTGTGGATGACTTGCAGATGAAGTCCTGGCTACAAGACCAAGACAGCCTCTGTTGTGACTGTCTTGTAGCTAATGTTTCCAGACAATGGTGACATCCCCCGCCACCATCTCTGTGCCTCTCATTAAGGCATTATAGTGTGAGACCCTTCAGTAGCCTCACAATGTCAAGGATTGGTTGTTGCTGAAGGCCATTTTGTGGCACGAATGTTACTTGCCCTAAATTAGACCATGTCCAAATCGTCCAGTTCTTCCTACTAGGTACTGACTGCTTCATTTGCAAAACAGGTTACAGATAGACTTAAGAGTTCGAGATATAACACAGCAACAGGTCCTTCTGGCCTAAGAAGCCCCCACCGACTAATTAACCTTTGGAATGTGGGAGGAAACCCACATGGTCATGGGGAGAACGTACAAACTCCTTATAGACAACGGTGGAATTGAACACGTCACTGGCATTGTAAGAGCATTATGCTGTTTCGCTACCATGCCGCTCCAGATAGATACGTGCGTTAACTGTCAGCAGACATCCCTAATACTGACCTTACAAGGAAGGTTGTCTTTTATTCTCAGATAAGCAACTCACACAACTTATTCTCATTGTAGATACAAATGGACAACACGCAAAAAAAAACTAGCATTAATTTCTGAAAACGCATTAATTTTTTTCATTAATTCACCCATAGAACATTCTAGAACAACATCAAGCTGATCCTGCTCTTTAATTTGAAGGTCCTTCAATTGCTCACCTTACTCCATAGCCATTATCCAATTCTCTCTTGAAAAGGGCAACAGGATCTGCTTTCAGATCACTCATTGCATAATCGTTACTGTGCACTACTTGCTGTTTAATGAACAGATTGTAGAGGCCTGTTTCTCACTGAAAGCACTGAATGGAAGTATGGCAGTGTTAGGCTCAGGCTGACAATGGGGTGCAAAACTACATGCCAGGGTCCTATATACTCGGCACCAGGTCACAGAAGGCATCTGACGTTGGAGGGTGGCAAGTGTCAGAGTGCTCGGGTGGTACTGGGTACCAGACGTATAGGCTGATGCTGGGAACTTGGATGACAGGATACTGGTGACACTGGGTGCCCGGGGACAGGGGTTGCTGGGGATGTGGGTACCTCTGGGTGCCCGGGGACACTGGTTGTTGGGGTTGTGGGGTAACACTGGGTGCCCGGGGACATTGGTTGCTGGGGATCTGGGTACCTCTGGGTGCCCGGGGATACGGGATGCTGGGGATGTGGGGTGACGCTGGGTGCCCGGGGATAAGAGTTGCTGGGGATGTGGGTACCTTTGGGTGCTTAGGGATATTGGTTGCTGGGGATGTGGGTACCTCTGGGTGCCCGGGGATACGGGTTGCTGGGGATGTGGGTACCTCTGGGTGCCCGGGGATATGGGATGCTGGGGATGTGGGTACCTCTGGGTGCCCGGGGATACGGGATGCTGGGGATGTGGGTACCTCTGGGTGCCCGGGGATACGGGATGCTGGGGATGTGGGTACCTCTGGGTGCCCAGGTACATTGGTTGCTGGGGATGTGGGTACCTCTGGGTGCCCAGGTACATTGGTTGCTGGGGATGTGGGTACCTCTGGGTGCCCGGGGTCATTGGTTGCTGGGGATGTGGGTACCTCTGGGTGCCCGGGGATACGGGTTGCTGGGGATGTGGGTACCTCTGGGTGCCCGGGGATACGGGATGCTGGAAATGTGGGTACCTCTGGGTGCCCAGGGACATTGGTTGCTGGGGATGTGGGTACCTCTGGGTGCCCAGGTACATTGGTTGCTGGGGATGTGGGTACCTCTGGGTGCCCGGGGATATGGGATGCTGGGGATGTGGGTACCTCTGGGTGCCCGGGGATACGGGTTGCTGGGGATGTGGGTACCTCTGGGTGCCCGGGGATACGGGATGCTGGAAATGTGGGTACCTCTGGGTGCCCGGGGATACGGGATGCTGGGGATGTGGGTACCTCTGGGTGCCCGGGGATACGGGTTGCTGGGGACGTGGGTACCTCTGGGTGCCCGGGGATACGGGTTGCTGGGGACGTGGGTACCTCTGGGTGCCCGGGGATACGGGTTGCTGGGGACGTGGGTACCTCTGGGTGCCCGGGGATACGGGTTGCTGGGGACGTGGGTACCTCTGGGTGCCCGGGGATACGGGTTGCTGGAAATGTGGGTACCTCTGGGTGCCCGGGGATACGGGTTGCTGGGGACGTGGGTACCTCTGGGTGCCCGGGGATACGGGTTGCTGGGGACGTGGGTACCTCTGGGTGCCCGGGGATACGGGTTGCTGGGGATGTGGGTACCCCTGGGTGCCCGGGGATACGGGTTGCTGGGGACGTGGGTACCTCTGGGTGCCCGGGGATACGGGTTGCTGGGGATGTGGGTACCTCTGGGTGCCCGGGGATACGGGTTGCTGGGGATGTGGGTACCTCTGGGTGCCCGGGGATACGGGTTGCTGGGGATGTGGGTACCTCTGGGTGCCCGGGGTCATTGGTTGCTGGGGACGTGGGTACCTCTGGGTGCCCGGGGTCATTGGTTGCTGGGGATGTGGGTACCTCTGGGTGCCCGGGGTCATTGGTTGCTGGGGATGTGGGTACCTCTGGGTGCCCAGGTACATTGGTTGCTGGGGATGTGGGTACCTCTGGGTGCCCGGGGTCATTGGTTGCTGGGGACGTGGGTACCTCTGGGTGCCCGGGGATACGGGTTGCTGGGGACGTGGGTACCTCTGGGTGCCCGGGGATACGGGTTGCTGGGGATGCGGGGTGACGCCGGGTGCCCGGGGATACGGGTTGCTGGGGACGTGGGTACCTCTGGGTGCCCGGGGATACGGGATGCTGGGGATGCGGGGTGACGCCGGGTGCCTGAGGCTGCAGGTGACAGCGTGCCCGCTGTATTGTCCTTACCCGCGGGAAGCTGACGCCGCTGTGCCTCCGGCCCGGCTCATGTTGTACCCGGTCCAGCATCAGGTAAAGCGAGAAGACGGCCACGCAGAAAATGGCGCCGCCGCACAGCGTCACCTGCTTCTTCAGCTTCATGTCGGAGCGCCCCGGGAGCCCCGCACTCGGCGGCGACCACCCTGGTCTAGGCCTCTCGGTGCCGCAGCTCCATCCCCGACCTCCCGCACAGCTGATGGGCCGGGAGACCCACCCCAGCACCGCCTCCTCCTCCCCGTCGCAACAGCTGGTTCCCGCTGCCTTTGTTAGGACCGGAGTGGAGAGAGGTTCGGACAGTGGGCGGGATCCACAACACCTCCTCCCTCCTGAACACGCCCCGCCATCGGCAGCACCGCGCCCCTGGCGGCGGGGAGGTCCAGACGGCTCACTGCGTCTCTACCGCCACCTAACGGCGGGGAGGTCCAGACGGCTCACTGCGTCTCTACCGCCACCTAACGGCGGGGAGGTCCAGACCGCTCACTGCGTCTCTACCGCCACCTAGCGGAAAGAGCTATCAAATGCAGGTACCCGGGCGTCTCGTCACTGTTTCATCCCCTCCAACGATGCTGCCTGACATTCCTTCAGCACAGAATTAAATCGCCTACCTTTTCATCGAAATTATGCCAGATGACTTTTGCACCTCCCTGAAGTGGGGTGAGAGCTCTCTATTTAATATCTCACCTGAAAGATGGCACCCGCAAACATGCAGAACAGGAGTTGCACAGGAGTGCGAGGTTTTTTGCATTTTGTCTCTGGAGTGCAGAATGAAGCTAGCTTAAGGGGTTTACTTATCGACAAAACAGGAAATGCTAGAAATAGCTGAATCTGCCGCTCACTAATACTCTGAACTGATTCCATAAGCTGATTCCCTTCTTTCTGTTAGTCCTGACGAAGGGTCTCGGCCCGAAACGTCGACTGTACCTCTTCCTAGAGATGCTGCCTGGCCTGCTGCGTTCACCAGCATTTTGTGCGTGTTGCCACAAGCTATAAATTCACTTTCAAGGACTCTTTACAACTTATGTGCACAGAATGTCTTTTTTTCTTGCCAGTTTTTGTTTATGGTTGTTGGTAGATAATATTGTACTTCTACTGATTAGGGATGGTCAGTATGGCTTTGGGAGGGGCAGATCATGCCTCATGAGCCTGATTGACTGAGGAAGTGACAAAACTCATCGATGAGGGAGGAGTAGTGGATGTGCTACATTTAGATTTAGTAAGGCAATTGACACGGTTCTCCACAGTAGCCTCATTCAGAAAGTCGGGAGTCATGGGACGCAGGAAAACTTGGCTGCCTGCATTCAGAATGTACTTGCCCACAGAAGGCAGGTGGTGGTCAGATCTCAGGTTGCAGACTATAGATGTCCGTTCATCCCAACCCCCTCAGGGTCTCCACGCTATTTTGCTTCCCATTGCTCCGGCAATTGTGTAGAATTGGCACAAAGCAATATTACCCAGTGCAATAAGATGGACTCATGACCTCACAATCTGCCTCATTATCTCCCGGGAGGGGGAGAAGATGGTGGCGCGATGGCAGCGCGCGCGGCCACTTCGGTGATGATATCTGTTATCTGTCAAGTAGGGGACCGTGCACAATTCTGATTTGATGGAGACAGACGTGAGAGTACAGAGGAACATATGGAAAACTTCTGAAATGTCTGCTTCACTGCCGCTGCTACTATGTGGTAAGTGGAATCTCTGGAGATGAAGGCCCTGAAATCCTCGGCTTTGCTTGTTTCGGCAGCCGAGGAGAGGTCAAAGGCGCTCGGGAGGCTGTATCGGAGAGGCTGGTCGGAAGCTCGAAGTTTTCGGATGGATGGACTCAGTGTCGGCTGTGGTCGGCTGCTTCCAAGGTATCGGCAAGTTGACGGTGCCTGGAGGTTTATGGCAGGGAGTTTCTCCTTTTGCCGCCTGCTATCGGGGACTCGGGAGTCGATCATCTTGGGACTTTTGAGACTTTTTTTTTACTGTGCCCATGGTCTGCTCTTTATCAAATTATGGTATTGCTTTGCACTGCTGTAACTATATGTTATAATTATGTGGTTCTGTCAGTGTTAATCTTTGGTTTGTCCTGTTTTCTGTGATATCACTCCGGAGAAGTCTCGGGTGACTTCAACCATGTTACCGTTATAGGAAGTCATCCCTGCCTGTGGCCATAAAACTTTACAACTCCTCCCTTGGAGGGTCAGACACCCTGGGCCAATAGGCTGGTCCTGGACTTATTTCCATCTGGCATAATTTACATATTATTATTTGATTGTTTATGGTTTTGTATGGCTATGTTTGTGCTCAATTCTTGGTTGGTGCAACTGTAACGAAACCCAATTTCCCTCGGGATCAATAAAGTATGTCTATCTATCTATCTAGAAACATTGTATCATTTCTTAATGCATGTATGCATTTCTAAATGACAATAAAAGAGGACTGAGTGTTCTCATAATCTAATCTAATTATGATTTCGTGCCTATGGTCCGCCTACACTGCACTCTTTCTCAGTAGCTGTAAAACTTTATTTTGCATTGTTATTGTTATACTTTGTACTACCATGGGGTGTCCATTCTGGGACAAATCTCTCACCTTTGGTCCCCACTGGACACTCAGCTTTCTCCTGTGGGACAGCGGCCACACCCCGGTACACCGCTTCCACAGGTGGGCTAAACCGGGTGAGAGTCGCCGGCGGCTTCACACCCCAGTGAGGCAGTGACATGCCTGTCCTCGCATTTGAAGTCAGCTCCGGTGAACTGAGCGGCCAGGAAAGTGTACGACAACCCGCCGCGGAGGGCAAAGGGCATGACGAGGCACACAGGAAGTCACGGCCACCCACTGGCCGCCCAGGAAGACCCCAGTGGTGATGACTACTCGGACCATTAGACCCAGACTTCCGAGATCGAGAGAGTGGAACCGTCCCAGTTTGTTGTTCAGTCGTTAAGTCAAGTCCAAAGGGTCCACGAGGTTTTCATAGCAAAGATACAGAAGTAGATTGCCAGGCCTTTCTTCCGCGCAGGTACAGTACTGCTGCTGCCCAGGTTGGGACCCGGCTGGGTTTGAACTCACAACCGTCTACCTAGAAGTCCAGTACTGATACCACCACACCACCAGCTGGCCCGTAACTCCCTTACAGGGAGGGAACGTCAAGGGGGAGGGAAGGAGGGATCCCTTACAATAGCTCTATAATTTTTGAAAAACCCTCTCCCGCACAGGTTTCACGGTCATCGTCGGATACGACAGGCAGACACCACTTTGTACGGTCGCAAAGCACTGAGTAACGATATGGTCTGTTCGAACAGTAAGCAAGACACGCTTTTCACTGTATCTTGATTCGTGGGACGATGATAAACCAGTTCCAATTATAGGACAAATCTCAGAGAGATTGTTTGGTGGGGGGAAATACTACTGTTCTTGCTTCCCACTCCACCTTAAATTCAATCCTGGCATTTCAGCATTGCGATAAATCCGAAACCACTTGGTAGCCGCACAAACTGTTCCAGTGTGGAAACCCGGCTTCGGTAGATAACAACACGAGATTCTGCAGAAGCTGGAAATCCAGGGTAATATACACAAAGAGCCGGAGGAACTCAGCAGGTCAGGCAGCATCTATAGAGGAAGGAGCGGTACGATAGCCTGATGGTCTACAGTGCCAGCGACCTGGGGTCAAGCCCAGGGAGTGGGGAGGAGGGGGACTGGGGACTGCGGGGGTGGGGAGAGATACATAGATAAATGAATGGAGAGACAACATCTCAGGTCAGAGGACTTTTCCCCCCAGTGTGTTCAGTCTGAATGAAGAAACCACTCAGCACCCGAGCAGTTCTGGCAACAGTACTTGGGATGTCAGCAAAGACTGTAAACTCAGCCAGTTCCATCACGGGCACCAGCAACACCCTCAAGGACCAATGCCTTAAGGAGGTGGTGTCCATCATTAGGGACCCCATCACCCAGAACATGCCCTCTTCTCATTGCTACCATCAAGCTGGAGGTACAGGAGCCTGAAGACACACACTGTTTGCCTACAGTATGATGTTGACATACAGGTCAACAGAGGACGCCATCTCCACGGCACTTCACTCTGCCCTGACCCACCTGGACAGCCCCAACTCTTATGTCAGAATGCTGCTCATTGACTTTAGTTCGGCATTCAATTCTGTGATCCCCTCCAAGCTGATCGCCAAACTTCGCCAGCTTGGTATCAGCTCATCCCTCTGCAATTGGACCTTGGACTTTCTGACTAACAGACCCCAATCAGTTAAGTTAGACAACCTCTCCTCCTCCACTCTCACCCTGAACACCGGCGTGGCTCAACGCTGTGTGCTGAGCCCTCTTCACCTATGACTGCGTTCCTGTACATGGTTCTAACTCCATAATCAAGTTCACAGACGACACCACGGTGGTTGGTCTGACGAGAGGGGATGATGAGACGGCCTACAGGGACGAGGTCCAGCACCTGGCCATGTGGTGTGCCGACAACAATCTGGCTCTTAACACCCAGAAGGCCAAGGAGATTATTGTAGACTTCAGGCATGCTAGGAGCCACACTCACGTTCCCATCTACATCAACGGAGCTGTAGTGGAGCATGTATCAAGCTTCAAATTCCCTGGTGTCCACATTTCCGAGGATCTCACCTGGTCCCTGAACTCCTCCATCCTGATCAAAAAGGCGAAAGCTCACCTCTGTCCCAGGATACTGACGGACTTTTACCGCTGTACCATTGAGAGCATACTCACCAACTACATCTCAGTGTGGTATGGCAATTGTCCCGTATCGGACCACAAAGCACTCCAGCGTGTGGTGAAAACTGCCCGGCAGATTATCGGCACCCAATTGCCCACCATTGAGAACATCTACCATAAACGCTGCCTGGGCAGGGCAAAAAGCATTATCAAGGATGCATCTCACCCTAACCATGGACTTTTTACTCTCCTCCCATCTGGTAGGCACTACAGGAGCCTCCGCTCCCGCACCAGCAGGCACAGGAAGAGCTTCTTCCCTGAGGCTGTGACCCTGCTGAACCTCACATCACGGTGCTAAGCAGTATTGCACCCGTATTGTACTGTCTCAGTACTTTTATATTTGTGTGCTGTAAGCACTTCTTTTATTCGCAGTTACTTTGTAAATAACACTATTCTTTGCATTTCTGGTCAGATGCTAAATGCATTTCATTGGCTTTGTACCTGTACTCGGCACAATGACAATAGAGTTGAATCTAATCTAATCTAAAACAATGTTTCCGGAACAGCTTCTTCCCCTCCACCATCAGATTTCAGAATGGACCACGAACACTATCACGCTATTTTGTTTTACTATCTCTTTTTGCACTTACTTTATATTTTTAGATATATTTCATATTGAAATTTTAGAAATTTATTGTGTTGCAATGTACTGCTGCTGCAAATCAACAAATTTCATGACATATGCCAGTGATGTTAAACCCGATTTAGTAAGGTCACAGTTGTGTTTATCTCGCCACACACTCCACAGAACCATTTTAACACCTGAGTCTGACGTTTAAAACACACCATTTTAAGCTTTATTATCAAGCAGCTGGCTGCAGTTTCCTTACACAGGGGCACGGGGTACACAAGGAGCAAACGTTTTGGCTCTGCATGTAGTTTCTTCAAATTTCAGTTAATGTTCCCATTAATTCGTTGCTGACATTATCAGACCTTCTTGGTGTAATTTTATCAAACAATTGGAAGACATCACTTTTCTAGATTTCAAAGTCAATACATTCAAAGAAAAAGTCAAGTACAAATACGAAGGCTCCATTCCTTGGACTGGATGAGAGAATGAGGGTGCTACTGGTGGTCAGATCAGGCCAGAAGCTTTGGGTATCTCTGCAGAATGGAGTATTGAAACAGTAGATCATTTGATCTGAGACCACAATTCAACAGGCTAGTGCACACGGGAATTTTACACAATTGGGCTGGAATTGTTTGGCAAATGTCCCCAAAATTAATTGCCCGACTGTGGAAATTTTTGAGGGCTCCACCGTGCTCCAGCTACATTGGCTCAACGTTAAACTGTGAGGTAACAGAGGCTGGCGCAGTGACCCAGGTTCAATTTCCGCCGCTGCCCTGAGGGAGTTTGGCCATTCTCCCTGTAGCAGGGTAGGTTTCCTCTGGGTTCCTCCCGAAGTCAAGCAGGGTTAGGGTTTATCAGTTGTGAGCATGCTATCTGGCGCTGGAAGTGTGGGGCGACAATGGTCCACATTTCAACCTCCTGGGATCTTGAGTTCTCCTTGCTGGCTCGATAGTGAGAGGCTCTAGGTAGGGACAGGTATATGCAGAAACTCAGGCTGCGAGAGGAGGAGGATTGGGCAAGCTCATCCGGTAAATAAACACTGCTTTAGAAATGCAAAGCGAAGCTCTGGAGACCTCATCCCGGAGAGAGGAATGCTCCTCCATGGGCTACACTTTGAAAGACTGGCCAGGACAGACGACTCTGGTGAGCTGCCGTCGGCAGCCTGTGCCCCAGTAGGGCTGACAGGCTTGAGGAATATGCAGAAACTGGAGAGTAATTGGTCATGAGCACACAGAAGAGATATAGCTTAATCTGACATTGTATCTGGTGCAGACACTGATAGCCTCTGTACTATGCCACAAGCAACCCTCCCAGGAGCTGGATGGTGCTGGAAACGTCAGCACGTGAACAGGGAGTAGTCCTACAGAGCTGTGTTACTGGCTCTGGCATCAGTCTGATCGTTCCGGGGGGGGGGGGGGGGTTAGTGGGGATGCCCACTGCCTATTAAATGCTCCATATGGCAAGTGTTTCCAATAGCCTCTGACAACCAAGTCCAGCTCCTGGCCTTCACATGTGGCTCAGTTACTAAGCCTAGGGGAACCGTTCCTGCTGACAGGAGAATGGACAAAGGTGGGATACAGTCACCTTAAAACCAGTCACTCTGGGCAAATGGGGCTTGTCAGCTGTGGTTGGCAGCTCATCTAGCAAACAGAAAACTCTGATCTCAAACCTCCACTGCCTTGTGGCTGTACCCACTCATGGGGAAGGCTTCAGGAGTAAACCCCGAGGAAAAACCCAGAGCTGGAGCCCCAGCAGTGTGGAGAGGAGGAGCCTGCTGCATGGGCAACAGCTTGCCCTTCGCATCATACTGCCCTGGCTTGCGTATCAACAGCTTGCTCTCCGTGTCGTACAGCCCTGGCTTGCATATCAACAGCTTGCCCTTCGCATCGTACTGCCCTGGCTTGTGTGTCGACTTAGAGAGCTGGGATGCATCATCCATGGTCACCTCTGACCGACAGAGGCCAAGACTAGATCAAACTGGGTAAAATGGTGGATTTCCTTCCCCCTGAAAAAAAGTGTCCCCTGAAGATCATGGAAATTAATACTGTCTTTTCACTTAGATGTTACTTAAATGAATTTAAATTTTCCTCAGCAGCTGTGATGCGATTCGTGGTCCTGGACTTGTAACACCAGCCCAATTACTGAACCACCACACACATCCAACTTGAACCAGGCAGGCAGTGGCCCCATGGATAAGACTATTAGATACAATGAGGCCATTTGGCCCATGGAGTCTGCTCCACCATTCTGTCATGGCTGATTTACTATCCCTCTCAACCCCATTCTCCTGCCTTCTCCCTGTAACCTTTGACACCCTGACTAAGCAAGAACCTACTAACCTCCACTTTAAATATGCTAATGACTCAGGCTTCACAATGACAATGAACTCCGCAGATTCTCTACACTCTGGTGAAAGAAATTCATCTCTGATCTGAGGGCTGTACCTTCTGGTCCCAGACTCCCCCACTATAGGAAACACCCTCTGCACATCCACTCTGTCTAGGCCTTTCAACATTTGGGAGGTTTCAATGAGATCCCCCCCCCCCCCCCACATTCTTCTAAACGCCAGTGAGTAAAGGTGAGTCATTAGATAAGGAGTGAGATGGGGATGAGGAGGAGAGGATCGAAGTCTGCACCCCGGGTCAACGTTCCCTCTAATTTGTAATGACCAGTGTGCGCAAACACCTTGTGCTGTGCAATTTTTTGCCCAGTGACAACAACATGTGCGCACTGAATTTTTAAGTGGACATAAACCTGAAGCTACTCTAAGGACAATAAACTACCAAGTCCAGTGTGTTGTTCATTACTTAAAGGAAATAAAATAACTGTCAATAGGAACTTTGATCTTCTCTGGGTTTGATCGTTTTCGCTCTTGTTCACCTGTACTCTCACAAAACATTCCGCTTTAAATGAATGAGCAGTTCTATTGCACTTCACTTGCTCTGCTTCTATGGAATTCAACACAGTGAATCAATAATTTCTTCAATTAAAACAGTATAAATAAGCCAGTTCGAAAATCATCACAAACTTCACGATATCAACACCATCTGCATCAGAAACCAGAAAAGGAAGTGTGATCGTGTATGATCATGAAATATGCCAACAAGGTCAAGGGTGAAGATCTTTTGTGTGGAGTTTAAATTCCTTTGTGCGCTAGTAGCAAAAGATGTGTGTGCACGCAGACCTTACAGGGAGCATTGCTCTGGGTGAAGTGACTGAAAGAGACTATTCCCTGCACCCTACAACCTAAGGGAGTTAGGATCACGAGACTGGGGTGAAGCCTCATCCAGTGGAATGCCCCAGTTCTTCACTGGCAATGAAAGGGTGGTGTGACAGCCTTTCATTGCCAGGGCTGGATTCCACACTGGGTTGGGGATTGGCCCTCCTGTCATGCTGCCCCCCAGTGTTCACTTGGTGAAAGACAAGCTAGATTGCATTCATCTGCGGCTGCACTAGCATGTTATCAGGAACTGCTGTGGGATGCTCTTGCAGAAACATGGCCCCAGGACAACATCCGTGCACCAGCAATCTACAGGCCATGACACTTGGGGATGTGGGCTATTCTTTTTTTGTAATTGTGTGTTTTCTACTATGATAATTATATGTGCTGTGTGCTGTTGGTTCTGTGCTTTGCACCTTGGCCCAGAGGAACACGGTTTCTTTTGGCTGTATTCATGTGCATAGTTGAATGGGAATTAAACTTGAACTTGAACCAAAGATCAGCAGCCACCAACCTATCATCCTGAATAATCACCTCGCAGGCTGTTTGCAGTTGCCTCGCCCTCTGTTGCCACACTGCCCGGGAAGGGGTTGGACCCCTCGTTAGGGAATCGTAGGGCAGCGATAGGTACAGGCAAACCCACACCGCTTCCTGCTGGCAGTCGGAGGAGGAAGAGAGACACAAGGGTAGTGTTGCTTGTCTGCCAAAGCCAAGGTTGAACCCAACTGCTGGCTCAGCGCAAAGACAGCTTCACATTGTGAATGTGCGGCTCGGGACACTGACTGACCGAGAGAGGAAGTATTACCCTCTCACAACATTACACAGGAAAAAAAATTGCAATTACTTTACATGTGCATCACTAGCAAGACATACACAAGAGATTCTGCAGGAAATCCAAATCAGCAACACGGAAAATGCTGGTGGAGCTCAGCAGGTCAGCCGGCAGCTATGGAGAGGAATAAAGTGTTGATGTTTCAGACTGAGATCCTTCATCAGGGCTGCCGACAAGAGCTTCCCCAAGACGTTAAGCATTGGAATGTTACTGTCCAGTCTGCTGGTCCCTGTGCACAGTGCGCACCCACACACACACTCGGGAAACAGCTGACTGCAGAAAGCAGAACTTCCAGATTCACTTCCACTTCTTCCTGATGCTTACAAGTTGTTGGTGGATGGTGCTGAAACTCGGCCGTCTCTTCGGATCGTACTCCCAGCAGCGGGTCATTATGTTGTAAATCTCTTCTGGGCAGGAGTCTGGAGAGTCCATGCGGTAGCCTAGGGCAAGAAGCACGGCAAGGAAAGAAAGACCAAGATATTTACTTGTCAGGTGTACATCGAAAAAGATACAGTAAAATGCACTGTTTGCATCATCCACCACCAGAGTGCGAAGATGTGCTGGGGGCAGCCCGCAAGTGTCACCGTGCTTCCAGCGCCAACGCAGCGCACCCAACTAGTCTGTCTTGGGACTGTGGGGAGAAGCTAGAGCACCTGGAGGAAGCCTACGTGGTCACGGGGAGAACGTACAAACTCCTTTCAGCGGCGACTGTGCCTCAATCTTACAGATGCTGTTGTAGGGTGTTAGACTAACTGCTACCGTACTGTGTCACCCCAAAGTGGCCATCAGCTACAGGAGATTCTGAACCATGGCCAGAGCTCCCTTCCTCACTGTTCCCGAGACACAGGCCAGCAGGCTGCTGGAGGCCCAGGGACTTCGGTACAGTCCTGCCTGTGGCCGGAGTCAGAGCCCAGCAGTGGCCACCGGCTAAAGCTTCGGCTTTAGAATAAAACACTCCCACTGCTGGTATCATTCAGTCCCAGGGCAAGAATAGCACAGGTCAGACTCTGAGTGAAGCTCCCTCTACACCTTCCCATCACACACTCCCAGGGTCAGACTCTGAGTGAAGCTCCCTCTACACCTTCCTATCACATACTCCCAGGGTCAGACTCTGAGTGAAGCTCCCTCTACACTGTCCCATCACACACTCCCAGGGTCAGACTCTGAGTGAAGCTCACTCTACACCTTCCCATCACACATTCCCAGGGTCAGACTCTGAGTGAAGCTCCCTCTACACCTTCCCATCACATACTCCCAGGGTCAGACTCTGAGTGAAGCTCCCTCTACACTGTCCCATCACACACTCCCAGGGTCAGACTCTGAGTGAAGCTCCCTCTACACCTTCCCATCACACACTCCCAGGGTCAGACTCTGAGTGAAGCTCCCTCTACACCTTCCCATCACATACTCCCAGGGTCAGACTCTGAGTGAAGCTTCCTCCACACCGTCCCATCACACACTGCCAGCCATTGGAAAGCACAGGTCAAATACAGAGTAAATCTCCCATATTCAGTGCTGTCATTTTTTAGGGAACAGGTGGAGACACAATGTTAATTATGTAAAATCCGAGAGTCTTGTAACATTCATAACATTGTTCTATCGTTGTGTGAACTCTCACCTTGTTCAACCTCCTCACGGGTTTGCTGATTCGTCATTGTTGGATACGGGGTTGAGCCCAGTGTGAAGGTCTCCCACAGCAGTATACCGTAACTCCAGATATCACTCTCCGTGGTGAACCGGCCTGTGACGTAACCAACTCGGTCAATAAACAGAGGCAGACAGCTGGGCCTCCAGGCATTGAGCTAGATGTCTTTCAACAGTTTTACACAGGAAACACAAACGCACTTCCCATCCTTCACATCTATATTTCCATTCCTATATTTCTAGTCTATACTTACGATCTATATTTCACTATCTTTCTATTCCTCTATCTGTATATCTATATTGTCTGGTTCAATGAGTGAAAAAAGGGCTGTGGATGAAAGCTGGGTTTAAATAGGCTGCAGGTGATGTGTTGGAAATGAGTGGCAGGTGACTCCTGTTTACTGGATGGAGATTGGAAGGTGCCCGTCTGTCTATATTACTGTGTTTCTCTATTTCTATATTCTATACTTCCATTTTATTTAAATATTTCTATCACTATACAGTATTTCCATATTTCCATTTGTATACTTTGACTTCCAGATTTCTTCATCAGAAATAGATCAGGGACAGTATTCCACTCAGATGCACAGCGACACAGATTCTGCACCTGCCTGAACCGGAAGCAACACAGGAAATGCTGGAGAAACTCAGTCAGGCAGCGTCTGTGGAGGGAGATGGACAGTCAACATTGAGTCCCGATGAAGGATCTCCGCCCGAAATGTCGACTGTCCATCTCTCTCCACAGAGGCTGCGGAGTTCCCCAGTTGTCTCATGCATTGCCTCAGATACACATTCCCCTATATCTGATAAAACCAGGACACTCAGGTTGGAGACAGAGAGTTGATTTTCTCATTTGCAACTCTTCAGAGGAGAATTGCTTAGCACTTCCGAGCCCCTTTGATTCAGGAAATGCTTCCTGACATTCATAAGACCATAAGACATAGGAGCAGAATTAGGCCATTTGGCCCATCGAGTCTGCCCCACCATTCAATCATAGCTGATCCTTTTTTTTCTCCTCCTCAACCCCAGTTCCCGGCCTTCTCCCCGTAACCTTTGATGCCATGTCCAATTGAGAACCTATCAATCTCTGCCTTAAATACACCCAACGACCTGGCCTCCACAGCTGCATGTGACAACAAATTCCACTAATTCCCCATCCTTTGGTTAAAGAAATGTCTCCACATCTCTGTTTTGAAAGAGCGCCCCTCTATCCTGAGGCTGTGCCCTCTTGTCCTAGACTCTCCCACCATGGGAAACTTCCTTTCCACATCTATTCTGTCGAGGCCTTTCAACATCCGAAAGGTTTCAATGAGATCCCCCCTCATTCTTCTGAATTCCAGTCAGTACAGACCACAGCCATCAAACGCTCCTTGTATGCTAACCCCTTCATTCCTGGAATCATCCTTGTGAACCTCCTCTGGACTCTCTCCAATGCCAGCACATCTTTTCTAAGATGAGGGACCCAAAACTGTTTACAATACTCAAGGTGAAGCCTCACCAGTGCCTCAGCATCACATCCCTGCTCTTGTATTCTAGACCTCTTTGAAATGAATGCTGACAGGGCATTTGCCTTCCTCACCACTGACTCAACCTGCAAGTTAACCTTCAGGGTGTTCTGCACAAGGACTCCCAAGTCCGTCTGCATCTCAGATTCCTGGATTTTCTCCCCGTTTAGAAAATAGTCTGTACATTTATTTCTGCTATCAAAGTGTATGACCATGCATTTTCCAACATTGTACTTCATTTGCCACTTTCTCGCCTATTCTCCTAATCTAAGTCCTTCTGCATCCTACCCATTTCCTCAACACTACCTGCCCCTCCACCAATCTTCGTATCATTTGCAAACTTGGCAACAAAGCCATCTATTCCATCATCTAAATCATTTATGTACAGCATAAAAAGAAGTGGTCCTAACACCAACCCCTGTGGAACACCACTAGTCACTGGCAGCCAACCAGAAAAGGATTCTTTTATTCCCACTTGCTGCCTCCTACCAATCAGCCAATGTTCTAACCATGTTAGTAACTTGCCTGTAATACCACGGGCTCCTAACTTGGTAAGCAGCCTCATGTGTGGCACCTTGTCAGAGGCCTTCCGAAAGTCCAAATATACAACATCCACTGCATCCCCTTTACCTATCCTACTTGTAATTTGCTCAAAGAATTCCAACAGGTTCGTCAGGCAGGATTTTCCCTGAAGGAAACCATGCTGACTTTGTCCTATCTTATCCTGTGTCACCAAGTACTCCATCACCTCATCCTTAACAATTGACTCCAACATCTTCCCAACCACTGAGGTCAGGCTAACTGGTCTATAATTTCTTCTGCTGCCTTCCTCCTTTCTTAAAGAGTGGGGTAACATTTGCAATTTTTCAGCCCTCTGGCACCATGCCAGAGTCCAATGATTTTTGAAAGATCATTTCTAATGACACCACAAACCCTAATGCCACCTCTTTCAGAACCCTAGGGTGCAGTTCCTCTGGTCTGGATGACATAAGTACCTTTAGGTCTTTCAGCTTTCTGAGCACCTTCTCTCTTGTAACAGTAACTGGACTCACTTCTCCTCCTTCACACACTACAACATCAGGCATACTGCTAGTGTCTTCCACAGTGAAGACTGATGCAAAATAATCATTTAGTTCATCAGCCATCTCCTTGTCCCCCGTTATTATTTCTCCTGCCTCATTTTCTAGCGGTCCTATATCCACTCTCATTTCTCTTTTATTTTTAACATATTTGAAAAAACTTTTACTATCCACTTTGATATTATTTCCTAGCTTGCTTTCATATTTCATCGTTTACCTCCTAATGATTTTTTTTAGTTGCTCTGCAGATTTTTAAAAACTTCCCAATCCTCTATCTTCCCACTAATTTTTACTTTGTTGTATGTCCTTTCTTTTGCTTTTACAATAGCTTCGACTTCCCTTGTCAGCCATGATTTTACTATTTCATCATTTGAGTACTTCTGCATTTTTGGAATACACACGTCCTGCACCTTCCTCATTTTTCCCAGAAATGCACACCATTGCTGCTCTGCTGACATCCCTGCCAGCAGCTCCTTCCAATTTACCCTGGCCAACTCCTCCCTCATTCCAGTGTAATTTCCCTTACTCCAGGGGTCCCCAACCTTTTTTGCACCACGGACCGGTTTAATATTGGCAATATTCTTGCTGACCGGCCGACCACGGGGGGTGTTAATCACGACCGGAATATAGGTGATAAGTCAACTGTAAGTCACTTATCGGTGGCTAATACACTCAATTTTGTTCTAAAAGGGTTTATCTAACAAATTTAATATTAAACACACAGCGCATATTTTCCTCGCATGAATATAGTGATAAGTCAATTATGTCATAAGGGGGTTCCTTATGTCCAGTCTATTCCACAATTTAGTTTTCGTTGCATTCACTGCAGAAAACTCCGCTTCGCAGAGATATGATGTTGGAAATGGAAGCAATGTTTTCAGTGCTTTCGTGGCTATCTCAGGATATTCACCCTTGACTTTGATCCAGAATGTTGGCAGAGATGTTATGTCAAACATACTTTTCAGCCCATCGTCACTTGCAAGCTCGAGGAGTTGATCTTCTTCCCGCGCTGACATAGATGATTCACCGGGGACATTCACAAATGGGTCACGGACCCATTCCTTTGCACGACTTGGGTCATTTGCGGTTGGGAAATAACGCTCGAGTTCTGTCGACAGCGAAGACAGGTGTTCGTGCACCAGCTGTGAGCCTCAGTCTCCCCCAAATTCCCAGCTAATGTTGGGAACATGTCAAATATGCCTCTATCCACTCGCTGACCCCCCAGTTCCAGTTTGGCTGTGAAAGCTGACACTTTATCTGCCAACTTGAAGACAATTGTCATTCTCCCCCGAAGTGACAAATTGAGTTCATTGAGGAGGCTGAAAATGTCACACAGATAAGCGAGTTTTGCTATCCACTCCTCGTCACTAAAGAGTACTGCCAGTGGTGACTTTTTTCTTGAAAGAAATCTCTGTAGCTGCTCTCTTAACTCAAAAACCCTGGCCAGGGCAATCCCCCTTGATAGCCACCTGACTTCAGTGTGTAAGAGAAGGCCTTTGTGCTCTGCATCCATTTCCTCGCAAAGCTGCTCAAACAGACGTCAATTAAGGGCTTTTGCTTTGATGTGATTGATAACTTCAACAACGTCACTCAATATGCTGTTAAGATCAGGTGACATTTTTCGGCTAGCCAGCATTTCCCAGTGTGTGACACAGTGCGTAGACTGGCATTCAGGAGCAACCTCTTTGACTTGGGTAGTGAAACCAGACTCGTTAAGCCGTTCCAACAGCTGTGCTTCGATGTCCTCCGCTATGTCATCAACTCTCCTTGAAACTGTGGTAGCTGAAAGAGAAACCTATGCTATTTGGAACAGCATACTTGGAAAGCGGTGAAATCATTGGACAAAGTCAGCATGGATTTGTGAAAGGAAAATCATGTCTGACAAATCTCATAGAATTTTTTGAGGATGTAACTAGTAGAGTGGATAGGGGAGAACCAGTGGATGTGGTATATTTGGATTCTCAAAAGGCTTTTGACAAGGTCCCACACAGGAGATTAGTGTGCAAACTTAAAGCACACGGTACTGGGGGTAAGGTATTGATGTGGATAGAGAATTGGTTGGCAGACAGGAAGCAAAGAGTGGGAATAAGTGGGACCTTTTCAGAATGGCAGGCAGTGACTAGTGGGGTACCGCAAGGCTCACTGCTGGGACCCCAGTTGTTTACAATATATATTAATGACTTGGATGAGGGAATTAAATGCAGCATCTCCAAGTTTGCGGATGACACAAAGCTGGGCGGCAGTGTTAGCTGTGAGGAGGATGCTAAGAGGATGCAGGGTGACTTGGATAGGTTAGGTGAGTGGGCAAATTCATGGCAATTTAATGTGGATAAATGAGAGGTAATCCACTTTAGTGGCAAAAATAGGAAAACAGATTATTATCTGAATGGTGGCTGATTAGGAAAAGGGGAGGTGCAACGAGACCTGGGTGTCATTGTACACCAGTCATTGAAAGTGGGCATGCAGGTACAGCAGGCGGTGAAAAAGGCGAATGGTATGCTGGCATTCATAGCAAGAGGATTCGAGTACAGGAGCAGGGAGGTACTACTGCAGTTGTACAAGGCCTTGGTGAGACCACACCTGGAGTATTGTGTGCAGTTTTGGTGCCCTAATCTGAGGAAAGACATTCTTGCCATAGAGGGAGTATAAAGAAGGTTCACCAGATTGACTCCTGGGATGGCAGGACTTTCATATGATGAAAGACTGGATTGACTAGGCTTATACTCTCTGGAATTTAGAAGATTGAGGGGGGATCTTATTGAAACGTATAAAATTCTAAAGGGATTGGACAGGCTAGATGTAGGAAGATTGTTCCCGATGTTGGGGAAGTCCAGAACGAGGGGTCACAGTTTGAGGATAAAGGGGAAGCCTTTTAGGACCGAGATGAGGAAAAACTTCTTCACACAGAGAGTGGTGAATCTGTGGAATTCTCTGCCACAGGAAACAGTTGAGGCCAGTTCATTGGCTATATTTAAGAGGGAGTTAGATATGACCATTGTGACTAAAGGGATCAGAGGGTATGGAGGGAAGGCAGGTACAGGGTTCTGAGTTGGATGATCAGCCACGATCATACTGAACGGCGGTGCAGGCTCGAAGGGCCGAATGGCCTACTCCTGCACCTATTTTCTATGTTTCTATCTTGTTAGCTGCAACTTCTCCCAACAGTTCACGGCACATGTCCTTGGCAGCAGGCAGAATCAATTCTTCACCAACAGTGAAAGGCTTCTTAGCCTTAGCAATACGGCCAGCCACTAAGTACGACGCTCTCAGAGCAGCAGCATTTGTGGAGGTGGTGGCTCGCAGCACTTGCTTCTGTTCCGCTTGCTCACGTTTTTTCCGTTCAGAAAACTCAACGGGTTTGTCTTTAAGTGCAGGGTGCTTGGACTCAAGGTTCCGAAGCAGTTTGAGGGCTTCATTGCCTCATTAGACAGCTTGTCTCCACATATCACACACAGGGGGCATGGAGCGTGCAAGACACCGATTGCAATAAAGCCATATTTTAATGTACGACTCGTCATATTTTCTATTGAAGGAAGTTTTCTTTTTTTTGCAGTCTTGGCCTCAGCTGTCTCTGCATTATCATCATTGTTAGGCCTTTTATGTCCCCTACCATCTCTTCCAAAGAAACTCTCAAGCGACGTTTGTTTTTACTCATCGAGTAGTTGTAGGTTAATGACTGACTGATGACCTCGCGTGCGTTCAAGTTCAACAGTGGATGTGACAGGGAATGAGGAAAGATGCAGCTGACTCATATCGTTTCATATCGCCAAATCACATCGTTTCCTCGCGGCCCAGTAGCACATGCTTTGCGGCCCGGTGGTTGGGGACTACTGCCTTACTCCACTGAAATGCTGCTACATCAGATTTTACTTTCTCCCTATCAAATTTCAATTTGAGCACAATCATATTGTGATCACTGGCTCCTAAGGGTTCTTCTACCTTAAGCTCCCTAATCACCTCTGGTTCATTACATAACACCCAATCCAGTATAGCTGATCCCCAAGTAGGCTCAACAACAAACTGCTCTAAAAAGCTATCTCTTAGGCATTTAACAAACTCACTCTTTTGAGATCCATTACCAACCTGATTTTTTCAATCAACCTACATGTTAAAATCTCCCATGACTGCCATAACATTGCCCTCTTGACTCCCCTTTTCTATTTCCTGTTGTAACCTGTGGTCCACCTCCCAGCCACTGTTGGGAGGCCTGTATATAACTGCCATCAGCGTGTTTTACCCTTGCAGTTTCTTAACTCAACCCACAAGGATTCATCATCTTCCAATCCTATGACACATCTTTCTACCGATTTGATGCCATTCTTTACCAGCAGAGCCACACCACCTCCTTTATCCCACTGATATAACGTGTAACTTTGGACACTCCCAACTACAGCCATCCTTCAGTCATGATTCAGTGATGGTCACAACATCATACCTGGCAACCTGTAATATTGCAACAGGATCATCCACCTTACTTCTTATACTATGTGCATTTAGATACAACACTTTGCGTACCGTATTGGCTGTCCTTCCTGACTCTGCATCCCAAAATTCCCTTCATCCTGAATGTTCTAGTTCTCAGGCTAGTCATAAGCTGTGTCCACACCTCTGACCATAGAGTGCGTGTCCACACTTAACCCCTGACTACCAGATGTGATCCTACATTTGGCCCCAGGCCCTAGGCCCCACACCAGACGTGGTGTGCAGTCCAAGCTCTCAGAGTTGGGTCTTTGTGAAGGGAGATCGCAGTGAGACGCCGGCCACCTCTGCTTCATGTCCCTGTTGATCTGACTGGAACTAGGGAGATGGGAAGCTGCATATTCTAACACCAATATGGCATGCCTACAATGCTCGGGAAACACACCTTATCACAAAATATATTGCAGCAACTAAGTGAAAGGAACTCAGAAAGGATAAACATCTTCCTGGACTGGACAGTATGTTCAAAAGCAAGAGGCTGGATAGACATGGGTTGTTCTCTCTGCAGCGGCAGAGGCCAAGGGAAATCTGATACAGGTTTATAAGATTATGAGAGGCAGAGATAAACAGACAATAAAATCTTTTTCCGAAGTTTTGAAATGTCTAATACCAGAAGGCATGACTTAAGGTGAGAGGGGCTAACTTCAAAGAAGTGAGAGGCAAGTTTTTTTTTAAAACACAGAGAGAGCTGGGTGCCTGGAACGAGTTGTCTGGGGTGGTGGGAGAGGCAGACACATTTGGACTTTCAAGAGTTGCTTAGACTGACACGAGTGCAAGGAAAGTGGAAGGAAATGGACATTGTGTTGGCAGAGGGGATTAGTTGAACTGGCTGTCTGATCACTAATTGGGTTGATTCAGAACCCTGTGGCCAAAGGGCCAGTTCCTGTGTTGTGCTGTTCTCTACTCTGTGATTTCCCCACCCCCTCCGTCCCACCACCCACCATGAGCTGCACATACAGGAGGGCTCAGGCTTAGTGCTCAGCTCTCCACGACCACTATCGCCTCAGATGACTATAAAGCTCTTAAAAACACCAGGGTCACTCTTTACACAGTGCATTAGTGGAGTGTGGAAGAGGCTGTCACACAGGGGCTCATTCCCTCAACGTCCAGAGGCAGTGGGACCACACAGCGTGGATCTTTCCTGCAGTTTCAGTGTGTCCCTCAGCACCCTGGAATGTGCCAGTCGGCACCACTTCCCGACTCCGGAACGCCAGTAAAACTGAATGTAGAGAAAGGCGCGCGCTGTACTTCCTGTCTCCATTTTGGGGAGTAAGGCATATTTTATGAAAGAAGAGGCTGATTGGCCTCAGAGCAAACACAACCCACCGTAATTGAGTGCCTCAGGTGCCGTCCACTTGATTGGAATCTGCTTCATCCCCCCAGTGGAAGAGTAGACACCGTCCTCCTCCTCACGGGACATGCCAAAATCACTGATCTTCAGCACGTTCTTCTCAGAAACCAAGCAGTTCCGAGCAGCCAGGTCTCTGCAATGAAACAGGTATCAGCTGAAGAGCAAAATCACACAAGCAGACACATCTGGTGCTGATCTGAGTGAGCAGGAGGGGGTACACAGATCGGCAGGGGGTGGGGGCAGAAGATGTCTTCCCTCTAGTGGGTGAGTGGCCAAGTCATTTGGTATATGTAAAGCAGAGATTGATAGGTTCTTGATTAGTCAGGGTGTCAAAGGTTACACGGAGAAGGCAGGAGAATGAGGTTGGGAGGCATAATAAATCTGCCACGATGGAATGACAGATTTGATGGGCCAAATGGTCTATTTCTGGTGCTACGTTTTATGGCTTTGTGGTCTTGTAGTTCCTGCTCTCCCTCCTGGGTCTCACCACCTTCACTTGTCAAAGTCAAAGTCAAGTGTACAGGGGCAATGCAAAACTTACTTGGCAGCATCATCACAGGCAAACACCATCAGATAAGCAGCATTCATCAAAAAGAAATGTAAATTGTACAGAATTTTGTAAGGAAAAGCACATTTAGAACAGAAAAATATGCATTTTAGCGTAAAGTGATCAGAGTGATCATGGTTTAGCTAACTGTAGTGATGAGGGTTGTGCTGATTGGTTCTAGAACCAAAAGGGTCAGGAGAAGTTGACGCTGGTGGTATGGGACTTCAGGATTCTGTACCTCCTGCCAATCGGAGCTGTGAGAAGATGGAATGAGCTGGATGGTGACGGTGGAATGAGCCGGGTGGGGGGGGGGGGAATGGAATGGGCTGGGTGGGGGGGGGGGATGGACTGGGCCAGGTGGTGGGGGAGGGAATGGAATGGGCAGGTAGGGGGGACAAAATGGGCCGGGTGTGGGGGGGGGATGGAATGGGCCGGGTGTGGGGGAGGGGGTGGAATGGGCCAGGTGGAGGGGGGGATAGAATGGGCAGGTAGGGGGGACAAAATGGGCCGGGTGTGGGGGGGGGGATGGAATGGGCCAGGTGGGGGGGGGGTGGAATGGGCCAGGTGGGGGGGGGATGGAATGGGCAGGTAGGGGGGACAAAATGGGCCGGGTGTGGGGGGGGGGAATGGAATGGGCCGGGTGTGGGGGGGGGGATGGAATGGGCCAGGTGGGGGAGGGGGTGGAATGGGCCAGGTGGGGGGGGGTGGAATGGGCCAGGTGGGGGGGGGTGGAATGGGCCAGGTGGGGGGGGGATGGAATGGGCCGGGTGTAGGGGGGGGAATGGAATGGGCCAGGTGGGGGGGGGATGGAATGGGCCAGGTGGGGGGGATGGAATGGGCCAGGTGGGGGAGGGATGGAATGGGCCGGGTGGGGAGGATGGAATGGGCTGGGTGGGGAGGATGGAATGGGCTGGGTGGGGAGGATGGAATGGGCCATGTGGGGGAGGGATGGAATGGGCCAGGTGGGGAGGATGGAATGGGCCAGGTGGGGGGGGGATGGAATGGGCCAGGTGGGGAGGATGGAATGGGCTGGGTGGGGAGGATGGAATGGGCCGGGTGTGGGGGGGATGGAATGGGCCATGTGGGGGAGGGATGGAATGGGCCAGGTGGGGAGGATGGAATGGGCCAGGTGGGGAGGATGGAATGGGCCGGGTGTCGGGGGGACGGAATGGGCCAGGTGGGGAGGATGGAATGGGCCGGGTGGGGGGGGAACGGAATGGGCCGGGTGTGGGGGGGGATGGAATGGGCTGGGTTGGGGGGGGATGGAATGGGCCAGGTGGGGAGGATGGAATGGGCCAGGTAGGGGGGACGAAATGGGCCTGGTGGGGGGGGGGGAATGGAATGGGCCAGGTGGGGAGGGGATGGAATGGGCCAGGTGGGGGGGGATGGAATGGGCCGGGTGTGGGGGGGGGAATGGAATGGGCCAGGTGGGGGGGGATGGAATGGGCCAGGTGGGGAGGATGGAATGGGCCGGGTGTGGGGAGGATGGAATGGGCCAGGTGGGGGGGGGGATGGAATGGACCAGGTGGGAGGGGGATGGAATGGGCCAGGTGGGGGAGGGATGGAATGGGCCAGGTGGGGAGGATGGAATGGACCAGGTGGGAGGGGGATGGAATGGGCCAGGTGGGGGAGGGATGGAATGGGCCAGGTGGGGAGGATGGAATGGGCCGGGTGTGGGGGGGGATGGAATGGGCCGGGTGTGGGGGGGATGGAATGGGCCAGGTGGGGAGGATGGAATGGGCCGGGTGGGGAGGATGGAATGGGCCGGGTGTGGGGGGGGGATGGAATGGGCCAGGCGTGGGGGGGGATGGAATGGGCCGGGTGGGGGGGGGACAAAGTGGGCCGGGTGGGGGGGGTGGAATGGGCTGGGTGGGGGGAACGGAATGGGTCGGGTGGGGGGGGATGGAATGGTGCGGGTGGGGGGGATGGAATGGTGCGGGTGGGGAGGATAGAATGGGCTGGGTTGGGGGGGGGGAACAGAATGAGCCGGATTGTGAGGGTCTGTGATGACGGATGTTGCCTTAAACGTAGATTGCTGCAGCACAATACAGGCCTTTTGGCCCACAATGTTGTGCTGATCTAAGATCAATCTAACCCTTCCCTCCCACAGTGCCTTCCACATTTCTGTCATCCATGTGTCTATTTAAGAGCTTCTTAAATGACCATAAAACCTAGGAGCATAATTAGGCCATTCAGCCCATCGAGTCCGTTCTGCCATTCCATCATGGCTGATTTATTATCCCTCTGAACTCCATTCTCCTGCCTTCTCCCTGTAACCTTTGACACCCTGATTAATCAACTCCATCAATCTTGGTATCATCTACCAATTTACTAACCCATCCATCCAGGTCATTTATATACATTACTAACAGCAGAGGTCCCAGCACAGATCCCTGTGGAACACCACTAGTTACAGACCTCCAGCTCAAACAAGTCCCTTCAACCACTACCCACTACCCTCTGTCTTTTGTGCGCAAGCCAATTCTGAATCCAATCAGCCAATTCACCACGGATCCCCTGCATTTTAATCTTCTGGATTAGCCTCCCATGACAGACTGTCAAATGCCTTCTTAAAACCCATGTAGACAACATCCACTGCCCTACCCTCATCAATCTCTCTCGTCACTTTGTCAAAAAAATTCAGTTGAGTTGGTAAGGCAAGACCTGCGATGGCTCTCCCTAATTACGCCATGGGCTTCTAAATGCTCATATATCCTATCCCTAAGAATTTTCTCCAGTAATTTCCCTGGAAGTGACATGAGACTCACCAGTCCACAGTTCCCAGGATTCTCCCTTCTTAAACAGAAGTACAACATTAGCCACTCGCCAGTCCTCCAGGACCTCGTCTGTGGCTAGAGACGATGTAAAGATACTGGTCAAGAGCCCAACAATCTCATATGCCTCCTTCAACAACCTGGGGTAAATCCCGTCAGACCCTGGGGACTTATCCATCTTAATACTCCTAAGGAAGCCCAACACTTCCTCCTCCTTGACCTCTAAATGCCCTAATATATTCATACACCCAGCACTGATCTCCTGGTCCTCCATATCCTTTTCCTTGGTAAGTATTGAAGCAAAGTACCTCACCTACTTTCTCTGCTTCCAGGCAAATCTCACCCTCTTTATCATTGAATGGTCCCACACTCCCCTTAGTTGTCCCTTTACTCTTGATGTATGTTTAGAATGCCTTGGGATTCACCTGAACCCTACTTGCCAAAGACTTTTCATGGACCCTGCTGGCTTTCCTAATTCCCTCCTTTAGTTCTTTTCTGGCTTCTTTAAACTCCTTGTGTCTTTCATTTGATTCCGACTTCTGAAGTTTTACAGACCTTTCCCTTTTCTTCTGGACTAAATTCATCACCTGGACATCCAAGGTTTCCTCATCTTTACAACCCTGTTCTTCTTTCTAAAAGGACCGTGCCTTTCCTGTGCTCTGTGCAATTGATCTTCAAAGACCCTCCATATGTCTGATGTGGACTTGCCAGAGAAGAGGTGTTACCAATTAATGCTTCTTAGTTTCTGCCTAATGTCATCTTAATTTGCCCTACTCCAATTTAAAGCTCTCCTACAAAGACCGTACCTATCCCTATCTTTAGCTATCTTGAAAGATAAGGAGTTGTGGTCACTGTTCATCCACTGAAAGGTCAGTCACTGGCCAGGACCAGTACCCAACACCAGGCCCACTACAGCCCCTCCTCTCACTGGACCGTCCATGTATTGATTTAAGAAACCATCCTGGATACACTTAACACATTCAGCCCCATCTAAACCCCTTGCACTAAGAAGGTCCCTGTTTATATTAGGGAAGTTGAAATCCCCCATGACAACAACCTTATCATCTTTACACATTTCCTTAATCTGATTACATACCTGTTCCTCAATGTCCCGGTGGCTACTGGGGGTCTGTAGTACAATCCCATCAGTGTGATGGCCCCCTTCCTATTCCTGAGTTCCACCCAAATAGTCTCAGTGTCTGAGCCCTCCATTATGTCTCTTGTGTGCAGCTGTGATATTGTCCCTGACCAGAGGTGCAACTTCCCACCCTCTTTTACTTCCTCCTCTATCTTTTCTAGAACTCTGAAAACCTGGCACATTAATCACCCATTCCTACCGCTCTCACAACCAAGTTTCTGTAACAGCTACATCGTAGTTCCACATACTGATCCATGCTCTAAGCTCATCATCTTTACCCATAATACTCCTAGCATTAAAATAACCACATTTCCATCGATCTGATCCATCATTCCTTATTATTTCACCTTGGCCTTTCAATACTTTCCCTGCCATCTAGCTTCCAATCCAAACCTTCCCTTACTGAGCTGTGGCTCCAGTTCCCAACCCCCGGCAATACTAGTTTAAACCCTCCCGAGCAGCATCAGCAAACCTCCTGGCCAGGATATTGGTTCTCCTCCAGTTCAGGTACAGCCTGTCCCCCTTGTACAGGTTTCTGTTTCCCCATAAAATGTTCCAGTGATCCAAGAACCTGAAACCCTGCCCCCTGCACCATCTCCTCAGCCACTCATTCATCCGTGCTTTCACCCCACTCCTACCTGCACTAGCCTATGGGACTGGGAGTATACTGGAGATTATAACCTTGGAGACCCTTCTCTTCAGCCTTTTTCCTAACTCTATATACTCACTGTGTAAGACCCCTTCCCCTTTTCTTTCTGTTTTTTCTTGTAATTTATGTTTTTATTGAAATTCAGTATCATACAAACATTTCCATAAGATGTATTTCAGTTACTGTATGTATATACAGTATCATATATTCATGTTTGCCACAAAACTCCACATAGTATTTATCTGAGGTATACACTTACAGAAAAGAAAGAAAATAAAGAACTAACAAAAGGAAAACTATGTACAAGTAGGGAGTGATCATTGATTTATGAGAATAAAATCAGGTCTATGGGGTGTTATGTAGTCAAACCATTTTCCCCAGTATGAATCAAATTGTTCCAATTTATGATTGACAGATGCTGTTATCTTCTCCATTTTGTAAATGTCCATTGTAATTACCATCCATGCGTTTAAAGTTGGGCTCTCCTGTGATAACTATTTCCTGGTAAGGGTCTTTTTACCAGCTACCAGCAGTATATTCATTAAATATTTATCTCTTTTCGACCATTCTTGAGGTATATACCCAAAATATACGGTCTTACTTTATAAGGGTATTTCACATTTAAAAAGGTCTTGTAGGGTGTTGTGTATCTCACTCCAATAATCTTTGATAACGGGGCATTCCCAGAAAATATGATAATGGTTTGCATTTTGATTTCCACAATTTCTCCAGCAAACAGGGAGGTTACTATCATAATGGGATTTCTGAGAGGGTGTAATAAAATATCTTATCAAGCTTTTCCATCCAAACTCCCTCCATTTCTGTGAACTGGTACACTTCCATTGATACCTCCATATTATTGTCCATTCTTCCTCAGATATGTAGTGTTGGGCACATGGCTAAGTGGTTAAGGCGTTCGTCTAGTTATCTCAAGGTCGCTAGTTTGAGCCTCAGCTGTGGCAACATGTTTGTGTCCTTGAGCAAGGCACTTAACTACACATTGCTCTAGTGTCTTTGCGAGGAGTGGCGGCCCACACAGACTTCCAATCTGCGCCTCGTAAGGCATGAAAATGCCAGACGCAGGCCTCTCATGGTCTGAGTTGATGTTCCCCCTCCCCCCCTTCCTCAGATATAGTTATCCCTCCTTCCTTCTCCCATTTTGTTTTAATGTATGAAGTTGAGTGTGTTTTAAGACTTGACAAAGCTTTAGACATGCTTGATATGATCCTACTACCGTTATCTGAATTATATGCTTTTCTAAACAGTTCTATCAAACATATACTTGCCTCGGTTACATTTTTCACCCTCCTATTAACATACTGTCACATCTGCAAATACCGATAAAAATCTTGTTTTGCTAATAGGTGTCCCCTTTTCTTTCTACGTCGTTGGTGCCAATATGCACCATGACCTCTGGCTGTTCAGATGGTTCTGTTTATTATCAGAGAGTGTATACATCATACAAACTGAAACATTCGTCCTCACAGACAATACTTGTTTGAGAATATTCTGCAGCTGCTCTGATACATCATGGACCCTGGCACCCAGGGCCCTCTCTTGTGCTTTTATGTTGGCTTTGATTTCCCTTGTCAGCCTCGGTTGCCTCATCCTCCCTTTAGAATATTGCTTCATCTTTGGGATGCATCTTTCCCAAGCCTTCTGAATTTCTCCCAGAAACTCCAGCCATTACTGCTCTGCTATCATCCCTGCTAGTGTCCCCTTCCAATCAATTTTGGCCAGTTCTCTTTCATGCCTCTGTAATTCCACTTACTCCACTATAATACCGATACATCTGACTTTTCTTCTCCCTCTCAAACTACAGGGTGAATTCTATTATATTATGACCACTACCTCATTAGAGTTCCTTTACCTTAAGCTTCCTCATCAAATCTGGGTAATTACATAACATCCAATCCAGAATTGCCGTTCCCTTAGTAACCTCAACCACAAGCCGCTCTAAAAAGCCATCTTGTAGACATTCTACAAATTACTTCTACTGGGATCCAGTACCAACCTGATTTTCCTGATCTACTTGCATATTGAAACCCCCCACGTCCTTTTCACCTGCCCTTTCCATCTTCATTGTAATTTGTAGTGCACATCCTGGCTACTGTTCGGAGGCTTGTATATAACTCCAATCAGTTTGCACTTTAACTCTACCTACAAAGATTCTACATCTTCTGAACCTATGTCTCCTCTTTCTAAGGATTTGGCTTCATTTCTTTACCAACAGAGCCAGCCCACTCCAGTTCCCTACCTACCTGTCTTTTTGATACAGTGTGGATCCTTGGACATTAAGCTCCAACTATGATCTTTCAGCCACAACTCTGTGATGCCCATAACATCTGATCTGCCAATCTCTAACTGCACCACAAGATCATCTGCCTTATTCCATATAGTATGTGCATCCAAATATAACATTTTCAGTCCTTTCTTCATCACACTTTTTTGATTTTGGCCCTCTTTTACACGAACTCACTGACTGCAATTTTGCCTTGTCATCTGCCTGTCCTTCCTCACTGTCTCACTACACAATGCACCTGCTTGTGTAGTACACCAGCTTCCCCATCCATCACACATCAAAGTTGCTGGTGAACGCAGCAGGCCAGGCAGCATCTCTAGGAAGAGGTACAGTCGACGTTTCAGGACGAGACCCTTCGTCAGGACTAACTTCCTCATCCACCCCGCTGCCAAATTAGTTTAAACCCTCCCCAACCGTTCTAGCCAACCTGCCAGCAGGAACCCCCTTGGGTTCAAGTGTAACCCATCCCTTTTGTACAGATCGTACCTTCTCCAGAAGAGATCCCAATGATCCAGAAATCTGAATCCCTGCCCCCTGCACCGGTTCCTCAGCCACACAGCCAACTGCCAAATCATCCTATCCTTCCCCTCACTGGCATGTGGTACAGACAGCAAACCAGAGATACTACTCCGGAAGACCTGTTTTTCAGATTTCTACCTAGCTTCTGTAACAGCGAGTTTTTGGGTAGATCATTCATTTACACTTAAATTACTCTGGCTACTAATCTTCTGTTTGACAAAGTACTGTGCATTAAGTTCACAACAACGCATTTCCTAAAAGCTGTGAATATCGGAATACTAGCCAGATGCTGCGGATGGAAGTGTGAAGTTTACAGGTAGTTTCGAAGACAGCCTTATCCATACTTTATAAATATTAATTGTCCTCTATGTTAGCACGTAAAATACCAAATAAATGTATTGTGGATTTAACTTGCACTCCTAAAGACTGTGAGTACCAACCCAGACACGTTGGCATCGGGAGGCAAGGATGAAGTCAGAAGGTGTGATGTTTTGTATGTAGCTTCAAAAGGAAGCATTGTCTATACTTGTAAATACAAATTGTCCTTTGAGTTTAGCATATAAATATCGAGCCCACATTGAGCTAGCAGACCTTTCCACCGAAAGCGTCTCTGTCCGTAGACGACTGCTGTACCTTGTTGTGTCGAATAAAGAAGCTGCTTTGTATCTACCAGTGACTCTGTCTCTCTGGTGATTTCATCCACACTACAACATTCACGCTACAACAGCTTCCTAAATTCATTCTTCAGGACCTCCTTTTCCTACCCATGTCGCTGGTACCAATATGTACCATGCCTTCCAGCTGTTCACCCTCCCCCTTTAGAATGCTGTGGACCCGATCCCAGACATCCCGGACCCTGGTACCAGGGAGGCAACACACCGTTTCGGTCTCTCTTTCATGTCCACAAAAGCTCATGTCTACTCCTCTCATTGTGGAATCCCCAATCCTCTTCTTCTCCCGTCCCTCCTGAGTCACAGAGACAGACTCAATGGCAGAGGACAGGTTACCGCAGCTCCCCCCATCCCCAACAGTATCCAAAGTGGTATACTTATTATTGAGGGGAAAGGCCACGGGGTACTCTGCTCTGGCTGCCTACGCCCTTTCCCTCTCCTGACAGGAACCCCAAGTACCTGCCTCTTGAAACTTAGAGGTGACTACCTCCCTGTGGCTCCTGTCCATCACCTCCTCGTTCTCCCGTACTAAGGTCATCGAGCTGTAGCTCCAGTTCCCCACCGAGGAGCTGCAGCTTAGTATTCTGTGTGCAGATGCAGTTATCAGGGAGACGGGGGTGGGGGTGGGGGTGTTCTCCTGGAGTTCCCACATCTCACACAATTACATACCACTAACTCCGCATCTATTCTCTGCGCACTGGTTATGTACGAACAGAGAAAAAAATACTTACTAGAAACTTACTGTACCTGTAAATGCCCTGAACGTATTTGCCTCTACCACTATCCCTGGCATGGTGCTCCCCTGATATCCATAGAAACCATAGAAAAACAACAGCACAGATACAGGCCTTTTGGCCCTTCTTGGCTGTGCCGAACCATTTTCTGCCTAGTCCCACTGACCTGCACACGGACCATATCCCTCCATACACCTCCCATCCATGTATCTGTCCAATTTATTCTTAAATGTTAAAAAAGAACCCGCATTTACCACCTTGTCTGGCAGCTCATTCCATACTCCCACCACCCTCTGTGTGAAGAAGCCCCCACTAATGTTCCCTTTAAACTTTTCCCCCCTCACCTTTAACCCATGTCCTCTGGTTTTTTTCTCCCCTTGCCTCAGTGGAAAAAGCCTGCTTGCATTCACTCTATCAATACCCATCATAATTTTATATACCTCTATCAAATCTCCCCTCATTCTTTTACGCTCCAGGGAATAAAGCCCTAACCTATTCAACCTTTCTCTGTAACTGAGTTTCTCAAGTCCCGGCAACATCCTTGTAAACCTTTTCTGCACTCTTTCAACCTTATTTTTATCTTTCCTGTAATTTGGTGACCAAAACTGAACACAATACTCCAGATTCGGCCTCACCAATGCCTTATACAACCTCATCATAACATTCCAGCTCTTATACTCAATACTTTGATTAAAAAAAGGCCAATGTACCAAAAGCTCTCTTTACGACCCTATCTACCTGTGACGCCACTTTTAGGGAATTTTGTATCTGTATTCCCAGATCCCTCTGTTCTACTGCACTCCTCAGTGCCTTACCATTAACCCTGTATGTTCTACGTTGGTTTGTCCTTCCAACGTGCAATACCCCACACTTGTCTGTATTAAACTCCATCTGCCATTTTTCAGCCCATTTTTCCAGCTGGTCCAAGTCCCTCTGCAGGCTCTGAAAACCTTCCTCACTGTCTACTACACCTCCAATCTTTGTACCTACAGCAAATTTGCTGATCCAATTTACCATATTATCATCCAGATCATTGATATAGATGACAAATAACAATGGACCCCGCACTGATCCCTGTGGCACACCACTAGTCACAGGCCTCCACTCAGAGAAGCAATTCTCTACCACCACTCTCTGGCTTCTTCCATCGAGCCAATGTCTAATCCAACTTACCACCTCTCCATGTATACCTAGTGACTGAATTTTCCTAACTAACCTCCCATGCGGGACCTTGTCAAAGGCCTTACTGAAGTTCATGTAGACAATATCCACTGCCTTCCCTTCATCCACTTTCCTGGTAACCTCCTCGAAAAACTCCAACAGATTGGTCAAACATGACCTACCACGCACAAAGCCATGTTGACTCTCCCTAATAAGTCCCTGTCTATCCAAATGCTTGTAGATTCTGTCTCTTAGTACTCCCTCCAATAACTTACCTACTACCGACGTTAAACTTACTGGCCTATTATTTCCCGGGTTACTTTGCCATCCTTTTTTAAACAATGGAACAACATGAGCCACACTCCAGTCCTCCGGCACCTCACCTGTAGACAGCGACATTTTAAATATTTCAGCCAGGACCCCTGCAATTTCAACACTAGTCTCCTTCAAGGTCTGAGGGAACACCCTGTCAGGTCCTGGGGATTTATCCACTTTAATTTTCCTCAAGACAGCAAGGACCTCCTCCTTTTCAATCTGTACAGTTTCCATGATCTCACTACTTGTTTCCCTTAACTCCATAGACTTCATGCCAGTTTCCTTAGTAAATACAGACGCAAAAAACCTATTTAAGATCTCCCTCATTCCTCATTTCCTTTGGTTCCGCACATAGCCGACCACTCTGATCTTCAAGAGGGCCAATTTTATCCCTTACAATCCTTTTGCTCTTAATATACCTGTAAAAGCTCTTTGGATTATCCTTCACTTTGACTGCCAAGGCAACCTCATGTCTTCTTTTAGCCCTCCTGATTTCTTTCTTAAGTATTTTCTGGCACTTCTTATACTCCTCAAGCACCTTATTTACTCCCTGTTTCCTATATATGTCATACAACTCCCTCTTCTTCTTTATCAGAGTTGCAATATCCCTTGAGAACCAAGGTTCCTTATTCCTATTCACTTTACCTTTAATCCTGACAGGAACATACAAACTCTGCACTCTCAAAATTTCTCCTTTGAAGGCTTCCCACCTACCGATCACACCTTTGCCAGAGAACAACCTGTCCCGATCCACGCTTTTTAGATCCTTTCTCATTTCTTCAAATTTGGCCTTCTTCCAGTTCAGAACCTCAACCCTAGGACCAGATCTATCCTTGTCCATGATCAAGTTGAAACTAATGGTGTTATGATCACTGGAACCAAAGTGCTCCCCTACACAGACTTCCGTCACTTGTCCTAATTCGTTTCCTAACAGGAGATCCAATATTGCATCCCTTCTAGTTGGTCCCTCTATATATTGATTTAGAAAACTTTCCTGAACACATTATACAAACTCTAAACCATCTAGACCCCTAACAGTATGGGAGTCCCAATCAATATATGGAAAATTAAAATCCCCTACCACCACAATTTTATGTTTCCTGCAGTTGCCTGCTATCCCTCTGCAGATTTGCTCTTCCAATTCTCGTTGACTTTTGGGTGGTCTGTACTACAATCCCACTAATGTGGCCATACCTTTCCTGTTTCTCAGCTCCACCCATAAGGACTCAGTAGACAAGCCCTCTAATCTGTCCTGCCTGAGCACTGCTGTAATATTTTCCCTAACAAGCAATGCTACACCCCGACCTTTCATTCCTCTGCCTCGATCACATCTGAAACATCGGAACCCTGGAATATTAAGCTGTCAGTCCTGCCCCTCCTGTAGCCAAGTTTCACTAATTGCTATAACGTCATAATTCCATGTGTCAATCCCTCCTATTCTTTCCCCCAATCACTTTAAATTATGCCCCCTTGTATTCTACTCTGGACAAAATGTCTCTGCCTGTTAACTCTATCAATGCCTCTTATTGTCTTGTATACCTCTAAAAGTCACCTCTCATCCTCCTTCACTCCAGAGAGAAAAGCCCTAACTCATTCAACCTACCCTCCTGCAGATGGAGTGGAGGGACATCATTCATAGAAGAGGTGAGGACATTACTGAAATGGCTGTAACTGGATGTCCAGGGACCTTGGAGACGTGTGACACCAGCATGGGGCGCGGGGCGACACTGTGACCCCAGCATGTTGCTGGGTGCCCTGGAGACGACCACCACTGACCTGTGGATGCAATGCTTGCTCTCCAGGTAGGCCATCCCCGCAGCAGCATTCTTCGCCATCTTGATCAGGTCTTTGGTGGTCAAACGACTGGCTTCGTTCCGTAAAAACGTCAAGAAATCTCCTCCTGAATTGAGAGAGAAAGCGAAACCTCAACGACTTAAACTTCCAGCTCTGCTGACCTCCCTGCAAACTGATTTCCACCCCCACAGATGCTGCCTGACCAGCTGAGAATCTTTCTCTGTTGTTGGCGGTCGCAATGCCATGCTCTGTGTTTGTGACGGGAGTTGTATAGCAGGGAAACAGGTCCTTCGGCCAAACCTATCCATGCTGGCCTGAGGGTGGGGACTGCAGTGAGGGGAAGGAGTGGCAAGGATTTTACACCAGTGCCGAGGGGAGATCTCACAGCCAGTAGCATGGCGGCTAGCGTAATGGTTTATAACGCCAGCGATCTGGGACCAATTCCAGCCACCGTCCATACGGAGTTTGAACGTTCTTCTTGTGACCGCAGCGGTTTCCTCGCACATTCCAAAGACGTACAGGTTAGGGTGAGTGAATTGTGGCCACGTTTTGTTGGCAACACTTGCAGGCTGTCCCCAGCGTGATCCTCAGACTGTGTTGGTCGTTGATGGGAACAATGCATAAAGTTTCGATGCTCCCCCCGCCCCGACAAATAATTAACCTAATTTTTAAACCTGTTTGGCTCTAACATTATTTTTCACTCATTCACTTCTCAGGATCAGTTATCGGTGGGAAGGCCAGTGTTTACTGACCATCCCGGACCGTGTCTGAGAAGCTGGTGGTGAATCTGGCTCCTGTCCCTGTGAAGTCACTCTGTCGAGGAGGAGGTTTCAGGAATTGGACACAGCCATGATGAAGGGTGGGCGATATATTTCCAGATCAGGGTGCTATGCAACCTGGAGACGCATGGTGTTATAGCAGTCCACATTATGCTGTTACAGCAGTAGAACCAACACCCAGGTTCAATTCCCGCTGGTGTCAGTAAGGAGTTTGCATGTTCTCCCTGTGACCACGTGGGTTTCCTCCCACAGTCCGAAGACTTAGGGGTTAGTTGGTCATGCTGGTATAATCGGGAGGTGTGGGCTTGTTGGGACGGAAAGGCCTGTAGAACTGCAACTTTAAAATAAAATAAATAACATTTTCAAAATTGCAAGAGACTGAATCTGGAACAAACAACGTACAGGAGAAACTCAGGGAGCTGAGCAACTTCTGACGAGGGAAGTGTTTTAAAAAAACCTGCGAGCTGTTCCAGATGTAGGTGGGAAGGATCTGAACTGGGGGAGTGAGGGCTGGACAAGAGGTCTCCACCTGAAGCATTGACTGTCCATTTCCCTCCAGAGATTCTGCCTGACCTGCTGAGTCCCTTCAGCATTCTCTGTGAATCGCTCAGGACAGCCAGCGACTTGCAGGGAGTGGAGTTCTGTCAGGCTTGCTGGTCCAAAGCAGAGCAGATATCAGCAGCCTTCCCAAGGTTTCTGTGGCCAAGGAACTGGTATGAGCTGTGCCCTTACACTTCCCATCTTCCCAAGCTGCCATCTGAATGGACATGACGTAGGTTAAGAATTGGGCCATTCGGCCCATTGAGTCTGCTCCGCCATTCCATCATGGCTGATTTATTATCCCTCTCAACCCGCACTCTCTTACCTTCTCCCGGTAACCTTTGACGCCCTGATTAATCAAAAACTATCAACTTCCGCTTTAAATATACCCAATGACTTGACCCCCACAGATGTCTGTGGCAATGAATCACACAGATTCACCACCCTCTGGCTAAGGAAATCTTTCCTCCTCTGTTCTAAATGGATTGCACTCAACCCTGAGGCTGTGTCCTCTGGTCCTAGATGCCCCCACCCTGGGAATCATCCTCCCCACATCCACTCTGTCTAGGCCTTTTAATATTTGATAGGTTTCCATGAGATCCACAAACTGCACCCCACTTCCGCTCCCCACCAATTCTTCTAAACCTGAGCGAGTACAGGCGGATAGCCGTCAAATGCTCCTCGCATGTTAACCCTTTCATTTCCAGGATCATTCTCGTAAATCCTCTGGACCCTCTCCAATGCCAGCACATCCTTCCTTAGATGTGTTGTCCAAAACTGATGCAGCAGAGGCGGAAGAATTGAGAGAAGGCTTGTGTTGTCCAACTCAACCTTCCCGATAGTGACCCTCTCCAATGCCAGCAATGAAGCACTCAAAGCACTCAATAAGTCACAAAGGGATGGGTAGTGAACCAAAATGATGGAGGAACTCAGCAGGCCAGGCAGCTCTTTGGAGAGGTATAAACAGTTGATGTTTCAGGCTGAGACAGGACCATTCACCACGGCTGGAAGAGAAAGGGAAAGAAGCCAGAATAAGAAGGTGGGGGGGGGGTTGGAGGACAAGCTGGCAGGTGATGGGTGGGACCAGATGAGGGGGCATGTGTATAGGTGGGGAGGGGGATGAAGTACGAAGCTGGGGGGTGATAGGTGGAAGAGGTAAAGGGCTGAAGAAGGAAGAATCTGATTGGAGAGGAGAGTGCACCATGGGAGATTTGATGGAGGGAGAGGGAGATGGGCAGGTGTGGTGAGGAGACGGGGTAAGGGGGGTGCAGAATGGGGAATGGAAAAAGTGAGAACGGGAGAGGGGGAAGAAATTAGTGGAAATTAGAGAAATCAATGTTTATGTCATCAGGTTGGAGGCTACCCAGACCGAATATTAGGTGACTCTCCTCAACCTGTGTGTGGCCCCATATTGGCAGTAGAGGAGGCCGTGGACTGACATGTTGGAATGGGAATGGGAAATAGATTAAAATGGGTGGCCACTGGGAAAACCTGTCTTTGGGGTGAAGGGGGTGAAGCTGGTGGGTGAAGAAGCCCCTCAAACCAGTAACCCGAGCCCCGAGCTTACCTTGCACGAGTTCCATAATGATGTAGATGGGCTGTTTCTGCGTGCAGACGCCAATCAGCCTGACGATGTTTGGATGGTCATACTGCTTCAGGATTCTGCAAGACAAACCGCCCCCCAGAGATCCTTATTCCAGCTGCCTCTCCTCTCTCCCTCATGATGCAAAATACATTTATTGCAAGTTTACACTGCAGCACGACAGCAAACACTGGGAAAATAACCGTGAATAACACAACTAGGAATGTCCTGGTAGCATTACAGTACCAATAATCACCGACCCGGGTTCGATTCCCATTGCTGCCTGTAAGGAGTTTGCACGTTTCACCCTGTGACCTCATGGGTTTCCTCCAAGGGCTCTGGTTTCCTCCCACATTCCAAAGACGTACCAGTTGCTGGGTAAATTGGGCAGCCGGACATCAGCGGGTGGTCACACCCGCCGGACTCCGGGGCCTGGTCAGTCCCATCCATGGTTTGGCTCAGACCCCGCACCAAATGCTAACCTGGCCTCCATCAGGAACTTGTTCTTCTGCTCGGCCGGCAGGTTCTCCCGGCACATCTTCACAGCCACCAACGTATTGTCGTTTCTCATCCTGCCACTGAACACCTCGCCAAAGTTGCCCTGCGGGGGGGAAGGTGCCTCAGATGAGGAGCAGCCCACAGCTTTCCACATTTCCCAAGCTCCCCAAATCACCCTCCAACTCCTGCCCCTCCTACAGAGCCACATCACTCCTCGTGTTCCAGCACGGCGTCCCCACAGCCTCACCCGGCTCGGCAGAGCCACATCAGCACCCCATCAACAGCCAGCACGGTGACCAAGGCAAAGCACACAGACAGCTCCAGGGTACACAGGAAGCCGCAGTGGGTCCGAGGGTGGGGGGAAGGGGGGTGGCGCAGAAAGAGGGGAGATGGGAGGGGGGGGACGATGGGAGAGGGGGAGGACAGGAGAGAGGGTGGGCACGGAGAGAGGGGGGATGGGAGGGGGGTGATGGGAGAGGTGCGTAACGGGAGGGGGGGCGACGGGAGAGATGGGGGACGGGAGAGAGGGGGACTGATATGAAGGGCCTTGGCCTGAAAAGTTGACTGCACTCTTGTCCATCGATGCTGCCGATTTCCAGCATTTGCAGATTTTCTCATTTGAGAAAAAGAGATCCAAACTTTAGAGCGAGCAGGGATGAATCAGACAGAGACCCGGAGTTTAGAGAGAGCAGGGATGAGTCAGACAGAGACCGGAGTTTAGAGAGAGCAGGGATGAGTCAGACAGAGACCCGGAGTTTAGAGAGAGCAGGGATGAGTCAGACAGAGACCGGAGTTTAGAGAGAGCAGGGATGAGTCAGACAGAGACCCGGAGTTTAGAGAGAGCAGGGATGAATCAGACAGAGACCCGGAGTTTAGAGAGAGCAGGGATGAGTCAGACAGAGACCCGGAGTTTAGTGAGAGCAGGGATGAATCAGACAGAGACCCGGAGTTTAGTGAGAGCAGGCGTGAGTCAGACAGAGACCGGAGTTTAGAGAGGTTACTCCAGTTTCTCTCACTTTTATATTCTTATGCAGAGGACTGCGTGTGAGTGAGTGCGTTCATTGGGTTGCTGTGCAGCCGCCATCATCAACTCCACTCACACGCATGTTCTCAGGTCGACCTGGACATTCAGCGCCACAGCACTTCGACCACCGAAGGTCTGAACAGCTGGCTCTCCCTGGTTTAGAGGAGAAATGGATTTCATGCTGTATACTGGGTGACAGAGGATTCTGAGCAAACACATCTGCCCTCAGACAGGTCTGGCACTTACCCGGCCGATCTGATCTCCAATCAGAACATCCTCGTGATCCAGAACCCACTTGTCCTGGAAAATAACACAGCACCTCCTTCAGTAATAAGTATGTCAGATTCAGCAGTAGAAATCGACACAGAGAGAGTACAAGAAAGGGCACGCAAGATGGGGGAGAGGGAGGGAGAGGTGGGGAGAGGGATGGGGGAGAGGGACGAGGGGGGTAGATGGATGGGGAGGAGATGGACCGGGGGAGGAAGATGGAACGGGGGGGAGAGGGACAAGGGGAGATGGACGGGGAGGAGGTGGATGGGGGGGAGAGGGACGGGGGGAGAGGGACGGCGGGGAGAGGGACAGGGGGGAGAGGGACGAGGGGTGAGGGACAGGCGTGGGGAATTTGGGGAGAGAGGGTGCGGCAGCTCGGGAGCCGGAGGGGCATGGGGACATGGGGCAGTGGGAGACAGAGGGCCAGGTGAGGGGTGACAGAGGGCACGATGAGAAATTGAGAGATAGAGAGTGAGAGAGAGAGGAGAGAGTGGGAGATAGAGAGATAGAGGGTGAGAAGAGAGAGAGATATAGAAGATGAGGTGAGAAGAGAGGGAGAGTTGTAGAGGGCACAAGAGAAATAAAGAGTGCAGGAACGTGTATAAAATGCACAGGAGAACCAGTGATAGAGGGGGTGCACGGAACTCCAAGGCAAATTAGATTGAGTGAAAAACTCATTGAGAGAAGAGGGGGGAAAAAAGAGTGAGGTGAAAATGAGAGAGGGTGTGAAGTAGAGGGTGTGAAAGCGTGGGAGAAGAGACGAATAGGTGGGAAAGTTCGTCTCAGCTGAGAAACGCTGTGAGGTACCTTCACAACAGGCCTGATCAATGTCGCCCCAGTTTTCTTTGTGACGGGCTGTCCAGTCTTCTGGAGGTTGTCAATGAGCAGAGGGATGGTGGGAAAACTGTCACCATCAAATCGATACTGTGACTGTTGAGAAACAAGGGGGCAAATCAGACATCCACAGCTCTGCTTCTAACTCAAAGTTACCAACCAACATGTCTTAACGTATTGAGAATGGTCTTATCCTGGAGAAATATACCAATAAATGCAGGAACTTCTATTCCTGCATGAGATAGTCTACATTGTCAATGTGTTTGGTATTTTGTACCTGTGCATCGTAACCAGATATTTTCTACATGATATATGGCACCCTAGAGGCTGTGTACGTTCAACTGTCCTGTTGTACTCTCAGAAACACAAGAGATTCTGCAGACGCTGGAAATCCGGAACAACACACGCGATGTGCTGGAGGGACTCCACGGGCCAGGGAGCATCTGTGGAAATGAACAAACAAACGATGTTTCCGGCCGAGACCCTTCTTCAGGACTGGAAAGGAAGGGGAAGATGCCAGAATATGAAGTCGGGGGGAGAGGAAGGAGGTCTAATTGGAAGGTGATGGGTAAGTCCAGCTGGCTGGGGGAGGGGGGATGAAGTGAGAAGCTGGGAGGTGATAGGTGGAAGAGGTAAAGGGCTGGAGAAGAAGGAATCTGATAGGAGAGAAGAGTGGACCATGGGAGAAAGGGAAGGAGGAGGGGCACCAGACAGAGGTGATAGGCAGATGAAGGGAAGAGGCAAGACAGGGGCCAGAGTGGGGAATTGGAAAAGAGGGAAGGGGGAGAGCAAAAAGTTACCAGAAGGAGAAATTGATGTTCATGCTGTCGGGTTAGATGGAATGGTGGTGCTCCTCCAACCAGAGCATGGCCTCCTGTGGCAGAAGATGAGGCCATGGACCGACACGTTGGAATGGGGGTGGGGGTAGGAATTTAAATGGTTGGCCACCGGGAAATCCTGCTTTCCGCAGATGGAGCAAACGTGCTTGACAAAGTGTTGTCTCACCAGTGTTGGATCACACCAATGTAAAGGAGGCCACATTGGGAACAACGGATACCTCTTACTTCCTCTCCACACCTGCCTATCAAAGCCCTCCCCCATCCACCTGACTTCCCCATCACCTTCTAGCTTGAAATCTTTAATCTTATTCTGGTAACACACACAAAATGCTGGTGAATGCAGCAGTTTAGACAGCATCCATAGGAAGATGCACAGTCGACGTTTCGGGCCGAGACCCTTCGTCAGGACTAACTGAAAGAAGAGACAGTAAGAGATTTGAAAGTGGGAGGGGGAGGGGGAGATCCAAAATGATAGGAGAAGACAGGAGGGGGAGGGATGGAGCCAAGAGCTGGAAAGTTGATTGGCAAAAGGGATACAAGGCTGGAGAAGGGAGAGGATCATGGGACGGGAGGCCTAGGGAGAAGGCCTCCAACTTTCACCTTGCCCTCAAATTTACCTAGTCCATTTCCGACACCTCCCTCCCCTTTCTTGATCTTTCTGTCTCTATATCTGGAGACAGCTTATCTACTGATGTCTACTATAAGCCTACTGACTCTCACAGCTACGTGGACTACTCCTCTTCCCACCCTATCTCCTGCAAAAATGCCATCTCCTTCTCGAAATTCCTCTGTCTCCTCCGCCTCTGCTCTCAGGATGAGGCCTTTCATTCCAGGACGAAGGAGATCTCTTCCTTTTTTAAAGAAAGGGGCTTCCCTTCCTCCACCATCAACTCTGCTCTCAAACAAATCTCTCCCATTTCACGCACATCTGCTCTCACCCCATCCTCCCGCCACCCCACTAGGGATAGGGTTCCCATTGTCCTCACCTACCACCCCACCAGCCTCCAGGTCCAACATATAATTCTCTGTAACTTCCACCACCTCCAATGGGATCCCACACCAAGCACATCTTTCCCTCCCCCCACTTTCTGCTTTCCGCAGGGATTGCTCTGTATGTGACTCCCTTGTCCATTCGTCCCCCCCATCCCTTCCCACCGATCTCCCTCCCGGTAATTATCCTTGTAAGCGGAACAAGTGCCACACCTGCCCTTACACTTCCTCCCTCACCACCATTCAGGGCCCCAAGACAGTCCTTCCAGGTGAGGCGACACTTCACCTGTGATTCGGCTGGGGTGATATACTGCGTCCGGTGCTCCCGATGTGGCCTTTTATATATTGGCGAGACCCGACGCAGACTGGGAGACCGCTTCGCTGAACACCTACGTTCTGTCCGCCAGAGAAAGCAGGATCTCCCAGTGGCCACACATTTTAATTCCATGTCCCATTCCCATTCTGACATGTCTATCCACGGCCTCCTCTACTGTCAAGATGAAGCCACACTCAGGTTGGAGGAACAACACCTTATATTCCGTCTGGGTAGCCTCCAACCTGATGGCATGAACATTGACTTCTCTAACTTCCGTTAATGCCCCTCCTCCCATTCTTACCCCATCCCTTATTTATTTATTTATCCCCTTTTCCTCTCTCTCTTTTTTCTCTCTCTGTCCCTCTCATAATCACTCCTTGCCTGCTCTCCATCTTCCTCTGGTGCTCCCCTCCCCCTTTTTCTCCCTAGGCCTCCCATCCCATGATCCTCTCCCTTCTCCAGTCTTGTATCCCTTTTGCCAATCAACTTTCCAGCTCTTGGCTCCATCCCTCCCCCTCCTGTCTTCTCCTATCATTTCAGATCTCCCCCTCCCCCTCCCACTTTCAGATCTCTTACTATCTGTTCTTTCAGTTAGTCCTGACGAAGGGTCTCGGCCCGAAACATCGACTGAGCTTCTTCTTATAGATACTGTCTGGCCTGCTGCGTTGACCAGCAATTTGTGTGTGTTGCTTGAACTTCCAGCATCAGCAGATTTCCTCGTGTTTGAATCTTATTCCGGTTCTGGTTTCTGCGTCCTTCCTTTCCAGTCCTGCTGAAAGGTCGGTCTGGATTGCTGACTGTTTATTCCTTTCCATAGACACTGCCTGATCTGAACAGTTCCTTCAGCATTTTGTGTGTGTTGTTGTTGCACTGTCAAACAATGTCCAAACACTCTTCCGTTAAGGAGATTTAGCACGTCACAGAGCACTCTAGCGGAATTCTGCAGATAGACACAAGAGACTCTGCACATGCTGGAAAAGCCAGAAGAACACACACAAGAGAGAGGAGGAAATCAGCAGGTCAGGCAACAGCTGTGGAAGGGAATAAGCAGTCAAAATTTCGGGCAGAGACCCTAAAACTTTGACTGTTTGTTCCACTCCATAGATGCTGCTTGACCTGCTGACTTCCCATGGTATTTTTTGTGTGTCTACTGTATAGTCATCAAAGATCTCACCGTTTAAGGAGTGGACGTCGTCATCGGATTTCGATGGACAACCAAAGACTGTTGCGTCATGGTCTGGTCCAGCAATTCAAATGCACCAGAACACAAGAAGCTGCAGAGGATTGTCGACTATGCCCAATACATCATGGACACATCCCTACCACCATCTGAAGTATCTCCATCAGGCACAAGATGGTGGGGGAACTCAGCAGGTCAGGCACCTTCTATGGAGAGGAATAAATGCCTGATGTGCTGAGCTCCTCCAGCATTTTGTGTTGCTCAGGATTTCCAGCATCTGCAGGTTGGCCCCTCACACAGCAGTGGACGGGACGGATAAACACCAACAGGCAGGACCCCACGGCCACTTACGTCCGAGTGCTGAATGATGAAATGGCGGCACTGTCCCCCAGACATCACGGATAGGACGTACTCCCCCTTGTTCTGGCTCTCTCGCACCAGGAAGTCTCCTTCGGTGGTCAGGAGTTGCTGGGTTTCCATTCGGGGGATGGCTCCATGGTACCAGGCCTGTTGGGTCAGGGGCTTCTGTACCGCCGGGACGATGGGCAGCAGCGGGGGAAGCTGGAGGAGCCAGAACACACTGCATGAAGACAGTTTCGACCCCTTCCCCCTTAACACTCCCCTCCCCACGTTCCTAGGAGATAAATCTTAGCTTTATTTGTCACAAGTACATTGAAACGTACAATGAAATGCATCATTTTGTGTCAACAACTAACACAGTCCGAGGATGTGCTGGGTCTGCCCGCCAGTGTTGTCATGTTTCTGGGGCCAGTATAGCATCCCCACAACTTAGTAACTCCAACCTGTACAACTTTGGAATGTGGGAGGAAACCGCGGCACCTGGAGGACCCCTACAGAGTCAGGGGGAGAACGGACCCTGGTGCGATTTCTGCCCTGATCGCGAGCGGTTAAAGGTTATGCCACCTGTAATGCTGCTGTGCCACGCTTACCAACCCAGGGACGCCCCACCACTTGTGGGCCAGGAAGAACCCTCCGGGGAGCAGAGGATGGAGACGAGGCCCACACGGGGGCTCAGAGCGATGTCCCACTGTCCCCAAAGGAGGTGACCCAGGTGTGGGGTGGTATCGCTGCCAACCAGGACACTCTACAGCAGGTCAGGGTGGCAAAGGTGGGCAGAATGTACCTGGACAGTGGTCCATTACTTCATTTGGTTATTCAGAGATACAACACGTAACAAGCCCGGCTGGCCTTTGAGGAGCGTTGCCAGCGACTGCTTTGACCCTGGTCTAATCACGGCACAACCTACAATGACCTGGACGATGAAGGAAACCGGAACACCGGGGGAAGTCTATGCATTCCACAGGGAGGATGCCAGGATTGAACTTTGAACTCCAACAGCCTGAGCTGGAATAGTGTCACACTAACTGCTGTGCTACCTTGCTGCCCACAGCTCACGCACGTGGCATCCTGGGTCCGTCAGACTAGAAGCTATAGGAGCAGAACCAGGCCACTCGGCCCATCGAGTCTGCCCCACCATTTCATCAGGTCCGATCCAGCCCCTGCTCTACTATTCAGTCTGTTCTTTCACACCACGGCTCAATCCCATCGCTTGTCGCTCTCGACACCCCCAGGGAAACCGGTGGAGGGAGTAGGCGCTGCTTACACTGAACTTCGGCTTGAAGAGTCCCGAGATGTGGTTCTTCAGTGTCTCCAGGGTCATGGGCCGGACACCATCCTTCCCCTGAGGGTGAGAGACAAACTGTGTCAGAGCTCCCAGGCCAGGAGGAACAAGGGAAAGGTAAGGGGGAGGGAGAGAGAGAGATGGGAAGGGGGAGGAGAGAAGAGGGAGAGGGAGAGGGTGAAAGGGACTGAAATGGGAAGGAGGTGAGGGGGAGACGGGAGAGGTAGGGGAGGGTGTGGAGGGGAGTGGGGTTGGGTGGGAGAGTGGGGGAGGGAAGGGGAGGGGCAAAAGGGTTGGAAGGGCGAGAACATGAGTGGAGGTTGGAGTGGGGAGGGAAAGCAAGGGCGAGGGCAAGGAGGGGGTATTGGGAAGGGAGTAGGGGGAGTGGGGAGTTGGGGGGGGGGAGTGGTGTGGTGGTGGGTTTCTAATGGTGAAGATGATTCACCGACATGGAATTGTACCACAGAGCTGCAAGCACAGTTCTCCGATCCCCTACTCACTCCCCCCCCCCACCACCACCACAGACCTCACCACTGTGGAACCCCAGCTCCACTCTGTCCCTGCAGGTATCACTCCCCTTGACTCCCCTCCCCCTATAATCCTACCCTGCACCCTCCCAGTGATCATATCATTGTTTCTCCCACATCACCTGTCATTACACCCTGTCTCCCCTGCATTCACCTGCCCCTATCTACCCTCCACCTCCCATATCAAACCTGCTCCCATCTCCGCTCGTCCCGCCGACCTCCTCAGAAGCCTGCCTGGGTCCGATGTTGCCTCACTGCTGATGTGATGGGGGAGTGGTACTCATTGGCACCCAAGCCGCTGCAGCTTCCCTGTTCTCCATCTCCAGCCCAACCCACCCGTGCCTCGCTGCCTCCCCCACCCCTGCCTGTGTCCGGTGGTGCCTCACCGCCGAGGTGATGGAGCAGCAATCCTCGTCGACGGCCAGGGCCACGGGGGGCTCCCTGTCTCCCAACTCCCTCAGTTTGTGTTCGAGCATGAGCTTTTGGGCGTCTAGTCGAGCCTTGGTACACATCAAGGCTCTCTTCTGCTGGTAACTCTCTTCCAGAGCACACTTCTTGCTGAAGATGTAGACTCTGCCAGACGTGGGCCAGAAAGGGCACATCAGAGGTTCAAATTCATGTTGAAGTTTAATTGTCATTCAACCACACATGAATACAGTCAAACAAAACAGCATTCCTCCGGGGCCAAGCTGCAAAACACGGTGCCAACAGCACACAGCGCACACCACATACAGCACATGAAAGACAGTGGTAAACACACAAAAAACATAGTATAGCCCAAAGTCCCTGAGTGACACGTCCTGCAGATTGGAGGTGCATGGATGATTGTCGGCAAGAACAAGCTTGTAGCAGTCCGCAGACGAACGCACGTATGTGCGCAGAACGCCTCGCCTCCCACCGAGAGAACACCAGAGGGCGGCACCAATGGGAGGGACCTTGGGAGGGGAAGGAGGTGTACCTCAGTCTACCCCTTCACTGTGTGCTGCTATCCCACTAGCCAACACCCGCTCCCAGCTGTAACCCCAGTGTCCAAAACTCCCACCCACCTTGGCATCAACTGAGTGGGGAGGGGCCGGGGAGTGGGATCACAGAATTCCAAAGATTCAGCAAGCAGAAAATAACTCCTCGTCTCTGTCTGATGTGGCTGAGCCGTAGCCCCACAAATTAGTATTGGTTTATTAGTGGATTATAAAAGCCGAACTGCCAATTATCTTTTGAGGGAGATTGTTTAAATTTAATCTCAGAAGAGCTGAGAGCTCGAGCAGGGTTATAAAACGAAAATGATTATGCGCACTCTGGTCCCAGATGACTGAGAGCTCTGAGAGAAGTTTGTGGAGCCATTACCTCATAGCTCCAGAGACCAGAGTTCGATCCTGGCCTCAGGCAACGTCTGTGTGGAGCTTGCAAGTGCTCTCTGTGACCAGGCACCCCGGTTCCCTCCACATTCCAAGGACATGCTGGTCAGTAGTAAATTCTGCACCCCCCCAGAGGGGAGGGATTACCGGAATGCAGGAGTGATGTGGGATTGGTGGATGGGCAGTGCAGACTCTGCCAGTCAGTCGACAGGAGAGGTGAGAGTGGGAGTGAGAGGCAGTGAAAGAAGGGGCCAGTGATGGGAGATGGTGTCTGTGCTGGAGGAGACAAAACTTGGGTTTATCCATAAAATGTGACGGGATTCTCCCACTCTCTGGACATGCTCTCTTTTCGCTGCTGCCATCAGGAAGGAGGTACAGGAGCCTCTGGACCCACACCACCAGGTTCAGAAACAGTAGTTACCCCTCAACTATCAGGCTTTTGAATCAGAGGGGATAACTTCACTCACCCTGTCACTGAACCTTTCCCACAGCCTATGGACTCACTTTCAAGGACCCTTCATCTCATGTTCATGATATATATTGTTTGTTTATTATTATTATTTATTTTCTCTTACTGTATTTGCACAGTTTGTTGTCTTTTGCACACTGGTTGTTTGTCCGCCTTGCTGGGTGTGGTCTTTCACTGATTCTATTGTGCTTCTTGTGTTTACTGTGAATGTCCACAAGAAAATGAATCTCGGGGTTGTGTATGGTGGCCTGTATATACTTGGAGCTCTAGATTTCCCATCACCATGAAACTCATGCTGATGCCCGAGAAGTGGTGCAGTGCGCGCCAGCCCTTGCCAGCTATGGTGCTCACCGTGACCGGAAGCCCGTGGACTGCTCCTCCGCCGTTATCTCATTGAAGATCTGTCTGCTGGTGGCCTGGCGATTGTTGATGGTCTCCGTCAGAGTCTGCAGCTCCTCCTCGATGGATGTTAGGCTGGGTGGGAACACAGGGATGTCAGCGCACACCACCCTGGCCAGGCGTGCATCGCAAACAAGCCAGGCGTCAAGAACACAATCCCAACCTGGAGGACATCATGGCCCACCTTGCAGACAAGGCGGTCTCCATGCAGCTAACACCGTCTCAATGTGGAGAGTTGTACAGCACCAAGACAGGCCCTTTGACCCACGGCTTCCACATTAAACTCTCCGCCCATCTACACTCATCACATATGCCAACTTCGAACACTGGGACAGAGGGGTAGAATACAGCCATTCAGCCCATTGAGTTTGCTCCACCATTCAATCATGCCCTTTTTTTAAAACCCATTCTCCCACCTTCTCCCTATCACCCCTAACACCCTTACAATGAGGTCTGTACCCTTCAATGCCTTGCCGGTCTAGATGCTGTTAAGCATAGTAATCATATCTGAATTCACCACTTCCTTTGGCAACACATTCCACATATCAACCACTCTCTGTGTGAAGAATTTTCCCCTCCAAATCATCTTTAAAACTCCTTGAAACCCATGCCCTCTTGGTTTTGATACTCCTACCATGAAAAATATATAACTTTCTACTCTATACCTACCCCTCATAATTTTATATACCTCTATCAGCTCATCCCTCAGACTGCCTCACTCCAGGGAAAACAAGCCCAGTCTATTCAATCACTCTCCATAACTGAATCCAAGCAGCATTCTGGTGAAACTTGAGAGGGAACAAAATAAAATCCAATGTGTCGGTATTTCAGTGGAATAAAGGGAATTACAATGGCATGAGAGGGGAACTGGCAAGGTTGACTGGAAAGGGACACTAACAGGAAGGACAGCAGAGCAGCAATGGTCGGGGTTTCTGCGAAAAATGAGGGAGGTGCAATACAGATATATTCCAAATAAGAAGAAATTTTCGAATGGAAGAAGGACACTACCGTGGCTGACAAGTGAAGTCAGAGCCAAAGTAAAAGCAAAAGAGAGGGCAAAAGCCAGAGCTAGTGGGAAGATAGAGGATTGGGAAGCTTTTAAAAACTTGCAGAAGGAAACTAAAAAGGTCATTAGGAAGGAAAAATGAATTATGAAAGGAAGCTGACAACTAATATCAAAGAAGATACTTAAATTTCCAGCATCTTCAGATTTCCTTGTGTCAAAGAAGATACTGAAAGCTTCTTTAAGTATATAAAGGGTAAAAGGGAGTCGAGGGTAGATATAGGACTAATACAAGATGACACTGGAGATATTGTAATGAGAGATGCAGAGATGGCAGAGGAACGGAATGCATATTTTGCATCAGTCTTCAGAGAGGAAGATGTCTGCAGTATACCGGACGTTCAAGATTATCAGGGAAGCGAAGTTTGTGCAGTGAAAATTACGACTGTGAAGGAGCTTAGCAAGCTTAATGGTCTGAGGGTGGATAAATCTCCTGGACCTGGGTTCTGAAGGCATTAGCTGAAGAGATTAACGATGATCTTTCAAGAATCGATAGATTCTGGCAATGTACCGGATGTCTGGAAAATTGCAAATGTTACTCCGCTATTTAAGAAGGGTGGGAGGCAGCAGAAAGGAAACTATAGACCTGTTAGCCTGGCATCACTGGTTGGGAAGTTGTTAGGGATCAGATTACAGAGTACCTGGAGGCACATGACAAGATAGGCCAAAGCCAGCATGGTCTCCTGAAAGGAAAATCCTGCCTGACAAACCTACAGCAATTCTTTGAGGAAATTACAAGCAGGGTAGACAAAGGAGATGCAATGGATGTGGTGTACTTGGATTTTCAGAAGGCCTTTGACAAGGTGCCCCACATGAGGCTGCTTAGCAAGATAAGAGCCCATGGAGTTACAGGGAAGTTACTCATGTGGGTGGAGCAATGGCTGGTCGGCAGAAAACAGAGAGTGGGAATAAAGGGATCCTTATCTGGCTGGCTGCCGGTTACCAGTGGAGTTCTACAGGGATTGGTGTTGGGGCCACTACTTCTTACAATGTATGTCAATGACTTGCACTACGGTGTTAATGGATTTGTGGCTAAATGTGCCAATGACACAAAGATAGGTGGAGTAGTGGGTAGTGTTGAGGAAACAGAGAGCCTGCAGAGAGACTTAGAAGGTTTAGGAGAATAGGTAAAGAAGTGGCAAATGAAATACAATGTTGGAAAATGTATGGTCATGCACTTTGGTGGAAGAAATAAATGGGCAGACTATTATTTAGATGGGGAGAGAATTCAAAATGCAGAGATGCAAAGGGACTTGTGAGTCCTTGCGCAAGATACCCTAAAGGTTAATCTCCAGATTGGGTCGGTGGTGAAGAAGGTGCATACAATGTTGGCATTCATTTCTAGAGTATAGAATTTAAGAGCAGGGATGTGATGTTGAGGCTCTATAAGGCACTCATGAGACCACACTTGGAATATTGTGTCCAGTTTTGGGCTCCTCATTTGAGAAAGGATATACTGACATTAGAGAGGGTTCAGGGAAGATTCACGAGAATGATTCCAGGAATGAAAGGGTTACCATATGAGGAATGTCTGGCAGCTCCTGGGCTGTATTCCCTGGAGTTCAGGAGAATGAGGAGGGATCTCATAGAAACATTCCAAATGTTAAAAGGCCTGAACAGATTAGACATAGCAAAGTTATTTCCCATGGTAAGGGAGTCTCGGACAAGAGGTCACGACTTCAGGATTGAAGGATGTCCATTTAGAACAGAGATGTGGAGAAATTACTTTAGTCAGAGGGTGGTAAATCTGTGGAATTTGTTGTCATGAGCAGGTGTGGAGGCCAAGTCATTGGGTGCATTTAAGGCAGAGATAGACAGGTTCCTGATTAGCCAGGGCATCAAAGGGTGTGGGGAGAAGGCAGGAGAGTGGGGATGATTGGAAGAATTGGATCAGCCCATGATTGAACAGCGGAGCAGAGTCAATGGGCCGAATGGCCTACTTCCGCTCCTATATCTTATGGTCTAAGCTCTCTCTCCAGCACAAACACATCCTCCATGAAACCTGGTGACTACAAATGCCATATTTAAGTTTGCTGAATCAAAGGTGGTGATGAATCAGCACATAGGAGGGAGACTGAAAATCTGGCTGAGTGGTGCCATATCAACAACCTCTCACTCAATGCCAGCAAGACCAAGGAGCTGATTATTGACTTCAGGAGGAAACCAGAGGTCTATGAGCCAGTCCTCATCAGAGGATCAGAGATGGAGAGGGTCAGCAACTTTAAATTCCGAGGTGTTATTATTCTGGAGGACCTGTCCAGGGCCCAGTACGTAAGTGTAATTATGAAGAAAGCACAGCAGTGCCTCTCCTTCCTTAAGAGTTTGCGGAGATTTGACATAACATTTAAAACTTTGACAAACTTCTATAGGTGTGTCGTGGAGAGTATGTTATCTGGCTGCATCAGAACCTGGTTTGAAAACACCAATGCCCTTAACGGAAAATCCTACAAAAAGTCATGGATGCAGCCTGGGTAAAGCCCTCCCCACCACTGAGCATATCTATAAGAAACACTGTTGCAGGAAAGCAGCATCCATCACCAGTGACACCCATCACCCAGGCCATGCTCTCTCCTCACTGCTGCCATCAGGAAGGTGGTACAGGAGCCTCAGAACCTCCATCTCCAGGTTCCAGAACAGTTACTACCCCTCAACCAACAACCAAAGGGGATATCTTCACTTGCCCCATCCTCGAACTGTTCCCACGAGCAATGGACTCACTTTGTCATGTTCTCGATATTTATTGCTTATTTTGTATTATTTCTTTCCTTTTGAATTAGCACAGATTACTATCTTTTGCATAAACACACAATAATCTGCAGATGCTGGGGTCAAAACAACACTCACAACATGCTGGAGGAACTCAGTAGGTCGGGCAGCATCCGTGGAAACGATCAGTCAACGTTTCGGGCCGGAACCCTTCATCAGGACTGTGGAGGGAAGGGGCAGAGGCCCTATAAAGAAGGTGGGGGGAGGGTGGGAAGGAGAAGGCTGGTGGGTTCCCGCACTTCGGCACTCACCCCACCCTCCCGCCACCACAACAGGGACAGAGTTCCCCTTGTCCTCACCTATCACCCCACCAGCCTCCGGATCCAGCACATTGTCCTCCACAACTTCCGCCACCTTTAACAGGACCCCACATCTTTCCCTCTGCACCCCTTTCTGCTTTCCACAGGGATCGGTCCCTCCGCGACTCCCTTATCCGCACGTCCCTCCCCACTGATCTCCCACCCGGCACTTATCCCTGTAAGTGTAAGTGCTACACCTGTCCCTACACCTCATCTCTTGCCACCATTCAGGGCCCCAAACAGTCCTTCCAGGTGAGGCAACACTTCACTTGTGAGTCTGTTGGGGTCATCTATTGCATCCGGTGCTCCCGGTGCGGCCTCCTCTACATCGGTGAAACCCGACGCAGATTGGGGGACCACTTCGTCGAGCACCTCTGCTCCGTCCGCCACAACAGACAGGATCTCCCAGTAGCCACCTACTCCAACTCTGCTTCCCACTCCCATTCAGATATGTCCATACATGGCCTCCTCTACTGCCATGATAAGGCTAAGCTCAGGTTGGAGGAGTAACACCTCATATACCGTCTAGGTAGTCTCCAGCCCCTTGGTATGAACATAGAATTCTCCAACTTCCGGTAATTCCCTCCCCCTCCCTTCCCCTATCCCTATGTCACTCTGCCCCCTCCCCCAGCTGCCTATCACCTCCCTCATGGTTCTGCCTCCTTCTACTACCCATTGTGTTTTCCCCTATTCCTTCTTCACCTTTCCTGCCTATCACCTCCCTGCTTACTCTCCCCCACCCCTTTATCTTTCCCCTTACTGGTCTTTCACCTGGAACCTACCAGCCTTCTCCTTCCCACCCTCCCCCCACCTTCTTTATAGGGGCTCTGTCTCTTCCCCCTGCAGTCCTGACGAAGGGGTCCGGCCTGAAACGTCGACCGATCTTTTCCATGGATGCTGCCCGACCTGCTGAGTTCCTCTAGTGTATTGTGTTTGTTGCTATGTTTTGCATAATGGTTGAATACCCAAGTCTTTCATTGAATCTGTTAAGGTTTTAATCTATGGATTTATTGAGTATGCCCACAAGAAAATGAATCTCAGTATTGTATATGGTGACATATATGTACTTTGATACTCAATTTACTTTGAACTTTGAATAAATATTCCTTCTGTACACTACCAGTGTTTTGTGAAGTTGCCAAATAGCACACAAATGTTCATTTTTTTCCCCAACTGATGAAGGTGAGCGTACCATATCCCTTCTTCATCAGCCTATCGGCCAATGCTGGAGCAAACTTTGGGCCAGATCAGAGTGCAGGGCTCCAACCCAAGAGCTAAAAACGACTGATGTTTAACCGATTTAAGTGCCGAGCTAGATTTTTTTTAAAAAGGCGTTGAGGCTGAGGGCAAAGGACGAACTGATGTTCAGCTCACTATTCCAAGGCTTCACTCACCTCAGCCCTGAACTGGCTCTGTGGCTGTGGCCTGCAACCATTAGGCTCCTGGACCAACTACAGCCCTGAACTGACTCTGCAGGTGTGACCTGCACCCCTTGGCTCTTGTCTCAGCCCTGAACCGGTTCGGTGGCTGTGGCCTGTCGACGTCAGGCTCCTGTTGGATAAGACACCGGGACCAGACGAGATGTACCCCAGGCTACTGTGGGAGATGAGAGAGGAGATTGCTGAGCCTCGGGCAATGATCTTTGCATCATCAATGGGGATGGGAGAGGTTCCAGAGGATTGGAGGGTTGCGGATGTTGTTCCTTTATTCAAGAAAGGGAGTAGAGATAGCCCAGGAAATTATAGATCAGTGAGTCTTACTTCAGCAGTTGGTAAGTTGATGGAGAAGATCCTGAGAGGCAGGATTTATGAACATTTAGAGAGGTATAGTCTGATTAAGAATAGTCAGCATGGCTTTGTCAAAGGCAGGTCGTGCCTTACGAGCCTGATTGAATTTTTTGAGGATGTGACTAAACACATTGATGAGGGTAGAGCAGTAGATGTAGTGTATATGGGTTTCAGCAAGGCATTTCATAAGGTACCCCATGCAAGGCTTATTGAGAAAGCAAGGAGGCATGGGATACAAGGGGACATTGCTTTGTGGATCCAGAACTGGCTTGCCCACAGAAGGCAAAGAGTGGTTGTAGATGAGTCATATTCTGCATGGAGGTCAGTGACCAGTGGTGTGCCTCAGGGATCTGTTCTGGGACCCCTTCTCTTTGTGATTTTTATAACTGACCTGGATGAAGAAATGGAGGGATGGGTTAGTAAGTTTACTGATGACACAAAGGCTGGGGGTGTTGTGGATAGTGTGGAGGGCTGTCAGAGGGTATAAGCAGGACATCAATAGGATGCAAAACAGGGCTGAGAAGTGGCAGATGGAGTTCAACCCAGATAAGTGTGAGGTGGTTCATTTTGGTAGGCCAAATAGGATGGCAGAATATAGTATTAATGGCAAGGCTCTTGGCAGTGTGGAGGATCAGAGGGATCTTGGAGTCCGAGTCCATAGGACACATAAAGCTGCTGCGCAGGTTGATTGTGTGATTAAGAAGGCATACAGTGTATTGGCCTTCATCAACCATGGGATTAAGTTCAAGAGCCGAGAGGTAATGTTACAACTATACAGGACTCTGGTCAGACCCCTCTTAGAGTACTGTGCTCAGTTCTGATTGCCCGAGCGGCAGTGAACCATCTGATTGGCCTATCAGAGTTCTCTTTAGGAACTAGTTGACTTGATCAGCATTTCTGATCTGGCTATTGTTCACGATTGCACTTAATAAAAAATAACTTCATTACAGGAGGGATGTGGAAACTATAGAAAGGGTGCACAGGAGAATTACAAGGATGTTGCCTGGATTAGGGAGCATGCCTTATGAGAATAGGTTGAGTGAACTTGGCCTTTTCTCCTTGGAGCAATGGAGGATGAGAGGTGACCTGGTAGAGGTGTATGAGATGATGAGAGGCATTGATCGTGTGGATAGTCAGAGGCTTTTTCCCCGGGGCTGTAATGGCTGACACCAGAGGGCACAGTTTTAAGGTGCTTGCAAGTGGATATACAGGAGATGTCAGGGGTAAATTTTTTTTACGCAGAGGGTGGTGAGAGCGTGGAATGGGCTGCTGGCGACAGTGGTGGAGGTGAATACAATAGGGTCTTTTAAGAGACTGCTGGATAGGTACATGGAGCTCAGAAAAACAGACGGCTATGGGTAACCCTGGGTAATTTCTAAAGTAAGTACATGTTTGGCACAGCATTGTGGGCCGAAGGGCCTGTATTGTGTTGTAGGTTTTTCTATGTTTCTTTGTTTTGTGGCTGCCTGCAAGAAGACAAATCTCAAGATTGTGCATAGTATACATACTTCAGTAATAAATATACGTTGAACTTTGACATGTGTTGCTACTTTCAGGGGACTATGGACCTGAACCCCAAGATCCCTCTGTTCATCAACATTGTTTTGTGCCCAACCATTTGCTGAATATTCCTGACCCCCAAAATGTGTCAGCTTGCACTTGTTGGGATTAAATTCCATCTGCCAGCACTCTACCCAACTTTCTGTCTGATATATATCCTGATGGGATCTTCCTTGCTATCCACAGGACCACCAGCTTCCGTGACCCACTGACAGCTTGGTGCCGGTGTGCATGACCCTCGACGCCATGATTCGTAGCACGCACACAGAGTTTAACTTTGCTTTATTTCAAATTCTGGCTGGCTGCATCACCCTCCGTTCTGGAGAATCCAATGTAATGGATCAGAAATTCAGGCAGAGGGCTGAAGGCTCAGCAGGCGCCATCACAGGCACTAGCCTCCCCACCACTGAGGACATCCGCAAAAGGCAACGTCCCAACAAAGTGGTGCTGGTCATTAAGAACCCTCACCATCCAGGTCACGTTGTGTTCTCATTGCTACCATCAGGGAGGAGGTACAGGAGCCTGAAGACACACACTCAACATTTTAGGAACAGCTTCGTCCCCTCCGCCATCAGATTTGTGAATGGTCCATGAACACTCCCCCACTATTTTGGCTCTCCTTTGCTCTGTTTATTTTTAGCCAGAGTAATTTTTAAATGTGTTTCACTGTGCTGATGCCACAAAACAAATTACATAACTTACGTCAGTGATAATAAACCGATTCTGATATTCATGAGAACCCAAATATACAGGTATGGTCCAACACACGCACGTTCAGATGAGCACGCGCACGGCAATGACACGCATGGTCGGCTGCACACACTCACCTGTGCTGCACGGACTCGATGGTCAGGTCGTTCACCTGCAACTCGCCCACTTGCAAGTCCTCCAAGTCCTCCAAGAGGCTGGCGTCAAAGGTAACGACCGGGGGCAGCTCGGTCACCGTCCTGTGCGGGACATGAAGAGTCAGAGTGAGGTGTCATGGCGATCCCCTCAAGCTTCACACCAGTCCTTTCCTGCCTGGAGTTCCCCAGCCACAGTCCAGCTCAGCACCTGCCCAGGAGTCCGCCCCTGCTGGGGAACCCAATGGATGGACAGAACCCTGGAGGGGGAGGGATGGAGCCAAGAGCTGGACAGGTGATAGGCAAAAGGGATACGAGAGGATCATGGGACAGGAGGTCCGGGAAGAAAGACAGGAGGGGGGGAACCAGAGGATGGGCAAGGGGTATATTCAGAGGGACAGAGGGAGAAAAAGGAGAGTGAGAGAAAGAATGTGTGCATAAAAATAAGTAACAGATGGGGTACGAAGGGAAGGTGGGGCATTAAAGGAAATCCATTATCTGCACGAGATGTCTGATTTTGTTCATTTACAGTCAAACAAAAGAACACAGCAATGTATACTGGTTGAATTCCTCAGTCGATAACTACAAGGAACTAATACAGTTCTGTATGTTGTTTAAGCACATAATTTGTTACTTGGTTAATGTTTTGTCTTTTTATACCTTTTTAACTATTTCCATGAAACTTCGACTAATTGTGGCAGCTGATTAATTGGGCCAAAATGTACCGGTCCCAGAGTCACCCAGTTAACCAGAATCTGTCACAATTTATGTCTGACTTTCGATTTTCTTGTGAATGCTGCTCATCTCAGACATCCCACCTCTCCCGGAAGTTCCGGGAGTCTCCCGCATATCGATAGTGGCTCCCTGATGCCCGGAAATTATATACAATATCCCGGAAATATATTTTTTTGAGAGGGAGAGCGAGCATCCTGATTGGTCTCTCTTCGTGCTAAGAGTGGTCCCCAACCACCGGGCCGCGAGGAAACAGTATGATTTGGTGATATGAAACGATACGAGTCAGTTGCACCTTTCCTCATTCCGTCATGCACTGTTGAATTTTAACGCATGTGAGGGCATCAATGACCCAAGTCGTGCAAAGGAATGGGTCCGTGACCCATTTGTGAATGTCCCCGGTGAATCATCCATGTCAGCGCGGGAAGAAGATCAACTCCTCGAGCTTGCAAATGACGGCGGGCTGAAAAGTATGTTTGACATAACATCTCTGCCGGCATTCCGGATCAAAGTCAAGGCTAAATATCCTGAGATAGCTATGGAAGCACTGAAAACGTTGTTTCCATTTCCAATATATCTCTGCAATGAATGCAATGAAAACTAAATTGCGGAATAGACTGGATATAAGGAACCCATTCGAGTATCGCTGTCTCCCATCACCCCTCGGTAGGACCGTCTTGTTGCAGGGAAACAAGCCCAGGGCTCCCACTAATTCAGCGATATCGGTGTGTTGCAATGATTTTATATGTTCATACGGGGGAAATATGTGCTGTGTGTTTAATATCCAAACGTTACTTAAAATGTTATGATGCGATTCACTTATCGCCTATATTCCGGTTATGATTAACACCCCCGCACCCGGTCAGCTGGTCCACAAGAATATTCTCAATATTAAACCGGTCTGCAGTGCAAAAACGATTGCGGACCCCTGCTAAGTAGACCTATCAGTTCTGTCTGTGGGCGGGTTTTACAGTCGACCTCAAAAATAATGACAGTGTTGCTCGCTGCACTGTTTGCAACAGTGACTCTTCTATTGCCCATGGTGGGTTAAGACTGTGAAAGACATGTTGAGGTGAGTTTAACAGATGTCATTCATTCATTAGCATAGCTAACGTTATTTAAACTAGCTGGCTGGCTGCTAAGGAGCTACTCTATTGATATCCTACTTGATGAGGCCAAACTCCCTGTAGACTTGCTTAAAGTTGTAATAGAATAAACATGATAATATAATATAAGTACATATTTTAATGTCACATTTTCTGCATATACCCAACTTGGTTTACAGATTAGACAAAATCACTAAACAAAGTATTAAATACACCCTTGGAGGTCGACCAGGGCCGGGGTGGGGGGATATGGGGTTGCGGGGGGGGGTGAGTTTTTGCAGGGTGGGATGTCTGTCATCTGATGTTATGTGCCTGTGATGTGGATGCTAATTTTTCGTTGCCACATGTGCTTGTGCATCTGGCAATGAACACAAGATAGATTTGAGCTTGGACTGGGATGGAGGGGGGCCCAGGTCATGATGGATGTTAAACCACACAGGTTGAAGTGCCCACATCCAGGCTCCCGCAGTGGTTGAGGAAGGTGGGAACCGACCCGTCTTTGGGGGTGCGTGGTGTGGGTGGGGAATCTAGCGCAAAACATGCACAAAATGCTGGAGGAGCTCAGCAGGTCAGACAGCATCTATGGAGAGGAAAAAAACGGACTCTGTGTGTGTGTGTGTGTGTGTGTGTGTGTGTGTGTGTGTGTGTCTGTGTGAGTGTGTGTGTCTGTGTGTGTGTGTGAGTGTGTCTGTCTGTGTGTGTGAGTGTGTGTGTGACTGTGTGTGTGTGTGTGTGTGTGTGTCTGTGTGTGAGTGTGAGTGTGTCTGTCTGTGTGTGTGTGTCTGTGTGTGCGTCTGCGTGTGTGTGAGTGTGTCTGTGTGTGTGAGTGTGTGTGTGTCTGTCTGTGTGTGCGTCTGCGTGTGTGTGTGTGTGTGTGTGTGTGTGTGTGTGACTGTGTGTGTGTGTGTGTGTGTGTGTGTGTGTGTGTGTGTGTGTGTGTGTGTGTGTGTGTGTCTATTAAACACACGTTTTCCACAGGGGCTGCAGACCCTGGTCATGCCCGGACGTGGGTTGACTGGCCGAGGGGAATGGATCACACACCTGTTCTGCTCGATGAAGCTGTCGTACTCCCTGAGCGGGTCGATGGCCTCGATCGCGTTGCTGATCTCCCGGTGAACTGCCACCACTTCGTCCTGCACCAGGCTCGTCAGCTCGTGGTACTCCTGCAGGATGTCCTTGCTGTGAGTGTGGGAAGACAAATGGGAAGATCGTCGTCAGTGGCCCGGACACAGGTCAGAGCAACCTCAGGAACCACTCAGAGCGGGCTGCATTCAGTATCCTGTAGAGTCATCCAAAGCAAAAACCTGCAGTTGCTGGGAATATCAAACAACAGTAGGTTCTGCTAGAAGTTTAAGGAAGCTCAGCCTGCTTCTGACGACTCCTGTCCATCTTTATACAGGCATCATAGAAAGCATCTTATCACAAACAAGAGAAGATCTGCAGATGCTGGAAATTCAAGCACCACACACAAAATGCTGGAGGAAATCAGCATGAATTCTGATGAAGGTTCTCGACTCGTAACGTTGACTGTACTCTTTTCCATAGATGCTGCCTGGCCTGCTGAGTTCCTCCAGCATTTTGTGTGTGTTGCATAGAAAGCATCTTATCGGGAGCAGGGTGATGTCATCATCCAGAATGACAGCCTAAAATAACAGCTCCTCCGGAAAAACACTTATTTTGCCCCTTTAATCCACCAAGTACAAAATCTCTTGAAAATATCTGAACTGGTAAGGGGGGGCAAGAGTGGGGAAAAGGAATGGAGATTTTAAAAAGTCACTGCGAAGCCTGTGGACAAGAGGGGTGCAACAAGCGGCTCTCCTACACAAGCTCATGATAGCGAGGCTGACACTGGGCCTCGTTCAGGTGAAGCGGCAAATTTAATAAAAATTCTGGAAGAGATACGGAAGTCCAAAAAGACATAAAACAGCAACTAAGTGATATCAAGTCAGAGCTCACCAATGTCAATCAGAAAATAGCGGTGGCAGAGACATGAATTGAAAAGGCAGAAGGTTGCTTTCAAAACATGGAACAGATGCTAAGTAAGACGATAAAAGTGTTAAATCAACAAGAAAGTAAACTGCTGGACCAGGAGGGAAGATCACAACGGAAGAATATCAGGATATATAATTATCCCGAAGGAGCGGAGGAGTTGTCTATGGTAGAGTTGGTAGAAAAGTTGCTGCGGGACGCGCTGGAGATTCCCTCGACTACGGAACTTGAAACTGAGAGAGCGCACTGGGCACTCGTCCCGAGGCCTTCTGGAGACAGGGAAGATAAGCCACGCTCAACAGTAATTAGATTCCTTCAGTACAATACCGAAGCAGAGATTCTGCGCAAGGCCTGGGGAAAGAAGGTGGTATTTTTGAATGGGAAATTAATATATTTCGATCAAGATTACCCCCCAGCGGCCCTGCAGAAACGTAAGGAATATTCTGAAGCGAAGTGAATATTAAAGCCAAGTAAGATTAGATTCCAGACTCCGTACCCTGCTAAACTGCAAGTGTTTTATGAAGACGGGACGCAGCTGTATCAGACAGTGGAAGAGGCGACTGCAGACATGAAAGACAGAGGGTTGCCCGTCAGCGTGATCAAACCGAGGGAAAGCCTGGCTGAGCAGTTATCCCGCTCTGCTTGGGAAATAGTGAGAGAATCGAGAAAGCAGGGGACAGGAGGAGAGCAAGAGAAGAATATCAGGAAGAGACCGTGAGTTTTCTGAAGACAGCCCTCATCCCCTCCAGAAGAGCCATAAGGTCTGACTAATTTCAAAAGTGTTGATAAGCTAAACAGAAGCAAAAATGAGCCTGAGGCTCCGGAGGGTTCCTGCACTGTGGAAGACGTTCTGCCTCGTCCCTGTGCTGAAGACACCACGCCCCAGCGGCCTCAATGACTACAGACCAGTGGCATTGACCTCCCACATCATGAAGACCCTGGAGAGACTTGCTCTGGAGCTGCTCCGGCCTATGGTCAGGCCACACTTAGATCCCCTCCAGTTCGCCTACCAGCCCCGACTAGGAGTTGAGGATGCCATCATCTACCTGCTGAACCGTGTCTACGGCCACCTGGACAAGCCAGCAAGCACTGTGAGGGTCATGTTTTTTGACTTCTCCAGTTCATTCAACACCATCCGCCCTGCACTGCTGGGGGAGAAGCTGACAGCGATGCAGGTGGATGCTTTCCTGGTGTCATGGATTCTTGATTACCTGACTGGCAGACCACAGTACGTGTGCTTGCAACACTGTGTGTCCGACAGAGTGATCAGCAGCACTGGGGCTCCACAGGGGACTGTCTTGTCTCCCTTTCTCTTCACCATTTACACCTCAGACTTCAACTACTGCACAGAGTCTTGTTATCTTCAGAAGTTTTCTGATGACTCTGCCATAGTTGGATGCATCAGCAAGGGAGATGAGGCTGAGTACATGGCTACAGTAGGAAACTTTGTCACATGGTGTGAGCAGAATTATCTGCAGCTTAATGTGAAAAAGACTAAGGAGCTGGTGGTAGACCTGAGGAGAGCTAAGGTACGGTGAGCCCTGCTTCCATCCAGGGGGTCAGTGTGGACATGGTGGAGGATTACAAATACCTGGGGATACGAATTGACAATAAACTGGACTGGTCAAAGAACACTGAGGCTGTCTAGAAGAAGGGTCAGAGCCGTCTCTATTTCCTGAGGAGACTGAGGTCCTTTAACATCTGCCGGACGATGCTGAGGATGTTCTACGAGTCTGTGGTGGCCAGTGCGATCATGTTTGCTGTTGTGTGCTGGGGCAGCAGGCTGAGGGTAGCAGACACCAACAGAATCAACAAACTCATTCGTAAGGCCAGTGATGTCGTGGGGATGGAACTGGACTCTCTGACGGTGGTGTCTGAAAAGAAGACGCTGTCTAAGTTGCATGCCATCTTGGTCAATGTCTCCCATCCACTACATAATGTACTGGTTGGGCACAGAAGTACATTCAGCCAGAGACTTATTCCACCGAGATGCAACACAGAGCATCATAGGAGGTCATTCCTGCCTGTGGCCATCAAACTTTACAACTCCTCCCTTGGAGGGTCAGACACCCTGAGCCAATAGGCTGGTCCTGGACTTAATTCATAATTTACTGGCATAATTTACATATTACTATTTAACTATTTATAGTTCTATTACTATTTATTATTTATGGTACGACTGTAACAAAAACCAATTTCCCCCGGGATCAATAAAGTATGACTATGACTATGACTAAATAGACAGTGCTATACTTATCTCAAGAAGCACATATTACAATGTGGATTTTATATTACTCAATTATTTTATTTTTTATTCATTCATTCGCTCCCTTTTCCCCACCTAAATGAGAATATATACATGGGAGGAAGACACAGGGAAATCTTTTCTGTGTAATGGACATAGATTTTTTCACTTACTTTTATGGGTACTGCAGTGGGGGCCCTCAACTCACAGGTAGGAGAGGCTATCCCCAACGGCTAGACGTTTCCTCCAGCTCAACCCAGGGTCATCTACTAGAGACCTCAGCCTTGGAATCACTCCTTCGCTGCCTTTTTTAAAAACTCGCGTTTCTTGGTTTTTATTTGTTCAGGGAGTAGATCAATTAAGTTTTATTCTGCTAATTTCAATGATATACTGACAGATAAATACACATGGCTAAGGACAAAGTAAAATTCATTTCTTTTAATGTCAATGGGCTGTTAAATCCAATCAAATGCAGTAAAATTCTATCAAAAATGAAAAAAGAACAAGCCCATGTGGTATATTTACAGGAAACTCACAAGTGATAATGAGCATGGAAAATTAAAGGAATGGGTTTCACTAATTTGTTTCTCTCCTCATATAAATCAGGACATTGAAGAGGAGTTGCTATTCTCATCTCAAGTAAGCTAAATTTTGAAAAAGTATTCGAAATGGGAGATGAGGAGGGCAGATATATTCTGGTAAGGGGGAATACAGATGGAAATCCAGTTACTTTATTGAATATATACACACCCCCAGGAAGTGATATTAGTTTTTTCCAGAAAATTACTAATATTATGGTAATGGAAACAGAAGGTCTCTTGATATGTGGGGGAGACTTAAATTTACAAATACAACCGAAGTTAGACTCTTCCAATAGAAAAACTTATGAAACAAAGTCCTTACATAAGAAAGTTAACAATCTTTTTGAGGATGTTGGTCTAAGTGATATATGGAGGGACCTCTTCCCTGACAGAAGGGATTACACTCATTATTCTGCCCCCCATTCCATATATTCAAGAATAGACTATTTCATAGTATTTGGAAAAAACAAAGACAAAGACAAAATAAACATCTGTGGAATTGGGACAATAGATCTAAGTGACCATGCACCTATATATTTATCTGTTGATTTTGACCTACAACCAAAGAATACTACTTGGAAACTAAATTCAAGTCTACTCAATGATCCCTATTTTAAGGAACAAATTAAAAAAGAAATTGGTCCTTTCTTAGAATTCACTGATAATGGAGAGGTTTCACCTCCCATTCTATGGGATACTCTGAAGGCTGACTTAAGAGGGAAAATTATAGCGAAATCTTCATATAAGAAAAAAAAGGAATAAAACATTAGAGGAATTACAAAATAAACTGAAGGAACTAGAAAAAAAAACACAAATCGAGTTTGTCACAGGATACATTAGAAGAAAAAAAAATTAGGAATGAAATTAATAGTTTGGTTACACAAGAAATCAGGAAAAAAATTAATGTTTCTGAAACAGAGGCATTATGAAAGTGGATCTAAATCTATGAAAATACTGGTGTGGAAACTGAAAAAAAAAGCAGAAAATACAATTCATAGAATAAGGGATCCAAAAACAAAAGTGATGAAAAAAAATAAGCTAAGTGAAATTCAAGAAGCTTTGGAAGTGTTTTACAAAACCCTATATTCCAAAGTTCCAGGGGGAAACTTAACCCAAATTGACACCTTCCTGAATTCTTTAGAGTTACCCACTTTAAGCGAAGAACAAAACAGAACGATGACTGCTGACATGACTGAAGCTGAACTAAAAACTGCAATTAGTAGGCTTAAATTAAGCAAGTCACCAGGATCAGATGGATATACGGCTGAGTGGTATAAAGAGTTTAGAAGTGAGTTAATTCCTGTTTTACTCCCCACACTGAACTGGGCCCTAAAAAAGGCGCAAATGCCACCCAGCTGGAAGGAGGCGATAATCTCAGCTATACCGAAAGAAGGCAGGATAAAATGGAATGTGGGTCATTTAGACCAACATCTGTTCTTAATGTGGATTATAGAATATTTACCTCCATTATGGCCAAACGATTAGAAGAGTTTCTCCCCACACTGATACATAATGATCAGACAGGTTTTATACAACAACGCCAAACACAAGACAATATACAAAGGACACTTCACATTATGGATCATATACAAAAAATGAAATTGAAGCAATAGTGATAAGTGTGGACGCTGAAAAGGCATTTGATTCAGTTAATTGGAATTTTCTTTACAGAGTTTTACATAGATTTGGTTTCCATGACACAATTATTAAAACTATACAGGCACTATATGACAACCCTACTGCTAGGATTAAAATCAATGGATATTTATCTAATAGTTTTACCCTAGAAAGGGGCACGAGACAGGGTGTGCATGGTCACCACTACTCTTCACATCATATCTGGAACCATTAGCTCAATACATCAGACAAAATGAAGATATCAGGGGAATTACTATTAAAGGGACAGAGCATAAATTGGCCTGTTACGCGGATGACATTTTGATCTATCTAGGGCAACCAACATACTCTTTACTTAAATTGATGCAATCCTTTGAACAATATGGTCAATTATCAGGATACAAGATCAACATAGATAAAACACAATTACTTTCATATGACTATAGCCCACCAAGAGAAATTGAAAGTAGAAATCCCTGGCATGGCAAACAGAGTCTTTCAAATATTTGGGCATCATTATGCCAAGAGATTTGGCAAAATTATCAGAATGCAATTATTCGCCCATATATAAAAAAAATTAAGGAAGATATAACAAGATGGAACCTAATTCCTTTTCTTAGTCTCAGTTCAAGGATTGAATCCATTAAAATGAATATACTGCCCGGACTATTATATCTCTTTTAGACACAACCAATAGAGATTAACCAAAATCAATTCAATGAATGGAACAAAATGTTATCAAGATATATATGGCAAGCTAAAAGGCCCAGAGTTCGTCTCAAAACTTTGCAATTAGCCAAGGAAAAGGGGGGATGGGGTCTACCTTCTCTTAGAGATTATTATTTTGCAGCACAGTTGACAGCTGTGATATGTTGGTGCAACCCATCATATGACGCTCAATGGAAAAACATTGAGGAGAGGATACTTTCCATCCCCATACAGGCAATTTTGGCTGATAACAACCTACAATGTTACATAAATACTATTGATAACCCATATGTGAAATGGACTCTTAAAATATGGAAAACTATTATAAAAGAATATAAACTAGAGGGAGATATTGCAATTCTTAAATGATGTGCATATGACTTGGATTTTATGCTGAATAAACTGGATACTAGATTTAAGGACTGGACGGCAAAGGAATAACAGCTATTTGCAATATAATGAAAGAAGGAACACTGTTCAGTTTTGAAATGCTCAAAGAGAAACACTCATTAGAAAAACAAGACTTTTACCAGTATTTGCAGATGCACCAGTATGTTAATAGAACGGTTAAAAATGTAACCAAGGCAAGTACATGTCTGATAGAGCTATTTAGAAAAGCATATAATTCAGATAACGGTAGTAGAATCATTTCAAGAGTGTATAAGGGTTTATCAAATCTTAAAACGTATTCGACTTCATACATTAAAACAAAATGGGAGAAACAAGGAGGGATAATAATATCTGACGAAGAATGGACAATAACATGGAGATATCAATGGAAGTGTACTAGTTCACAGAAATGGAGGGAGTTCAGATGGAAAAAATTGATATTTTATTACACCCTCTCAGAAATCCCATTATGATAGTAACCTCCCTGTTTGCAGGAGAAATTGTGGAAATCAAAATGCAAACTATTATCATATTTTCTGGGAATGCCCCATTATCAAAGACTATTGGAGTGGGATACATAATGCCCTACAAGACATTTTTAAATGTGAAATATCCTTAGAAAATAAGACCATATATTTTGGGTATATACCTCAAGAATGGTTGAAAAGAGATAAATGTTTAATGAATGTACTGCTGGTGGCTGGTAAAAAGACCAGGAAATGGTTATCACAGGAGAGCCCGACTTCAAATGTATGGATGGAAATTACAATGGACGTTTACAAAATGGAGAAGATAACAGCATCTGTTAATCATAAGTTGGAACAATTTGATTCATACTGGGGAAAAGTGGTTTAACTACACACCTCATAGGCCTGATTTTATTCTCACAAGTCAATGAATATGTTGTAAAAAAATCACTCCCTACTCTGTACATAGTCTTTTTTTGATTGTTCTTTCTTTCCTCTCCTTTCTATAAGTGCATACTTCAGATAAATATTATGTGGAGGTTTGTGACAAATATGACTACATGATATATATGTACAGTATCTGAAATACATCTTATGGAAATGCTTGTTTGATGATGAACTTCAATAAAAAATAAATTACAAAAAAAAAGGAAGCACCTTATCTGGATGCTTCATAGCTAGTTGCGGTAACTGCTCTGCTTGAGACCACAAGAAACTGCAGACACAAGAGATTCTGCAGATGCTGGAAGTCCAGAGCAACACTTTCATGAGGAAGTTGCAATGCTGTGACCACAGCCCAGTCCATTGTGCAAACAGCCTCCCCATTCACTGACCCCTGCCTTGGAAAGCAACAGAATCAAAGACTTCTCCTACCCCGGTCACTTCTGCTGTCACCCATTGGGCAGAAGACACAAAACTTTGAGAACACACACCACCAGGCTCAAGGACAGCTTTCATCCCGTTGCTATCAGACGCCGGAACGAACCTCTCAAACCCTAAATGAGGAACTGAATAATCGTGTGACAAACAAAGCTAATCTTAATCTTAACTCATCATCTCCCAATCTGTGACTCCCCTACGCTGTTTACCTATCTGCGTCCACTTTATCTGTAATTTTATTCTTTCTTCTTTTTTTTCTTTTTACTACCTCGATATAATTAGGTCTTGCATAATCTGTCTGGATAGCACACGAAAATTTTTCCACTGTCTGTCAGAAGCCCCTACATCATCACCACTACTTCATCATTTCCTGTCAGTCCTCTTATCTACACACACGCCATCTTTTGTATTTATATTCATTGTGGTGTTTTTATTGTCTTCTTTATCTTTTTTTCCTGTTGCATCAGATCCGGAGTAACAATTACTTCTTTTTCCTTTACACTTGTGTACTGGAAATGACATTAACCAATCTGGAATCGAATTGAATCGAATCTTGAATTGATGTGACAGTTATAAAACCACCAACCAGATCAGTGAGTATCTGTGATGAGAGAAACAGGGTTAACGTTTCAGATTAATGAGTGTTCAGTGGAGATGGTAGAAGTGGGACTTGGACCATGATTTCGGATTCAGAGGAAAAGGGGAGACTCCTTGCTTTTGGAAGATTGACCATCAGCTGGAGGATGAGAGCAGCTGTTGATCAGTTGAACTGTTAACAAAGGGTTAAATGGCAGCACGATTAGTGAAATGCTTTACAGTGCCAGCAATTGGGTGCAACTCGCACCGCTGTCTGTAAGGAGTTTGTACGCTAGCCTGCGACTGTGTGGGTTTCCTCCGTGGGGAGAAGAGGGGGGAGAGGGGAGGGTGGAGGGTAGAGGGTAGAGGGCGGAGGGTAGAGGGCGGAGGGTGGAGGGCAGAGGGCAGAGGGCAGAGGGCAGAGGGCAGAGGGATTCTGAGCAGATGCTGGACTGACTCTGATTTTGAGCTGATATTGGACCGATTCTGATTCTGATTCTGAGCAGATGTTGGACTGTGCCCTGGAGCTCAGTCATTTGTAATCTTAGACCATAAGACCATAAGACAAAGGAGCAGAAGTCGGCCATTCGGCCCATCGAGTCTGCTCCGCCATTTTATCATGAGCTGATCCATTCTCCCATTTAGTCCCACTCCCCCGCCTTCTCACCATAACCTTTGATGCCCTGGCTACTCCGATACCTATCAATCTCTGCCTTAAATACACCCAATGACTTGGCCTCCACTGCTGCCCGTGGCAACAAATTCCATAGATTCACCACCCACTGACTAAAAAAATTTCTTTGCATTTCTGTTCTGAATGGGCGCCCTTCAATCCTTAAGTCATGCCCTCTCGCACCAGACTCCCCCATCATGGGAAACAACTTTGCCACATCCACTCTGTCCATGCCTTTTAACATTCGAAATGTTTCTATGAGGTCTCCCCTCATTCTTCTAAACTCCAAGGAATACAGTCCAAGAGCGGACAAACGTTCCTCATATGTTAACCCTCTCATTCCCGGAATCATTCTAGTGAATCTTCTCTGTACCCTCTCCAACGTCAGCACATCCTTTCTTAAATAAGGAGACCAAAACTGCCCCATTTCTTGCAAACGGCTGGTTAAGCTGAATATCACACTTGCAACGAAAGAGTTAAATTGGATTCCAGTTTGCTAACATGGCAAAATATGTAACATAAAGTGGAAGTTCATAGATAGAATGGTGCTAGTTGGTTTCTAGGAAATTAGTGCACAGGCATGTTCTGAGAACCTGCCGTGAGGAACAGTCGACAGCCCTGAGAGTAGATAATGATGAGAAACGTGTTTGTTTGGAAAAGTACTGGGGTAAAAGTTATGCTTGATTTTTGAAGGGATCTAGAGGGGTATAAAAAGGAAATCTCCTCAGGGTTGGCCATGTCTAGTATGAAGAGTTGGAGCGGGGTGGGGGGTGGGGGGGACAGAGACAGAGGGAGACTGAGAGACACAGGAAGAACAGTTGGATATGTAGCTCCCTCTGGCAGTATATTGCGTGGTGTGGCTTAGTAATTGGCTGATATTATTTTGCCTCTTTTGTCACTTCATTAATAATTTTTCTTTCCTTCTGTATTTTATGCTTTGTATAACTCCTGTGGAGTATTTTACACACCTTTAACAGTGTACAGTGTCTCCCTTGTCTGCAGAAATCCCATGCTGCTGAATTAGATAAAGAACAGGGATGGGTGTGAAAGTATTTTCAGTACAGCACTCAGGGATGGTACTTACAGGATGTGAACCATCTCCTGGTGCAGCTGCTGCAGTGCATCGAGCAGCCCCGGTAACTCCTGCTGGTAATACTGCTGGTGGTGGGCTTCGGCTGAGCGGACGGCCAGCACGTACTGGTTGTGCAGGATGTGCATCTTCATGGTGGCCTTGACGTACTTGTCTTTCATTTTGTCCCGCTCCTTGTCTAATTTAGAAAAGAAATGTCTGTAATCAGATTCTGCTGAGCCTGGGGAGAGACACCGGAGGTCAACGTCCAGCTCAGTCCAGGACAGAGCAGCAGACTGTCAGGCAACAACCCTTCTCAAGAGTGAGCCTCTCAGACCATTGTTCCTAATCCCAAGTGTCTGAGTCAGGATTACACTTCAGGAACAAATTTACAATCAACACTCAAAAGTTGAGAGTTGTTAAGAAGGTGTGTGGTGTGCTGACCTCCTCTAGCCAGGGAAATTGAGTTATAGAGCCTCGAGAAATTGTCACAGCTCTGTAAGTCCCTGGTTAGACCGCACTTGGAATATTGTATTCAGTTCTGGTCACCTCTTTATAGGAAAGATGTGGAAGCTTTAGAGAGGGTGCAGAGGAAATTTACCAGGATGCTGCCTGAATTAGAGGGCATGTTTTATGACAATAGGTTCAGCGAACTTGAGCTTTGCTCATCGGAGTGAAGGAGGATGAAAGACAGCTTGACAGAGGTGCACAAGATGATAAGATGCATAAATTGACTGGACAGACAGAGACTTTTTCCCGGGGGGGGGGGTTTGTCAGAGGTAGGATTTTTACAGAGAGAGGTGACAGCATGGAACACACTGCCAAGGTGGTGGCAGAGGGAGGGCTCAGATTTATCTTGTTGAAGGTTAGAAGGTTGGCACAGCACTGTGGGCAGAAGGGCCTGGACTGTGTGGCACTACTCTATAGTAAAAGCTCCCAAGTGCTTCACAGAGTATCAGAGATAGGGGAATATCAGGACACACAAGTACTGGCTTTAGGCAGATGTGGCTTGTTAGCTGCGGTTGGCAGCTCATCTCAGCGAAGGAACTCTATGATCTGAAAGCTCTGCTGCCTGGCAGCTATACCCACTCTTGGGGAGTAAACCCTGAGGAGAGCTGGAATCCCTAAGGCAGCTCCTGCAATGCTGCTGGGGCCAAACTCTATTGGTCAGAATCAGGTTTAATATCATCGGTATCTGATGAAATTTGTTGTTATGTGGCAGCAGTACATTGCAATACAGAGTAATAAAAGCTATAAAGCACAATAAGTACATGAAAAAATAAATTAAATAAGTACTGCAAAAAGAGGGGGAAAATACTGAGGAAGTGTTCATGGGTTCACTGTCCATTCAGAAATCTGATGGTGGAGGGGAAGAAGCTGTTTCTGAAACATTCACTGTGTGTCTTCAGACTCCTGTACTTCCTACTTGACTGTGGCAATGAGAAGGGACATGTCCTGGGTGATGGGGGTCCTTCATGATGGGTGCTGCCTTTCTGAGGCATTGTCTTTTGAAGGTGTACTGGATGCTGGGGAGTCTAGTGCCCATCGTGGAGCTGACGAGCTTACAACTTTCTGCAGCTTTTTTCCAACACTGTGCAGTGGCCCCACTGTACCAGATGGTGAAGCAACCAGTCAGAATGCTCTCCAAGGTCCATCTGTAGAAATTTGTGAGTGTATTTGCTGACGTAACAAATCTCCTCAAACTACTAATGAAATATAGCTGCTGTTGTGCGTTCTTTGTAATTGCATCAGTATGTTGGGCCCAGGACAGATTCTCAGAGATGTTGACACCCAGGAACTTGAAACTGTTCACCCTTTCCATTTCTGATCCCTCGATGAGGACTGGTGTGTGTTCCCTCAACTTCCCCTTCCCGAAGTCCACAATCAGTTCCTTAGCCTAACTGACGTTGAGTGCCAGGTTGTTGCTGTGACACCACTCAACTAGCTGATCTATCCTGCTCCTGTACGCCTCCTTGTCACCACCTGAAATTCTGCCAGCAGTAGTTGTGTTGCTGGCAAATTTATAGATGGTGTTTGAGCTGTGCCGAGCCACACAGTCATGGCTGTGTAGAGAGTAGAGCAGTGGTCTCATCAGCACACAAGCTTGAGGTGCACCGTCTTGATCGTTGGTGAGGAGGAGACGTCATTTCCAATCTGCACTGACTGTGGTCTCCCAGTGAGGAGGTCAAGCATTCACTTGCAGAGGGAGGTACAGAGGCCCAGGGTTTTGGAGCTTGGTAATTAGTACTGTGGATATGGTGGTGTTGAGCACTGAGCTGTAGTCAATAAACAGCAGCCTGATGTAGGTATTGCTATTGTCCAGATGATCCAAGGCCAAGTGGAGAGCCAGTGAGGTTGTATCTGCTGTGGACATATTGCAGTGGGTCCAGGTCCTTGCTTAGGCAGGAGTTGATTCGAGCCATGACCAACTTCTCAAAGCACCTCATCACAGAAGAGTCTGATCTGGTAAGATGGCAGCACGCTTGGACACAGCAGCTTCTACTGGGTCAACCAAGGGTGTTATTGCCTTTTTTAAACACACTTTCAACATTTGCAGGACCCTGCTGGACACTAAGAACTCAAAGTACTCCAGGTCTACCCCATCAGTGGAGAAACTTTTGGAGCTGGGCTTGGTGCGGACCACGGCGCCTCCTGCGTTAGAGAGGCTTCGGTACGTGAAGGCGATGTACGAGTGATTGCCTTAGTCACTTTCCTTGTGATGGCAAGAGCCTGCTGGAGATTGCCACCCAGGGGAGAGGCACCAGAGTCGATGCACTCCACTGGAGGCAGTGTGGCACAGTGTTCTGCTAGAGGTGGCGCTGCCCCCTCCCCCACCCGGTACTTGCTCTGCAAAAGACATATTATGTTTGGTGCAGACTGCTGCAACCTTCATGGATTCAGGGTCTTGGACTATAGTTTTTTTCTGCGACTGTATTTTACTGATATCGCAGAAATGCTTGCTACCTTCCATGGGCTAGATGCGGCCTGTGCTGTGTGTGACTGTTGGTACTGTGTTTTGTACGTTGGCCCAGAGTAACGCTGTTTCATTGGGCTGTATTCATGGGTGTTCAGGTATGGTTGAATGACAAGTAAACTTCAACTTGAGCTTCAACCTGCCTCAGGGTGTTAGTCACTGAGGCAGCTCTCCCTGCTCCTCTTGGGCACTGGTATGATTGTTGCTCTTTTGAAGCAGATGGGAACCTCTGATTGCAGCAATGAGAGATTGAAAATGTCCTTCAATCCTCCTGCTAATTGGTCTCTGCCATTCTTTTTGACTCATCAGCTGGTGGAGGGGAAGCCTGTTGCTTCGACAACAGCTTGCTCTCCGTATCATACTGCCCTGGCTTGCGTATCACGTAGACAGCTAGGATACAACTTCCACTGTCAACCTTGACCAACAGAAGACCTCGACATATTCTGTATTTTTCTTGTTATAATTTATAATTCACTGCACTGCTGCCACAAAACAACAAATTTCACAATATACGTCAGCGATAATAAACCAGATTCTGATTCCCAGTGTCATGGCTGCGGGAGCTGATAGAGTTTGCTCTTCTCTCCGCTGCACTCACCTTTGCTAGCCTCATGAAGTTTCCTCTTCGCTGCGCTCACTTCCTTGGCTTGCTGGCGATATTGTGATTTCAGTTTCTCAACTTCATTTTGTGTGTTCTGTAAAACCAGAGAAGCACAGCTTAAACACAGCTTCCTACAGCGTGGCCTTCAGGAGAAACACTCATTTCTATGCAACTTGAGACAGTTCTTTTACCGCTGACATAAGAGTACATCGAGAACTTTTGGTGGATACACCAGTGGGAGTTGAAGATTGGGAGGACTAAATGCAATACCAGAATGATAAAGATTCCTTCTTCTCCAGCAGTTCACCTTTTCCACCTATTACCTCCCAGCTTCTTACTTCATCCCCCTCGCCCTCTCACCTTCCAGCTTGTCCTCCTCCTCAACCCACAACGTTCTTATTCTGGTGTCCTCCCCCCCGCCCCCCCAGCCCTGATGATCTGAAACATCGATTGTTTATTCCTCTCTGTTGATGTTGCCTGACTTGTTGAGTTCCCCCAGCGTTTTGACTTTGTTGATCTAGATTTCTAGCATCTGCAGGATCTCTCGTGTTTAAGATTGACAAAGAGTTGTCTTGTTAAAATGAGAGAAAACGAGGGAGGTGAAATCGCATTGATGGACTTGATGGACACAGGAGTCCAGGATGAAAGCTCTCAGGCCAGTTGTTGATTGTCCATTTACCTCCACAGACGCTGCCTGATTTGCTGCCTATTTTTATTTACTTGGACAGTCAGTGTGGTAACAGACCTTCAGACCCAACAAGCTGCACTACCCAATCACACCTATGTGACCCACTAACCCGCAGGTCTTCTCTGCACTTTCTCCTGGAGTTAATTTTCCCCTATGCTTGTGGGTGTTTGTGTAGAGCAGAACAGCATATCTTGATGAAAACTGCCCATAAGCATAGGTAGTGGTAACAAACAGCAGATGTGTAAGCACTTGTAACTGAGACTTTTTTAAGAAACCCACACGTTCATAGGAAGCAACGCACTAACTTCCAACAGAGGATGCCAGAATTGGACTCTGAATTCTGACGCCCCGAGATGTAACAGTGTCGTGCTACACTACCGAGAGAGTGTCTTTGTGGGTGTGCCAAGTGTGTGAGGCCCCAGGGATGGTCAGAATGGGTGGGGAAGACTGTCCATAAAATGTGGACGGAGAATCAGTTGGATGCGGACTGTTTCACCTTTGCCTCTTCCTGAAGGGACTGTGACTAGGATTAGACAGCAGGGCTGATGCATCAGGGAGATGGTCACCTCTGTTTACAGTTGAAGCAATTACCAAGCGGATATTGAGTGGCAGGAAAACCAGCAGAGGGGGCGGCAGGAAACTTTCCAAAGGGGAAAAATGGAAAACCAGTTCCTGCTCAGGTGAAATAAAACAGAGACTCAAGAGGGGTTAGAGATGGCCAGGGAGTCAGCCGAGTGGGTCTGGTTGGTCAGGCAGCGTCCATGGAAAGGAACAAAGAGTCAATGTTTCGGGCCGAGACGCTTCAGCAGGATGTTAATTCGGATAATCTGTTCAAATTCTGATGACGGGTCTTGGCTCGAAACACAGGCAGCTTATTCCTCTCCGTAGATGCTGCCTGACCTGCTGAGCTCCCCCAGCACTTGTGCAAGTTGCTCTGGATTTCCAGCGTCTGCAGAACCTTGTGTGTTTGGGCTTAGCTGGAGAGCTTTACCCGAGGGCCGGCACAGCTGCACTGGTCTGAACGGCCTTTGGGGACCGGAAAGTAGCGGAGGAACCCGGGCCAGGAGGGAAACGGTCGATATGGGATCGCGTCCCTTCCTCTGCACTGGGAGGTAGAGGAGAAATGGCTGGTACAGGTGGTGAAGGGATAGAACACACAACAGTACAGGAACAGGCCCCTTGGCCCACAATGCTGTGTCAAACCAATTAAATCAGTGATCAGACTAATCTCCTCTGCCCACACAACATCCGTATCATTCCATACTCCCCACTGGACCTGCAGTCTCCCGCATCTCCAAGGGAAACAGTGTGGGCTCACCACAGTGACGTGACCTTGGCTTCTGGCTCATTCCACGTAACAGCTTCTCCCCTTACAGGGAGTGAACATACTGGCAAACACGACAGAACACAACACCTCGACAAACCGGTTTTTTTAAAGTGGTTCTATTTACGACTGTAACTAACACAAGTTGCCACTGTAGGGAAGGGTGTGTCAGGTGTACCCCAAAGTCCCTCCACCCATACCATAACCCAAAGCTTCACAAGAAACACAAACATGTTGCAGCTCTGCAGGTAAAGGTTACGACAGGCAGATGGAGTTGTAGTCATGGGGTAGAGGCGGGAAGCAGTGGTGGGGGCGGGAGGGCAGCTCAGATTGTGAGTCACACGGATGGGGGCATCAACATCTCAGAGGATCGATCTGATCATACTGAAGCCATTTCAGAGAAGGCACACCAGTGTCTATACTTCCTTCAGGAGTTTGAGGTGCTTTGGTATAAGACCATAAGACATAGGGACACAATCAGGCCACTCAGCCCATTGAGTCTGCTCTGCCATTCCATCATGGCTTGTCACCAAAGACTGGCAAATTTCTACAGAAGTGCCATGGAGAGCGTTCTGACGGTCGGTATCACCGTCTGGTATGGAAGCACCAATACGCAGGATTGGGAAAAGCTGCAGAGAGGGTTGCAAACTCATCCAGCCCCATCACGGGCACACTCCCAACCAGTGAGGACAATTTCAGAAAGAGGTACCTCACGGAGGCAGCATCCATGTTTAAGGACCTCCAAAATCCAAAATCCAAAACCCAGGACGTGCCCTCTTCTCATTGTTGCCGTCAGGGAGGAGGTCCAGGAGCCTGACAACACCCAGTCAACGTTTTAGGAACATGGCCTTCCCCTGCGCCATCAGATTTCTGAACGGACCGCGAACCCATGGTCACTCCCTCACTATTCCCCTTTGGCACTATTTATTTAGTTGTATATCTCTTCTGGTAATATATCACTTTTTTTTCCACTGCTGCCGCAAAATAACAAGCTTCACGACACAAGTCAGTGATCATAAACCTGATTCTCATTCCGTTCAGTCTGAATGTTGAAAAGCCGTGAGGTAATGTTGCAGCTCTACAAAACCCTGTTTGGATCACACTGGCTCAGTTCTGGTCACTTCAGTATGGGAAGGATGAGGAAGCTTTGGAGAGGGTGCAGAGGAGATTTACCAGGACGCTGCCTGGATCAGAAAGCATGACTTATGAGGAAAGGTTGAGTCAGCGAGGGCTTTTCTCTTTGGAACAAAGGAGGTTGAGAGGTGACTTGACGGAGGTGTACAAGATGGTAAGAGGCAGTGATCAAGTGGATAGCCATCACCTTTTTCCCAGGGTGGAAAATGACTAATACAAGGGGGTATAATTTTGAAATGACTGGAGGAAAGTATAGGAGGGGGGATATCAGAGGTAGGATTTTTTTTTTTTTAAAACACAGAGCGCTGGGTGTGTGGAATGCCCTGCCAGGCTGATATATTAGAGATTCTTAGATAGACACGAAGATGTATTTCATCCATGTGCTATCTAAGAGTCTGTAATGTGCTGTGTGAGGGGATCTTGGAGAAGGTTACAACAGACTAGATCCTTTCAATCTGGATATCACATTGGCCTGGGAAAACGACTGCCAAGGCCCCGGGGCTGTACTAGTCTCCAGTCCTCAGCTAGTCAAACCCAGAGGGCCACAGGCTGAACTTCCTTTATCTTCAAGGTGTCCGGTTTATGCATTCCAAAATCCAGTATCAAAAGGTGGGTGCCCCAGTGGGTAGAGTTGCTGTATCACAGCTCCAGCCACTCTGGCTCCATCCTGACCTCCACTGCTGTCTATGTGGAGTTCGCACCATCACCCTGTGACCTCACACACACACACACGCACACACACAGACACACACACAGACACACACACTCACTATCACACACACTCTCACACACACACACACACACACACACACAGTGCTGGGGAACTCAAATCCTGAGGAAGGGTCTCAGCCCAAAATGTTGACTTTTTTTTTTAAACAGATAGATGCTGCTTGATCTACTGAGTTCTTCCAGCATTTTGTGTATTGCTGAAGATTTCCAACATTGGCAGCACCTTGTGTCTCCCTGTGACTGAGCTGGTTTTCCCAAAGTGCTCCGATTTCCTCCCATACCCCAAAGACTCTTGCAGGTCACTGGGTTAATTGGCCATTGTAAATTACTAGCGTAGAAAGAATAAAGTTGCAGTGCTACAGTGAGATAATGCGGGGGTATGGGACTGATGGCACTGTCCCCCAGAGGGCTAGCATTAACCCTGATGGACTGAATGGCCTCTGTGTCACTATGTGTGCATGTGCGTCCATTGTGAGAGATGAGGACCGCTGACATGCTTTGGTGGGTGCGTTTGTTATTTGTGTGTCTGGAGGTGACTGATGAGTCCAATCCGGGCTAGGAAGTACCTCCCCTCCCACACGTGGGCCAAGCGTGTGAAGGTTCTGCAGTTGAGCTGCCTGCTGCTCCTTCTTTCCACTGTTATCGTTTCCTTTTTGCTCCAGTGCTGTGACCCTTCTCGGCTTTGGTGGCACCTTTATTGAGAAAGCTGCACCGGGCTGGGTCTGTATGTTCCCAAAACGTGCAATCGATCACCATTTCCGCTGACCACCATGAGAGTGCGTTGTACGGTAAGTTAAAAACTGTCTTGGGCACGCTAGATTTTTTTTTAATAAGGTTTCAGATGGTATGGCCTCCACAGAGCCCTGATCTCAACATCATCGAGGCTGTCTGGGATTACCTGGAGAGACAGAAGCCAGCAAGACAGCCAAAGTCTGCAGAAGAACTGTGGCAAGATCTCCAAGACGCTTGGGAGTAACCTACCAGCCGATTTTCTTATAAAACTACATGACAGCGCACCCAAAAGAATTGATGCAGTTTGAAAGGCAAAGGGTATTCATCCTAAATATTGCTTTGATTTAGTGTTTTACTGTTTACTGCTCCTTATAGAATATTTCCTGATATTTAGGAAATTTTTATTTCATTACTTTTGAAAGCATCTTCGCTTTGCAGATTTCTTTTTAAACAGTATTGTTTGTGGCTGGTCAGAGATACCGATCACTGTATGTGAAGCTTATATGGGGGCTGTGAGGATGCACTATGCACAGAGTAATGGGGGAAGGGAGGTCTTATGACTGGCTTATTAGGAATGTACAGGGCAGATCAGGGATGCAGGTTTGTGTACTGGGAGTGTTCAGTGGAAATTCTGACCAGACCAGTCTTACAAAACCACCTTCACCAGCTGAGGAGACCAAAAGACCACAACACATAGGAGCAGAATTAGGCCATTTGGCCCATGGTCTCTATCCTATCATTCAATCATGACTGACTTATTTTCCCTCTCAACCCCATTCTCCTGCCTTCTCCCCACAAGGTATGACACCCTTACTAATCAAGAACCTATCAACCTTTGCTTTAAGTACACCCGATGACTTAGCCTCTCCTCTGCAGCCACCCGTGGAAATGAATTCCACAGATGCTCTGCCCTCTGGCTAAAGAAATTCCTCCTCATCCCAGTTCTAAAGGGACATCCTTCTATTCCGAGACTGTGCCCGCTGGTCCGAGACAACGCTGTTGGGAGAAGAAAGACTGAAGAGAAATGAAGAAATGTAGGGTGGGGAGGGGGGGGGGGGGAACTTCCAGAGGATCAGAGGTTTTCCGGGATGGAGATTCCCGATGTGCAGCCAGTCAGATGAACGGATACACCTCCTGTCCTGTACCTTCAGCACCTCCTGGCTGATGTGTTGCCACTGCTCAGTGTAACTCTTCTTCAGCAGCTGCTTGTCACGGATCAGCAGGGTGAGCTTGTTAATGGGCCCCGAGCTCAGGTCGTCCGAATGTTTCCGCATGGCACGACTCAGTGCCTCCGTCTGATTCACAATGGTGGCCCAGGACTGCAAGGACAGACAGGAAGCTTTCAGACTCACTGACAGAACCAGAAAACGCAAAAACACCACTGAGGGCCAATAAGTCATGCAAAAAGAGAGTAAAGTAAGTGAGGCAGTGTTCATGGACCATTCAGAAACCTGATGGCCGAGGGGAGGAAGCTGTTCAGTGTGTGTCTTCAGGCTCCCGTGCCTCCTTCCCGATGGTAGTAACGAGGAGAGGGCATGAGGGCCCTTCGTGATGGATGCCAGATCAGAGACCTCGGCAGCCGTATTCCCAGACCTATGTGGTATTCAGATTCCAATGTGGTGTCTCCCCCACCGTCACAGAACACAGAGGCACTGCCTGTGTAAGATGTCCTCGACGGTGTACGGCTTGTGCCCAAGGTGGAGCTGGCTAACATACAACTCTGGAGTTTCATTCACTCCTGTGAATGGGAGCCTCCGTACCAAACGGTGATTCAACCAGTTAGAATGCTCTCCACACTACATCTATAGAAATTTGCCGAGTCTTTGGTGATACAAGAGTAAAGATAGTCACTTGATGGAGTATGTGAACGCCAGGGGCTGGAGGGCCTGTTCTGTTCTGTATTCTTACCACAGCCATACCTTGGTGAGACCACAACTGCAATACCATGTACAGTTTTGGTCTTCTTACCTAAAGAAATGAGTGGATACTTAACTTGGAGTGAGTAATTTTTACTAGACGGGCACCCAGGATAATGTGTTTGTCAAATGAAGGGGCAAGGCCCTATATTTTCCGGCATGTAATAGGATAACTTCACCATAGACAGTCCCAAGCCTGGCTGTGAAAGGAGGGGATCTGGAAATGGGGCTAACAACCTCATCCTGAGAAAACCCAGAACTACAGGAGCTCTAAAGGCCTCATCCCTGGGAGAGGAAGGATCTTCGATGGACTAGGCCTGGAGATACTGAAGCCTGGCCCAGGGCAGAGGACTCTGGCGCACTGTCATTGGCAGCCTGTGTCCCAGTAGGGGCCATTACCTTATTAAGAAGAATGGGATGAAATCTCAATACAAAGTTGTGAGAGGGACGAGGTTTTGCCAGCTGAAGAGACAAGAACCTGGAGTCATAATCACTGAATAAAGGGTAACTATTTAGGACAGAGATAAAGAAAAAAAAATCTTCAGACAGAGCTTGGTAAACTATCTTAGAGAGGTTTGTGGAGTTTCAGTTACCGACTTATTCAAAATACAAATTAGTAAGATTTCTGGATGTGAAGGGAGTTGACAGCTGAGGATAGGGCAGGATAGAGCAGGCATGATCCTGATGAACGAGTGAAGAGCTCGAAGGTCTGCATGCCCAGTCCTGCTCCTAATTCCCGAATCTTTACAACAGGTTCAACTCACCCCAGAGGAAATGGATGGAAGTGACCTTGCAATGATCGATGTTTTAATTGACCAGTTGATCTTGCTCAGCAAAGACTCTGGCAAATTTCTACAGATGTATGGTGGCGAGTGTTCTTACCAGTTGCATGAACTCCTGGTCTGGAGGCTCCAATAAACAGCATCGACAGAGGCTGCAGAGGGGGCAAACTCACCCAGCACCATCGTGGGCACAACCCTCCAGCCACTGAGGGCATCTTCAAAAGGTGGTGCCCCAGGAGGTACCCTCACCATTCGGGACATGCCCTCTTCTCATTAGTGGTATCAGGGAGAAGGTACAGGAGACTAAAGACACACCGTTTTAGGAGCAGTCTCTGCTTCTCCACCATCAGGTTTCTGTACACTACCTCATTAACCGACATCTGCACTATTCATTGATTTATTTTTGTAACTTACAATATTTTTAAAATTACGTATTGCATTGAACTGCTGCCAGAAAGAAACACATTTCACAACATATGTCAGTGACAATAAACCGGATTCTGACACCGTGGTTGATGTTAATCAGCTGAGAGAAATCGCCTTTACAAATCAGTCCCTCTAACTTTTCAGTGTGACTCTCAGTACCACCCCCCCATTAGGGTGACCCTCCCTCAGTACCACCACTCTACCACAGTGTGACCCTCCCTCAGTACCACCCCTCCCAGGGTGACCCTCCCTCAGTACCACCACTCTACCACCTACCATCTCTCCACCCCTATCAGCCCCCCCATAGTGTGACTCTCCCTCGGTACCACCTCAGTCACAGTGTGACCCTCCCTCAGTACCACCCCTCCCACAGTGTGACTCCCCTCAGTACCACCCCTCTCACAGTGTGACTCCCCTCAGTACCACCCCTCTCACAGTGTGACTCCCCTCAGTACCACCCCTCTCACAGTGTGACCCTCCCTCAGTACCACCCCTCCCACCGTGTGACTCTCCCTCAGGACCACCCCTCCCACCGTGTGACTCCCCTCAGTACCACCCCTGCCAGTGTGTGACCCTCCCTCGGTACCACCCCTCTCACAGTGTGACTCCCCTCAGTACCACCCCTCTCACAGTGTGACTCCCCTCAGTACCACCCCTCTCACAGTGTGACCCTCCCTCAGTACCACCCCTCCCAGTGTGACCCTTCCTCAGTACCACCCCTCTCACAGTGTGACCCTCTCTCAGTACCACCCCTCTCACAGTGTGACTCCCCTCAGTACCACCCCTCCCACAGTGTGACCCTCCCTCAGTACCACCCCTCCCACAGTGTGACTCCCCTCAGTACCACCCCTCCCAGTGTGTGACCCTCCCTCAGTACCACCCCTCCCACAGTGTGACTCCCCTCAGTACCACCCCTCCCACAGTGAGACCCTCCCTCAGTACCATCCCTCCCACAGTGTGACCCTCCCTCAGTACCACCCCTCCCACAGTGTGACTCCCCTCAGTACCACCCCTCCACAGTGTGACCCTCCCTCAGTACCACCCTTCCCACAGTGTGACTCCCCTCAGTACCACCCTCCCACCGTGTGACTCTCCCTCAGGACCACCCCTCCCACCGTGTGACCCTCCCTCGGTACCACCCCTGCCAGTGTGTGACCCTCCCTCGGTACCACCCCTCTCACAGTGTGACCCTCCCTTGGTACCACCCCTCCCACGGTGTGACACTCCCTCAGTACCACCCCTCCCACAGTGAGACCCTCCCTCAGTACCACCCCTCCCACAGTGTGGCCCTCCCTCAGTACCACCCCTCCCACAATGTGACTCCCCTCAGTACCACCCCTCCCACAGTGTGACCCTCCCTCAGTACCGCCCCTCCGACAATGTGACCCTCCCTCAGTACCGCCCCTCCCACAGTGTGACCCTCCCTCAGTACCACCCCTCCCACAATGTGACTCCCCTCAGTACCACCCCTCCCACAGTGTGTCACATCCTCAGGACCACCCCTCCCATAGTGTGACCCTCCCTCGGTACCACCCCTCCCATAGTGAGACCCTCCCTCGGTACCGCCCCTCCCACAGTGTGACCCTCCCTCGGTACCACCCCTCCCACAGTGAGACCCTCCCTCGGTACCACCCCTCCCACAGTGTGACTCCCCTCAGTACCACCCCTCCCACCGTGTGACCCTCCCTCAGTACCACCCCTCCCACAGTGTGACTCCCCTCAGTACCACCCCTCCCAGTGTGTGATCCTCCCTCAGTACCACCCCTCCCACAGTGTGACTCCCCTCAGTACCACCCCTCCCACAGTGAGACCCTCCCTCGGTACCATCCCTCCCACAGTGTGACTCCCCTCAGTACCACCCCTCCCACAGTGTGACTCCCCTCAGTACCACCCCTCCCACCGTGTGACCCTCCCTCAGTACCACCCCTCCCACCGTGTGACTCTCCCTCAGTACCACTCCTCCCACAGTGTGACTCCCCTCAGTACCACCCCTCCCACAGTGAGACCCTCCCTCGGTACCATCCCTCCCACAGTGTGACTCCCCTCAGTACCACCCCTCCCACAGTGTGACTCCCCTCAGTACCACCCCTCCCACCGTGTGACCCTCCCTCAGTACCACCCCTCCCACCGTGTGACCCTCCCTCAGTACCACTCCTCCCACAGTGTGACTCCCCTCAGTACCACCCCTCCCACAGTGTGACCCTCCCTCAGTACCACCCTCCCACCGTGTGACCCTCCCTCAGTACCACCCCTCCCACAGTGTGACCCTCCCTCAGTACCACCCCTCCCAGTGTGTGACCCTCCCTCAGTACCACCCTCCCACCGTGTGACTCTCCCTCAGGACCACCCCTCCCACCGTGTGACCCTCCCTCAGTACCACCCCTGCCAGTGTGTGACCCTCCCTCGGTACCACCCCTCTCACAGTGTGACCCTCCCTCGGTACCACCCCTCCCACGGTGTGACACTCCCTCAGTACCACTCCTCCCACAGTGAGACCCTCCCTCAGTACCACCCCTCCCACAGTGTGACCCTCCCTCAGTACCCGCCCCTCCCACCATGTGACTCCCCTCAATACCACCCCTCCCACAGTGTGACCCTCCAACAGTACCACCCCTCCTACAGTGTGACACTCCCTCAGTACCACTCTCCCCACCCACCTCGACAGTGTGACCCTCCCTCAGCACCGTGCAAGTCTGTCAGAGCCTTTCTACTTGGGGTCTGCAGAGCTCCCAAAGGCGGAGTGCTGCCTCTGGGCCTGGCCATTGTCTGTATAACTTGGGCCAACACTTGTGGAGATTCCCCCTATGCACCATCCCTCCCCTGTACCTTGCTGAGCTGACTGATGTAGTCGCCCCCTCCTGCCTGCAGGCTGTTCTCCTGCCTCTCCACCTGCGAGGTCATCTGGCGAAGAAGGACGGAGTACTCCTTGTCGCTCCGCATGCGGCTGGTCATCCACTTCTTCATCACCTCCATCATCCGCAGCTCCGAGTCCTGGAGGCGCAGCAGCACCGCGTGGCTCTGCGGACACCACAGATCCGAGCTGAATCCCATTGCCTGTACCTTCGCCAGCAGGAGGAAGGAAACACGTTAATCATCGATGTAGGACAAGCACAAGCCGCACCCTGAGCACAGGCTCCCCAGCTGCAGCTTGGGTCCTTGCACTCGTCTGGCAATGCAGCACCCTTGCAGTCTAGCCCCTCTAGTGCTACAAAGCTCCTTGAATACTGTCCCAATGATGCAGCATTCCCCAAGGTGAACTGGCAAGTCTCCATCAGTCCTTACCAATTTTTATTGATGCACCACAGAATGGGAGAACATCCTTTCAGAACAGAAATGAGGAGGAATTTCTTTAGCCAGAGGGTAGTGTATCTGTGGAATTCATTGCTACAGACAGCAGTGGAGACCAAGTCAATGGGTTTATTTAAAGCGGAGGTTCACAGATTCTTGATTAGTCAGGCCATCAAAGATTATTGGAAAGAGGCAGAAGAATGGGGTTGAGAGGGATAATAGATCAGCCATGATGGGATGATAGAACAAACTTGATGGGCTGAATGGCCTAATTCTGCTTTTGTTTCTATTAGATTTGTAAAAAGCATTCTATCTGGCTTGGTATGATAACTGCTCTGCCTGTGACCAGAGTGTTGTGGACACAGCTGAGCACATCACAGAAATCTGCCACCCCTCCAGGGACTTGGTCTACACTTCTCAGTGCCTTAGTAAACCAACCAGCACAACCAAAGACACCACCAACCACAGACGTTCTCTCTTCTCCCCCTCTCATCCGGCAGAGGATACAAAGGCCCAAAAGCACGCACCACTAAGCTTAAGAACAACTTCTACCGCACTGTTATAAGATTATTAAGTGGTTCCCTCAGAAGACAAGATGGACTCCTGACCTTACAATCTCCCTCATTATGATCTTGCACCTTATTGTTTACCTGCATTGTACTTTCTCTGTAGCTGTTACTCATAACTCCAGATCTGTTATTGCTTAACCTTGCACTACCTCAATGTAGTGTGCACTGAGTTGATCTGCATGCAAGGCAATTCTTTCACTGTTCTATATCGTAATTTGTTGTATATTTTACGTATTACGGTGTACTGCTGCTGCAAAACAACAAATTTCACAACACACGTCAGTAATAAAAATCCTGATTTTAATTGTTATGATTCCGTGCAGAGCCCTGTCCCTGCCATTGTGTGGAGATCGTTTGGTATCACCTTTCCACTGCCTGGTGTTCACTGAGATCTTTAACCTCTCACATTGGCATTGTGTGGTACCCACCTGCTGCAAACAGGCTTCCATTATACCAGTGCCCAAGAAAAGCATGCTGACCTGTCTCAATATCTATTGTCCAGTAGCAGTTACATCCACAGTGATGAAGTGTTTTGAGACGTTAGTGATGAAACACATCAACCCTTGCCTGAGAAGCAATTTAGATCTGCTCCAATTTGTCTTCAGGAGCAACAGATCCACAACAGATGCCATCTCATCAGCTCTTCACTCAACCCTGGAACATCCGGACAGCAAAGGTCCAAGCATCAGGATGCTCTTTATCGGCTACTGCTTGGCATTGAATACTATTATCCCATCAAAACTAATCAATAAACCCCAAGACCTTGGCCTCAATATCTCCTTGTGCAATTGGATCCTTGATTTCCTCACTTGTAGAACACAGTCAGGTCAGATTGGTCACATCTCCTCCATGGTCTCCATCAGCACTGGTGCATCACAAACCATGTGCTTGGTCCCCTGCTCTACTCACTTTACATTTATGACTGTGTGGATAAGCACAGCTCTAATGTCATATTCAAGTTTGCCGATAACATCACTGTCGCAGGCCACATCAGATGTGGTGATGAATCACATATGGGAGGGAGGTGGAAAATCTGGCTGAATGTATCCTAACAACCACCTCTCACTCAATGTCAGCAAGACCAAAGAACTGATTGTAAATTTCAGGAGAAGGAAACCAGAGGTCCAAGAGCCAGTCCTCGTTGGAGTATGAAAGGTATAGAGGGTCAGCAACTTTGGCATTATTATTTCGGAGGACCTGTCCTGGGCCCACATTGCAGTGCCTCTACTTTCTTAGGAGCTTGTGGAGATTCAGCATGACATCTAAAACTTTGACAAACTTCTATAGATGTGTAGTGGAGAGTATACCGATTGTCTGCTAAACAGCCCGGTGTGGAAACACCAACGCCCTTGAATGGAAAAATCCTACAAAAAGTAGTGGATGCGGCCCAGTCCACCACAGTCCATTCCAGTCCTCACCACCATGGAGCACATCTACATGAAATGCTGTTTCAAGGAAGTAGCACCATCAGAGACCCCCACCACCCAGGTCATACTCTCTTCTCACTGCTGCCGTCAGGAAGAAGGTACAAGAGCCTCAGAACTTGCACCACCAGGTTTAGGAACCGTTATTACCTTTCAACCATCAGGCTCTTGAACAAAGGGGATAACTTCACTCACCCATCATTGAAATGCTCCCACAGTCAGTGGACTCACTTTTAAGGACTCCTCATCTCTCATTCTTGATATTTATTTATTATTATTTCTTCTTTTTGTATTTGTACAGTTTGTTGTCGTCTGCACTCTAAATGAACGCCCTAGTTGGGCAGTTTTTCATTGATTCTGTTATAGTTATTATTCTATAGATTTGCTTGAGTATGCCCACAAGAAAGTGAATCTCAGGGTTGTGTATAGGTAGTTTGATATTAAAATTTACTTTGTATTTTCTACTGCCCTACTCTCAGAGGTTTTACCACTGAGCTGAGGTGAGAGTAAAATGAAGATGCACCAGCAGACCATCTCCAGTATCTCTCCCTGTAGTCACCCTCAATAATATTTCGTATCAGCATGCCATTGGGCACCACGGTTAGCATGACTATTACAGCTCAGGATATCGGAGCCGAGAGTTCAATCCTGGCACCGTCTACATTCTCCTTGTGATACGTAGGTTTTCTCCCAGAATCTTCCCGATTTCTGAATGGGAAAGCAGGGGCAGGCGGAAAGGCAGATTTTTTTAAAAAGCTGGTGAAGGGGAACGGAGGGGAAAGGTGAGGAGAAAGAGAGGGGAGGGAAATGGAGAGTGAAGCAGACACATTAGACCTGTTTAAGACACTCATAAACAGGCAGACGGATGAAAGAAAAATGGAGGGGTATGTGGGAGGAAGGGGTTAGACTGATCTTGGAGTAGTTTGAAAGGTCAGCACAACATTGTGGGCCCAAGGGCCTGTACTGTGTTGTACTGTCTATGTTCTGTCATTCAGACGCAATGATGTCGAAGGACCCGAGCATGCAGTGGAAACTCGGAACGGCGTGTGAAGCGGAGGCAGGCCTGCGGGAGCGGCACTCTCCTACACCCACTGCCTCGTCCTTCTTGGCCGTTGAGCTTGTGATTAGGACAACACTTTCAGAGCAGCCTAGGTAAGTAATTGCAATGCATATGGTGCACAGTGTATACGATCACCACTGTGTGCCAGTGGTGGAGAGAATGCTCAATGTGAAAATTTCCCTCCAATTTTCTACTACACCAACAGAGTTTGTTCACTCCCATAGGTCAGTCAGGGGAGGGAGGGAGAGGCTGACATCACAGCCCAAGTTGGGCGAGTCCATTCAATGTTTGGAAACGCACTTCAACCTCCTCCCCTCCATGCAATACGGTGCTCACCAATTATCACCCTACTGTCCTCCCCTCCGTGCAATACAGCACTCACCAATTATCAGTGGCCTCCCCTATTTCGCATCAAAAACTCAGAATGGACACAACTAAATAAACATGGTCGGACTGGGCACTGCCACGCTGGGCTGAGAGACCTCCAATGAGATTGCTAATGGGGATGCTCAGTCACTGCTCTCCACTGCGAGCTCTAGCATCACGCAAAGTTCAAAAAAACAATGTTTTTTTTAAATAAATCACAATCTCTCGCAGAACCCTGAGTGACTTCTGGTTGAGAACCCTGCTCTAAAATATAAGAGCAAGGATGTAATGCTGAGGCTTTATAAGGCTTTAATCAAACCATCCTTGGAGTATTGTGAGCAGTTTTGGGCCCCTCAGCTAAGGAAGGATGTGCTGATGGTGGAAAGGGTCCAGGGGTGGTTTACCAGAATGTTCCTGGCAATGAAAGAGTTAATGTATGAGGAGTAGTTGACGACTCTGCGTACAGGCCCACTGGAGTTCAGAGGAATGTAGGGAGATCTCATCGAAATGGAACTACATTTTTATCAGAGTACGTATGCAGTGCAGTATACAGCGCTGAATTCGTCCTCCCACAGACAGTCATGAAACATGGAACCTGTTCAAAGAAAAACCCCAACACGCAAGGAACAAACTGCGCAAAAGGCTCAAAAAAAAAGCGGAAAACAGAAAATATATACATCAACCCACATGTCATCCAAACAGTCCAGAAATGCTCAGCTCAGCTCGTTCCAGCGCCAGACTTTCGTTGACCGCAGGCGGCAATACCAGTCTGCTCCAATCAAAACCGTAGAAAACAGCAACAAAGAAGGAGCCAGCAGAAACCAGAAACACATCATAACAGGAACGACAGTGTCCAGTCCACAAACTGTGTCCAAGACACAGAGCTTGCTCAAGACCCAGGACTCCAACACCCGCTTCCAGCAGTAGCGAATGAGAGCAGGAGCGGGAGCGAGAGAGGGAGCGATTACCCGCAGGCAGATGGTGCTGAACACCTGCTCGCCTTCCGCTCCCATCCTCGTGGATTTCAACCTTCCCTGGCACTTTAACCGGCGGGATCGGTGAGAAATAGAGCAGGCCGTGAGCCTGCACCCCGTCTCCAGGCCGCACACTTCGCTTGAAACCTCACCAAACCTCCTCCAAGGCAGCAAAGCGCCAGATTGCTCAATCAGCCCAAAAACAGGCCATCAAAATGTAGATCATAGGCTCCAGAAGTAGCAGGACCATATTTGAAACCAACCAAAATAAATAGTTTTGTGAACTGTCTGAAGGATGTTGCCCTTGGTCGCGTTGTTCACCAGCACCATCTTCTTCAAAACTGTCGATATTCTTCTACTGAATATTGATAGAGGGGACAGAGAGGATGTTTCCAATAGTGGGGGAGTCTAAGACCAGAGGGCACAACCTTAGAATACAAGGACATGCCTTTAAAGCTGAGAAGAGGAGGAACGTTTTTGGCCACATGGTGGTGAATCTGTGGAATTCACTGCCATAGATGGCCGAGGAGGTCAAGACATTGGGTATATTTAAAGCGGAGGTTACAGGAAGAAGGCAGGAGAACGGGGTTGAGAAGGAAAATAAATTAGCCATGATAGCAGACTCAGTGGACTGAATGGCCTGCACCCGTGTCTTATGGACAGGCTATCAGTTATGTAGGCGACTTGGCAGGGACTGAGCACTTCTTTGGTCATTGGCACAGAACTGAACCATGCAGGTGGAGGCTGTTCCAGCACACCTCAGACCCTCTTTGTCACTCACCACAGGAGCCTCAGCCTCCAACATGTTCTAGTCAATGACAAACCTCAGGATGTTAATAGTTGGGCAACTCGATGACAGAAAGTGCCTTTCACTGTCAAAGAGAGGAAGCAACTCTCCTGTTTGAAATGGTGATTGCCTGGCACAAATGTTTGACTAGGCACAGCTCAAAAGCCATCGATAAATTTGCTGATGATACAACTATTGTTGGCCGAATCTCAGATGGTGATGAGAGGGCGTACAGGAGTGAAATATGCCAACTAGTGGTGTCGCAGCAACAACCTGGCACTCAACAGCAGTAAGAGCAGAGGGCTGATTGTGGACTTCAGGAAGGGTAAGACTTGGGAACACATACCAATCCTCATAGAGGGATCAGAAGTGGGGAGAGTGAGCAGCTTCAAATTCCTGGGTGTCAAGATCTCTGAAGATCTAACCTGGTCCCAACATATCGATGCAGTTACAAAGAAGGCAAGACAGCAGCTATATTTCACTCGGAGTTTGAGGAGATTTAGCTTGTCACCTAAAAACTTGAAAACTTCTACAGATGCACCATGGAGAGTGGAGGGCATTCTGAATGGCTGCATCACGGTCTGGTATGGGGGTTGGGGGGGTGGGGAGAAGGGCTACTGCACAGGATTGAAGTAGGCTGCAGAGTTGTAAAATCAGTCAGCTCCATCATGGGTACTAGCCTCCGAGTATCCAAGACGTCTTCAAGGAGCGTTGCCTCAGGAAGATGGTCTCCATCATTAAGGACTCCCACCGTAAGATAAAGGAGAAGAAGTAGGCCATTCAGTCCATCGTCTGCTCCGCCATTTAATCATGGGCTGATCCAATTCTTCCAGTCATCCCCACTCCCCTGCCTTCTCCCCATACCCTTCGATGCCCTGGCTAATCAAGAACCTATCTATCTCTGCCTTAAATACACTCAATGACTTGGTCTCCACAGCCGCTCGTGGCAACAAATTCCACAGGCTTACCACCCTCTGACTAAAGTAATTTCTCTGCATCTCCGTTCTAAATGGACATCCTTCAATCCTGAAGTTGTCCCCTCTTGTCCTAGACTCCCCTACCATGGGAAATAACTTCGCCATATCTAATCTGTTCAGGCCTTTTAACATTTGGAATGTTTCTATGAGATCCCCCCTCATTCTCCTGAACTCCAGGGAATACAGTCCAAGAGCTGCCAGACATTCCTCATACCGTAACCCTTTCATTCCTGGAATCATTCTCGTGAATCTTCTCTGAACCCTCTCCAATGTCAGTATATCCTTTCTAAAATAAGGAGCCCAAAACTGCACACGATACTCCAAGTGTGGTCTCATGAGTGCCTTATAGAGCCTCAACATCACATCCCTGCTCTTATATTCTATATCTCCAGAAATGAATGCCAACATTGTATTTCCCTTCTTCACAATCGACTCAACTTGGAGGTTAACCTTTAGGGTATCCTGCACAAGGACTCCCAAGTCCCTTTGAATCTCTGGATTTTGAATTCTTCTCTCCACCTAAATAATAGTCTGCCCATCTAATTCTTCCACCAAAGTGCATAGGCATACACTTTCCAACATTGTACTTCATTTGCCACTTCTTTGTCCATTCCCCTAAACTATCTGTCTGCAGGCAAAGTCACTCTGCAGGCTCTCTATTTCCTCAACACTACCCGCTCCTCCACCTATCTTTGTATCATCGGCAAATTTAGCCACAAATCCATTAATCCCATAGTCCAAATCATTGACATACATCGTAAAAAGCAGTGGTCCCAAAACCGACCCCTGTGGAACTCCACTGGTAACCGGCAGCCAGCCAGAATAGGATCTCTTTATTCCCACTCTCTGTTTTCTGCCGACCAGCCAATGCTCCACCTATGCTAGAAACTCCCCTGTAATTTCACAGGCTCTTTTCTTGCTAAGCACCCTCATGTGCAGCACCTTGAAAATCCAAGTACACCACATCTACTGCCTCTCCTTTGTCTACATTGCTTGTAATTCCCTCAAAAAGTTGCAGTAGGTTACTCAGGCAGTATTTTCCTTTCAAGAAACCATTCTGACTTTGGCCTATCTTGTCATGTGCCTCCAGGTACTCCATAATCTCAACTCTAATAATCGATTCCAACAGCTTCCTATCCACTGATGTCAGGCTAACAGGTCTGTAGTTTCCTTTCTGCTGTCTCCTACCCTTCTTAAATAGCAGGGTAACATTTGCAATTTTCCAGTCATCTGGTACAATGCTAGGATCTATCAATTCTTGAAAGATTATTGTTAATGCCTCCACAATCTCTCCAGCTACTTCCTTCAGAACCCGAGGGTGCATTCCATCAGGTCCAGGAGATTTATCCACCCTCAGACCATTAAGCTTCCTGAGCACCTTCTCAGTAGTAATTTTCACTGCACATACTTCACTTCCTTGACACTCTTGGATGTTCAGCATACTGCAGATGTCTTGCACTGTGAAGACTGATGCAAAATACTCATTCAGTTCCTCTGCCACCTCTGCATCTCTCATTACAATATCTCCAACGTCATTTTCTATTGGTCCTATATCTACCCTCAACTCTCTTTTACCCTTTATATACTTAAAAAAGCTTTTAGTATCTTCTTTGATATTAGTTACCAGCTTCCTTTCATAATCCAACTTTTCCTTCCTAATGACCTTCTTAGTTTCCTTCTGCAAGTTTTTAAAAGCTTCTCAAATCTTTATCTTGCCACTAGCTTTTGCTTTCTTCTATGCCCTCTCTTTTACTTTGGCTCTGACTTCACTTGTCAGCCACGGTAGTGTCCTTCTTCCATTCGAAAATTTCTTCTTATTTGGAATATATCTGTCTTGCACTTCCCTCATTTTTCGCAGAAACCCCGACCATTGCTGCTCTGCTGTCCTTCCTGTTAGTGTCCCTTTCCAGTCAACCTTGCCAGTTCCCCTCTCGTGCCATTGTAATTCCCTTTATTCCACTGAAATACCGAGGCACTGGAATTTAGTTTCTCACCCAGGACATTCCCTCTTCACACTGTTACCATTGGGAAGGAGGTACAGAAGCCTGAAAGCGCACACTCACAATTCAAGAACAGCTTCTTCCTCTCTGCCATTTGATTTCTAAATAGAGTTTGAACCCGTGAACACCACCTCAGTACTTTTTTTTATTTTTGTTTTTGCTCTATTTATATATGTATATTAAAGTTAAATTAAAATTTTACTGTAATTCAATTTTTTTCTATATTTATTATTTATTGCAATGTACTGCTGCCACAAAATTAACAAATTTCACAACAGATGCTGGAGATATTAAACCCGATTCTGATTTCTTGCCACTTAGAGCTGAATGTCATCTAGGACCAGACACAGGAAGACAGACACTCTATTGATCCCAAAGGAAATTAGACAAGCAGTTGTGAATGTTGCCTGGGTCTTGCTGCTCACACACATTGAGGAGTGTGAATAGAATTGAACATCATCTCACCTCCCTCTATGTGACTCCCGACTCCAGCCACCTCCCTGTGTAACGTCCGACTCCAGCCACCTCCCTGTGTAACGTCCGACTCCAGCCACCTCCCTGTGTAACGTCCGACTCCAGCCACCTCCCTGTGTGACGTCCAACTCCAGCCACCTCCCTGTCTGACATCTGACTCCAGCCACCTCCCTGTGTGACGTTCGACTCCAGCCACCTCCCTGTGTGACCCCCGACTCCAGCCACCTCCCTGTCTGACATCTGACTCCAGCCATCTCCCTCTGCTGCAGGTCTGACTCCAACTATTGGACTCTTTTCCCTTTGCAGCACACTCAAAATGCTGGAGAAACTCAGCAGGTCAGGCAGGACCGAAGAAGGGTCTCGGTGAAACTTCAACTCTTGGTTCATTTCCGTAGATGCTGCCTGACCTGTTGAGTTCCTCCCCCATTTTGTGTGTGTTGCTCTGGATTTCCAGCATCTGTAGACCTTCTCGTGTTTACTCTTTTCCCTCTGATGCCCACTGGCTTCAGTTTTACCAGGGCTCCTCTACTCTTTAGTAGTAAACTGAAGTCAGTGGACAATGAAATATTTCTACTGAATGTACAGTGGGGAGGATTCTGACTGGTTGTGCCATCGGCTCCATTGGCCGGGATCACAAGAGGCTGGAAAGGGTTGTCGAGTCAGCCAGCTCCATCAGAGGCGGTGCCCTGAGAAGCAGGTATCACCATCAAGGACCCTAACCATCTGGGATATGCCCTCTCCTTGTTACGACCATCAGAGAAGGGTACAGAGCCCGAAACCTAACAAAGGAGAAATAACCTCTCGCTGTTGCTGTCCGTACAGAGTTGCTTCGCCGTCCCTGTGACCGCTCAGGTCTCCTCGCACCTTCCAAAGACGGACAGTCAGGGTCAGCAAGTTTGGCTATGCTCTGTTGGCTCTGGAAGCTTGGAAATATTCATGGTGTGTCCAGCACAATACTGGCTGATTTAATATGATGCAGACAACACATTTCATTGTAGGTTTCCATGTACATGTGACAAATAAAGCTCATCTTTAATCTCCCCTGCATGAACACTACCTCATTAACCATTTTTTGTAGTTTATAGTAACTTTATGTGTTGCAGCGTACTGCCTCTGCAAAACACTAATTTTTTTTTAAATCATAAAAGTTACCGACGGTGAGAAAGTCAAATGCGATGTTAGCATTCATTTCATGCTGAGGCTTTATAAGGCATTGGTCAGACTGCACTTGGAGTATTGTGAGTATCATTGTGCCCGTTATCCAAGAAAAGATGTACTGGCATTGGTGAGGCTCACAAGAATGATTTGGGATGAAAGGGTTAACATATGAGGAGCATTTGATGACTCTGCTCTTGTACTCGGTGGAGTTTAGAAGAATGCAGGGAGATCTCATTGAAAACTACAGAATATTGATAGAGTGGACGTGGAGAGGGTGTTTCCAATAACGGGGAAGACTTGGATTAGAGGGCACACCTTCGGAATAGAGGGATGTCCATTTAGCATGGAGATGAAGAGGGATTTGTTTATCCAGAGGGTGGCAAATTTGTGGAATTAATTCACTGGCACAGACGGCTATGAAGGCCGCGTAACTGGGCATATTTAAAGTGGAGGTTGATACGTTCTTGATTAGACGGGATGGCAAAGACTACAGGGAAAAGGCAGAAGAACGGGGTTGAGAGATATAATAAATCAGCCACGATGGAATGGTGGAATGGACTCACGGGGCTGAATGGCCGATGGTCTGGTGATAATAGACCTGACGCTGATTGACGGCGCCCTTGGTCAAACGTGCCTTCATGTCTATACAGCCACTCTCACCCGGCCTGCGGGATTGAGCACTTTGTCCAGTGTCTGGACAAGGGCCAGGATGAGGTTTGGAATTGACTGATGCACATGGGACATCAGCAGGCAAGTAACTGCCACTCAAAGGTAGAGTCAGTGACAGCTCCCATCACTCTGATGATTAACCTAGATGGATTTATCCTGCTTTTTGCAAACATTCGCACCATGCTAATGTTGTAACTATAGTGAAACAGCTTGGCCCAAAGCCAGAAGAATGCCAGTAATGGCAAGAGGAAGTTACAGTGGAGAAGGTGACTGTTAACATGGGGAAGTGTTCGAGGCTGACTGTTACAAACCAAAAATAACAAGCCTCGCGTTTAGATTTTAAACCAAAGGAATGCAAAATAGCAAAGACAAGAGTTTTCTGAGAACCTCTGCCTAGACATCTCTCAGGAAATGGCCGATCCAGTGAGGAAAACGGTGTGGGGTGAGGGGGTGAACGGGACAGGGTACAGGACTGGGACACCAGCGAGACACTGGGGAAAGGGGCTGGAGTGAGTGGGGCAGGGGCAGGGTTCAGGACTGCACACAGGTGGGACATGGGGTGGGGGTAGGGTGCGAGAAGGGAAGTGTACAGGAGTGGACACCGATGGGTTGCGGGTGGGGGAGTGGTGGGGAGGGTAAATGGGGCAGAGTTCGAGACTGGGCACCAGCAGGACGGAGGGTGGGATGTGAGTGGGGCAGGGTTCAGGAATGGAGACCAACAGGATGCTGGGGGGTACGGGTGGGGCAGAGTTCAGGACTGGGGGTGTGGGTGGGGCAGAGTGCAGGACTGGGGGTACGGGTGGGGCAGAGTTCAGGACTGGGGGTATGGGTGGGGCAGAGTTCAGGACTGGGGGTACGGGTGGGGCAGTGTTCAGGACTGGGTGTGTGTTGGTGGGCAGAGTTCAGGGCTGGGGCTATGGGTGGGGCAGAGTTCAGGACTGGGGGTGTGGGTGGGCACATTTCAGGACTGGGGGTGTGGGTGGGCACAGTTCAGGACTGGGGGTACGGATGGAGCACAGTTCAGGACTGAGGGTACGGGTGGGCAGACTTCAGGACTGGGGGATACGGGTGGGCAGACTTCAGGACTGGGGGGTACGAGTGGGCAGAGTTCAGGACAGGGGGTACGCGTGGGCAGAGTTCAGGACTGGGGGTACGCGTGGGACAGAGTTCAGGACTGGGGGTACGGGTGGGGCAGAGTTCAGGACTGGGGGTACGCGTGGGACAGAGTTCAGGACTGGGGGTGTGGGTGGGGCAGAGTTCAGGACTGGGTGTGTGGGTGGGGCAGAGTTCAGGACTGGGGGTACGGGTGGGGCAGAGTTGAGGACTGGGGGTACGGGTGGGGCAGAGTTGAGGACTGGGGGGTACGGGTGGGGCAGAGTTCAGGACTGGGGGTACGGGTGGGCAGAGTTGAGGACTGGGGGTACGGGTGGGCAGAGTTGAGGACTGGGGGTACAGGTGGGGCAGAGTTCAGGACTGGGGGTGTGTTGGTGGGCAGAATTCAGGACGGGGGTACGGGTGGGGCAGAGTTCAGGACTGGGGGTACGGGTGGGCAGAGTTCAGGACTGGAGGTGTGTTGGTGGGCAGAGTTCAGGACTGGGTGTGTTGGTGGGCAGAGTTCAGGACTGGGGGATACGGGTGGGGCAGAGTTCAGGACTGGGGGGTACGGGTGGGGCAGAGTTCAGGACTGGGGGTACGGGTGGGGCAGAGTTCAGGACTGGGGGGATGGGTGGGGCAGAGTTCAGGACTGGGGGGATGGGAGTGCAATGACGAATTGCTAACAGGGTTTCTGATTCAAAGAAGAAGCATCTTCACAGTTCTCGTCAACTCAACGATTTTCACACCCCAATTTTTAAGGTTCACACTCTGTAAGATGCACTGAGCAACATGCACAGCCGAACGCTGGAGGAATACAACAGGCATAGTTTCTCACTTCATCCCCCTCCCCCACTCACCCACTCACCCCTTCACCTGGTCTCACCTACCACCCTCCGGCGTGTACTCTTTCCCAGCCCCCACCTTCTTATTCATCTTCTACTCCCTTCCTTTCCAGTCCTGACGAAAGGTCCCAAAATAAACATCGACTGTTTATTTCCTTCCGTCGATGCTGCCTGATCTGACTAGCTCCTCCAGCATTTTGTGTGCATTGGTCAGTGGTGACACTTTGGTGTGCTTTCTTTGTAGAGAATACTGAGGTGTGTCAAAGTGTGAGAGTTCAGGCTGTGAAAAGAGGAAGGTGCACAACAAAAAGCAAAGGGAAAGAAGTTGCCAGTTCACAAGTTGATAGGGTGTTGAAGAAGGTAGATGCTGTGTTGGCCTTGATTAGCTGGGGACTGAGTTCAAGAGCTGTGAGGTAATGTTGCAGCTCTATAAAACCCTGCTTGGACCACAATTGGAGATGGCTGAGTTTGCAACTTCCTGCAGCTTTTTCCAACCCTGTACAGAAGGCCCCTCCATATCAGATGGCGACGCAACCAGTTAGAATCCTCTCCTTGGTACATCTGCAGAAATGTGCAAGAATCTTTGATGACATGTTCCTCTCCATAAATGCTGCCTTACCTGCTGAGTTCTTCCATCGACCAAATCAACTCTTTTTGTGCCCAAACTTTTAACGAATCTTTGATCCACTATCTATAATTGTAAGAAGCCAGATAAGCTCCAGTCAGAAGCAGACAGCAGTCACTCTGTGCAGGGATCAGTTCTATGCATTGTCTGCACACTTCCAGAATGACTGTGCCCAGTACAGCACTGACAATGTTACTCAGTCAATGCAGTAACATGTTACAGTGCTACTCAGTCGTGCCATTGCGCCCAAGCCAGGGAGAGAAACTTTTTCAGATACGTCCAAAATCAAATCGGCCCTCCCTGCAGAGTGCCACATTGTCTGAGGAACTACCATTCAATGAAAATTGCAACATAATAACTTTGCTAAGAGAGATAATTATATTTCTGTAACGTTTTTCCAGCACCAGCAGAATCCACCGTCCCCACAGCCAATGATATTTCAGATACATTATTGTTGTCGTAGCATAACATACACGTAGTGGCCACTTTATTAGGTACACTGGCTTGTTAATTCAAATATCAAATCAGCCAATCATGTGGCAGCAACTCAATACCGTATATAAAAGCATTCTGACACGATCAAGAGGCTCAGTTGTTGTTCAGACTAGAAATCTGAGTGTGATCGAAGTGACTTTGTGGAATGATTGTTGGTGCCAGATGAGGTGGCTTGAGTATCTCAAAAGCTGATCTCCTGGGATTTTCACACACAACAGTTTCTAGAGTTTACAGAGAATTGTGCAAAAACAAAGAAAAACCATCCAGTGAGTGGTGAAAACGGCTTGTTAAGGAGGTCAGAAGAGAATGGCCAGGCTGGTTCAAGCAGACAGGAAGATGACAGAAACTCAAATAACCACGCATTACAACAGTAGTGCGCAGAAAAGCATCTCTGAACACACAGTTGAACCTTGAACAGGATGGGCTACAGGAACAGAAGAACACTAACACACACTCGGTGACCTCTATATTAGGTACCGGAAGTACCTAATAAAGTAGCCACTCACTGATTCTTGAGAATTTGGATAAAACAGGTTTTAATTTTGAAAAGAAAAAATTTTAAAAGTTAAGAAATCTAAGCTTATATATTTATAGAACAAGGTCTTAGCAATCAAGCAATATTTCAGTGCAACCTCCTGATTTTATAACATTTTCATAAAATACCTGTTTTTCCTGTCATTACTTAGTTTTTGTCAACACAGACACAATAAAAAGCTATTATTCCTATTTATTTAGTCTTGATACAGATTTAGAGCTTTTAAATCATTGTGTCTACACCATAGGTACACATATATGCTGTTAAATGTTGAATATTCACTTTTCATTTTTATACTATTTCACGTGTACTCCTTTAAAAACTCTTACATCATACAACTTTTATCATTAGCATTAAATATACAAAATAACAATTTTGGACATAAAAAACACATTTTTAATTTTAAAGAGACAATTACTTTAATAAATCAACTGTTTTGGAGGAACAGATTGTAAGCATGTTAATTTAAAACGAAGGAAGTTCCATCTGACGGTGGTGACTGAGACCTAACGGTGGTGACAGTGGCCTAATAACAACAAACAATTCCAACCTTTTCACCACTCAGGCCAATGCTTCCTTGCTTGACAGCTTTATTTAACAATTTGGTACAACAAATAACAATTTGTCATGTACATTTTATCCTTCTGTAAATACTAACAACAATGGTAAACAGCAAAATAAAAACTACAGTACAACTGCAATCTTTAAGCATAAACATCAGAAAACACACCAGTAACTAAAAAAAAATTCCATTCATTTCTGGGCTTGCAAATCTTCGAAAACGTTCAGTCAGCTTTATCAGGAAGTGGACGATTAATATGCTCCTCCTCTATGAAGTCCAAGACTTCAGCAGACAAGTGGTAGATCTCCCTCGTCCTGCTTGCACGACCCGGTGGTGATGGCTACATCAGTCTGACCAGAATATCTTCAACTGGTACGAAGCACATATCTTTTCCACCTGGTTTTGGATGGAAGCGTGTGTTGGGCCCACGAGGGTGGAAAAACTCCAGTTGAACATCTTGATGATGCACATCCACAGTGACAGCCTTTGCTAACCACCAATTTTGGTCATAAATGACTGCACGCCAATCTCCACAACTAATGACACCAGCAGATATATCTGTGGTGTTTCTAGTTTGCTCTCATCACCAACGCTTTTTCAGTTTGTTCCTATCTTTTATTATCTCTTGAAGTTTATTTTTCAAAGCTTTCATCTCTCTCAAGTATCTTGCTCTTGTTTTTTTTCTTCCCCTTTCCCCTGCTATAGACTGCCTACTGCGAGCTGGCTCCTGTATAGTCTGATCCAATGGACTATCTGGGGCAGTTTCTGGGCGTTCTGTTTCCTTTCTCTTACGCTCTCTTGACTCTTGCTGTCTACGTTTCCATGCCTTTCTCTTACTCCTCTTTTCCCTTTCATTCAAATCACTGATAGTTTTTATCTTCCGATCCTCTACTCTCTTCTTCCATCTTTGCTTTTCCTTTCTCAGGTATTCCTCCTTTAACTCTCCCTCACTATGTATTTTTCTCTCTCCACTTTTTTTGGTATTCCCTGTTTCTTCTCCTTCACTCCTCCACTGATAGCTGCTGCCTAGCCGTAACTTCCTAAAAATACATAAAAGGAAGGTCAGAATTTAATGCAATAACTATGAAATTGTGCAAAATTACTATGAATTTAATTATGTTTAATTTGATCAAATTTTATAAAATGATTATGAAATGGTGAAACTAAACTCATTTATGGTTTTAGTCATTGGGGATACATATAGTAAAGAAATATTGTAGGCCTGTGTGTGGAAGAAATAAAGGGGAAATTGTGTATATTATAAATAAAGAGGTTAATGAAACATTACAAGCCATATTCCTATTTATTGTGATCATAAATTATATTCAAGCCTCCACTGAGGATGACTTGGATGTTTTTGTCAACACCGTCAAATCACGCGTCACCATTGTCAGACAGAAAACCTGACGGCATTGATGTCTGACGGTAGTGACAAAAACACACATTTTTATGTGACATGCATGAGTTGTATACAGGAGCCATCTCGTTTTCCCTCTGTTGCTAGCTGTCTCTGGCCTCTACTTAAAATGCATAAATTTATGTCATAATTTAAAATAATTCTTTCTGTACAGAAGTGACAGTGTTGACACGTCATGGTTGTGACAGTAGCAACAATCAATATGTACAAATTATTGAAAAAATAGCAAACTTACAGGAGCTTGTTTGACCTTGTTGCATTTAGCAGATTTGGAGGGTGGAAAGGGGGTCCTCAGGAATATGGTTGACCATGTGGTTGCCTGATTTTATTGCTTTTTTATAAATATACGACAGTGCTGACAGAAACTTGAGTCACATCTTGAGCAAACACAAAATAAGAGTAAATATTGTTGAAAATTCACTGCTTTAGGTTTTAAAGAGGTTTTTCACTCTACTCTTTCATCTGGCATATATATTATACATTTTAAATGACTTTTTTTTCCACACTTTTTGATCAGATTGAAATGATAATCTCTTGTCTGAGGACAACTGATTTTGTGGGTACTGAGCTATCATATAATCATATAATTTATAAAATTAAAAACAAACATATGAAAAATTGTTGCATTTGTGCAAAAGATCCTCAGATGATCAACCCTGATTATTTTAAATAAGAAAATGTTACTCATTTTCAACGGAATTAGCACTTTTCTTAGTGGGACATGTTTTCGCTGAAGTCTCAAGAATCAGTGCACTGTGTGTATGGCAATAATACGATTTTGATTCTAAGTTCAACCAAATTGCCACAGCACAGTCCCAACCATTAGCAGGCAAACAAATAACCTAATAGAGGGACTCAATATTCTCCTCCATAGATGCTGCCTGACCTGTTGAGTTCCTCCAGCATTTTGTGTGTATTGATCAGCAAAGTAAATGGTGTTAAACGAGCCATGTTTACAAACACTACTACAGAATCAGGTTTAATGTCACTGACAAATGTGAAATGTGTTGTTTTGTGACAGTGGTACAGTGCAACACACAAAATACACTATAAATTACAATAAGTGTTTAAAAAATAATGAAGTAGTGGAAAAAGGGCAAAAAGAGTGAGGAAGTGTTCATGGGTTCACTGACCGTTCAGAAATCTGATGGCCGAGGGGAAGAAGCTGTTCCTAAAATGTTGAGCAAGCTAGGGCTGTTCTCTTTGGAGCAAAGGAGGATAAGAGGTGATCTTCAGGCTCCTGTACCACCTCCCTGGTGGTAGTTATGAGAAGGAGGCATGCCCTGGGCGGTCAGGGTCATTAAATGGTAGATGATACCCTTTTGAGGCATTTTCTATTAGAGTATCCTCAGGGGTGGGGAGGCTGGTGGCCACGGTGGAGCTGGCTGAGTTTACAGCCCTCTGCAGCTTTTTCTGATCCTGTGCAGTGGTCAAACCCACACCAGACAGTGATGCAACCCGTTAGAATGTTCTCCATGGTATATCTGTAGAAGTTTGCGACAAATCTCCTCAAACTGCTAATAAAATATAGCCCCTGGCGTTCCTTCTTTGTGATTGCATCAATATGTTGGGCCCAGAATAGACTCTCTGAGACGCTGGCACTCAGTAAGACCTCTTGCAACAGACCCTATCTTATCCTTTAAACTCACTCAAAATCATAACAATTGGTCCAGCAAGTTGTGATCAAGTGTTGTTCCTGAGTCAGAAAATTGTGGGGTTAAGATGCAGTCCAGGATAACAGACAAAGACCCAGCTGCCTCTCCCCAGGGCAGTGCTTATAACCTCACACTGAGGGCCCATCTGCTTGAGTGGACAGGGAGTACTTCGCCTCTGCACATCCACACTCACGTCATTCTACAGGCATGCAGTACAGAGCATCCTAACATGCTTCTTTACTTCGCCTTTGCACATCCACACTCACGTCATTCTATAGACGTGCAGTACAGAGCATCCTAACATGCTTCTTTACTTCGCCTTTGCACATCCATATTCACATCATTCTACAGGTATGCAGCAGAGAGCTTCCTAACAAGCTGCATCACTGCTTGGTATGGAAACCGCACTGCGGTCAACAGAAAGGCTCTACAACGGCTAGTCAAAACTGCCCAACGCATCATCGGCACCTGCCTATGTTCGGAAAGGCACCGGCAAAGGGCCAGCAACATTGTGAAGGATCCCACCCACCCTGCTTGTAGACAGTTTGTTCCACTCCCATCAGGGAGAAGGCCATGCCAGGACCACCAGATTCAAAAGCAGTTTCTTTCCCCAAGCAGTAAGGCTGATCAACATCTCCACCCATTAACTCCAGCACTACTTCATTATTTCCCAAAGTTCAAGGTAAATTTTATTATCAAAGTAAATATATATGTTACCATATACAACCCAGAGATTCAATTTTCTTGTGGGCATACTCAGAAAATCTATAGAATAGTAAATCTAACAGGACTAATGAAAGATCCAGGACAAGGCCTCTGAAATAATAACACCCCGGAACTTCAAGTTGCTAACCCTCTCCAACACCAATCCTCTGATAAGAACTGGCTTATGAACCTCTGGTTTCCCTCTCCTGAAATCCATAATCAGCTCCTTGGTCTTGCTGACGTTGAGTGAGAAGTTGTTGTCATGACACCACTCAGCTAAATTTTCAGTCCCCCCCGCCACTGTATGCTGGTTTGTCACCACCTTTGATTCAGCTCACAACAGTGGTGTCGTCAGCAAACGTGTAGATGGTGTTGGAGCTGTGCTTAGCCACACAGTCATAGGTGTAAAGCAAGTAGAGCATGGGGAAAGCACACAGCCGTGTGGTTCACCTGTGTTCATGGAGATCATAGAGGAGATATTGTTGCCAATTCGAACTGACAAGTAAGGAAATCCACAATCTAATTGCACAAGGAGGTATTGAGACCAAGGTCTTGGAGCTTATTAATTAGTTTTGAAGAGTTGATGGTATTGAATGCTGAGCTGTAGTTGGTAGAGAACATCCTGATACATGCATCTTTGCTGCCCAGATGTTCCAGGATTGAGTGAAGAGCCAACGAAACGGAATCTGCTGTGGACCTGCTGCTTTTGTAAGCAAATTGGAGCAGATCTAAGTCACCTCATCACCAATCTCTCAAAACATTCATCACAAAGGATGTAAGTGCAACGGGGCAATAGTCATTGAGGAAGGTGACCATGCTCTTCTTGGGCACCAGGATAACTGAAGCTTGCTTGAGGTTAAACTCGGCCTTTTCTCCTTGGAGCGACGGAGGATGAGAGGTGACCTGGTAGAGGTGTATAAGATGATGAGAGGCATTGATCGTGTGGATAGTCTGAGGCTTTTTCCCAGGGCTGAAATGGTTGTCATAACAGGACACAGGTTTAAGGTGCTGGGGAGTGGGTACAGAGGAGATGTCAGGGGTAAGTATTTTACTCAGAGAGTGGTGGGTACGTGGAATGGGCTGCCGGCAATGGTGGTGGAGGCGGATACGATAGGGCCTTTTAAGAGACTTTTAGATAGGTACATGGAGCTTAGTAAAATAGAGGGCTATAGGCAAGCCTAGTAATTTCTATGGTAAGGACATGTTCGGCACAACTCTGTGGGCCAAAGGGCCTGTATTGTGCTGTAGGTTTTCTATGTTTCTATGTTAAAGATCTCAGTGAACACACCAGCTAGCTGGTCAGCACAAGTATGTGACCAGCTACCTTGTCCGGTCCAGATGCTTCCCATGGAATCACCCTCCTGAAGACAGCCCGCACGTCGGGTCCAGAGAATGAGATCATAGAATCAATGGGGACGTGGGGGTTCACAATGTTTCCCCGCATTCTGACGGTCAAAGCCAGCACAGAAGGCATCGAGCTCATCTGGAAATGTTGGTGCTCGGATGTGGCAAAGCATCAGTCACCTTATGTACAGCCCAGTGTCACTTCATGGAAATAAAATCGATCTATACATCTCAAATTTATATGTATTGTGCTTTATTATTATTATTTTGTTCTTTATCTTTTGTGGTTTTGTTGTGTCCCATCGGATCCGGAATAACAATTATTTTGTTCTCCTTTCCACTTGTGCACTGCAAATGACATGAAACAATCCTGAATCTTTCAAGAAGCAGGGAAATTTGTACAATATTTCTACTTCCCAATTCACCAAAAATGCAAATGATCCGGTCACCATCACCTTGAGTTGGCAGCACATTAACGAGAGAGCACAGGCGCGAAAGAGAACGACAGAGAGGTGATGAAACGTGTGCAGGTCTGGACAGGTTGATAAAGAGGTTAGAAAAGCATCACAGGTTTATAAATAGTGGCCTGTCATGCAAGGTAAAAATAAAAGAGGGAACAATGAATCTTTAAAAATACATTGGCTCATCTCCAACACCTGTGTTGTGATGTAGTATGACAGACCAGAAGATAGAGGAGTACAGTTGGGCCATTCAGCCTCTGCTTTAAATATATCCAATGACTAGGCCTCCACAGTCCAGTCGTCTGTCGCAATGAGTTCCACAGGCTCACTATGCTCTGGCTAAAGAAGTTCCTCTCCTCTGGTCCAAAGGGACGTCCTTGAATTCTGAGGCTGTGGCTCCCCCTCTCCATATCCACTCTATCTAGGCCTTTCAAGATGGCTTCCACCATCATTCATCTAAACTCCAGCTAGTACGGACTTCAGGGAGAATTGAAGGCTTTGGAGGGAATGCAGAAGATGAGAGCTCTGCTAAGAGGGGTCTGGGTGTCCTAGCTTGGCACATGATTCACAAGTGACTTGGAGAGTGAAGAGTGTTGTGGGAGAATGAAGAACAAACGTAGGGAGGTGATGCTTCAGTTGTGGAGGCCATTGGTAAGATGGCAGCTGGAGGACTGTAGATAGTACTGGGGTGGTACGTTTTCTTAGCGGCTAGCATAATGCTATCACAGCACAAGGGTCCCGGGTTCAATGCCCACTGCTGTCTGTAAGGAGTTTCTCCCCATGAATGAGTGGATTTCCTCCAGGTGTTCCAGATTTCTCTCACTTTCCAGACATCCATTTGCAACAATCCTATATTAATCTCACATTCTCAACAACTGCCCCAGATTCTACTGATCAGCCATGGCCACGAGGAAATTTACAGTTCTGCCTGGACTCGAGGGACGGCACAGTTGCATAGCCCTTCACATGATGCATTACAGTGGCAGTGTGCAGAGTTCAGGTCCTACCACTGTCTATAAAGAGACAGCAACTCCATCATGGGCACTAGCCTCCCCAGCATTAAGGACATCTTCAAAAGGTGATGCCTCAGAAAGGTGGCGTCTGTCATTAAGGACCCATCACCCAGAACATGTCCTCTTCTCATTGCTACCATCAAGGGGGAGGTAGAGGAGCCTGAAGACACACACACAATGTTTCAGGAACAGCTTCTTCCCCTCTACCATCAGATTTATGAATGGACAGTGAGTTCATGAACACCTCCTCACTACTTTTATTCCCCGTCTTTTTGCAGTATATCATAATTCTTAGTTTTTTTTCATTACGTATTGCACTGGCCTGATGATGCAGTGCAACAAATTTCACGACGTGTGCCAGTGTCATGAAATTCTTTGTTTAGCATCATCAGCACAATTACCTACTGTACACCATTCCCCCTTGACCCCGAGGCTGGGCTAACTGAGCTCAGATTCACTGGTGTTAGAAAAGTGAGAATTATAATTGGTTTATTATTGTCACATATACTGAGATACAGCAAGAAGTTCATCTTGCACACCGTTAGACCATAAGGCATAGGAGCAAAATTAGGCCATTCAGCCCATCAAGTCTGCTCCACCATTCCATCATGGCTGATCCCGGATCCCACTCAACCGCATACAGATCAAAACATTACATAGTACAGAGGGTTGCACACGTATGATTGGCAGACAATTTTTATGTTTGTATATCTGTGCACTTCTAGTGCTATTGTGCCAGTCTAATTTCCTTTGGGATCAATAAGATATCCATCTTTCCATCACGAAGGACCCTCATCATTCAGGACAAGCCCTCTCCTCATTACAACCTCAAGAGGGGGGTACAGGAGCCTGAAGAACACACACTCAATGATTCTTCCCTCCATCAGCAGATTCCTGAGTGGACAATGAATCAATATACTATCTTGTTCTCTTTTTGCACTTTTCTGTTACATATCCTTTGTGTAATTTAGAGTATTTTTCACGTATTGAACTGCACTGTTGCCACAAAACAACAAATTTCACAACATATGCCAGTGATATTAAACCTGATTCTGACGTTGAACAAGGTAAAACAATGCTGAATAAAACAGTCACGGAGAAAGCGCAGTGCAGGTAAACAATAACAAATAATGTCATACAGAAACACCAGGAATTCTGCAGACGCTGGAAATTCAAGCAACACACATCAAAGTTGCTGGTGAACGCAGCAGGCCAGGCAGCATCTCTAGGAAGAGGTCCTGACGAAGGGTCTCAGCCCAAAACGTCGACTGTACCTCTTCCTAGAGATGCTGCCTGGCCTGCTGCGTTCACCAGCAACTTTGATGTGTGATGCCATACAGAGGTAGATTGTGACGTCAAGGGTCCTCCTTGTCGGACTAGATTGAAGCATGGATGTTGCTGAGGGGTCTCGAGACAGTGTTTCCCTGTGGAACCTAGAGGTACCCATTTGATAGAGCAATAATTGGGTTCCTGCAGGCTGCCATGGCTGGGGGAGGGGGTAGTGGGGATAAGCTCCCCATGGTGTGCATCTCAAATACTCTCTGACCAGGAAGTGCAACTTCTGGCCTTCACGTGTGGCTTAGCTACTGAACCGGGCGGAACTGAAGAAGGGGTAAAAGCATCGGGAGTAAACCCAGAGGAAAGATCTGGAACCGGCAACCCTAAGGTAGTCCTACGTTGAGTTCAACACTGACTGGCAACTCCTGCGACAACACTGGTGCCGAACTGTATCCGTCTCTGCCTTTCCTTTGGGTTCACCTGCTGCGTGGACAACAACTTGCTCTCCATATGGTCCTGCCCTGTACTTTGGAGTGCCAGGATGCTACATCCATGAGCGACCCTGACCAGCAGAGGGCTTTCACATAATCGTGGTTTTCTCTTTTGGGGGACACTGAGTCATTGCAGTTCTCTTCTTCAAAACGAGTGGAAGTCGAGTGTTTGCGGCAGAACTAGAATGATATTTAATAAGTAGGGGGACAAAAAATCAGAGCCAGGATGGAATGCAGATTTGAGGTGACAAGTGGACCAGCCATTCTCATGGTAAGTGACAGTGCAGGTTTAATAGTCAACATCTCAGTTAAAAGACTGAACAGGTCCATCAGCCCACAATGTTGTGCCAACCTTTCAACTTCCTCCATGTTGAATCTAACACCACCCTCCTAGGTAGTACTCCACGTTTCCATCTTCCATTTCCCCATCTAAGTTTCTAATGTATCTGTCTCTCTCACCACCTCTGGCAGCATATACCATGTACCCACCACTTTCAGATGTACACATTCCCCCTGCACTCCCCTCCAATCACTTTAAAATTACCCCCCCTCACTTCCACTCTAAGAAAAAGTCTCTGGCTATCCACTGAGTCGAGGAGAAATTTCCTCAGCCCGAGGGTGATGGAACTGTGGAATTCATTGCCACAATCAGCTGAGAGCAACGTTCCCTCTAATTTGGTGCGGGCCAACCGTTGCTCAGATCAGGAAATTTTTACATGGCTTGTGCAGCACTTGAAATGGTTTTTTTTAATATATAATATGCAAACTATGAATATTTAGAATGAAAATTGAGAAATCATCTACTTCTGATGTTATTAATTGAAGGGTATGAAACATTACAACAAAGAAAATCTTGCTCAGTTTGTACACCTTCTCTGGCTGCGTCCAGCCCAGCTGCGGGCCAACAAAGACTACGTGCACGGCAGCGTTTCCGTTACCGTGCGGCTCCACACCCACAGAACTTACAGAGAAGAGTGGCTGAGGAGGCCAAGTCACTGGGCAGCGGTTGATAGGCTATTGATTGGTAAGGGATGTTAAGAGGAAGAATGGGGTCAAAAAGAGAAATCAGCCACGATTGAATAGCAGAGAATAAACAAAAGGCCGAACGGGCCAATTCTGCTTCTGTATCCTATGGATTTAAGGACCGGCAAAACAGAGGTCGGGGCAGAAGTCCCCACTGAAAACCAAGCTGAGGATGAGCTCCCCCAGCCAAAGGAATGTCTTGGGAATTCCTTCCCAGGCAGCGTAGTGTTAGAGCGATTTTTGAGGTTCGCACATGCAGCAAATAACTTCAACTGAGTTCAGCCTCTATCCTTCAGATCTGAATATGAACAGTGGATTAAATCTAAAATGCAGCTCTGAACAATGGGTTCCAAAGAACCAAGAACCAAATTAATTGGAAGGACAGACCTGCTGATTTAAATTATTTACTCATGTGTATTTAGGTGTCTGTAGTATAGGTGTGAACAGGAAGGTATGATGGTGGGAAGATGCAAGCTTTCGAAACTGTTAGTTCAAAGGAAGCATTGTAAATATGGAATTGTTTGGATTGTCCTAAATTTTTCTTTGATCTTTAGTATACAAAATGTCATGTAGTGTTGGGTCAAGCAAACCTCTTTCTCCAAAAGGGTCTTTCCCCTTTAAGTCTCCTTCTCCCCTCCCCCCCATTCCAAAGACTGTCAGCTTATTTGTGATATTTTTATTGAATAAAGAGGCAGCTTCGTGTCTACCAGTACTTCTCTCCAGGTGACTTCACTCAGGTATTCATGCTGACAACACACATCGAAGTTGCTGGTGAACGCAGCAGGCCAGGCAGCATCTCCAGGAAGAGGTGCAGTCGACGTTTCGGGCAGAGGCCCTTCGTCAGGACCCTGAGGAAGCCGGAATCTGCCTCTGTATGACCTTGCACCTTACTGTTTACCAGCACTCCCCCTGTAACTCTTTCTTTTTATGCTGCATTGTTGTAGTTTAGCTTTGTTCTAGCTCCAGATGAGGTTTGTTATCGCTGATATATGTCGTGAGATGCGTTGTTTTGGGGCAGCAGTACTGCGCAATACACAGACACGTTATAAATTACAACAGCTCCAACAGGCGGGTGAAACAGTTCGGCAACACAAACCGGGCCAGGGTTCGGTCCGATGTGGAGGTGCCCCTCCGTCCAGTCCCCCCTGCGGGAGGGGCCGTGACCTCCCCGAGAGAGCGCGGCACTCCCGCACCCAGGCACGGCCCACGTCTGGAACCCCACCGACAAACCCCAGCCCCAGACTTCAAAGTCCGGTCAAGCTTTCCCGATGACTCAACAGACGGACCTTCAGCCCGCCGAGTCCGTACTGGCTCACAGAACAATCACACTTCCTCCCCCTCCCCCGTAACCTGTTCTTCCCCCAACTTAAGCCGCGCAGCGAACCCGGGCTATCCCGAGACAAAACTTTGACGTCAGGTGCCCATGTCCGGAGTTAAACAATCCTCTCCAAATATTTTCCTTGTCTGACACAGACTCTTTTGTTGTTGCTGCTCTCTGCCCGCGGGAATAACTTGTAAACCAAAAGGCGAAGTTTAAGCAACGCCGCGGCGGGGGCGTTTACCCGCTCGCCAGGACTCACCTCTCGATGAACAATTTTCTTATTTCTAATTATTAATATAGCGTGCAGTCGCCGGAAACGTCGTCTGATTCCCTCGAGCGATTTGCGAACTGGAGTTCGATGAAGTCCGCAGAGGAGAACGGCCGGGGTACAGGCGCCTTGTGTGGCTCCGCACCCCAGTTACATCTCCGCCCTCGATTCCTGTAAACCTGCCCCCGGTTCGCTCGGCAGCTCCTGATTTAGTTTCGTGAAGTGCTCTCTGACATAGCGCCCCGGTCCCCAGTTTCCTTCCTCTCGCCTCGACAAGTGTGAATGTCCTGCACCTTCCGCGCTGCCGGTTAACCCTCGCCGTGCCGGACACCCTGCCGACACAGAGACTCGGTCCCGCGGCGAGGCAGCGGCGCAAAAAGCCTCAGACTCGGCAGCGGCGCACAACCCTCGCGCTCGCGGTGCTGGGGGTCCTTTAAACTCGAAAGTGTTAGGTAAAGTATTATTTCGTTGTTGACTGATAGGTACGTATAGTGTGTGTGACCTTGGTAAAAGTGAGTCGGGGGAATTCGAGCCCACACCCCGCAGCCATTTGGTAAAATCCAGATCACCGCAGTTTGGCAAAATGATGACCACTGCACTAAAATGGACTTTGTTTAGTTTTTTGTTCTAATTGTGTTCCTTACAGTCCCTTCGGCCCACGACCTTGTAACCTACCCCACGATCTGGATTTTAGATTTAGTGTTGTGCAATGAACCGGATTCGGTCAGGGACCTCGAGGTAAAGGAGCCATTAGGAGGTAGTGACCATAATATGAAAGGATAGGAAAAAAATAGTTAAGACCAAAATTGGGCCCTTGAAGGCAGAAACGGGTGAATTTATTATAGGGAACAAGGAAATGGCAGACGAGTTGAACAGGTACTTTGGATCTGTCTTCACTAGGGAAGACACAAACAATCTCCCAGATGTAATAGTGGCCAAAGGACCGAGGGTAATGTATGAACTGAAGGAAATTTATATTAGGCAGGAAGTGGTGTTGGATGGGCTGTTGGGTCTAAAGGCTGATAGGTCCCCGGGACCTGATGGTCTGCATCCCAGGGTACTTAAGGAGGTGGCTTTAGAAATCATGGACGCATTGGTAATCATTTTCCAATGTTCTATAGATTCAGGATCAGTTTCTGTGGATTGGAGTGTGGCTAATGTTGTCCCTCTCTTCAAGAAGGGAGAAAGAGAGAAAACAGGGAATTATAGACCGGTTAGCCTGACGTCAGTGGTGGGAAAGATGCTGGAGTCAATTATAAAAGATGAAATTACGACACATCTGGATAGCAGTAACAGGATTGGTCTGAGTCAGCATGGATTTACAAAGGGGAAATCGTGCTTGACTAATCTTCTGGAATTTTTTGAGGATGTACCTATGAAAATGGACAAGGGAGAGCCAGTAGATGTAGTGTACCTGGACTTTCAGAAAGCCTTTGATGAAGTCCCACATAGGAGATTAGTGGGCAAAATTAGGGCACATGGTATTGGGGCAGAGTACTGACATATATTGAAAATTGGCTGGCTGACAGAAAAAACGGGTCCCTTTTGGAATGGCAGGTGGTGACCAGTGGGGTACCGCAGGGTTCAGTGCTGGGACCGCGGCTGTTTACAATACATACTAATGATTGAGATGAGGGAATTAAAAGTAACATTAGCAAATTTGCCAATGACACAAAGCTGGGTGGCAGTGTGAAATGTGAGGAGGATGTTATGAGAATGCAGGGTGACTTGGACAGGCTGGGTGAGTGGGCAGATGCATGGCAGATGCAGTTTAATGTGAATAAATGTGAGGTTATCCATTTTGGTGGTAAGAACAAGAAGACAGATTATTATCTAAATGGAGTCAAGTTAGGAAAAGGGGAAGTACGAGATCTAGGTGTTCTTGTACATCAGTCGCTGAAAGCAAGCATGCAAGTACAGCAGGCAGTGAAGAAAGCTAATGGCATGCTGGCCTTCATAACAAGGGGAATTGAGTATAAGAGCAAAGAGGTCCTTCTGCAGCTGTACAGGGCCCTGGTGAGACCACACCTGGAGTACTGTGTGCAGTTTTGGTCTCCAAATTTGAGGAAGGACATTCTTGCTATTGAGGGAGTGCAGCGTAGGTTCACAAGGTTAATTCCCGGGATGGCGGGACTGTCATATGTCGAAAGATTGAAGCGACTGGGCTTGTATACTCTGGAATTTAGAAGGCTGAGACAGGATCTTATTGAAACATATAAGATTATTAAGGGATTGGACACACTGGAGGCAGGAAGCATGTTCCCGCTGATGGGTGAGTCCAGAACCAGAGGCCACAATTTAAGAATAAGGGGTCGGCCATTTAGAACGGAGTTGAGGAAAAACTTTTTCACCCAGAGAGTGGTGGATATATGGAATGCTCTGCCTCAGAAGGCTGTGGAGGCCAAGTCTCTGGATGCTTTCAAAAAAGAGATGGATAGAGCTCTTAAAGATAGCGGGATCAAAGGTCATGGGGATAAGGCAGGAACTGGATACTGATTGTGGATGATCAGCCATGATCACAGTGAATGGCGGTGCTGGCTCGAAGGGCCGAAAGGCCTACTCCTGCACCGATTGTCTGTTGTCTATAAGATCAACTTAATGCTTCACTCCAACGTAACCCGCCATTTTTCTTTCACTATCGGTTCACTTAAACCCCTAACGTATCTGTCACTACCAGCACCCCTGGCAGTGCATTCCACACACCCACTGCTCTCTGTTGGGGGTGGGGGAACTTACCTCTGACATCCCCCCTATACTTTCCTCCAAACAACTTAAAATTATACCCCCTTAAATTAGCCATTTCCACCCTGGGAATAAAGGTATCTGGCTGCCCCTCTATCATCTTGTCACCTCTAATCCTCTTCCACTCCAAAGAGAAAACCCTAGCTCACTCAACTGGGCAGTTTCCTGGTAAAACTCCTCTGCATTCTCTCTAAAGCTTCTACCTCTTTCTAGTAATGAGCTGACCAGAGCTGAACACAATTCTCCAAGTGCGGTCCAACCAGAATTTTATAGATCTGCAATATTACCTTGTGGCCCTTGAACTCAATTCCCTGACTATTTGAGAAGCTGGTGACGATCACAAGCCCTGTTTATGTGGCCACTGACACCAGGCAGGCAATCTCTGAAGAGTATTGATAACGGCTGGGGTCACCCATTGTGTAAAGACACTGCCCAGAAGAAGGCAATGGCAAAACTCTTCTGCAGAAAAAATTGGCTAGAACAATCATGCTGAAATAGACCATGATTGCCCCCCCCGTCATACAACATGGCACATAATGATAATGATGATGTATAATTGAATTACATTATGTAGTGCAAAAGAGAGCAAAGAAACACTCAGGTAGTGTACATGGGTTCATTGTCCATTTGTAACATCGATTGAGGAGTGGAGGAGCTGTTCCTGAGACTTTGTGTGTGTGGCTTCAGGCTCCTGTACCTCCTCCCTGACGGTAGCGATGAGAAGAGGGCATGGTCGAGGTGAATGGGATCCTTCATGATGGATGCCGCCTTTTTGAGGTACCACTTTTTGAAGATGTCCTCGATGCTGGGGAGGCCGGTGCCCATGATGGAGCTGGCTGAGTTTACAACTTCCTGCGACTTTTTCTAACCCTTTACAGTGGTCCCCTCCGTACCAGACAGCGGTGCAATGGACAGAGTGTTCTCCACGGTACACCTGTAGAAATTTGCAAGGGTCTTTGGTGCCGTACCAATTCTCATCAAGCTCCTAATGGAATATAATCACGGTAGTGCCTTCTTTGTAACTGCATCAATATGTTGGCCCCAGGATAGACCCTCAGAGACAGCAATACCCCGGAACTCATTTATTAACCCTGGCCTTTACTGGCTCCATATTGCGGCAGACTAATTTCCTTCCATCTACAAACTCCTCTATAACTTTGTTGCCCTTACCCCTGTAATTTCTTCCACCCTTGTAGTCCCCTGATCAAACGCAAGTCTGGCTCTTTGGCCTCTGTATTTCCTGCACCCTTCTCAGCCATTGTTGTCATTGTAGTCTGAAAGTCTCTCACTGAATCTTTGCACAAAGGCCAATGGACCACGCACCTTCTTCACCACCCTGTCAACCCGTGCAGCATCTTTCAGGGATTGTTGAACCCCTAGCGAGGCCACGGGCCCTTTAAGCCCAACTAAACATTGCTGCCGCAATGCCCAGCCAAGCTATCAACCTTTCTCCAAATACCACCAGTGAAGAAATGTCTTTTTTTAAGAAAATCTACAGTATGTTACAGGCCCTTCGGCCCATAATGTTGTGCTGACCATGTAACCTACTCTAGAAGCTGCCTAGAATTTCCCCACCGCATTGCCCTCTATCTTTCTAAGCTCACATACCTATCTAAGAGTCTTTTTAAAGACCCTATTGTATCTGCTTCCACCCACCACTCTCTGTGTGGAAAAACTTACCTCTGACATCCACTCTGTACCTGCTTACAAGCACCTTAAAACTGTGCCCTCTTGTGCTAGCCATTTCAGCCCTGGGAAAAGCCTCTGACGATCCACACGATCAATACCCCTCATCATCTTATACACCTCTATCAGGTCACCTCTCATCCTCTGTCGCTCCAAGGAGAAAAGGCCAAGTTCACTCAGCCTATTCTCATAAAGCATGCTTCCCAACCCAGGCAACATCCTTGTAAATCTCCTCTGCGCTCTCTCTATAGTATCCACATCCTTCCTGTAGTGAGGAGACCAGAACTGAATACAGTAAGCCATCTGAACAACACAGAAGCAAGAAGCTGCTACAGTGGATAACAAGGTGGGTTGCAGAGCAACATCCACATACTCATACACCGCTGGAAGGCACTACTTCCTGGAGCGGAGGCAAAGGCTAGACAGTGTCAGTCTGCACAGCAGTGACAGGAACAGCCCTCCAGTCCGATAGAGTATCAGACATAGAGAGGTTCAGTAGCATTAAGTTCTTTGGTGTTAACATACCTGCCCTGGTGCAGGTTCAGGAACAGGAACAGGAACAGGAACAGTCATTACTCTCTCAACTATCAGGCTTTTGAATCAGAGTGAACAACTTCACTTCCCCGTCACTGAACTGTTCCCGCAACCTATGGACTCAGCTTTAAGGACTGGTCATCTCATGTTCTCAATACAGTGCTTATTAATTATTATTCTTTTTTTCTTTTTGTCTTTGTACAGTTGTCTTTTTTGCAGATTGGTTGTTGGGTGCAGTCTTTCATTGATTCTATTGTGTTTCTTGGCTTATTGTGATTACTCACAAGTAAACGAGTCTCCGGATTGTATATGGTGACATATATGTACTTCAATAACAAATTTACTTTGAACTTTGAATGTATCTGCCATCACAAGGAAGGCAAGAATCTATGCTCTGCTTCTTAGAAGTTTGTGTAGATTTGGCATGTAATCAAAACTTTGAAAAACTTCTGTAGATGCACAGTGGAGAGTATCCTGACTGGTTGTATTACAGCCTAGTGTGGAAATATCAATGCCCATGAATGGAAAAGGCTAGAGAAAATGGTGAGTACAGCCCTGCCCATCAGAGCTAATGCCCTCCAGACCTGGAATTCTGAAACTAAAACAGAGACTGTTGGAAACATCCCAGGTTGGGTGGCATCTCATTGAGTCACAGAGTCATAGAAAAGTACAACATATATACAGGTCCTTCAACCCATTTAGTCCATGCCAAAACAATTTAAACTGCCTACTCCCATCAACCTGAACCTGACCATAGCTCTCTATAACCCTACCATCCATGTACCTATCCAAACCTCTATTAAATGTTGAAATCGAGCTTGCATGTACCATATTCTCTGGTAGCTCATTCCAGTCACACATCCCTCGGAGTGAAGGAGTTTCCCCTCGTGTTCTCCTTAAACTTCTCAATTTTCACCTTTAAGCTGTGACCTCTGGTCGTAGTCCCACAAAACTCCAGTGGAAAAAGCCTGCCTGCCTGCATTTACCCTAACTGTACCCCTCATAATTTTGTATACCTCTATCAAATCTCCTGTCAGTCTTCTACATTCCAAGAAATAACCTATTCAATCTTCCCTATAACTCAGGTTCTCCAGTTCCAGCAACGTCTATGTCAATTTTCTTTCAACTTTATTTACATCTTTCCTCTAGGTATATGTGATGCCTCTAGGTATATGTGATGCCACAATTTTCTTTCAACTTTATTTACATCTTTCCTCTAGGTATATGTGATGCCACTTTCTTGATTTTCTTTCAACTTTATTTACATCTTTCCTCTAGGTATATGTGATGCCACTTTCAATGAATTATGGACCTGTGTTCCCAGATCCCTTCGTTCTACCACACTCCTTAGTACTCTACCATTCACTGTGTAAGACCTACCCTGGTTGCTCCTACCAAAGTGCAAAACCTCACCCTTGTCTGCATTAAATTCCATCTGACATTTTTCAGCCATTTTTCCAGCTGATACAGATCCCCCTACAATCCATGATAGTCTTCCTCACTGTCTACTACATCCCCAATGTTGGTGTTATCTGCAAATTTGCCGATCCAGTTAACCACATTGTCATCCAGATCGCTGATATAGATGACAAACAGTAATGGACCCATTACCACAAGTCACAGGCCTCCAGTCAGAGAGGCAACCATCTACTACCACTCTCTGGTTTCTCCCACAAAGTCAATGCCTAATCCAATTTACTACCTCATCTTGAATGCTGAGCGACTGAACCTTTTTGACCAATCTTCCATGTGGGACCTAGTCAAATGCCTTACTAAAGTCCATGTAGACAACATCCACTGGTTTATTTTTAGAGCCTTTCTTCAACAGTGGAACAACATCGGCTAACCTACAATCCTCTGGCACCTCACCTGTCACTAAGGATGATTTAAGTATCTCTGTTAAGATCCTGGCAGTTTCTGCACTTGCCTTCTGTAGGGTCCAAGGGACACCTTGTCAAACCCTGAGGATTTATCCACCCTACTTTGCCTCAAGACAGCAAACACCTCCTCCTCTGTAATCAGTATAAAGTCCAGGAAGTTGATGCCGCTTAGCCTCACTTATATAGACTCTGTGTCTGTCTCCCGAATAAATACAGATGCAAAAAATGCTTTTAAGATCTCCCTCATCTCTTTTGGTTCCACACATGGATTATTATTCTGTTCTTTAACAGGACCAATTTTGACCCTTGCAATCTTTTTGTTCTTAACATGTCTGTAAAACCCCTTAGGATTCTCCTCCACCTTGTCTGCTAAGGCAACGTTATAATTTCTTTTTCAAATGTTGTCTTGGAATTTTTATACTCCATAAGCACCTCATTTGTTGTTTACCTGTGTATACCTGCTATGCACCTCCTTTTTCTCTTAACTATGGACTCAATATCTCTTGAAAGCCAAGGTTCCCGACACCTGTGTCTTTACCTTTTATTCTGACAGGCACATAGAAGCTTTCTACACTCAAAATTTCACTTTTGAAGGCCTCCCACTTTCAGTACACCTTTGCCAGAAAACAGTCTGTCCCAATCCACACTTGCTAGACCTTTTCTGATACCATCAAAATTGGCCTTTCTCCAATTCAGAATCTCAACCCACAGACCAGACCAATCTTTTTGCATATTTACTTTGAACCTAACAATATTGTGATCACTAGATGCAAAGTGTTCCTCTACACAAACTTCAGTTATCTGCTCTGTCTCATTCCTTAATAGCAGATCAAGTATTGCATACTCTCTCATTGCGACTTCTATGTACTGATAAAGAAAACTTTCCTGAACACATTTGACAAACTCTATCGCATCTAGTCCTTTTACAGTGTGGGAGACCCAGTCAATATGTGGAAAGTTAAAAATCACCTACTATAACAACCTTATGTTTCTTGCAACAATCTGCAAACCCTCTACAAATTTGATCTTCTAAATCCCTCAGACTGTTGGGTGGTCTGTAATATAGCCCCATTAACATGGTTATACCTTCCTTATTTCTCAGCTCCACCCAGAATGCCTCATTCGATGAGTCCTTCAGCTATCCTCACTGAGCACTGCCATGATTCTTTCCCTGACGAGTAACGCCACTCTCCTCCCGCTCTGTCGCGTGTAAAATGACAGAACCCCAGAATACTGAGCTGCCAGTCCTGCCCCTCCTGCAGCCAAGTCTCACTAATGGCTACAATGTCATAATGTTGATCCATGCCCTGAGTTCATCTGCCTTTCTTATGATAGATACTTCTTGCATTGAAATATTGGCAGCTCAGGACACAAGTCACACCGTGCCCGACCTTTTTATTCCTGATTTTGTCTGACATCTTACCAACATCTGCCTCCACGACCTCTCCATTAACTGTTCTGGCACTCTGGTACCCGTCCCCCTCCTCACCCCTGTGCAGTAACAGCAAACCTTCCCACTAGGATATTAGTCCCCTCCGTTTGAGGTGCAAATCATCACTTCTGTACAGGTCTCACCTTCCCTGAGAAGGAGCCCAATGATCTAAAAATCTTCTGCCCTCCCTCCCACACCAACTCCTTACCCACGTGTTAAACTGTATAATCTTCCCGTTTCTGGCCTTTCCAGTATGTGGCAATCCTGTGATCGAAACCCTGGAGGTCCTGCCCTTTAATATAGCATCTAACTCCCTGAACTCACTTTGCAGAACCTTGTCACTTTTCCTACCTGAAGTACCTACATGAACCATGACCTCTGGCTGTTCACCCTCCCACTAGAGTATCCTGAGGACTGGATCTGATGCTGAGGACTTGATTGAGCACATCTACATGGAGCACTACCACAGAAAAGCAGCCCCCATCATCAGGGACCCCCACCACCCAGGTCATGCCCTCTTATCACTAATACCATCAGACAATAGGTACAGGAGCCTTAGATTCCACACCACCAAGTTCAGGAAGAGTTATTAACCTTCAACCATCAAGCTCCTGAACCATCGTGGATAACTTCACTCACCTCAACTCTGAACCGACTCTAGAACCTGTCGCTTCACTTCCAAGGCTCCACAATTCCTGTTCTCAATCTCAATGACACAAAAGAAATGTGTCTCTTTGGTTGTTTAACAGTCTTTGCTTATGTATAGCTTTTTCATAAATTCTATTCTATTTCTTTATTTTCCCATAAATTCCTACAAACTATATATTATAATATTATATATTATGTATGTGATATATGATTAACATAACATTTGATAATACATTTTGATCATTTATAATAAATGCATACTAAATTTTATAATAAATTTTATTTTGACTTTATAATCCAGAATTTCACATGCAATCCCGGTAAAGCAGCCTTAATTTCAGTTAATAAGCAGTAATAGAAACTTGGCATGACAATTTCACTGCCAGAAATGCTCAGATGGATAATTCGGAAAATGCAGCAAATTCAAGGGATGTACATTGTCCTCCTTCTCATTCTGGCATCTTTCCTTTCCAGTCCTGATGAAGGATCTCAGACCGAAATGTCAGCTAATCATTCCTCTCCGTAGATGCTGCCTGACCTGCTGAGTTCCTCCAGCACTTTGTGTGTGTTGCTCTGCATTAAATGTTGGCCCTGCCCAAATCTTCAAACAATGAATAGGTTAAAAATATAAATATATAAATAGCTGAAAAAAATGTTTCCTGGTGCTCAAGGCAATTTACCTTTGTTCAGCTGCGAAAGCTTTTGTCTTCAGTGAAACTGTCAAAACATCTTAACTTCAGATCTGGGGTTTCTGCAGTTTTTGCATGCTTCCAGACTGTGTGTGATATGAGTGCAGAGAGTGATAGTGTGACTTTCAACTCAGATGTCTCCGAGCTCTCTGCTGGCCAAAGGCACTGAGCTGAATCCAGAGCAGCACACACAAAATGCTGGAGGAACTCAGCAGGTCAGGCAGCATGTATAGAGGGAAATGAGTGGTTGATGTTTCAGGGTGAGAACCTTCAACAGCACAGGGTCCCATTTCCCTCCACAGATGCCTCTCCATGGCAGAAGATTTAAGCAGAAGCCACGAGTTGAATGCAATTGGGAAAAGATCCCACAGTGGGGAAGGGGGTGGTGCAGGAGGTTGGGATGACCCAGAATTCACTGCCTGGGGGAAGGGGATTGACATTGACTTCGCAAAGGAATGAGCTCAACATCTGAAGCAAAGCAAGATGAAGTGGCAGAACCAGGGAACTTGGTCAACGACCTCAGAACCTGTTGGCCTGTTATGTGGTTTACACTCAGTGGCCACTTTATTAGATCTACTCATTTATACAAATCTCTAATCAGCCAATCATGTGGCAGCAACTCAATGCAGAAAAGCATGCAGCCATGGTCAGGAGGTTCAGTTGTTGCTCAGATCAGATGTCAGAATGGGGAAGGAACGTGATCTAAGTGACCTTGACCATGGAATGATTGTTGGTGCCAGACAGGGTGGTTTGAGTATCTCAGAAACAGCTGATCATGCGCAGCAGTCTCTAGAGTTTGCAGAGAAAGGTGCAGAAAACAAAAAAAATCCAGTGAGTGGCAGTTCTGTAGGTGAAAACACCTTGTTAATGAGAAAGGTCAGAGGAGTGGTGTGATGAAGAGCTCGTCTCAGTGCACAACATGCCAATCTTTGAAGTGGACGGGCTGCATCGACGGATGACCATGAACATATACTCAATGGCTACTTTATTAGGTAGAGGAGATAATTCGTAAAGTGGCCACTGAGTGTATTCCTCTCCATAGGTCCTGCTGAGGTCCTCCAGCATTTGTGCATTGATGTATTGTGTGTTGTGTGTTTCGTCGAGCTGGATCTGTAGCTCAGCCTACTGAATCGTTGCCTTGTGCTGTGGAGGCTGGTTTCTTCACTAACAATGTAGTGTGATTTATAAGAAGGTCAGACTCAATGGCCCACAACTTCCTCTTCCTCTAGACAGTGCTAACCCCCTGCTGGTTCTGTTGTTAGTGACACAAGCTGCTGCTTTGTGTTGCAACCCAGTTGTAATCGGGAAGCTTAGACAATTGTGAGCATGGTTTCAGTCTCAGGCAGAGCTTCACTTGAACCAAGCAGGCATCCTGCATTCAAAAGCAGCCTCCCCAAGGCCTGGCCCATGGGCTTGTATCCTTTGGCAGTCAGCATAATGCTCTACCGCACCAGGGACCCAGGTTCATTTCCCAGCCCTCTCTGTGAGGAGTTTGTACGTTCTCTCTGTGACCGTGTAGATTTCTGGGAGATCAGGCTTCCTTGCCCATTCCAAGGGTTAGAGTCAGTAAGTTGTGGGCATTGGGCAGGCCAGGATGCCACTTGTGGGCTGCCCCCCAGCACACCTTCAGACTGCGTTGGCATAAACAACAAATGTTTCAATATACACATGACAAATCGGGCTAATATTTAAACTAAGCTCTAATTAGTTTAAATGTACATAATCTCAATGTACAGTACATGTGACAGATAAAGCCAATGTTTAAAGTATTCTTTATATGAACAAAAGAACCCAGGGTCCTGGAGTTGAGAGGGAATGGCTTCACCCACTGTGGTGCCAGTGACAGGGACTCTGAAATTGTAAAAAAACACAGTCTAAATCGACCATAACCATCCAGTCTGGGCCTGTCTGATGCACCAGCTGTTGATAGTCGATGTGAGAGTTGGTAAATAAGGGCATTAAATTGCCAGTCTTGCCTACGTCCTGTGCAGAAATGATCTCCCTGTCCACCCCACGGCCCCTTTATCCACAACACTCCTCCTCCCCACCACCTTCCCGGCGATGTGGAGCTAACGGCGCACTTTCAAACAGGGCAGCAGCTCCATGAGAAACTTTGAACTTTACTGTGCTCACGGACTTCTTCATCAAGTTATGGTATTGTTACACTGTTGGTAACTATATGTTATAATTATGTGGTTTTGTCAGTTTTTTCAGTCTTGGTTTGTCCTGTGTTTTGTGATATCACACCGGAGGAAATAATGTATCATTTCTTAATGCATGCATTACTAAGTGACAATAAAAGAGGATTACGTGTCTTCATAATCATCATCATAACCATTTTGAAGTACCCTCACCATCGGGAACATCTAAACCCTTCTGTTGCAGCAACTAAAGGGGACTCAAAACAACAGCTCCAATGGAAACGATCAAATATTCCCATTTCAGCCTGCTACAACTAAGAATAACAATTACATCCAAGGTCTGTACAGTTGATAATGTGATTAAAGAACTTATCACTGATCTAAACTGACAAAAATAGATCGGACTCTGGCCGGCGGACTGCCCCTTTAAGATGGTGGTGGAAACAAGGTTGAAGCTAATGGTGTGTTTAAAAAAACGAGGTTTTTAAATCCCAATGCCGACTACCTTGCTGGCAAACGTACAGTCTCTGGTAAATAAAGGTGAAGGCCTCAGTGGTTGGGTGCTGTTTTCCAGAGGCACGTTAAAAGCTGTTGCGTTTTTTGTTTCACGGAATTTTGGTTAACCCATTCTGTTCTGGACACAGCCATTCAGATTGGTAGGTTCACAATACACAACCAGGTAGGACTGCTGAGTCTATTAAAGCCAAAGGTGAGGGGCGAGGGGATTTGCTTCATGGTCAATTCCTCGTGGTGTACAAAGGTAGAGGTGCTATCCCAGTCTTGTTCACCAGAACCGAAACACCTCGCAATCAAGTGTCGGCCATTTTACCTGTCGCAGCAGATTTCGGTGATCATTTTGGTGGTGGTGTATATTCCACCTCAGGCCAATGTCAAACAGGCTCTAGACGATCTGAGCGATGGTATCATTTTGGGGGATTTTAACCAGGCCAGCTTGAAAAAGTCTCTTAAATAATTACCATCAACCACTCACTTGCAGCACCAGAGGAAACAGTGCACTGGACCAGTGTTACCTTAAGATCAAGAATGCCCACCGTGCATTTCCACGCCCTCACTTCGGGAAGTCTGATCTCCTGGCTGTACTTCTACTGCCTGAGTGTAGGCAGAGACTGAAGACTGCAGCACCAGTAGTGAGGACCAAGAAGGTATGGACAAGGGAAGCACAGGAGAGCCTACAGGACTGCTTTGAATCGGTGGACTGGACTTTATTCAGGGATTCATCTTTGAATCCGGATGTGTGTGCTGCAGTTGTTACTGACTTCATTAAATCCTGTGTGGATGAGTGTGTGCCTACAAAGCCTTGCTGTACATTCCCAAACCAAAATCCGTGGATGAACCAGGAGGTACATTGTCTGCTGAAAGCTAGATCTGTGGCATTCAATGCAGGGGATCCAGGTCTGTACCAGAAAACCAGGTAACACTTGTGCAGGGCTAGTTCAAGAGCGAAGAAACAATTGGAGGTGAAATCAGATGCATGTCAGCTCTAGCAGGGTTTACAGACCATTACTTCCTACAAAGTGGAACCAAATAGCATGAATGGCAGCAAGCTTCAGTCCCAGACGAGCTCAGTGCCTTTTATGATCACTTCGAAAGGGAGAATACAACTACAGCTGTGAGGACCCAGTGATCCTGAGATCACTATCTCAGAGACCAATGTTAGGCTGTCTTTCAGGAGGGTGAACTCCCGCAAGGCATCAGGCCACGATGGAGTACCTGGTAAGGCTCTGAAAACCTGTGCCAACCAGCTGGCGGGGGTGTACAAAGACATTTTTAACCTCTCACTGCTACAGTTGGAAGTTCCCACCTGCTTCGAAATGGCAACAATTGTACCAGTGCCCAGGAAGAGCAGGGTGAGCTGCATTAATGACTATCGTCCAGTAGCACTCACATCTACGGTGATGAATGCTTTGAGAGGTTGGTCATGGCTAGAACCAGCTCCTGCCTCAGCAAGGTCCTGGACCCATTGCAATTTGCCTATCACCACAATAGGTCTACGGTGCACATATTCCCAATGGCTCTCCAGCAGCCTTGGACCAGCTGAACAATACGAATACCTATGCCAGGATACTGTTCATTGACCATAGCTCAGTGCTTAACACCATCATTCCCGCAGTCCTGATTGATAAGCTACAGAACCTGGGCCTCTGTACCTCCCTCTGCAAATGGATCCTTGATTTCCTAACCGGAAGAACACAATCTGTGTGGATTGGTGATAACATCTCCATCTCGCTGACGATCAACACTGGCGCACCTCAAGGGTATGTGCTTAGCCCACTGCTCTACTCCCTCTACACCCACGACTGTGTGGCTAGGCATAGCTCAAATGCCATCTATAAATTTGCTGATGATACAACCGTTGTTGGCAGAATCACAGATGGTGATGAGAGGGCGTACAGGAGTGAGATATATCAGCTGGTTAAGTGGTGTCACTGCAACAATCTTGCACTCAATGTCAGTAAGACCAAAGAGCGGAGTGTGGACTTCAGGAAGGGTAAGATGAGGGAACACAAATCAATCCTCACAGAGGGATCAGGAGTAGAGAGAGTGAGCAGTTTCAAGTTCCTGGGTGATGAGATCTCTGTGGATCTCACCTGGTCGCAACATATTGATGCAGCTATAAAGAAGGCAAGACAGCGGCTATACTTTATTAGGAGTTTGAGGGGATTTGGTTTATCACCTAAAATATTTGAAAACTTCTGCCGATGTACCATGGAGAGCATTCTGACAGGCTGCATCACTGTCTGGTATGGGGAGGGCGTTACTACACATCATTGTGGTAAACAGCAGGGAGTGGTAAAATTAGTCAGCTCCATCATGGCTACTAGCCTCCGAGGTAGCCAAGGCATCTTCAAGGAGCAGTGCCTCAGAATGGCGGCATCCATCATTAAGGATGCCCTCTTCTCACTGTTACCATCAGGGAGGAGGTACAGAAGCCTGAAGGCACACACTCAGCAATTCAGGAACAGCTTCTTCCCCTCTGCCATCTGATTCCTAAATGGACATTGAACCCTTGGACACTACCTCACTACTTTTTAAAACTATTTAACATGCATATGTAAAAATTTATCACAAATATGTATTTATATTAAATATAGATATAACTATTCAACATACATATGTACATACCTACTGTAATTCAGTTTTTCTTCTATGTTTATCATGAATTGTGTTGTACCGCTGCCACAAAATGATCAAGTTTCACGATATATGCCGGTGATATTAAACCTGATTGTAAATCTGACGCCCTCTTCCCATTGCTACCGTCAGGGAGGGGGTACAGGGAGTACAGGGGGTACAGGGAGTACAGGGGGTACAGGGGGTACAGGAAGTACAGGGAGTACAGGGGGTACAGGGAGTACACAGAGTACAGGGGGTACAGGGAGTACAGGGGGTACAGGGGGTACAGGGGGTACAGGGAGTACAGGGGGTACAGGGGGTACAGGGGGTACAGGGAGTACAGGGAGTACAGGGGGTACAGGGGGTACAGGGAGTACAGGGGGTACAGGGAGTACAGGAGGTACAGGGGGTACAGGGAGTACAGGGAGTACAGGGAGTACAGGGGGTACAGGGAGTACAGGAAGTACAGGGGGTACAGGGAGTACAGGAGGTACAGGGGGTACAGGGAGTACACAGAGTACAGGGAGTACAGGGGGTACAGGGAGTACACGGAGTACAGGGGGTACAGGGGGTACACAGGGTACAGGGGGTACACAGAGTACAGGGGGTACAGGGAGTACAGGGAGTACAGGGGGTACAGGGGGTACAGAGAGTACAGGGAGTACACGGAGTACAGGGGGTACAGGGAGTACAGGGAGCACAGGGAGTACAGGGGGTACAGGGAGCACAGGGGGTACAGGGAGGGGGTAAATCTGACGCCCTCTCCCCATTGCTACCGTCAGGGAGGAGGTACAGGGGGTACAGGGAGTACAGGGGGTACAGGGAGTACAGGGGGTACAGGGAGTACAGGAGGTACAGGGAGTACAGGGGGTACAGGGAGTACAGGGGGTACAGGGGGTACAGGGAGTACAGGAGGTACAGGGAGTACAAGGGGTACAGGGGGTACAGGGGGTACGGGGGGGAGTACGGGGGGGTAAATCTGACGCCCTCTTCCCATTACTACCATCAGGGAGGGGGTACAGGGGGTACAGGGAGTACAGGGGGTACAGGGAGGGGGTAAATCTGACGCCCTCTCCCCATTGCTACTGTCAGGGAGGAGGTACAGGGTTCACAGTCAGGTTCAGGTTTACTTATCACATCTACATCGAAACACAGTGAAACGCATCATTTGCATTAACAACCACGTTAACGCAAGGATGTGCCGGGGGCAGCCTGCAAGTGTTGCTGCACGTTCCGGTGCCCACATAACAAGCCCACCACATTCCATAGAACAAGAGGAGAACAAGCCCCACTTCCTTTCCTGCTGAAGGGTCTCGCCCCGAAACATCAACTGTTTTTGTTTTTCCACTGATGCTGCCTGGCCTGCCAAGTTCCTCCAGCATTTTGTGCGTGTTGATTTGAGTTTCCACCTTCTGCAGATTTTCTCCTGTTTGTCAAGACAAATAAGCCTCTTTCCCACCCTCCCACACACAGACAGGACAACATCCAACCCCAGGACAGGCTGCCCCTGGTCCCCCCATCCTAGGCCCCGTATTTTCAGACTCACAGACATCAAGCCTCCGGTCACAGGCTCAATCAGGCCCCTGCCTCACGCAGCTCTGGGCTTTGACCTTCACTTTGCTGACCTCTGGGTATTAACTGCAGGACCTGAGTTTGAACTTCTGGGCCTTGACCCTGGGAGCCTGAAAACCCACACTCGACTATTCTTCCTCTCTGCCATCAGATCTCTGAATGGTCCATGAACCCACGAACAGAGAGGCCCTCTGATGGTCAGGGTTGACCATTGATGTTGCATCATAGCTGCGTACACAAGCCAAGGCAGTCCAATATGGAGAGCTAGCTGTTGCCCAGGCTGTCTGCTCCTCTTCTCCACACTGCTGATGAACCCAAAGGAATGGCAGAGACCGATACGGTTTATCAGCCGTGGCTTTGCTGGAGATGTCAGTCAGCAGTGAACTCAATTTTGGACTGCCTTAGGAAATCCAGCACTAGATATTTCCTTGAGGTTTACTCCCAAAGCCTTCCCCATGAGTGGGTATAGGCACAAGGCAGCAGAGGTTTGAGATCAGAGTTTTCCTTCTAGATGAGCTGCCAACCACAGCTGATGAGCCCCATTTGCCCGGAGCAACTAGTTTTAAGGTGCCAGTAACTCACCTTTGCCCCTCCTCCTGCCAGTGGAAACAGTTCTGCCGGGCTTAGTAGCTAAACCACACGTGAAGGCCAGGAGCCAGACTCGGTGGTCAGAGGCTATTTGAGATGCACACCATTGAGAGCACTTAACAGGTAGTGGGGGCTTATTCCTACTACACCCCCAGGTATGACAGCCTTAAGGAACCAAATCATGAACACAATCTTGGTATTCCTTTTTTGCCTATTTTAAAATTTTAACTTGGAGTAATGTTTATGTACCGCATTGTACTGCTGCCACGACATTTATCAGCAAAGAGAGACCTGATCCTGATTCTTGTTGCTGGCATGAGTTTACCAGCTACACAAACCAGAGACTTTGGTTATCCTCAAGGGTTCTGCTCTGCACAGCTGGATGTGACCTGTGCTTCCCGCTTCCCCACGCTATTGTAGTGGCTGCTGCAGATTTAGCTTCTGTCCCTTGAGTAATTAGCACACAATCACTGGGGAAACTCACCGTGAAGAAATTCAGAGGAAATCAGTTTGCCAAGAGTCAATGTTATCTGCAGCACTCTCTGAATAGTGATTTGTTTTGAATGTTTCATACTTAACATCAGAATTTCAGCACAGAATAGTTCCTGTCCTAAAACTTACCCAATTTAGTAGCTCAGTACATTCCTGTATATTCTGTGTGAAAGTGAAACTACAAGTCAAAGCCACTGGTTACCCTCCACTGTTAACGGGCGAGACGACCTCGTGGCTTCTGTCCTCAGACTGGGGTGGTTTCTGCCCAGGGCAGCAGCGCACACTTGGCTTGGAATCAGGTTTATCATCACTGACATATGTCATGGAAAGTGTTGTTTTGCAGCAGCGGGACAGTGCAATACATATAGTTATTTCCGTAAACACGAGGAATTCTGCAGATGCTGGAGTTTCAAGCAACACACATCAAAGTTACTGGTGAACGCAGCAGGCCAGGCAGCATCTCTAGGAAGGGGTACAGTCGACGTTTTGGGCCGAGACCTTTTGTCAGGACTAACTGAAAGAAGAGCTAGTAAGAGATTTGAAAGTGGGAGGGGGAGGGGGAGATCGGAAATGATAGGAGAAGACAGGAGGGGGAGGGATGGAGCCAAGAGCTGGACAGGTGATAGGCAAAAGGGATACAAGAGGATCATGGGACAGGAGGTCCAGGAAGAAAGACAAGCGGGGGGGGGGGGGGAGACCAGAGGATGGGCAAGGGGTATAGTCAGAGGGACAGAGGGAGAAAAAGGAGTGTGAGAGAAAGTGTGCATAAAAATAAGTAACAGATAGGGTACGAGGGGGAGGTGGGGCATCAGTGGAAGTTAGAGAAGTGGATGTTCATGCCATCAGGTTGGAGGCTACCCAGACGGAATATAAGGTGTTGTTCCTCCAACCTGAGTGTGGCTTCATCTTTACAGTAGAAGAGGCCGTGGATAGACATGTCAGAATGGGAATGGGATGTGGAATTAAAATGTGTGGCCACTGGGAGATCCTGCTTTCTCTTGATGCAGACTGAGAGATCGTTTTGCGACGCAGACTGGGAAATCATTTTGCTACATGCCCTTACACTTCCTCCCTTACCACCGTTCAGGGCCCCAAACAGTCCTTCCAGGTGAGACGACACTTCACCTGCGAGTCGGGTGGGGTGATATACTGTGTCCGGTGCTCCCGATGTGGCCTTCTATATATTGGCGAGACCCGACGCAGACTGGGAGACCGCTTTGCTGAACACCTATGCTCTGTCCACCAGAGAAAGCAGGATCTCCCAGTGGCCACACATGCCGTTCCAGAAGACGAAGCAACCTGTCAGAACGATCTTCACAGTACAGTCGAATCTTCGGTGACATACCCATCCAAATAGCAAGCCAGCCAATTGATCGCCTAAGCTGAGAAAACTGTGTTGGTCAAACCTCTCCCCTAGGGACAGGGTTGAAGAGTGCAAGGTAAATTGGGAGGTAATCAACTAGAATGAGAATTGTGAAAAGCTTCTAAATCAATGGAGAAGGAATTGTGGTGTTGTACCCGCGTGAAATACTGGCACAGAAGGGAGACAAGGTGGGAAACAAAGGGAGGGGAGAGCTTCTGCTGAGAAGGAATATTTTAGATAAGAAGCTGGAGTTAATTTTTATTTAGTTGCTCTTTGCCAAGTTGAGTCGTAACTCCTAAAACTCAGGCAGGACAATGCTGGGGTCAACTGTAGGACAACAATCTACAGAGTAGGGCTCTGAGGAAGAGGTTTCCTGTTTGGCTTACTCTATCTCACCACATCTGGTTGAAAAGTTCACCTGAATTTAATAGCAATGCACTGATGCCTGAGAGGTGTTGCAAGCAGAATCTCTCTCAGTGTTTAATAAGACCATAAGACACGACATAGGAGCCCATTGAGTCTGCTCCACCATTCCATCATGGCTGATTTATTATCCCCTCTCAACTCTATTCTCCTGCCTTCTCCCCATAACCTTTGGTGACCTAACTAATTATATAGATATCAATCCCCGCTTTAAATAGACTCAATAATTTGGCCTCCAGAGCCGTCTGCGGCAAGGAATTCCACAGATTCACCAACCTCTGACTAAAGAAATTCTTCTCTCATCTCTGTTCTAAAGGGATGCACTTCTATTCTGGGGCTATGTCCCAGACTATCCCACTATTGGAAATGTCCTCTCCACGTCCACTCTATCTAGGTCTTTCAATATTCTTCTCTTCCGAATTCACTACTTTCAATATTTGGTCGGTTTCAATGAGATATCCCCCTCATTCTTCTAAACTCCAGCCAGTACAGGCCTAGAGCTGTCAAACGCTCCTCATATGCCAACCAACCCCTTAATTCATGGGATTGTTCTCGTGAATCTCCTCTGGACCCTTCCCAATGCCAGATTGGAAGATTCAAACTCCATTTATTATCAAAGTATGTATACAGAACACAACTCTGATATTTGTCCTCCTGCAGGCAGTCACGAAACAAAGAAACACCTTGGAACCTGTTCAAGAAAACATTGAACAACCAATGAGTGAAAATTAATAAATTTCGCAAACAGCAAAAGTGAGCAAACAACGCACAGAATATCAACGCCAGACCGGGAGTCCAGCTGTATTCAGTTTACTTAGTTCAGCATCACACCGCTAGTCCACTGCGCACCAGTTTGTGTCAATCTCCCAGTCAATCCACTCAAAACCTGCAAAAAAAAAGAGTAACCAGAATCCAAGAACACGTACAATATGAATCTCAAAGTTCCCCAAAATGAGAACACAGCCATGAGCTTCACCAGTCAATCCTTCCCTAGAGTCCTGCACTTCCCTCTGATGGCAGCTACTGAGAGGGAGAGAAGTCCGGTCAAACGCAGGCTGACGACGCTGAACACATGCTGTCCTCCGCTCTCAACCGCGTCGGCTTCAACCTTGCTCGACCCCTCAGTCAGAGAGAAGCAATGGAGTCGATCGTGGGCTCGTGCCTCGTCACCGGGCGTCCAGGCTGTGTACTCCGCTCCAAGCCTCATCGAACTCCCTTGGAGCCAGCAAAGCATCAAATTGCTCAATCAGCTGAAAAACACACCATCAAACTGTAAGTCACAGGTTCCAGTGGCACGCAGCTTCGTCGTGGAATCATATTTGAAAGAAGATGAAATAAAAGAAGTAGCTTCCTGAACTGTCTGCAGGACGTCGCCATTGATTGTGTTGTTTGCTGACGCCATCTTGAAGGACAGCACATCCTTTCTTAGACTTGGGGCTCAAACCTGTACAGTATACTTGACCAGTGCCTCATAAAACCTCAGCATTACACCCTTGGGATGTCCATGGCAAAGCACGCTAGGAAATGGATTAGTGGGGGACACAAAAGACTCTATGGATGCAGGAATCTGGAGCAACACACACAAAACACTAGAGGAACTCAGCAGGCTGAGCAGCATCTGTGATTGGTTGATGTTTCGGGCTGAGGCCTTTCTTCAGGGTTAATGGGCTTAGATGGGTTCCTTGGGGTCACAGATGCTGAAGTCTGCAGCAACAAGCAATCTGCTGGAGGAACTCAGAAGGTCGGGCAGCATCTGCGGAGGGAGAGGAACTGTGAAACCATGCCTCGGTGGGCACTGTGGGGTAAGTTCCTGTGTTGTTTGATTCTATGATTGCAATTAGGAAGTCTGGAGTATGAAACATTTGTGCAGATACATCATTGAATTGAAAGGTGTTGTCCAGAGAGACAGATCCGGGGCACTCTATGTGGAAGGGATAACTCCCGGTGGACAGAGGAGCAGGAGGCCGCATCCTATTTATTTATTTAAAGGGACCGTGCAGAAGAACCCTTCTGGTCCTTAAAGCCATGCTGCCCAGGGATCCCTGACAACCCGATTTAACCCTAACCTACTCACAGGACAATTTGCAATGACCAATTAATCTACTACATGGTACGTCTTTGGACTGTGGGTGGAAACCGGAGCACCCGGAGGAAACCCACACATTCCAGGGGGAGGACGTACAGACGCCTTACAGACAATGCCGGGACTGAACTCTGATTTCCAGAGCCCTGAGCTGCAATAGTGTTGCACTAACTGCACCATTGCCTTGGCACCTCCCCCTCCCCCACATCAGAAAGAACACAGAGGCTCGAGATGCTGGACAGTACAAGACAGCTGGAATTCTGATGGAAAAGCAGGAGGTCTGCTCTGGCTGTGTGGCTGATAATGGAATGGGAATCATCTCTCCAGCTCAACAGTCCTTCAGAAATGTGGGACAATTGGGATAGCCCGAGTCAGAAGATGCAGAGAAAGGGGGGGGGGGGGGAGAGACTGACATTGAGGGTCTGTGAGGGGGGGAGAAGGGTAGAAGAGGTGAAAGCGGAAACAAGAGTAGTGAGGCAAGTGAAGCCTCCAAGTGGCAATCCTGGGGTCGATACACAGAGGCTGCTGAGACCAGGAGTCGAAGTCCAGGGATTGGCAAGTTCAAAGGTTGAAGCTAGAGGTTAAAGTTCCAGGGATTGGTTAAAGCCAGATGTCAAAGTCGAGGGATTGGCGATTCCTGGGATCAGTGAGTCTGGAGGTCAAAGTTCAAGGATCGGCAAGTTTGGAGATCAAGGCCTGAAGATCAAAGCCCCTGGGTCGGTGTGTCTAGAGGTCAGAGGTCTGTGAATCTGAGAGTCTGGGGCCTAGACTGGAAGTTGGAAGCCTGGAGGTGGCCTGTGCTAGGGTTGAAGGCCTGTCTATGTGTGTGAGCGGGTAGGTGGGAAATGGGCTTGTTTTGCTGTTGTTGTCTTGTTTTGTTTTTTTTGTTGTTGCTGCTGCTTGTGTTGTCCCATGTGGGCATCATGGGCATATTCTGTTGGTGCTGGCATGTGTGGCAACACTTGCGGGCTGCCCCTGGCCAGTACATTCTCGGGTGTGTTGTTTGTTCAGGCAAAGATTGCATTTCACTGTATGTTTTGATGTATTCAAATCTGAAGGGTCTGGTAAAATGGGGATAGCAGAACTGTGTTTAGTAAATCCCAAGGCAAAGGGCTCTAATCAGGATACTCAGCACAGTGACATTAAAGTTCACATGAAGCAAACTTGCACAGAATTTTAATGAATAAGATAACCTTGTTAAAATTACATAAACTTTGATCTGCAAACAAATAGCTTTTCTGTTTTTCTTTAATCAAGGTTGTCAGCGAGTTTCTGGCTAGCCGACCTTTCAAATGATACAAAAACATTAGAGTTCAGGTCAAGCAACTTTCTCCCTAAATAAACTTTTCACAATAACCAACTATACTTTTCTACTTCTGGTCAATCTGTGAGCAGGAGGTGAGAGATCACATTCACATCTTACAGCATCCTCCTCTTAACTCAATCTTTTGCAAGGCTAATGAATTTTTGGAACCATTGCTATGAACCCACTTTTAATAATGCTGTCACCTGACGACAGGACAGGAGGCCCTGCCTCAGAAAAGAGCTGTGGCTGGCTGTGTTCAGGAGAGCGGACAGGTGGATGAATTTTAACGTGGTGAAGGAACAGCTATCTGAAGTCAGGGTCCAGTACAAAAAATCTGCTGACTTTAGGTCCAAGCGACTATAACACTTTCGATTCTCAGGGAAGTTAAAGTGTCAGCAAGACCAGAGCCCGTTTTATTTTTGTTCTACAGCCAACTTCCCTTTCATTCTTAATCACCGAAACACGTGTCAGAAGCCATCTCTATATCAGTCACTAACTGCAGTACTGTATCTCAGAGCCTTGCAGTCTTCCTCTCATTTGTCACTGGGCTCGCATAGAAGTTAGCGCAATCACTTTCGCCGGAAGCATGGCGGCATTGCAGGCTGCCCTCCAGTACACCCTCGGACTGTGCTGGTCATTGACACAAACAGCACTTTTCACTCTATGTTTCAATGTACCCGTGACAAATAAAACTAATCTTAATCTTCAGTCAACACACAACAAAGTTGCTGGTGAACACAGCAGGCCAGGCAGCATCTCTAGGAAGAGGTACAGTCGACGTTTCAGGCCGAGACCCTTCGTCAGGACTAACTGAAGGAAGAGTTAGTAAGAGTTTTGAAAGTGTGAGGGGGAGGGGGAGATCCAAAATGATAGGAGAAGACAGGAGGGGGAGGGATGGAGCCAAGAGCTGGACAGGTGATTAGCAAAAGGGATATGAGAGGATCATGGGACAGGAGGTCCGGGAAGAAAGATAAGGGTGGGGGGAACCCAGAGGATGGGCAAGGGGTACAGTGAGAGGGACAGAGGGAGAAAAAGGAGAGTGAGAGAAAGAATGTGTGTATAAAAATAAATAACAGATGGGGTACGAGGGGGAGGTGGGGCATTAGCGGATGTTAGAGAAGTCGATGTTCATGCCATCAGGAAATCTTCAGTCCCAGGATAAGGAGTGGCACGTTTATGAGTGAGATGGTAAACGCTAGGAACTCCCCCATGAGATGTTGAACTGAGTACAGGACAGAGATAGAGACCTGGCACAGCAGGGAAACGTGCAGGAAAATGACCTGTGACCTTACTGAAGGACCGAGGGGCAGTGTCCCTCCCAGCTTCTGTTCCCGCACTCCTTACCAGAACATGGGCTTGTGAGGACTGACTGTTGCACACACCAACACAACAAGTGGCCGCACCAGGAGGAACTCATTAGCTGAGGAGCACTCACAACACGCTGGAGGGACTCAGCAGGTCGGGCAGCATCCGTGGAAACGATCAGTCAATGTTTCGGGCTGGAACCCTTCGTCAGGACTGAAGAGGGAAGGGGCAGAGGCCCTATCAAGAAGGTGGGAAGGAGAAGTTATTTTGTGTTCATTAGCTGAGGAGCCCTTTGGTTTGAGGGGGAGGAAGGTGTTGATAAGGTACAAATTTCCTTGCTATATAGAATGTGCGAGAAGACAGAAGAACACAGAAGCAGGAGAAATCGCTCGACCCTGCCTCACCAGTCAACACAAACTGCCTCATTCCACCTGACTGCATGCAAGGCAGCGGTTCAGGTTTCTGGATCCTTGGGAACTCTTCTGGGGGAAGGTAGGACCTGAACAAAAGGGATGGGTTACATCTGAACTTGAGGGGGACCAATATCCTTGTGGGCAGGTTCACTCGAACTGTTTAAACTAATCTGGCAGAGGGAAGGGAAACTGAGTGTTCAGGCTGAGGGTGGGGCAGTTGGTATACAAGTGTAGTGAGGTTGTCAAGAGTGACAGACAGATGATAGGAAAAAATTACAGTCAGTGGGATGAGTCAAAGTGTAACAAGGGGACAAAATTGAAATAGAACTGAAGGTGTTATATTTAAATGCACACAGTATATGCAATAAGGTAAATGATTTTGTGGCACAGTTAGGGATCACAGGTGTGACATTGTGTGCAGAGTTGTGGCTAAAAGAAGATTATAACTGGGAGCTAAACATCCAAGGATACACATTATATCGAAAGGACAGACAGGTATGCAGAAGGGATGGAGTGGCTCTGTTGGGAAAATCAGAGTACAGTATTGTCAGCGGTTGTGGGCGTCTTGTCTAAGAAACAGTGTGCTGGCATTGGAGAGAGTTCAGAGGAGGTTCGCAATAACGATTCCGGCAATCGAAGGGTTATCGTATGAGGAGCATTTGATGGTTCTGGGTCTGTATTGACAGGAATTTTGGGGGGGGGGGGTGGAGATCTCATTGAAACTCATTGAATGTTGAAAGGCCTCGATAGAGTGGATGTGGGGAGGATGTTACCTATAGTGGAGGAGCCTAGATCCAGAGGACAAAGCCTCAAAATAGAGGGACATCCATTTAGAATGGAGATGAGGAGGAATTTCTTCACCTGAGGGAGGTGAATCGGTGAAATTTGTTGCCACAGGCAGCTGAGGATGCCAGGTCATTGGGTGTACTTAAGACAGAGGTTGATAGGCACTTGATAAGTCAGTGCGTGAGAGGTTACGGGAGAAGGCAGGAGAATGGGGTTGAAAAAGAAAAGGATCTAGAAGGGCCGAGATGGCCTGTTTCAGTGCTGTAATTGTTATATAGGATCAGCCATGATCAAATGGTGGAGCAGACTCAAAGGGCGAATGGCCTAATTCTGCTCCTATGTCTTATGGTGTACATTGCACTTTCTCTGTGGATGTCCATTTTATTCTGCATCGGGATATTCCTCACCTTACTCCAATACACTGATATGATGAAATAATCTGTGTGGATAGTTTGCACCTTTTCCCACTGTACCTCGGTACCTGTGACAGTAATTAACCACTTTACACATCCTCTCACAAGTACCTATGCCCGATTTTCTCCCCACCCCATTCGGTCTGCCCATCAACCACACACTCTGGGTCCCTTTAACTGATCCCCCTCTCCCCTTATCTGGTTCACTCTCTCCTCCCTTTCTCACCAGATTCCTAAATTTTCAGTGTCTTGTCTCCTCTATTAATCGCCTCCCAGTCTGTCTCTACCTCCACCCCTGCCCCTCACTCATCTCTCGCCAGTTTCTGCCTCACCCCTACCTCTTCACGCTGCCCATCCCCTCTTCTCACTCAGAGCTGATGCAGGGCCTAGTCCAAAGCATTGGCCATCTCTCCACCTACACACGTGCTGCTCGATCTGCTCAGTTCCTCCAGCGGCTTGCTGTGTCTTCCATTTCCCAGTCTCTTGAGTGTCAGTCTTATCTCTTCTGTGCCAGCTCCCAGTTCCCCAATCTTTCAAAAACACATTGACTTCCTTTTTAAATATCCCCAGTGATCTGGCTTTCACATCCCATCAGGTCATAAGACACAGGAGCAGAGTTAGGCCACTCGGCCCATCGAGTCTGCTCCACCATTCCATCATGGCTGATTTATTTTCCCTTGCAACCCCATGCTCCTGTCTTCTCCCTGTAATATTTTACTGTATTGCCCTGATTAATCATGAATCTATCAACCTTTGCTTTAAATATACTCAATGACTTGGCCTCTACAGCCAACAATGGCGATGAGTTTCACAGATTCGCCCCCCCTCTGGCCGAGGTCTGAAGGGACATCCTTGTATCCTGGTGCTGTTCTTCTGGCCGTAGACTCCTCCAGTGGAGGAAACTTCCTCTTTCTACCCACTCTATGTCATCCTTTCAGCATTTGATAGGTTTCAAACAGACCCACCCTCATCCTTTTAAACCCCAACAAGTACAGGCCCAGAGCCACCAAACACTACTCATATTTTAACCCTTTCATTCCTGGGCTCATTCTTATGACAAGCAACACACATCAAAGTTGCTGGTGAACGCAGCAGGTCAGGCAGCATCTCTAGGAAGAGGTATAGTCGACGTTTCAGGCCGAGACCCTTCGTGAGGACTCACGAAATCCTGACGAAGGGTCTCGGCCTGAAACGTCGACTGCACCTCTTCCTACAGATGCTGCCTGGCCTGCTGCGTTCACCAGCAACTTTGATGTGTGTTGCTTGAATTTCCAGCGTCTGCAGAATTCCTGTTGTTCTCATTCTTATGAACTTACTCTGGACCCTCTTCAATGCTAGCATGTCTTTTCTTACACGAGGCCCAAAGCTGCTCAGCATATTCCAAGTATTTTCTGACAAATGCCTCAGTATCGCATCCTTGCTTTTATTGTCTAGCCCTCTTGAAATGAATGCTAACATTGTATTTGCCTTCCTCACCACCGACTCAACCTGCAAGTTAACCTTCAGGGAATCCTCTTCTAGGTCTCCCAGATCCCTTTACGCACCTGATTTCTGAATTTGCTCCCTGTTTAGAAAATAGTAAGTACCCTTTAGGGCAAAGATTTACCACCTATAACACTTTCATCCATTCTAAAGTGGCACAATTCTGCAAGTTGGAAGACATTAGGGTAGGAAACCAAACCTGTGGCCAAATGGTGTTGTGCCAAACTTCAGGAGCGTGTCACTTGTACATCCTCATGACCACAAGATTAGAAGGTGGCAGATTGGACGATGGTAAATGATTTCCTTTGTTCAAGAAAGATAATCAGGATAATCCTGGCAATTATAGACCAGTGAGTCTTACTTCAGAGCTGGGCAAGTTATTGGAGAGAATTCCTACAGCCATGATCTAGGAGTATTTGGAGAGGGACAGTCTTTTTCTTTATCAATCTTTTTACTGATGTGAAAGGAACATAAATACAAACAAGAGGAGAATTATCTCAAATATATATATCAAAAACAATACAAACCGAGATTAAGATAGACGTTATCAAAATCATACATATTGTTAAGCTAGTATAAAATATCTAATAAAAAAAGAAAACAGCAATTCTCCTCTTATCAGTTCATGAAGAGGAAAGGAAAAACTTTGAGTTTTAAATGAAGGAAAAAAAAAATCCACTACACTATATAAAAAAAGAAACAAAAAAAAAGGGACTGGACAGTCCATTTTGAGAATAAGACCAGAAAAAAGAAGAAAGACTTTTTGATCAAATCTAAAACTTCGAGAAAAAAAAATTGGAAGAGTAGTAAATCAAATTAAATGAAAATATTGGATAAAAGGTCGCCAGATTTGCTCAAATTTAAAGGATGTATCAAATGTCTGACTTTTATTTTCTCTAAACTTAAACAGGACATAATGGAGGAAACTCCGATTAAAGACCGTAGGTGGATTAGAATCCTTCCACCTCAATAAAGTGGCTCTCCGAGCCAGTAAAGTCGAAAAGGCTATCATACGTTGAGCAGAAAGAGGAATATTTCCTGCTTCAGATGGGATAATCCCAAAAATTGCCATAAGCAAATTAGGTTGTAGATCCAGATCCAAGACTTTTGATAGTATTTAAAAAACATCTCTCTGAAAGTTATTTAGCTTTATACAAGACCAATTAATATGAGTTAAAGTGGCCAGCTCAGTATTACATCTGTCACAAATGAGATTGATGATGGAAAAAATATGTGCTAATTTATCCTTTGACATATGGGCCTGATGCACTGCCTTGAATTGTATCAGGGAATGACGGGCACAAATAGATAAGTTATTAACCAAATGAAAAATTTTACTCCATTGATTATCCGAAAATGACTCTTGAAATTCCGATTCCCAAGTGCGTTTAATTTTATCATTAGATATCACTCATGAGTTCAATAACCATTTATAGATTATAGCTATCAACACTTTTTGAAATGGTTTAAACTGAAAGAGAGCATCTGTCATATTAGGTAGATAAGCAGAAGGGTAATTTGACAACAAACTACGTAAAAAATTCCTAATTTGTAAATATCCAAAAAAGTGCACATTAGATAAATCATATTTATCCACTAACTGAGAAAAAGACATTAAACAGTCCCCTAAAAACAAATCTGAAAAAGTTATCATTCCCTTGGTTTTCCAAATTAAAAAGGCCTTATCCAAAATTGATGGTTTAAAAAAATAATTAAGATGGATATTGCCAGAAAGAATAAAACTACTTAACTCAAAAAATCTACGAAACTGAAACCAAATTCTTAATGTATGTTTAATAATGGGATTAAAATCTTGTCTATTAATCTTAGAAAACAAAAAGGGAAGAGGAGCTCCCAGTAAAGAGGCCAAAGAGAACCCCTTCGCCGAGTTTTCCTCCAAATCCAACCATGAAGGACATTCATGTATATCTGAATAGTGAATCCAAAAAGTAATATATCGAATATTGATTGCCCAATAGTACATTCTAAAGTTAGGCAAAGCCATACCACCATCCTTTTTTAAATTTCTGCAATAAGGGTTTACTCAATCTAGGATTTTTATTTTTCCAAATATAAGATAAGATTATAGAATCTATTCCGTCAAAGAACTTTTCAGGAACAAAGGAAGGAACTGCCTGAAATATATATAAGAATTTTGGTAAAACTATCATTTTAATAGCATTAATTTGACCTATTAATGATAATGTCATAGGTATTTAGAAAGCATTTGTTTGGTGTAGCCAATTAATGGAAAAAATTATATGTATAGAGATCCTTAAAACTTTTAGTGATTTTAATACCAAGATAGGTAAAGTAACTTTTAGCAATACTAAAAGGTACTTGATGATTTGGATCCAAGTAATTATTAATTAGATTAGATTAGCTTCAACTTTATTGTCATTGTGCTGAGTACAGATACAAAGCTAATGAAATGCATTTAGCATCTGACCAGAAATGCAAAGAGTAGAGTTATTTACAAAATAACCGCGAATCAAAAAAAGTACTACAGCACGCAAATATAAAAGTACTGAGACAGTACAATATGGATGCAATACTGCTTAGCGCTGTGACGTGAGGTTCAGCAGGGTTACAGCCTCAGGGAAGAAGCTCTTCCTGTGCCTGCTGGTGCGGGAGCGGAGGCTCCTGTAGCACCTACCGGATGGGAGGAGAGTAAAAAGTCCATGGTTAGGGTGAGATGCATCCTTGATAATGCTTTTTGCCCTGCCCAGGCAGCGTTTATGGTAGATGTTCTCAATGGTGGGCAATTGGGTGCCGATAATCCGCTGGGCAGTTTTCACCACACGCTGGAGTGCTTTGTTGTCCAATACGGGACAATTGCCATACCACACTGAGATGCAGTTGGTGAGTATGCTCTTAATGGTACAGCGGTAAAAGTCCGTCAGTATCCTGGGACAGAGGTGAGCTTTCTTCATGCTCCGCAGGAAATAAAGGCGCTATTGCGCCTTTTTGATCAGGATGGAGGAGTTCAGGGACCAGGTGAGATCATCGGAAATGTGGGCACCAAGGAATTTGAAGCTTGATATATGATTATGAAGACACGCAGTCCTCTTTTATTCTCATTTAGTAATGCATGCATTAAGAAATGATATAATATTTCCTCTGGTGTGATATCACAAAACACAGGACAGACCAAGACTGAAAAAACTAACAAAACCACATAATTATAACATATAGTTACAACAGTACAACAATACCATAACTTGATGAAGAAGTCCATGAGCACAGTAAAAAGTTCGAAGTCTCTCAAATGTCCTACATCTCACGCAGACGGGAGAAGGAAGAAAAACTCTCCCTGCCATGCCTGACCACAGTCCGACTCTGAGTTGTCGGAAAACTTGGAACCTCTGAACAGCTCTCCGACACCGAGTACCGAGCACCATCTCTATCCGAACGATTCGACCTCAATCTCGGTCACCAATAGCAGGCAAAACCGAGGATTTTGAGGCCTTCCCTCTGGAAGATTCTCGATTGCGCAGTAACAACAGTAGCAAACTGGCATTTCAGAAATTTCTCCAGATGTTCCTCTGTGCTTTCACGTCTTGTCTCCATCAAATCAGAATTGTCCACGGCCCCTATTTAACGGATACGATATCAGCAGCCTCAATGACTACAGACCGGTGGCATTGACCTCCCACATCATGAAGACCCTGGAGAGACTTGTTCTGGAGCTGCTCCAGCCTATGGTCAGGCCACACTTAGATCCCCTCCAGCTCGCCCACCAGCCCCGACTAGGAGTTGAGGATGCCATCGTCTACCTGCTGAACCATGTCTATGCCCACCTGGACAAGCCAGCGAGCACCGTGAGGGTCATGTTTTTTGACTTCTCCAGTGCGTTCAACACCATCCACCCTGCTCTGCTGGGGGAGAACCTGACAGCGATGCAGGTGGATGCTTCCCTGGTGTCATGGATTCTTGATTACCTGACTGGCAGACCACAGTACGTGTGCTTGCAACATTGTGTGTCTGACAGAGTGATCAGCAGCACTGGGGTTCCACAGGGGACTGTCTTGTCTCCCTTTCTCTTCACCATTTACACCTCAGACTTCAACTACTCCACAGAGTCTTGTCATCTTCAGAAGTTTTCTGATGACTCTGACTCTAGTTGGATGCGTCAGCAAGGGAGATGAGGCTGAGTACAGGGCTACGGCAGGAAACTTTGTCACATGGTGTGAGCAGAATTATCTGCAGCTTAATGTGAAAAAGACTAAGGAGCTGGTGGTAGACCTGAGGAGAGCTAAGGTACCGGTGAGCCCTGTTTCCATCCCGGGGGTCAGTGTGGACATGGTGGAAGATTACAAATACCTGGGGATACGAATTGACAATAAACAACTGGACTGGTCAAAGAACACTGAGGCTGTCTACAAGAAGGGTCAGAGCCGTCTCTATTTCCTGAGGAGACTGAGGTCCTTTAACATCTGCCGGACGATGCTGAGGATGTTCTACGAGTCTGTGGTGGCCAGTGCGATCATGTTTGCTGTTGTGTGCTGGGGCAGCAGGCTGAGGGTAGCAGACACCAACAGAATCAACAAACTCATTCGTAAGGCCAGTGATGTGGTGGGGATGGAACTGGATTCTCTCATGGTGGTGTCTGAAAAGAGGATGCTGTCCAAGCTGCATGCCATCTTGGACAATGTCTCCCATCCACTACATAATGTACTGGTTGGGCACAGGAGTACATTCAGCCAGAGACTCATTCCACCGAGATGCAACACAGAGCGTCATAGGAAGTCATTCCTGCCTGTGGCCATCAAACTTTACAACTCCTCCCTTGGAGGGTCAGACACCCTGAGCCAATAGGCTGGTCCTGGACTTATTTCCTGGCATAATTTACATATTACTATATAATTATTATGGTTTTATTACTATTTAATTATTTATGGTGCAGCTGTAACGAAAACCAATTTCCCCCGGGATGAATAAAGTATGACTATGACTATTTTCACTAGAGGGTTGTGCACGCATAGCGTGCTGCTATCTCTCCTCCCACCTTACACGCTCCACTACAGTTCCGTTGATGTAGATGGGAATGTGAGTGTGACTCCTGGCATGCCTGAAGTCCACAATGATCTCCTTGGTCTTCTGGGTGTTGAGGGCCAGATTGTTGTCAGCACACCACATGGCCAGGTGCTGGACCTCCTCCCTGTAGGCCGTCTCGTCATCCCCTCTGATCAGACCAACCACCGTGGTGTCCTCTGTGAACTTGATTATGGAGCTAGAACCATGTAGGAAATAACTCACTTTTATGTAAATTTAATTTATACCTAGAAAAACCTCTGAATTCAGAAATTATAGATAACATAGAAGGAATAGATTTCCTAGGATCTGAAATATAAACTAACATGTCATCTGCATATAACGAAACCTTGAGTATTTTGTCTCCTCTCTTAATACCCTGAACAGTGTTAGAATCTCTAAGAGCAATAGCAAGGGGTTCTAAGGCCAAATTAAATAATAAAGGGCTAAGGGGACATCCCTGTCGAGTATCCCTCTGTAATCTAAAATAGGGAGATTTTTGATTATTAGTTATAACAGCAGCCATGAGCGCTTGATTGCTCAGTTTGATCCAGGAAATAAATCCCGGGCCAAGATTAAATCTTTCCAAAACCTCAAATAAGTAAGACCATTCCACCCTATCAAAGGCTTTCCCTGCATCAAGAGAAACAACACATTCAGATTCTTTAGATGGAGAAGAATGAATAATATTTAATAATCTTTGAATATTAAAATGTGAATATCTATTTTTAATAAATCCAGTTCGGTCATTGGAAATAACGGTAGGTAAATATTCTCAAGTCTATTAGCCAAGATCTTAGAAAGAATTTTAAAATCCACATTCAATAGAGAAATTGGTCTATAAGTAACATATTCAGATAAATCTTTATCTTTTTTAGGAATTTAAGAGATTGAAGCTTCATAGAAAGTTTTTGGGAGAGTCCCAGAGGATATAGAATCAGTGAAAATTTGACATAAATGAGGTATATCAGTAAAAGTCTTATGAAATTCCACTGTATATCCATCGGGTCCCGGAGCCTTAGCTGATTGGAGAGAAGATATAGCCCTTGCTATTCCCTCTTGTTTAATAGGTGCATCTAATGTATTCATATCTTGAATAGAAATTTTAGGTATATTCAATTTTTGCAAAAAGCTATTCATAAAAGTAATATTGTCTGAAAATTCAGATTCATAAAGATTAGAGTAGAAATCCATAAATATCTTACTAATTTCATAAGGATCTATGAGGTCTTCGTATCTTCAGGATCTGTCTTCTAGCCATATTTGCTTTTAACTGACCAGCTAATAGTGTGCCTGACTTGTCTCCGTGTAAATAGGATTGGCTGTTGGATTTAAGAAGTTGCTGTTCAATGGGGAAAGTCAAAAGCAAATCATGCTGTGTTTGGAGTTCCACCCTTTCCTTACCGAGAGGGACAGTCAGTATGGCTTCGTGAGGGGCAGGTTGTGCCTCACGAGTTCGACTGAATTCTTTGAGGAAGTGTCAAAATAAATTGACGATGATAGAGCAGTGGATGTGGTGTGTATGGATTTTAGTAAGGCATTTTGATTGGAGTACTGCGCGGACGCAACAGGAGCGTTCCTGCGCAGGTCCAGCCAAAAGCATTTAAAAACCCAGTCTCTATAAAAGAGGGATTCCGCCTGGCAGAGCGGTCATATAGGAGAGGTCATCGTTGGAGTAGTCTTGAGTCAGAGTAGTAAGACTTTGGCTCAACAGGCTTCAGCGAGAACAGACGGAGGCAAGGTAAGTTCATCCTTTATTTCTTATTTAACTCTACAGAGAACAGTGTCTACAGAGCCGGTGTTCTGTTCTGGGTGTCAGTTGTGGGATTTCCAGGAGACTCCCAGCCTTCATGATGGCCACATCTGTGTCAGACACATTGAGATGCTGCTCATTTTAGACTGTGTTAGGGAACTGGAGCTGCTGCTCGATGACCTTTGGCTTGTTAGAGAAAGTGAAACAGGGATAGATGTGTGCTACAGGGAGATAGTCACCCCAAGGCTACAGGAGACAGATAAATGGGTGACTGTCAGGTGAGGGCAGGGAGACCAGCAGATAGTGGAGAGCACGCTTGTGGCCAACCCCTCAACAATAAGTACCCCATTTTGAGTACTGCTGGGGGGGGGGCGGGGTGTGACCTACCTGGGGGAAGCTACAGCTTCCTGTGGCTCAGAAGGGTAGGGAACTGGCAGTAGTGATAGTGTACTCTATAGTCAGAGGGAGGATAGGCAATTCTGTGGACACAAAAAGGAAACACTGATGTCCTTTCCTCCAGGTGCAAGGGTCCACGATGTTTCTGGACATGTCCACAATATCCTGAAATGGGAGGGTGAGCAGCCGGAAGTCGTGGTACATATCAGTAACAACAGCATAAGTAAAAAAAGAGAGAAGGTCATGAAAAAATGAATATAGGGAGTTAGGAAGGAAGCTGAGAAGCATGACATCAGGGGTAGTAATCTCGGGATTGCTGCCTGTGCCACGTGACAGTGAGGATAGGAATAGAATGAGTTGGTAGATAAATGCATGGCTGATGAATTGGAGTAGAGGGCCAGGTTTCAGATTTCTGGATAATTGGGACCTCTTCTGGGGCAGGTTGCACTTGAATCTGAAGAGGACCAATATTCTTATGGGCAGGTTTACTAGTGCTGTTGGTAGTGGTTTAAACTAATATGGCAGGGGGATGGGAACCAGTATGATAGAACTGAGGATGGGTCAGCAGGCTTACAAGTAGATGATGGGTGTAACATGAATGGAAGGAAGGACAAGCCAATGATTGGGTACAAACACAGACAGAGCAAACAGTTAAATTGTAATTTAGTGGCAAAATTCAAAATGGCAAAAGAATGCAGGACTGAAAGTTTTGTATTTAAATTTGTGTAGAATAAGATGGATGAACTCGTGGCACAATTAGAGATTGGTTGGTATGACATTGTGGGCATCTCTGAGTTGTGGCTGAAAGAATGTCATAGTTGGGAGCTTAACATTGAACGATATACTTTGTATGAAAGGACAGGCAGGAAGGCATAGGCGGTGGTGTGGCTCTGTTGGTAAGAGATGGAACTACATCTTTGTAAAGGGGTGACAGAGTCAGAGAATGTTGAATCTTTGTGGGTGGAGTTAAGAAATTGCAAGGATTAAAAAAAAACATTTGGGAATCATATATAGGCCTCCAAATAGTAGCCAAGATATGGGGTTGAAATTGCAAAGGGAGCTGGAAAAGGCATGTAATAAGGGCAATGACACAATTGTAATGGGATCTTCAATATGCAAGGGGATTGGGAAAATCAGGTTGGTGTCAGATCGCAAAACGGGGAATTTGTTGGACGTCTATGAGATGGCTTTTTTTTGGAGCAGATTGTGTTTGAGCCTACTCAGGGAAAGGCTGTCTCAGATTGGGTGTTGTGTAATAGCCCAGATGTTATTAGGGAGCTTAACGTAAAGGAACTCTCAGGAGACAGTGATCATAATATGATTGAATTCATATTGCAATTTGAGAGGGAGAAGCATGACTCACATGCATCAGTTTTGCAATAGAATAAAGGGAATTACAGAGGCATGAGAGAGGAGCTTGCCCAGGTGGATTGGAGGGGAATATAGGCAGGGATGATGACAGAGCAGAGACAGCTGAGATTTCTGGGAATAGTTCACAAGGTGCAGGATAGAAATGTCCCACAGAGGAAGAAGTTTTCAAGTGGCAGGGGTAGGCAACCATGGATGATAAAGGAAGTTAAGGACTGCATAAAAGCCAAGGAAAAGGCATTTAAGGTAGCAAAAGTGAGCAGGAAGTTGGATGACCAGAAAGCCTTTAAAATCCAACAAAAAGCAACTAAAAAGCTATAAGAAGGGAAAAGATGAAATATGAGAGTAGATGAGCCAATAATATAAAGCAGGATACCAAAAGTTTTTTTTAGTTATATTAAGAGGAAGGTGAGAGTTGATATTGGACCACTGGAAAATGATACTGCTGAGGGAGTAATGGGGGACAAGGAAATAGCAGATGAACTTAATAGGTACTTTGCATCTGTCTTCACTGTGGAAGTGTGTGGGAATAAAGGGAACTTTTCTAGTTGGCTGTCGGTGACCAGTAGTGCTCCTCAGGAGTCAGTATTGGGACCGCTACTTTTCACATTGTTTGTCAATGATTTGGCTATCAGAATTGATGGCTTTGTGGCAAGGTTTGTGGATGATTTGAAGATAGGTGGAGGGATAGGTAGTGCTGAGGAAGCAATGTGATTGTAGCAGGACTTAGACAAAATTGGAAGAATGGGCAAAAAGAGGCTGACGGAATACAGTGTTGGAAAATGTATGATAATTTCATTTTGGTAAAAGGAACAATATTGCAGACTATTATCTAAGTGGGGAGAAGGTTCAAACATCAGAGGTGCAGAGGGACTTAGGAGTCCTCGTGCAAGACTCCCAGAAGGTTAATTCACAGGTTGAGTCTGTGGTAAAGAAGGCAAATGCAATGTTGGCATTTAGTTCAAGGGGAATAGAATATAAAAGCAAAGAGATAATGCTAATGCTTTATGAGACACTAGTCAGGCCGCACTTGGAGTATTGTCAACAGTTTTTGGCCCCATATCTCAGAAAGGATGCGTTGTCATTGGAGAGAGTCCAGAGGAGGTTCATGAGGATGATTCCAGGAATGAAGGGGTTAACATATGAGGAGTGTTTGGCAGCTTTGGGCCTGTACTCACTGGAATTTAGAAGAATGTAGGGGGATCTCATTGAAACCTTCTGAATGCTGAAAGGACTAGATAGGGTGGATGTGGTGAGGATGTTTCCTATGGAGGGTTTATTCAGAACTAGAGAGCACAGCCTCAAAATTGAGGGGTGACCTTTTAGAACAGAGGTAAGAAGGAATTTTTTTTAGCCAGGGAGTAGAAAATCTGTAGAATTCTCTGCCACAGACTGCGGTGGAAGCCAAGCCCATGCGTATATAGTCATAGTCATACTTTATTGATCCCGAGGGAAATTGGTTTTCGTTACAGTTGCACCATAAATAATTAAATAGTAATAAAACCATAAATAGTTAAATAGTAATATGTAATTTATACCAGGAAATAAGTCCAGGACCAGCCTATTGGCTCAGGGTGTCTGACCCTCCAAGGGAGGAGTTGTAAAGTTTGATGGCCACAGGCAGGAATGACTTCCTATGACGTTCTGTGTTGCATCTCAGTAGAATGAGACTCTGGCTGAATGTACTCCTGTGCCCAACCAGTACATTATGTAGTGGATGGGAGACATTGTCCAAGATGGCATGCAATTTGGACAGCATCCTCTTTTCAGACACCACCATCAGACAGTCCAGTTCCATCCCCACAACATCACTGGCCTTACGAATGAGTTTGTTGATTCTGTTGGTGTCTGCTACCCTCAGCCTGCTGCCCCAGCACACAACAGCAAACATGATAGCACTGGCAACCACAGACTCGTACAACATCCTCAGCATCGTCCGGCAGATGGTAAAGGACCTCAGTCTCCTCAGGAAATAGAGACGGCTTTGACCCTTCTTGTAGACAGCCTCAGTGTTCTTTGACCAGTCCAGTTTATTGTCAATTTGTATCCCCAGGTATTTGTAATCCTCCACCATGTCCACACTGACCCCCTGGATGGAAACAGGGCTCACCGGTACCTTAGCTCTCCTCAGGTCTACCACCAGCTCCTTAGTCTTTTTCACATTAAGCTGCAGATAATTCTGCTCACACCATGTGACAAAGTTTCCTACCGTAGCCATGTACTCAGCCTCATCTCCCTTGCTGACGCATCCAACTATGCCAGAGTCATCAGAAAACTTCTGAAGATAACAAGACTCTGTGCAGTAGTTGAAGTCCGAGGTGTAAATGGTGAAGAGAAAGGGAGACAAGACAGTCCCCTGTGGAGCCCCAGTGCTGCTGATCACTCTGTCGGACACACAGTGTTGCAAGCACACGTACTGTGGTCTGCCAGTCAGATAATCAAGAATCTATGACACCAGGGAAGCATCCACCTGCATCGCTGTCAGCTTCTCCCCCAGCAGAGCAGGGCGGATGGTGTTGAACGCACTGGAGAAGTCAAAAAACATGACCCTCACAGTGCTCGCTGGCTTGTCCAGGTGGACGTAGACACGGTTCAGCAGGTAGATGATGGCATCCTCAACTCCTAGTCGGGGCTGGTAGGCCAACTGGAGGGGATCTAAGTGTGGCCTGACCATAGGCCAGAGCAGCTCCAGAACAAGTCTCTCCAGGGTCTTCATGATGTGGGAGGTCAATGCCACCGGTCTGTAGTCATTGAGGCCACTGGGGCGCGGTGTCTTCAGCACAGGGACGAGGCAGGACGTCTTCCACAGCACAGAAACCCTCTGGAGACTCAGGCTTTAAGAGAGGAGCTAATCTAATATTTAAGAGAGAAGCTAATCGTTTCTTGATTGGTCAGGGCATCAAAGGATATGGTGAGAAGGCAGATGTATGGGGTTGAGTGGGATTCAGGATCAGCTATGATGAAGTGGCAGAGCAGACTCAATGGGCTGAATGGCCTAATTCTGCTCCTGTGTCTTATGTTGAAAAGGTTCCCCATGGAAGGCTTATTCAAAAGGTCAGGAGGCAAGGAATCCAGGGAAACGTGTCTGTGTGGATTCTGAATAGGCTTGCCCACAGAAGGCAGAGGGGTTTGTTTTTGCAAGGCATGGTGGGTACAGTATGTGGAATGTGCTGCCTGGGCTGGTGGTAGAGGCATTTACATTAGGGACATTCTGCATTTGAAAAGGAGAAGCTAAAGTCAGATATATCAGTATCACAGTGGAGTATTACAGTATTACAGAGGCATGAGAGAGCAGTTCGCCAGAATTGATTGGAAAGGCACAGGAGATGTACATCTCAAAGAGGAAGTAGTATTCTAAAGGCAAGATGACACAACCATGGCTAACAAGAGAAGTCAAAGCCAACATAAAAGCCAGAGAGCAAATAATAGAGACAAAATTAGTGGGAAGTTAGAGGATTGTGAAGTTTTAAATGCCAACAAAAGGCAACTAAAAGTTATTAAGGAAAAGATGGAATACAAAGGTAAGCTGGCCACTAATTTTAAAGAGGATGCCAAAAGTTTCATACATAAAGAGTAAAAGAGAAGTGAGAGTGGGTATTGGACCACTGGAAAACAAAGCTGGAGCGGTAGTAATAGGGGATAAGGAACTGATGGATGAACTGAATAAGTATTTTATATCAGTCTTCACTATGGAAGACACTAGCAGTATGTCGGAAGTTCGAGAGTGTCAGGGGGCAGAGGTGTGTGAAGTTGCCATCAGAAAGTTCTTGGGCCCCTTATCCTGAAAATAATTCCAGGATTGAAAGGCTTGTCATGTGAAGGGTGTTTGATGGCTCGGGGCCTCTATTCACTGGAGAATGAGGGGAGACCTCATTGAAACATATCAAATGCTGAAGGACCTTGATAGAGTGGATCTGCAGAAGGTTTTTCTCTGGTGGGGGATCTACTGTATAATCAGAGGACACAGACTCAAAATAGGTGTCCTTTTAGAACGGAGATGAGGAGGGATTTTTTTAGTCAGAGGGTGGTGAATCTGTGGAATTTGTTGCCACAGGCAGCTGTGGAGGTCATGAAATTGGGTATATTTAAGGCAAAGGTTGATAGATCCTTGATTAGTCAGGGCATGAAGGGAAGCAGGGAGAAGGTAGGAGATTGGAGCTGAGAGGGAAAATGGATCAGCCATGATGAAATAGTGGAACAGTCTCTATGGGCCAAATGGCCTAATTCTGCTCCTATACTTTATGGACATTTAAGGGACTTTTCGTTAGGCACATGATGAAAGAAAAGTGGAGTATTATGTGAGAAGGAAGGTTAGATTGATCTTGGAGTCGGTTAAATGGTCAGCATAGCATCATGGGCCAGTACTGTGCCTTTGTTCATTTCTGAGAAATTCCTACACACATCAGTTTTTCCCTGCCCTTTTAACTATCTTCCTTCGTTCAAGATTCTCCCAAAGCTGTCATGATCCAACAGACCCTTTTATTTTCAATAAGATTATTCATCTTTCTAAACTCTGCCTGTAACAATATAAACAAGATGCCCCGACAAATGGCACTTCCATGGTATCTTTCAGATGAACGCAATTTGGCCAATTCAGTCATGTGTCTAATGGCATTATCTGCACAAAATATTTCATAGTGGCTCTTCAACAGCTTGAAGTATCGGCCACATCCTACAAATTATAAGGAGATAAAGGCTCTGATACCTCTGATAGTGAGAGCAATGTTGGTTCTGAATAGTTGCCAAGAAACTGGTTTGGAATCAGTGAAGAGGTTGGTTCAGAATTATTGCAGTTACACAATTAACTGCAGAATTCGTCAGCAGTGACGCAGCTTTGAGTGCATCCCTGCACTTTGTCGCTGGAACTAACTGTATGCGAATCTTGTAAAGGGGCTCTTCATTTTCTTTAGTCACAGATTAGCAAGTGTGTCAGCACATTCCATGGATTGCTATAATGGCATCTGTTGTTATATTTCAGGGGGCATGAGGCCAAGTGGTTAAGGCATTCGACTAGCAACCTGAAGGTCGTGAGATCAAGCCCCAGCCGAGGCAGCGTGTTGTGTCCTTGAACAAGGAACTTAACTACACAGTGCTCTGTGACAACACTGGTGCCAAGCTGTATCGGCCCTTGCCCTTCCCCTTCCCTTGGACAACATTAGTGTCGTGGAGAGGGGAGACTTGCAGCATGGGCAACTGCCTGTCTTCCATAAAAAACCTTGCCCAGGCCTGCGCCCTGGAGAGCGAAGACTTTCCAGGCGCAGATCCGTGGTCTCGCAAGACTAATGGATGCCTTAAATGAGGGTCAAATTCATCTGCTGTTGTACTGCAGATACCTGATGGACACAGTGGTACAGTGGCAAGTATAATGCTCAACAGTGCCAGTGATCAGGGTTCAATTCCCATCACTGTCTGGAAGGAGTGTGTATGGTTTCCCCCATGAACATGTGATTCAATTTCTTTTCACATTCCAAAGACGTATGGGTTAGGACTGTGGGCATGCTACGTTGGCACTGAACTGTGCAGCACTCGTGGGGTGCCCCCAGCACAACCTTGGACTGTGTTGGTCTCTGGTGCAAAATGATGCATTTCACTGTATGTTTCAAAGTACACGTGACAAATAAAGCTAATCTTTTACAGAAGATTCTGAAGATGCTGGAAATCCACAGTCGCGCACAAGAAGCTGGAGGAACTCAGGTCAGGCGGCATCTATGAAGAGCATTAAAGAGCCAACGTTTTGGGCAGAGACCCTTCATCAGGACCAGGAACAAAGAGGGAAGAAGCCAGAATAAAGTGGGTGGGGGAGGGGGAAGGAGTACAAGATGGCAAGTGAGAGGTGAAACCAGTAAGAAAGAAAGTGTGTGTGTGTGTGTGTGTGTGTGGGGGGGGGGGGGTTGGTGGAAATTAAGTTAAAGCTGGGAAATGATACATGGAAAGGGTGAAGGGCTGAAGGAGGAGGAATAGGAGAGGAGAATGTGGGAGAAAGGGAAAGTCATGGACCAACATGTTAGAATGGGACTGGGAAGTGGAATTAATCATTTTAATTGTTGAGATTTATGCAGTTTGAAATGAAGAAGCTTCCTTTGTAGGTGGGTGGCATGGTATGTTAGCACAGCGGCTAATGTAACACTTCACAGAGTCAGTGATCGAGCTTCAATTCTGCCACTGTAAGGAGTTTATACATTCTCCCTACAGTGTAGGTTTCACCCAGGTGCTGATTTCCAAAGATCAGGGATCAACTGCATTCACCATATACACTTACATATATTAAGAGAATTTGATGTTAACATTCAACAATTATCAAAAGAATTATATAAAAATAAAGTTAGAAATTGAAGTACAGATATGGAATAAAATATGTAGAAATATATGCTAGCAAGGGTTAGTGACTGAAAGCATGGTGACGCTTGCGGGCTCCCCCAGCACATCCTCTGTGTTAATTGTTGACGCAGATGACAAATTTCATTGTAAATTTCTATGTATGTGACAAAGCTGGTCACTTAAGTGCACTGTAACACAGTGTGCAGTTGAGTTCAGTGTTCAGGATGCTCATATCCTTCACACATTTTATCATCTGCTGATCAGATTCAGCTTGCATTGATTGGAAAAGGACACTGGCAGGGATGATACCAGAGCAGCAATGGCTGGAATTTCTGGAAGCAATTTGGAAAGGCACAGGATATATACATCCCAAAGAGGAAGTATTCTAAAGGAAAGATGACACAACCATGGATAACAAGAGAAGTTAAAGCCAAAGAGAGGGCATATAGAGCAAAAATTAGTGGAAAATTAGGGGATTGGGAAGCTTTTAGAAACCAACAGAAGGCAACCAAAAAGTCATTAAGATGAAGATGGAATATGACAGTAAGCTAGCCAATAATATTAAAGAGGATACCAAAAGTTTCTTCAGATACAGTATATAAAGTGTAAAAGTGAGGCGAGAGTGGATATTGGGACTGCTGGAAAAGAATTCTGAGAGGTAGTAATGGCGGACAACAAAATAGCATATAAATTGAGAAAGTATTTTGCATCAGTCTTCTCTGTGGAAGACACTATAACTAGAGAGGATTCTTGGGAAACAGAGGTGGCTGAAGAGATCTTAGAGGCATTAGTAATGATCTTTCAAGAATCACTAAATTGTGGAATGGTCCTGGAAGATTGGAAAATTGCAAATGCCACTCCACTCTTCAAGAAGGGTGAGAGGGAAAGAAAGGAAACTATACGTCAGTTAGTTTGACCTCAGTGGCTGGGAAGATGTTGGAGTTGATTATGAAGGATGAGGTCTCAGGGTACTGGAGGCATATTATAAAATAGACCTTAAGGGAAAATTTTGCCTGACAAATCTGTTGGAATTATTTAAAGCAATAATGAGCAGGATAGACAAAGAAGAATTGGTTGATGTTTTGTACTTGGATTTTCAGGAGGCCTTTGACAAGGTGCCACATGAGGCTGCTTAACAAACTATACTAGCCCATACTATTTCAGCAAATATTCTAGCATAAGGCGTTGGCAGGAGGCAAAAAGTGGGAATAAAAGGAGTTTCTTCTGGTTGGCTGCCAGTGACAAGTGGTGTTCCACAGGGGTCTTTGATGCGTTACATGTCAATGATTTAGATGATGGAATTGATGGCTTTGTGGTCAAGTTTGCAGATGATATGAAGATAGGTGGAGAGGCAGGTAGTTTTGAGGAAGTAGAGAGGCTACAGAAGGACTTAAAACAGATTAGGAGAATAGCTAAAGTGGCAGATGAAATAGTGTTGGGAACTGCAATTTGGTAAAAGAAATGAAAGGGTTAACTATTTTCTAAATGGAGAGAAAATACAAAAAACTGAGGTGCAAAGGGACTTGGGAGTATTTGTGCGGGATTTCCTAAAGGTTAATTTGCAGGTTGAGTTTGTGGTGAGCAGGCAAATGTAATGTTAGCATTCATTTCAAGAGGACTAGAATATAAAAGCAAAGATGTAATGTTGAAATTTTATAAAGTACTGGTGAGGCCTTAAGGAGTATTCTGAGCGGGTTTGGGCCCCTCATCTTTGAAAGGATGTGCTGAAACTGCAGAGAGTTCAAAGGAGGTTCACAAAAATGATTCCAGGATTGAATGGCTTGTCATATGAAGAGTGCTTGATGGCTCTGGGCCTGTATTCACGAGAATGCAGAAGAATGACAGGTGACTTCATAGAAACGTATCAAATGGTGAAAGGTCTTGAAAGAGTGGATGTGGAGAGGATATCTCCTATGGTGGGAGAGTCCAAGACCTGAGAACACAGCCTCAGAATAGAGGGGCGTCTATTGAGAACAGAGATGAGCAGGAATTTCTTTAGCCAGAGTGGTAAATCCATGGAATTCTTTGCCACAAGCGGCTGTGGTGGCCAAGTCTTTATGTATATTTAAGGCAGAGGTTGATACTCTTGATGGATCAGGGCATGAAGACAAATGGGGAGAAGGCGGGAAATTGGAGCTGAGAGGAAGACTGGATCAACCATGATGAAATGGCGGAGCAGACTTGATGGGCCAATGGCTAATTCTGCTCCTATATCTTACGATCTAAATGGAGAAAGAAAACAATACATTGTTGCTTTGAAAAAGTCTTTAATTTCTTTAAGTAGATCTATGACAATATTTCCACATCCATTAAATAATGAGTAATTTGTTTTAAGCCATTTTATATTACAAGAAAATTACTGTGTACTATATAATATTGTACAAAAATATGTCTGTTTACTTATCTTAGTAAATCATCCAGAATATCAGCATTATAGCAATAGGACTTCACATCACAGCAAGCAGTCATCATCTGTATTTTAGTGCAATGCACTGTGGAATAAGACTGGAACTGAGTTTATGCAGCCCTTTTAATTTAGTATCTGTGATTTATTTTGGGTTCTAATTTTTCTCTCCCTCTGCAACCCAGTATCTCCCCAATTTTCTTCCCATCTCGACCAAAGGCTTGACACCAAGTAATGAGCCCAAGTGTCTATGTACAGTGTATGAATAGGTAATTGACTACACAAGGCATCACAGTGTAGCCCAATAACCAACTTGTGCACTTTAAAATGGCAGTCACTGAATTACGAGGATGTTGCCAAGACACCAATGAATTGGTGATGGGAAGAGGTTGGACAGACTAGCTTTCTCTTGGAGCACTAAAGAGGGAATGAGGTTAATAAAATAATAAGGGGCAGAGACAGGGTGGACACACAGTCTTTTCCCCCTAGGGTTGGAGAACTACAACTCATTCCTTCCAAGCCTTTGGTCAATCTTTCAACAAGACCTGATTTTGTGACTGCTTTATGGGCACTGCAGTTAATGTACAAGACAAGATCTGGAATGATTAAATATATTAGTGCAATGCAACCACACTGGAGTGGGGAGAAGGGGGAGAGGAGACCAGAACCCATTGAGGTGCTGTCATTTAGAATGAATTATAAACCATCTCAATGTGCAAATATTTCAGCAAATTTGTTTTTATCTAGCTCGGGCAAAGTGTAATGGTGACTGAGCAACCAGCAGGAATGCGAAGAACTAATGATTATTTGTAAATTTCCAACTAATTATGGAGATACTGGGGTAACTAGCATTTGCACAGAATACTGCCACAGGAGCTGTGCAGAAAGGTCAGGAACCACATTGATCTATTCCTTAATTTTTGCATATTCTGCTGCATCAATAAGTTGTTCAGAAAAATCCAGACAGTATGAAATATTTTATCAGCTCTTCCTTCCAACTTAGTACGACGATAGATTTGGGCTTGTGTTTTAACCAAATGCTGGAACAAGTTTCCCAGGACAATGCTGACCTGTTGAGCACGGTATCCGGGGTTGATCAGTAGACTAAAGTGCATTGACAAATGTCAGAAGGTGGAGCTGTTTAACATTTGACAGTGAAAAGCTATGTTGGGGATGGACACAATGGAGCAGAGTCTGAGGTAATTGCTCTAAATGTGGCACCAACAATGGAGCGCAGGTCAGGACTTGGGCAGCAAGACACCTCCACGAGTTTCGAGGAGTACCCGCACAAGATGGCTGCTACACCATTATGAAATACAGCTCTGCTCCCTGTCCGTCCATATCCCCACCTGGGTATCCCACAACACACTGCAAAATATAGCAGATTAGGCGATGTCACTCCATCTCCTTACCCAACACAGCACTGGGACAATCAACTCCCCTGACGGACACACACACATATACTTTGATTCTTTTACACTTTAAGTTGCATATTATCAAATCATGGTTTATAATATATATATATACATATATATATTACAATTTACAACATATACCTGCCCCCACCCCAAGGCCTGTAATTATATTGCTTTTATTAAAATAATAGTTACATGGTGCCAAGTTCAAAGAAGCCACAGTGACCCAGCTTAACCAGGATTTCAGTAAGGGTGCCACACATTGATTTTAGTGCCTGATATTGACATAGAAAGAGAATTGTGCATATGAAAATAGTGCAAAGTCAAGAGATAACCTAATGATTTGCAAGGCTGTTATACGACACATGCCTGAACTGTCTCTTCCAACACTCTTAAACCCTCTGTCTGATCTGTGTGTTAGCCAGCTACTCAACAGGGTTTGCACAAATGCCAACAAAGTGGCTTTCATCCTCCAGTGTAATGCCAACACTTGTCACTTCTTCATAGGTTAAGGATATACAACTGGACATCCCTGCTGAACACATTATGAGAACCTCCTACGCGTGAGACAACTGTCAGCCCACTGGGAAAGAGCCCCACTGCCAGGTTGGGACCCATTGCTCACACGTACACATTTAAGCCAGAATACTGATACCAACCCAGGAGCAGGAGCTTTTGAAAATTCTTCACTTTCCCTGGCTTTGGTCAATAGAGGACAAGACTTCTATTGCACAGTTCATAGTTAGCCAGGGTCCAATAGAACCCCTCTCACAGTACCTCATTTGGCTTGTCAGAACAGTGGCAATACAATTACAATGTTTCACTGTAGACATGCTTCACAATTTGCAAAGTTATCCTGCAGAATAAAATTTAATTCCCCACGTGCAAAAACATTTCACTAGCCCAGTTAAGTACAGGAAAACACCCAGTTTTTCAAGGTTCAGCTAAATTCTCTCCATCCCAAGTAACTTGTGCTTTCAATTCTTTCCCCCATCACCTTGACAATGAATTTGAAATTGGTTAAATGCCCAATTAACACAGTTGGAGATGTATCATAAGAACTCAATGATATTCCACTAACTATTCCTGGCAGTAACCATTCTGTAATTGAAGCTCAATTCAACTTTCTTGAAGCTCTCCCGGAACCTGTGATATGCTATGAGCTGTATCAATGCTGCCTAGAACTTTTATCTGATCACCACAGCTGTGAAAATGTGCAAAGCAGCTCAAGGGTCAGAATGCGGCCTTCCTGCTTGTGTCAATCGTTTCCTTAATCTTTCTAAAGATTGAAGGTGCAGTGCTATGGGAAGTGTCTTGGTTAATCGTGAAAGGTCATGAATTGCAGGATTGGTCAAAGTTTGATTTTGTTCTGCACTGTACCAATGCAAGTATATTAGACAAGCCAAAAACAAGAATGACCAGAATCTCCCCTGAAAACACAGCATTAACTACATTTCATGTTGGCAGCTACAGCAAAGCTCTGAGTAAGGATTGGTGACCAACTCCTCCAACTTGTAAATAATTTATCGGTCTCATCCATTATTATTGATACATGAGAAAAATAATGTAAATTCTTGAAAAAATTCTGAGACAATGCCCTTGCTTCACTGAGAGAACTGTTGGTGTCAGTGAATCACCCTGAGACAGACTCGATGATTTGGGAACGCCTTTGACCCAAAGTTCTGAACTCCCACTTTGAAAAAGACTTATCCTTACTCAAACCCAGTGATGTTTTGTGCTCATTGTATTTGCTCAGACTCTGAGGATCAACATTTTTCACAGCTATTTGTCACAACTTTAAGCACGTTCTCTCAGGCCAGGAGGCACGAATGGTAAATGGGGATAAATAAACCTTGTTTAAACTGAGCTAATGAGGTAGAAACACTACATAACTGTACGGGACATTTCAAGGCTTCATTTCATGACTCAGTCAGCAGGTACAAATTTGTGAACTTCATGTTCAGAATGGGGAGAGAGGTTCCCAAGTGGACAGTTCTATATCACAGGTGGTTTTTGCCAAAATCATATAGTGAGGGCAAGTACAGCACTTAGACATAGGATAAAGTTTCCTGTTTTCTGTTAAACACTCTTGGTACGTAGAGTGCAGGTCAGACACTGAGGAAAATTCCACTGTTTCGTATACTGCTAATTTACTTCTGCTCCAGGTACAACAGCTTGCGACCTTCAAACCATATTGCCAATTAAACAAATTAAGAGTGCTCTGTATGCTACAGGTGTCCACTGGAATTAAGTGGAGAGCAGACTTTACATTAAATCAGATTTTTGGGACTAGAGGAGAACTCTGATCTTTCCAGATAGACCTGTGTAGGGTACCAAAAGAAGATTCTTAGTCACTTTGTCACCCATTGGGAATATTTCCACTAAATGGTAGAGACAACAGTGTCTCCTCAGCACATGGAATACTTTGAGGAGTGTGGCTCAATGAAGAAGAAACGTGTATCAAATATACTGGGAAAGGTTAGGAGAATGGGAATCCCACTGTTTTAATCACATGAACACTGGATTTAAGCCTGCCTGACTTTGCTCTTTTAGTCATATAAACAAGCATTTCCTTTCCCATGAAGAATGTAAGCCACGTGCTTACAACCAGTGCTTCAAATAAAATAATAAAAGTTCGATCTGAAAATTGCAAGCCAGGTAGGAACTAACATCTATATAAAGTGCTTTTGAGGAGAGGTGTACATCAACACCTAAATTGCACGGTGTGCAATGAATAGGGAGGTGGCATCCTGGGTATCCAAAGTGGTACACTACTCCGTAAGAATTAACAAGCCCTCTCTCCCCCAGCACTATTCTCAAAACCATACACCCACTGCATAGGTGATAAGTTTTGATTTACCGTCCATCCCTTTGGTCACCAATTCAGTCACAGGTTTTGCCTCTTAGAGTCTGTATGGACAGCTGCACAGCCAAGGAATCTTGCAGAAGAAAGGAAGCTGTTGCCTGGATTTGATACCAGACCTTGTCTAAGTATGGGACATGACAATCTCCCTGGGAATACCAAAGATTGCACAGCAATGAGCCACAAAATGAGCTCCATACTTAACCTCTGATAATTTTACTCCCCCAGAACTGCCTGTGCCCAACCTCCGCTGGAAAGCAAAGGTGTTATACAGGAACACTCCCCACGTCTCTGCTGACAGTGTTGGTCTTTGGGTTTGGGCTGCAGAAGGAAATGCCTTTGGATGAACGGGATCAAGATCAGACTTGACTTGCATCCATATGCACTTTCAGCAGGAACAGTTTTGACAGCCCCCACTCTGTCGAGCCTTAATCCACAAAGTTCCAATGCCTCAACACTACAAGTCAGAGAAAGAAGTATAAATTACTTCCAACTTCAGCCACAGTTCAGTGAGGGTTTTAAGGGATGGAAGTTTTAATTTTTTTTTAAAGTGCAAAAATGTTACCCCTTGAAACTGTCACTACTGCTACAGAACTAAATCACTATCAAATATTAGAAAGGCTTCAATTTTCAATCAAAGTGATTAAAATAATTTTCCAATAATTTTCTAAACTGCAAGAAAAAGTCCACTTAATTAAATGACTTCAATGTAACCAAATCACTTGTCAATTTTATACACAATTTTGGGATTTCCTACCATTACTATTCAACCATTCTGACCATATCCTGCAGAGAAATCTGTACCTACCTCAGTTAAGAGCTGTGAAAAATGCCCAATTTCCAGTATTAAACAGTTCAGCTACAAGGGACCATGCCCAGATGTTTCAAATACCCATGTTCCAGATAAAAGCGAGTGTGTGGATTTCTTGTCCATTAGAGACACCTTTCCCTGAAGTCTATGAAAATGATAGATAGGTAACCCTTCATTACTTAGAGGATACTTTTGAACAAAAATATTAGAGGACACTTTGTATTTTCTTTAAAAAAGCCATTCTCTCACTTTGGCCCTCAACATCAAATTCGTCGCAATCCGATTCGGATAAATCCCCGTCCTTCCAGGTGTCAGGAATTCCTTTATAAGATATAATCCCTTTACCATTCTGAAGTGTGTAGACCTTCACCTTGCTAAACTGGAATCCTGATCTCACCTGAAGAACGACAAATATTATAAAAAAGACCATTATAATAAAGGCACAGATGGTTAATGCAAACCATATTGGTACGTGGGAGCCAGTCAGAGGCTCCACAACTTCCTCATCTTCCAGGGGCGACTCTCTGCTGACTTGCATCTGAGGCGAGCAGTTCAATTCAACTTCATTGTAGTGTGAATGAGGAAGGCAGGAAAGGCAGTGATTGGCAGTTAAGCCGTTGCATGTGCGGCAAGAAGAATGACAAGGAAGGCAGGCCAAGACTTTTGGAAGTAGTTCGTTGTTTACGAGGGGACCGTCGATGATTCCTTTGTGAAAACCAGGTGGGCAATTTTCCACACAGCTTTGTTGGTGCAGAAAAAATGCTTCATTACATTCTATGAGAGAAGAGAAATAAATACGTCAGGAATAATTTTAGTAGAGACTGCTTTGTAGCTACTGAAATGGGACAAGACAGAAGAATATAACTACTTAATGCTGGACTGGATATAATGCAAGATCATTCATTAATTTGCCATTCATTTTGGTTCAAATGATCAAAGTTCAAAGTCTGGGGCGTCTCTAATCTTTTCACACCGTAAGATGTAGGAGCAGAATTTGGCCATTTTGTCCATCAAATCTGCTCCACCATTCTATCATGGTCTGATTTACTATCCCTCTCAACCCCATTCTCCTGCCTTCTCCCTGCAACATTTGACTAGTCAAGAATCTATCAACCTCCACTTTAAATATAGCCAATGACTTGACCTCTTCAGTGTCTGTGGTAATGAATTCCACAGACTCACCACATTCTGCCAAAGAAATTTCTCCTCATCTATGTTCTAAAGGAATCATGTTGGAGTCTTTTAAAAGTTGTGATTCAACCAGAACTGTACCAGGCACAGCAAAGGGGATTTGACTATAATTCTGTATCACAATCTTAAATAGCCAAGATTTCAGAGGGTGTTTGCACTTACTATTAATTCTTTGCACTGCTTGAAATAGCAGTGAATAGTAATTCAAGCAAAACCAGTGTTCAGCCTCTGGTGCACATCACTAAAGTAACACTGGGCTGATTAACCCTTTAATCATCATCATGAAGGATCTCACCTACCCTGCTCACGGACTGTTTGTCCCACTCCATCAGGGAGAAGGATACGTAGCACCCATGCCAGGACCACCAGACTCGGACACAATCACCTTCCCCAAACAAGGCTGATCAACCCCTCCACCTACGAACCCATGCCTCCACACCCCAACAACCACTATTTTATCATTTTGTGTCAGTCACCTTACGTACAGACACTCCTGAATCCATGTGCATAAGCTATCTTAAGTATTTATATTTATTGTGGTTTTTTGAAAAAAATGATTGCATTCTTTATCTTGTGCTTCATCAGATCCACAGTAACGATTATTTTGTTCTCCTTTACACTTGTGTACTGGAGTGACATTAAACAGTCTTGAAATAGTATGCTGGAGCATGCATACTTGTCAATGAACAAGTACAACTAAAAGCTGTTACTAATGTAAAACACTGGTCATTGCTCCAATTTATACCCATTAAGCTGGCTGGTTCCCTTTGATGTTTTCCTGCAGTGGTTGCCTTCTCCAGCTCCCAACTTCTGACATTGGCATTTAGAAAGGAAAATAATTAAACCAGTCTGGGACATCATCCAAAAAAAAATTATCAGCATTTAGTTGAAGGATCATTGACATTTCAAGGAATATTGATTTTTTTAATTAAGTGCCTTATTATTTGTTTTTGGGGTGTGGGAAGCTCATTTTGATAAGGATAACACTTCAGGCTTCAGCAATTTACAGACATTCTGCACAAACTTTTAACAAGCCATTTCTCATACTGGAGATAACATCTGCATTTTAAGGCAACACGCACAAAATGACAGAGGAGCTCAGTAGGCCAAGCAGCATCTATGGAAAAGAGCAAATAGTCAATGTTTCAGGCAGATCCCCTTCATCAGAACCGAAAATGGGAAGTAAAATTGAAATGGATGGCCAAAGGGAGATCCTGCTTTTTCTGTTGATACAGCATAGGTGCTCGGCGAAGCGGTCTCCCAATCTACGTCAGGTCTCACTGATATACAGAAGGCCACACCAGGAGCAAAGGATACAGTAGATGACCCCAACAGACTCACAGAATAAAGGCTGATTTATACTTGTGCGTCAAATGTACACCGTAGGGTGACGTGCACCTCCTCAAAAATGTAACTCACGTGTTGCGGCGACGCAGACCGTAACAAGTGTGATTGGTCCACTTGGTAGAATCGCATTCGCGGTTGCTTTTCTCCGCCATGTCTGTACGTTGATGCAAAATAAGTGGTTGGAGACGATAAACCAAATCGTCAAATCTACCTGCCGACATCCGAAAATATTTGAAATGCACTTCCTCGTCCATGTCTCTCACGAAGAAACTCAACACAGTGGCATAGAAACCCCACCGCCAACTAGTGTTTTGGCGGTGAACTGCAGAACAACGCAGACACAACTATACATGCTCGCTACAGCACAGGGCTACGCAAAAGTATAAATCAGGCCTACGGCGTAGCCCATACGCAAAAGTATAAATCAGCCTTCAGTGTTGCCTCACCTGGAAGGACTATTTGGGGCCCTGAAAAATGGTAGCAAGGGAGGTGGTGTAGGGGCAGGTATGACACTTGTTCAGCTTGCGAGCGTAAGTACCAGGAGGGAGGTGTGCTTAGTGGTGGGATCCCATTGGAGATGGTGGAAGTTACAGAGAATTATGTGCTGGATGTGGAGGCTGGTGGGGTTGTAGGGGAGGACAAGAGGAACCCTACCCCTGGTGGTGTGGCGGGAGGATGGAGTGAGGGCAGATATGTGCAAAATGGAAGAGATGTGGGTGAGGGAAGAGTTGATGGTGGAGGAAGGGAAGCCCCTTTCTTTGAAGAAGGAGGACATCACATTAGTTCTGGAATGAAAAGCCTCATCCTGAGAGCAGATGTGGTGGAGACGGAGGAACTGAGAGAAGGAAAAAGATTTTTACAAGTGAGAAGAGGGATAGTCCAGGTATACAAGTGACAGGGTGGGAAGACCTATAGTGCAGGTAATATTAATCACAAAATTTTAATCCCACTCTCAGACTTTTCCCCCAATTAAAAAAAAATCAGATTGAACATGTTTGTTAATTCAGTCAGTGAGTGCTGTCCCGAATCCAGGGTTGGCAGCTATGCACCTCCATCTTCTTCAATCTTGCGATAGCACTGAGTACAGCCTCTCCTCCAGTTTGTTCTCGCTGGCCGCCTTGACACCGCCCGCCGCCGCCCCGCTGAGCTCGAGCCCAAGGCCGTACCGGCCTCCAGCCACGGCCGCTTCTTCAAGCTCGGCCCTTCCTTAGGCGGAGGCCTTGGGCAGGTCCAAGCACACCGTGCAGCCCCCAAGTTCATCATGTCTCTTCTAACCAGGTGCATAGCATACGATTCGTAGATACGTGGTGAGGCTTTAATCTCTTCCACGGAAGATGGCCGTTGGCTCACAAGGAGCTCACTCGCCCTTTGTCAGGTTTTGTTTTTTTTAGTCCTGCTGGGTGTCCTCACACCCGCCTCACCAGACTAGTCCGGTGGGGGAGCCGGCCCAAGTCGCCGACCACTCGACCACAGACCCCGGCCGAGCACCAGGCACCCGCCCCCTGCCAAGTGTTAATTCATACTCCTTTAAAAATGCCTGAGAGCAGAGTAAGGTGTGAAACAGAAAGTGAAAGAAATTAAAATGACAAAAAGGAACCAGTTAACTTCAAAGAAATGTAATCCATATTTAAGGTCACCTTTTAAAAAGCTGCCCCAGCCAAATTTGGCTCAAAGGGATTTATAAACACCAGATTACCTTTGCAAAATGTCTTATCATAGATCATTACAGTGCAGTACAGGCCACATGGTCCACATTTTAACCTACTACAAGATTATCAAAAAATAATCTGTGGGATTTAAAATCTGTTTACAACCCAGTAGTCAGCAGTTTAAAAGAAACTAACAAAGCTATATCTGCAAAGCAAATTCATGGTGGTCAGAATTTTTTAAAGAATGTTAACAGGGTGCACAAATAAAATGAACTTTGAAAAAGATTTTCAAACCATTTTTTCAATTATTTTCTAATGATAAAATCCAGATGTCTCAGTCCCCAAGACTTAGCACAGCTCCGATGTCTGGCTGTGGAAGTGACATAAAATGGAGCTACCTTACTTAAACTGAGGACACTGACACCAGGCCCAGCGTGACCTTAGCACGAGAAAATCTGCAGATGCTGGAAATCTAAGCAACGCACAGAAAATGCTGGTGAACGCAGCAGGCCAGGCAGCATCTATAGGAAGAAGTACAGTCAACGTTTCGGGCCGAGACCCTTCGTCAGGACTAACTGAAAGAAGAGATAGTACGAGATTTGAAAGTGGAAGGGGAAGATCCAAAATGATAGGAGACAGGAGGAGGAGGGATGGAGCCAAGAGCTGGACAGGTGATTGGCAAAAGGGATACAGAGCTGGAGAAGGGGGAGGATCATGGGACAGGAGGCCCAGGGAGAAAGAAAGGGGGAGGGGAGCCCAGAGGAAGATGGAGAACAGGCAAAGGAGTGATTGTGAGAGGGACAGAGAGAGAGAGAAAAAAAGGGGAGGGAATAATAAATAAATGAGGGACGGGGTACGAGGGGGAGGTGGGGCATTAGCGGAAGTTTGAGAAGTCGATGTTCATGCCATCAGGTTGGGGGCTACCCAGACTGAATATAAGGTGTTGTTCCTCCAACCTGAGTGTGGCTTCATCTTTACAGTAGAGGAGGCCGTGGATAGACATATCAGAATGAGAATGGGACATGGAATTAAAATGTGTGGCCACTGGGAGATCCTGCTTTCTCTGGCGGACAGAGCGTAGGTGTTCAGCGAAACGGTCTACCAGTCTGCATCAGGTCTCACCAATATATAGAAGGCCACACTGGGAGCACCGGACACAGTATATCACCCCAGCTGACTTACAGGTGACGTGTCACCTCACCTGGAAGGACTGTCTGGGGCCCTGAATGGTGGTGAGGGAGGAAGTGTAAGGGCATGTGTAGCACTTGTTCCGCTTACAAGGATAAGTGCCGGGAGGGAGATCAGTGGGAAGGGATGGGGGGAACGAATGGACAGGAGAGTCGCGTAGGGAGCAATCCCTGCGGAAAGCAGAAGGGGGGCGGGGAGGGAGAGATGTGCTTTGTGGTGGGATCCTGCTGGAGGTGGCCTTCACACATTGACATGAACTGGAATTTGATCACTGCTGCCCAATCCTTCACTCTACCTGCAGAAGCAGACTACAACCCTCCTACTGCTGACCAGTCAACAGGCAGAGCCTAGTCTAATTTAAATAAAGTGCACTGACCATCAAGAGGCCAGAAGCTGATGATTTTTAAACATGTTAACAACACATCTAGGGATAGGCAATGGGAGCTTGCAGTGTAAATTGTTCTTACATTTTACCAATAGAAGATTTATGTTTGATCAGTTCAACCGAGTCACTTCATCTATTTACTATTAATCAACAACTTCACGAGAACTCGCACCATTCACACCCCTCTTTGCATTGGCAGCACAGCAGTGGAAACAGCGCAGTTTCAAACTCCTGGGAGTAAACATCACGCACAAATTCTCGTGGTCCCAGAACACATTATACACAATCAAGAAAGCTCATCAACACATCTACTTTGAGGCAGCTGAAGAGAGCTGGACTCTGCACATCTATGCTCACATCATTCTATAGATGTGCAGTAGAGAACATCTTAACATGCATGTTAGCTCCTTCAGTTAGTCCTGACGAAGGGTCTCGGCCTGAAACGTCGACTGTACCTCTTCCTAGAGATGCTGCCCGGCCTGCTGCGTTCACCAGCAACTTTGATGTGTGTTGCTTGAATTTCCAGCATCTGCAGAATTCCTCGTGTTTACGTTTTTAAAGTAACTTATAGAATCACTTGGCCTGGAAACGATGACCTTTTGTTGTGCTTAATGGGGCATAAAATAACCATTGTTTTTTCTTGTTTCTTTTTGTAAAGTGTTTTATAAGAGGTGTTAGATGGAGCAAGTTTGAGACCCTAATCCAACACATTCCAATTTTTCCCAGTTTCTCCTGTAGAGGGCACTCCCAGGCAGTGAAATTCAACCTGTTATTTTGTTTACTTACCCACACACACATGCTGAGAGTTCAGTGTTTTGCAGTTGTCTGGCAATGTGATATTTGTAGCTTTCAGCTGGTCATAGTTAACTGGTGCTGTACCATAAAGAACCAGGGTAAACTGCCTCAGCGTACCTGAATAAAGTAATGCACAAAGATTTTAGGTTGCAAAATAACAGCCAGACATCTTTTTAAAAGTACACACTTAAGAAGTTTATAAGAAAATAAAAGAAATTTCAAAAGATTTTTCCATTTTCAAGAAAATAGTCATTAAATGAGAAAGCAATGGAATTGCATCTTGAACACTCATGAAATGTCAGGCAAATCTCAAGCAAGACTTCCTCATCTCACGTTGATGAACACTAAACATTGCATTCAGGATTTTAAGTGCAAATTCAAAGATAGTTCGATGAATTAACATAACCAACTGGGGTGTGGGTTTTTAGGGGCAAGAGGGCGAGAATTAAGTGTTTGGAAGCACGGCAAGGAAGATAACAAGTGAATGCGGATGGGCAGAATGGGTGAGCAAGTAGCAGCTGAAATTAAACAGAATTGTGTAGTGATAGTTTGGCAGAAAGAACTAAGAGTGGCTAAATAACAGCTGTAAAGGCTGAGGAGTAATAGAAGGGTGGGTGGGGGGGTGGGTGTACAGGTGCCCAAAATTCCCATACACTAACACTTTCCATTCTAAAATCAGACAGACTGAAGATCATCAACAGATACACAAAGGTGGGTGGTTTAAGAAATGTTTTCACATGACAAATTCATACAATGTGACAAAAGCCAATTAAGACAAGATTATTTGACAGCAAATTACATAATGGAAAGAATATCAATGGACATCAAGAGATCAGCAGGAAGGGTTGTAGTAGATATCAGTCACAGGCACCATTGTCCCTCGAAATAAGTTATACAGAAGAGACATGGCCTTTAGGGAAGGATTCAGAGACGATACAATGCCTGATTTTGGAAGCACAAACCATAATTATTTAGACCAGGCATGCTCTCCAGTTCTAGAACCCATTCACCAGATGGATTTTCATCCCATGAATGTGTCGTCATGAATGCCCAATCTGTGAATCCTTCAGGTGAGTAGTCACGTTGTCTGCAGGGGATAAAAACAATGCAAATCAATACTTCAGAAACAGCTCCGTCACTCCACCACTCCTTAGCCCTTCTCCACGACCCGTTCTTCCATTTGGAAACATTAAATACCATGTAAATTCTGCAGTGGAATAAACTGTTGACATTTTGGGCTGAGTCACAGTCCTGATGAGAGGTCTCTGCCGGAAAGGTTGACTGTTTATTCCCTCCAATGATACTTTCCGAGTTACTCCAGCACTTTGTGTGTGTGTTGATCTAGATTTTCAGCAAAGCAGAATCTTGTGTTTACATTAAACACTGTTCTCTCATCTCATATCCATTTCCCCTCAATTTCCATCTTGAAAAATTTGCAAATCCAAGAACAAGGAGTTTTATCCTCATCCAAATCCTACATGGCTGCTGTATCGGGGTGTAGAATTGTTAGTTTTGTTGGAGTTTACCTTTCCTTTGCTTGTCTACACCTACCTAAGTAACAAGTCTACAGCAGATGCCATCTCACGGGCTCTTCACACAGCCCTGGAACATCTTGACAGCAAAGATGCGTGCATCAGGATGCCATGCATCAATTACAGTTCGGCATTTAACACCATCATGCCCTCTAAACTAATCAGTAAACTCCATGACCTGGGCATCAATATCCCTTGTGCAAATGGATCCTGGATTTCCTCACTGCAGACCCCAGTCAGTTTGGACTGGCAAAAACATCTCTTCCACAATCCCCATCAGCACAGGAGCACTGCAGGGATGCGTACTTAGCCCCCTGCTCTACTTGCTTTGCACCTATGACTGTGTGGCTAAGCACAGCTCCAATACCAAGTACAAGTTTGCTGATGACACCACTGTTGTGGGCCATATCTAAGGTGGTGGTAAATTAGCATACAGGAGGGAGATTGAAAATTTGTCTGAGTGGTGTAATAATAACAACCTCTCAATGTCAATAAGACCAAGGAACTAATAGAAGACTTCAGGAGAGGGAAACCAGCTACCCATTGGAGAATCAGAGGAGAGGGTCAGTAACTTTAAATTCCTGGGCGTCACCATCTGAGAGGACTTGTCCTGGACCCATCATATAAATATAATTGCAAAGAAAGCACCATAGCGTGTCTACTTCCTCAGGAGTCTGCGGAGATTTGGCATGTCATCAAAAAGCTTGGCAAACCTTTTGATGTGTGGTGGAAAGTGTGCTGACTGGCTACATTATGGCCTGGTATGGGAACACCAATGTCTTTGAGCAGAAAATCCTACAAAAGGTAGTGGATTTGGCCCAGTACATCACGGGTGAAGTCTTCCCCAACCATTGAGCACACTGACATGAAATGTTGCTGTAGAAAAGCAGCAACCAAAGTTCCTCACCACCCAGGCCATGCTCTTTTCTCGCCACCGCCATCAGGTAGAAGGTACAAGAGCACTACCAAGCTCAAGAACAATTACTACCCCTCAACCATCAGGCTCTTGAACGAAAGAGATAACTACACACTCTCCCTTCTGGTGTTCTCACAACTGATGGTCTCATTTTAGGGACTCCTTGTTATTTTATTTCATGCTCTTGTTATTTATTGTCATGTAGTTATATTTGCATTTACACCATTTTTTCTTCATTGATCATGTTTACAGCTACTTTTCTATGGATTTGCTAAATATGCCCACAGAAAAAGAATTTTAGGGTAATTGTGATAACATGTATGTACTCTGATAATAAACTTTACTTCAGACATTTTGAACTTTGAATTCGTAATTTTATATCATCATTACATGTCATTGTTCAGTGAATTTTCCAGTAATTTTGGTACAGTTGCTTCTGTATTTTTCTAGAAATTTGCTGATTTTCAGTAACAGGTGCTATACCACTTGAGCTAACTACTTTGGAATTTTGGATCTCTGGTCTGAGTATGAGATGACCATGAATATATTTTCCTTTGTCTTTCTTTGTTCATATAACATAATAAAATTGCTAGCAATGAATTTTATGCTCATTCTTGACTTCCAAGAACACTTGGCATTAGGATCCAACACCATTTTGATTTGGAAATGGTTCTTTATCGCTGTAAGATTTCAATCCAGGAAATCCATACTCCATGTAGTGGGAGTTTCTTCTCCAAAGTTACTGCTGCACTTCAGCTTAGCTCATCATCAGTTCTCAGAGGCAATTAAAAGTGCCCAATAAGTGCTAGCCCTGTAGTGATGTCCGTAACAAAATGAATATTGTTCAGCCTCTCATTAGAAATCATAGAGCCAAATCCCCTTTGTCAAATGGGCAAACACATTTTAAAACTCTAGAAACTACAGTACAAAATGACAAGATTTTCATTATTCACAGCACTACTGATTTTATGCAATTGCAAATTCATACCTTGGTGCCAGCAGCGTTGACTTCGTTCCCATTGGGCTGGTGAGGTATATAGCCAGGTCTCCACGCTTGCTATAGGATAGTGTGATCCTTGCCTGCACATGCTCCAAGGACTGAATAAAGTTTGGTGTTTGACGGCATGCATCAATACTCTTCCGTATCTCCAATCGGTTTTTAATTTCCCTAAAATGGCAAGCTCAACATCAGACCATGAAATAAAGGAAATGTCACAATATCCTCTGTACCCTTTACACAAGTTGTAAAGAGTAATTGTGGCCCAGTCTCTTGTCAGAGCTGCGGAGAACTATTTACATGTAGGTTGCCTCACCTAGTATAACTCTTGCCTTAAAAATCAGATGGCTGTGGTTTCAAGTCTGAGAGAAGGATGCAAACACAACTTAGGCTGACACACAAATGCAGAGCTGGAGGCAGTGTAACACTCACACAGGCACCCATGTTCAGGTGTGTTGCCGATTCAGGTAGATATTAAAGGATCCCAGAACAGTCAGGAGAACAGCAGGAAATGAAGCTGTAAATATCCAGCCCCATCAAACATCTCCAGAAATTAATAAGTACATTGCCAACGATCAGGATTCAACTCCCGCTGCTCTCTCTGTAGAGAGTTTGCGCGTTCTCCCTGTGACAACATGGGTTTCCCCTGGCTACTCCCGTTTCCTCCCACATTCCAAAGACACACCGGTTAGTACGCTGTGGGCACCCAATGTTGGCACCAGAAGTGTGGCAACACTTGCCGGGTGCCACCGGCACATCCTCGGATTGTGATTATTGTTGAAGCAAACTGCCCATCTCATTGTCTGTTTTGATATTTCCATGTACTTGTGACAAAGAAAACTAATTTTTAATCTCTGCTGGTTGCAAGTTTCTTGATGATTGACTCACTGCCTTGAAGTGCTCAACATTTCAGAGATACTGTACATTGAAATGTACAAGCCTTTTCTTTTTTTTAATATAATTTTTATTGAGTTTTCAAAAAGAATACATGAAAAGAGAATATCTACCCTCCCCCCCCAACCCTTCCCCCCGCATATAAAGTCCTACCTAAGAAAGAAAAGAAGAAAAAAAAGAAGAACCGCCTGGGTGTTGGAAGGTTTCCACATGCTCCATGGGATTCAAAATAAATTTGGTATACTTATTCGTTACTTTCCCCAAGGGACCAAGATCTTTATCGGAGCACTTAAATATGCCATCCTATCTTTTGTAAATAAGGGCGCCAAATATTCAAAAATGTTACATATTTATCTCTTAAATTATAAGTAATTTTTTCGAGTGGAATAGAACTAGCCATTTCATTATTCCAACGATCCATACTTAAATACGAATCAGATTTCCAAGTAACTGCTATAGTCTTCTTAGCTACTGCCAATGCAATTTTTATAAATTCTTTCTGATATTTATTCAATTTAAGTTTTGGTTTTATCCCTTCAATATCACCTAGTAGAAATAATACAGGGTTATGTGGAAGTTGAGTTCCAGTAATTTGTTCCAATAAGACTCTTAAATTTATCCAAAAGGGTTGAATTTTAAAACAAGACCAAGTAGAATGTAAGAAAGTACCAATTTCTTGATTACACCGAAAGCATTTATCGGATAGATTTGAATTTAATCTATTTATTTTTTGTGGTGCAATATATAATTGGTGTAAAAAATTATATTGTACTAATCTAAGTCGAACATTTATTGTATTTGTCATACTGTCAAGACAGAGTCTTGACCAATTTGTTTCATCAATATTAATATTCAGATCTGTTTCCCATTTTTGTTTTGACTTATGGATTCCTTGTTTAATTGTCTGTTTTTGAATCAAATTATACATACAAGAAATAAATTTTTTAATTTTGTTTTTGAATTAAAGTTTCAATTTCATTAGGTTTTGGCAAAAACATTGTTTGACCCAGTTTACCTTTTAAGTAAGCCCTTAATTGAAGGTAACAAAAGAAAGTGTTATTTGATATTTCATATTTATCCTTTAGTTGTTCAAATGACATCAATATACCTCGTTCATAACAATCTCCTATAAATTTAATCCCTTTTTGGTACCAATTATATAAAAGTTGATTGTCCATCGTAAAAGGAATAAGTCTGTTTTGGAACAAAGGTCTCCTTGCTAATAAAGATTTCTGTATTTCATTATCAACATTTATCTTATTCCATAGATCAATCAAATGTATTAATATAGGAGATTCTTTCTTTTCCCGTATCCATTTAGATTCCCATTTATATATAAACTCTTCAGGTCTATTTTCTCCTATCTTGTCTAATTCTATTTTAATCCATGCTGGTTTTCGATCATCGAAGAAAGATGCAATAAATCTAAGTTGATTTGCTTTATAATAATTCTTAAAGTTTGGAAGTTGTAATCCTCCTAACTCAAATTTACGTGTCAATTTTTCCAATGATATTCTTGACATTTTACCTTTCCAAAGAAATTTTCTCACACATTTATTTAACTCTTGAAAAAATTTCTGTGGCAATTGTATTGGTAATGTTTGAAACAAATACTGTAATCTAGGAAATATGTTCATTTTTACAACATTGACTCTACCTACTAATGTTATTGGTGATATCATCCATTTGTCAAGATCTTCTTGAATTTTTTTCAATAGTGGTAAATAATTAAATTTATATAAATTCTTTACATCATTATCAAGTCTTATACCTAAATACTTTATACCATTTACCGGCCATCTAAATTGGGTTGCTAACCGACATTGACTACAGTCTCCTTTAGTAAGAGGTAAAATTTCACTTTTATCCCAATTTATTTTATAACCTGATACCTTCCCATATTCATCCAATCTAGAAGATAATTTATGTAACGAATGTTGTGGGTTTGTTAAGTAAATCAAAACATCATCGGCAAAAAGATTAATTTTATATTCCTCCTGATTAACTCTAAAACCCATAATATCTGGATCAATTCTGATTAGTTCTGCTAATGGCTCTATCGCCAGTACAAATAAAGCAGGTGATAATGGACAACCTTGTCTAGTTGACCTTTTTAACTGGAATGGTGTTGAAATTTGAGAGCTTGTCACTACTTTAGCCTTAGGGTTAGAATTTAAAATTTTAATCCAATTTATAAAAGATGTTCCTAACCCATATTTTTCTAATACTTTAAATAAAAAATCCCATTCTAATCTATCAAATACTTTTTCTGCATCCAAGGCTACTACTATACTCTTCTCGTCCCTTTTTTGTGCCAAATGAATTATACTGAGTAGCCCAGTTACATTATCTGCCAATTGTTTATTTTTAATAAATTCTGTTTGATCCATATGTATTAATTTTGGTAAGTATTTAGATAATCTATTCGATAAAATTTTTGCTATTATTTTATAATCAGTATTCAATAAAGAAAAAGGCCTGTATGATGTTGGTTTCATAGGGTCTCTGTCTTTTTTTGGCAATACTATTACAATCGCTGTTGAAAAAGATTCTGGGAGTTTGTGTTTTTTCTGCTTGACGTATTAACTCCATAAAGAGAGGAAATAATAAATCTTTAAACTTTTTATAAAATTCAGGTGGAAAACCATCTTCTCCTGGAGATTTATTACTTTGAAGTGATCCTAAAGCTTCTTAACTTCTTTTAATGTAAAAGGCATATCTAATCCCTTCTGTTCTTCCGAGTTCAATTTTGTAAGAATTACTTGTGATAAAAACCTTTCTATCTCATTAACATCATTTTGTGATTCTGATTGATATAATTCAGAATAGAAACTTTTAAAGGTTTCATTTATTTCAAGAGGTTTATAAGATATTTTATTTGCACTTGTTCTAATTGCATTTATTGTTTTGGAAGCTTGTTCTGTTTTCAACTGCCAGGCAAGAATTTTATGTGCTCTCTCACCTAACTCATAATACCTTTGCTTAGTTCTTATAATTGCTTTTTCCATTCTATATGTCTGAAGTGTATTATATTGTAACTTCTTATTGACAAGTTGCCTTCATTTTTCTTCCGACATATATCTTTGAGATTCTTTCTCTAATTTTGTAATCTCTTTTTCCAATTGATCTAGTTCTGCCATATATTCTTTCTTAATTTTAGACGTATAACTTATTATCTGGCCCCTCAGATATGCTTTCATCGCATCCCATAATATAAATTTATCATCCACTGAATGAAAATTTGTATCCAAAAAAATTGGATCTGCTTTTTCATAAAATCACAAAAATCTTGACGTTTTAATAATGTTGAATTAAATCTCCATCTATAAGCCACTTCTTCCTTATCAGTCATTATTATTGTCATTAATAAAGGAGAATGATCTGACAATATTCTTGCTTTATATTCCATATTTTTCACTCTGTGTTGAATATGCATTGATAATAGGAAAAAAATCTATCCTTGAGTAAGTTTTATGTTCTTGAGAATAGAACGAATAGTCTCTTTCTTTAGGATTGATTCTTCTCCATATATCAATCAAATTTAAGTCTTTCATCAATGATAAAGTTAGATTTACTACCTTCGATTTTATAACAGCCTTAGTTGATCTATCTAAGATTGGGTCTAAGCAAAAATTAAAGTCTCCTCCAATTAATATTTTTTCATGTGCATCTGCCAAATTCAAAAAAGCTTCTTGTATGAATTTTGCATCGTTTTCATTTGGTGCATAAATATTCATAAATGTCCATAATTCAGAGAAAAGTTGACAATGTATAATCACATATCTTCCCGCAGAATCGGTTATTACATTTTGTATTCTAATTGGTAACGTTTTATTGATCAAAATTGCTACTCCCCTCGCTTTTGAATTAAATGAAGCCGCAACAACACTACCCACCCAATCTCTCTTTAGTTTCTGATGTTCTGTTTCTGTTAAATGCGTTTCCTGTAAAAAGGCTTCATTTTCTTAATATGTGTTAAGATTCTTTTTCTTTTCACTGGTCCATTAAGCCCATTAACATTAAAACTCAAAAAATTCAATAAATTAGTCATTATTCTTAACAAAGTTACTCCAATCTAAAACATTACTTATCTTCTCAACTCTCATAGTTCCTTGGGGAATCTCTTTGAACTTCACCATGTTGCTATGTGTTCCCCTCCCAACCCTCCAGGCAAAAAGAAAAAAAAATAGAATAAATACAAAAAAAGAAAAAACAAAATACCCCCCCTCACTAATGTTGTGAATGAAAAGATACACAACACTACCCCCCTCCATTTTGCGGGTCATGGCTAAAGCCACGCTTGCACACATGATTAGCGTAGCAATTGGTCAGTGCTTTTTCCAGCTCCCCCGCAACAAAAAAAATTATATATATATAAACAAAATTAATGTTACTATTCCCAACTAGTATTCTTCAAATTTTAATCTTTCTTCCCCCACTCGTATAATTAATAATATATTTATATATTCATCCGCCCAAAAATCCAACAAGTCCATTCTTGACCCAGTCTTCATCTTCAATCTATCTCGCTCCCCTGGATTTGTTCTTGTATCTGGTGAATATTCAGAGAATCTCGCACAAACTGCTCCGCTTTCCGGTAGTCATCAAAAAATTTTTTTTCTCCACCAGGCAAAAAAATCTTCAAGGTTGCAGGATAACGCAATATAAATTGATAACCGTGATCCCATAGGATTTTTTTCACTGGATTAAATTTCTTCCTTCTCTTCAAAAGTTCATAACTTATGTCAGGGTAGAAAAAAACTTTGTTCCCTTGAATCATCAATGGCCCTTTTCTATTCTTGGCAGCTTGGGCAGCTGCCTGTAGAATCCTTTCCTTGTCTTGAAATCTTAAGAATTTTATTAAAATCGATTGTGGATATTGGTCATCTTGTGGTTTTGGTCTTAGAGCTCTATGTGTCCACTCAATTTCAATTGATCGAACCTCCTCTTTCATTTGCAAAACTTCCAGGATCCATCTTTGAAAAAATTCTATTGGATTTTCTCCCTCCATACCTTCTTTAAGACCAACAATTTTGATATTATTACGTCTACTGAAATTTTCCAACATGTCCACTTTCTCCAAGAGTCGATTTCTTTCGGAGTTCCAGACAAGCAGATCATTTTCTGTTTTTTCCACTCTATCATTCATATGCCCCATTGCTCTTTCCATCTTCTGAAGCTTCTTATCCATTTTATCCTGTCTTTTCATAGCTTTATTATAGCACATCCTCATATCTCTAAGCTCTGCTCTTACTTTTCTTAGTTCAGCCGCTAATTGCAATAAAGCCTCTTTTATGTCTCCATCATTTCCTTTGCTTCCAATCGCTTCCAGTTCTTCCTCTTCCTCTGTGTTCTCTGCGGAATCGAATTCTGACTCTGAGTCACTTTCAGTTGCAGTGGCTGTCGGTTCTTGTAGTTTGCGTTGTGTCGATTTGCGCATGCGCATTTCCGGCATCTTCTTCCGAGAGACCGCTACTGCTGCCATTGCTCCCTGTTCTATGCCGGAGATAGAATGCATCTTCTCCGAAGGAGATCCAACCTGAGTCTGAGGCTCCATCGTTGCAGTAGGCCCTTTTTTCTTCCCATCTCGCGGCGGCTTCACAACAACAGACTTCTTCTGTTGCGGTTTACGAGCCATATCGTAAAATAGTCTTGCAAAGTTTATAAATAGTTTTCAGACAGTATTTATTAACTTTGTTTTGTTTAACCGGTACTTTGCTGATTTTTTACGGGACAGCTGGATTTACACGTCTCAATCCCACGTCATCACATGACGCCCCCCGCCTTTTCTTAAAATTTAATTGTGTGAATGCTGCAACTTTACTCAAGCCCTGGGGACAGTTTGCAGCCACCCACACACAGAAAGTACAGTAGCTGCATTGCCACTGCACAGAATGAATAACAACTGTGGGAAGTACAAACCTCAACAGTGGTGAACTCAAGACAAAAGCCACATGTCAAAAATCACTTAAGCTTTTGGTTAAGAATTCGCCCCTTTATGGTGTCCACATTATGTTCTTCACCCTGAACACGGCTATCACATGAAGCTGTTAGCAAATTATTAATCAGCAAACCAGAACAATGCTAATGTATTTCAGCAGCTCTTTTTCATTAGAAGTTTGAGTAGAATTGGTACAATTGCAAGAAAAAGTTTGTGAATCCTTTGTAATTACCTGGTTTTCTGCATTAATTACTCATAAGATGTGGTTAGATTTTTGTCCGCCTAAACTGATAACACACAAACAACTGTACTTTTCATGGCTTTATTGAACACAGTTTTTAATCATTCATAGTTCAGGCTGGAAAAAGTATGTGACCCCTTGTATTTATTAACTGGTAGAACCTCCTTTAGCAGCAATAACCTCCATCAAACATTTCCTGGTCACAAACAGAAAATCTGCAGATGCTGGAAATGTAAGCAACACACATAAAATACTGGAGGAACTCAGCAAATCAGGCAGCATCTATGGAAACGACATTTCAGATTGAACCCCTTCGGCAGGACTCCGAGTAAATGCCTGCTGAGCTCCTCCAGCGTTTTGTGTGTGTTGCAAACATTTCCTGGTATTCTTTTGCAAACTTGCGATGTGCAGCATTTTTTTTTTGGAGAGCGGTAGTTTCCCCCAGGGTGTCCTTCCGTGAACACCATTCTTGTTCCAATATTTTTCTTATTGTGGACACACAGAGACTTTAGCAAATTCTGCAGGTCTTTTGCTGTTACCCTTGGGTTCTTTTTCACCTCCTTCAGCAACGCACATTGTTCTCTTGGCATGATCTTCTCTTCCTAGGGAGAGCAGCAACAGCACTGAATTTCCTCCATTTGTTGACAATGTCTGTTGCTGTGGACAGATGAACAACTGGGTCTTTCAAAATGCTTTTGCAGCCTTTTCCAGCTTCATGCATCTCTACAATTCTTCTCAGGTCCTCCGAAAGCTGTTTTGATTGAGGCACGGTGCACATAAACAGATCTTTCTTGACAAGACCATAAGACATAGAAGCGGAATTAGGCCATTCAGCCCGTCGAGTCTGCTCCGTCATTCCATCATGAGTGATCTTGGATCCCACTCAACCTCAGACACCTGCCTTCTCGCCATATCCTTTGATCCCCTGACCAATCAGGAAACTATCAATCTTCGCTTTAAATATACCCACGGTCTTGGCCTCCACAGCTGTATGTGGCAGAGCATTCCACAGATTCACCACTCACTGACTAAAAGAATTCCTCCTTAAATCTGTTCTAAAGGGTTGCCCCTCAATTTTGAGGCTGTGCCCTCTAGTTCTGGATACCCCCAGCATAGGAAATATCCTCTCCATATCCACCCTATCTAGTCCTTTCAATATTTGGTAGGTTTCAATGAGATCTCCCCCACAATCTTCTAAACTCCAATGAGTACAGGCCCAAGGCTGTCAAACGCTCCTCATATGTTAACCCCTTCATTCCCGGAACCATCCCCATGAAGTTCCTCTTTATGCTTTCCAATGACAATACATCCTTTCTGAGATAAGGGGCCCAAAACTGTTGACAATACTCCAAGTGTGCCCTGGCTGGTGTCTTATAAAGCCTCAGCGTTATCTCTTTGCTTTTATATTTTATTTCCCTTGAAATGAATGCCAACATTACATTTGCCTTCTTTACCACAGACTCAACCTGTAAATTAACCTTTTAATTTACAGAAGACTCGGTTCTGTCAGTAATCTGTGTTTTTTTTTAATAGGGCAGGGCACCTCTACAACCAACACCTGACTCCAAATAGCTTTTGTAGAAGGCATTATCTGAGAGGCTCACATACTTTTTCTGAACCTAGACTATGATTGTTTAAATGGTGTACTCAGTATTGAAGCGAAGTAGTACAATTGAGAGTTATGAGTTTAGGCAGATTATGTTTGTCTATTATTGTGACTTAGATGAAGATCAGACCAAACTTTATGAGTAATTAATGTAGAAAACCAGGTAATTGCATAGGGTTCACAAATGTTTTCTTACACCAAGGACTGTAGAGCCGGGCCCTGACACCTCACCCAGTACCAAGGGCAGCAGAGAGCAGCCCTGACAACTCACCCTGTACCAAGAATGGCAGACAGTGGACCCGATACCTCACCCTGTGCCAAGGACGGCAGAGAGGGACCCTAACACCTTACCCAGCACCAAGGACTCAGTCCGAAATGTCGACTGTTTATTCCTTTCCATAGATGCAACCTGACCTGCCAAGTTTCTCCAGCATTTTGTAGGTATTGCTTTGGATTTCCGGCATCTGCAGAATTTCTCAGATTTAAAATGTGCCAACGATAAATGGATGAGATCTTTGAGGCAAATGGCTGAGAAGTTTGGTTGGGGGTGAGGTCAGGGATAACATTGGACCACAAGACACAGGCGCAGAATTAGGTTGTTCAGCTCATTAAGCCTGCCCTGCCATTCCATCATGGCCGATTTATTATCTCTCTTAACCCTATACTCCTGTCTTGGTTTATCAACTCCAAAGTAGCCCAATTTCTTGCTTCCTCGAAGAAATCTGCACCATCTTAATATGAAAGCAACTCCACTGTAGTTTAGGTCTTCAGGAAACTATTAGTTGTATCTGTCTATTCACATAATTGAGTACAAACCAGGAACATTCCGGGCTTGCTCCAAGGATGCGTTAAATCATCATTTAACCTAATCTGAAGAACGTAAACATCTTTGACCATGAAAGCTAGTGGTAATGTTAGATTAACATAATCTACAAAATTAGAAATCATTTGGGGTTCAAAGACTTCACAGTTCTAGCTTTAACGGTAGTGGCACGCTAGTGCAGTGGTTAGCGTAACGCTTTGCAGTATCAATGATTGAAAGATAGGGGTTCAAGTACTGCTGCTGTTGGTAAGGAGTTTGTACATTCACCCCGTCACCTGGGTTTCATCTAGGTCCTCTGGTTTCTGTCACATGCTAAAGACCTATAGATTAGTAAGGGTTAGTAAATTGTGGGCACGCAATGTTGACGCCAGAAGCATGGCGACACTCGAGGGCTGACACCAGTACATTTCCGGACAGTGTCGGTCACATGCTACACTGGCTGTGTGGTAGTGTTCTATGTTTTCTGTGTGCGTGCCCAGTTCAACTAGCTCATGAATGATTGTTTTACTCAACCATCCAGAGAAGAGAATTGAGAACTTGGCACTGAAATTCAATTAGTGAGGCGTGAGGAGTGGCAGCCAGATCTGAGCCTGCTCTGCAATTCAGTGAAGTTGTGGCCAATTCAAAAGGGATATTTAATGATTTATTTCAGCGACGCAGTAGAGTAGGCCCTTCCAGCCATGCCACCTCAGCAACCACCAACAAATCCAATTAACCCTAATCTAACCACGGGACAATTTTCAATGGCCAATTAACCTACACGGTACGTCTCTAGACTGTGGGAGGAAACTAGAGCACCCAGGAAAAACACACGCAATTCACAGAGAGGACGTACAGAGACTGGAATTGAACTCTGAAATGCTTCGAGCTGTAATAACGTCACACTAACAGCTGTGCTACCATGGTGTAGACCAATAGAGTCACTGTTGGGAAGACACTGTTAGCATCCTAACCTGCAACAGCCAATCACAACTGCATTGATATATCTGACTTTGGTTTTTGCAGTTAATACATCCGCCACCAAGCAGGCACACTGTGATGAGGTATCACCAGATGGGATTTGCAGTGCCAGTACTTTAACAGTTCTTGTCCAGTTCACCTATGACAAAAGCTGTTCCATCATTATATGTGATGATTTGGCATTTCATCATATTTCACTTATCATTTGGAAGTTTGATTCATTTACTACTTATTCAAAGCATGTTATGGAACCGAAACAACATTGCTAAGCTGACAAGCAATCCCAGGCTGACTGATTGGTCATTGTTCCTACCAATGTCTCTTCTTCTGATGACGACTTTTAATGGCAGTTGGCGGTCAAACTTAAAGGCGCATTACCACCACCAACTGGTAAAGTTGGAAAGTGGTGTATAGAGTTGGGAAATAAAACCCCTACTAGTTCTTTATCAAGTGAAATCTAAGTTACCCCAAAAAGCTCTATAAATTGCAAATAATGGAAGACAATATTGTGAATTCAATTAAAGTCACTTCCATAACTTAGTGAAGTTTTTAAATGAAAGCCATCAACCCCCAAAGATAGTGGTGAAGCCTGCATGTGCTTTCTGTCAACCTTATACTTTTACAATGTGAAGCATGTGTTCAAGTACAGTATGCCCAATTCTAAGTTGAGTCAATTAATTCCCTCCCTTCTTGTTTTACCCCCCCCTCTCCTATCAATCCAACGGTTCTATGTATTCTGTAAAGGTGTCTCCCTTATGTCCATTATCCCATGTCTTGCCATAACTCTAATTCTTAACGCCACCAACCCCTTAGCTTTTGATTTGCTAATTGGAAGGTCTATATCCACAGCTGAACTTAACAGTTGTTTTGGCCGTACAATCAACCCGCTCATTCCGCTCTACACCTCTATGTACAGGGACCCATAAGAAGGTGACATGTAAACCAATACTTTGAATATGAAATAAAGTTTGCAGAGCTTCCAGCAGTACGTCTGACCTACTGCTAGAATGACCTGTTTTAAGACTAATCAAAACTGAAAAAGAATCTGAACAAATTACAACTTTGCAAGGACGAATTTCCTCCACCCACTGTAAGCCCAAAATGATGGGAACCAATTCTGCTGTATATACTGGTGTGGGTAGCAAGTCATTTCTTTGTAGTTACCTGTAATTCAGGCACAAAAACAGCCACACCAGCATTCCCAGTTAAATTATCTTTTGATCCATCAATAAAAATGGTTAATGTATCACAATAACTTTCTTTAACAAATTGATGAACCAACTCCCAGGCATATCAATATCTTGAATGTTCTTTGGGCAAACCATTCAAATTGTCGCCCTTTGGGATGAACTGTTTGAGTTCTGGGATTTTTGTAGTTGTTTGGTTTTCCTGAATAAAGGTTTATACCGAGTTCCGCCTTTGCTCTGTCTCCTGGCTTTGAGTCTCATCAGTAATTATAAGGCAAGCAAACACAACAAAGCATCAATAATTTTACTCTAAGTTTCTCTACCTCAAGCCTACATTAGACGAAATACCAAACTGTTCCTCACATACACATGTAGTAAGCCAGCAGATAACGAAGACTTTGTAATTATAAAAATCCCTTCAAAAGCATCCAATTTTCCATGACCCCTTAATCTATACAAGCTATTAAATTTAAGGCGAATAGCATAACATTTTGCTACAGGCACACCTTTACAATGGAAGTGCCCGGTAATAAACATTTACTTACTTTGACTCAGAAGTAATCACAATGACACATTTCCGCTGATCTCCAACACTTGTCCAATTTTTAGCTAATGTGACCATAGCTCCAGCATCAAGTAGCCCATATCCATACGAGTGACTGACTGCAAAGGAAGGGGAACATCTCACTGTTAATTTTACAGAAGTAATCTCATCCCTTTAATTAAAAGGTAGCGTAGTGATTAGCGCAAAGCTATTACAGCTTGGGGTGTCGGAGTTCGGAGTTCAATTCCGGCGTCCTCCGTAAGGAAGCTTGTATGTTCTTCCCATGTATGCTTGCTTTTCTCCGGGTGCTCCAGTTTCCTCCCAAAATCCAAAGCTGTACAGTTAGTAAGTTAATTGATCATTGTAAATTGTCCCATGATTAGGCTGGGGTTAAGTCGGTGGGTTAGAAGGGCCTGTTCCATGCTGTTATCTCTAAATTAAAAAAAAATTAAAATAATACAGCTAAACTGACAATTAGGGTTGTACATAGAGAGAGCATTTTTAGAAACCCATAACTATCTATGAAATAACTAGGCAGGGTAGGATGGGAGAGAGAAATAGAAAAGAAACTGAGGTGGAAGGACAAGAATGATTGAGGAGAGAAAAATATAAATTACAAGTCTGAAATGTTGAATATTTTTTAAACCTACTGTAATTGTAAGAGTTTAATTTGCAATTCTATCATAGAACTGGTGAAAGTGTGGAAGAAGCTGAAGGATTCGTTGGATATAGCACATCAAACCTTGCAGCCTCCTAATTTATGTAGAAGACAATAAAATATTATAAGATCCAAAATGACCTCATGGATGTACAGTAGTAAGAAGCTCCACAGCAACATAGCCAAGCAACTCAAAAGGAGCAGCACACACAAAACGGAGGATCTCAGCTGGTCAGGCAGTATCTATGGAATGGAATAAACAGTTGATGTTTCAGGCCAAGATCCTTCACCTCGACTGGAAAGGAAGAGGGAAGAAGCCAGCATAAGGTGGTGGCGGGTGAGAGGAAGGAGCACATGCTGGTGAGAGGGAAGGTGGGTGAGTGAGGAAGGGAGATGAAGTGAGAAGCTGGGAGGTGATAGGTGGAAAAGGCAAAGGGTTGAAAAAGAAGAAATCGATAGAAGAGGAGGGTGGATCATAGTAGACGCTGTCTGAGGTGGAATGTTTTATTTATGAGGAGAGATAGGCGAGTCAGTGTTGTTTTCCTTTAAGAAGAGAAAACTAATGGGGATTTGGAGGGAGAACCTAGAGGGATACAACACCATGAGGGACACCATGGCAAGGGAATCTAAGTCCACAGGGTAAAAATTCAAGGTTAGAAGTAAAAAGGTTACAGGCAATCTGAGGAAAATAAGTTTTACTTAGTGGCTGGAATCTGGAACAGTGCTTGAGATAGTGGAAGTACTCATGCAATATTTAAACAGTATCCAGAAGAACAAATGAATAGCTAAGGAGCAACAAGACTGAAGACTCAGTGTGAATGGGTAGTTGTCAAATGTGTTAATTGTTTAATTGTTAAGCTGCAAAGAAAAATAAATTGTCTGCTTGTATTTTATATAACTAGTTATATTCATGTAACTGTTTAGTATGTTTCCTAGTGGCCAGAGTATGCATTTGCAGTTGCCCAGTGTGTCCCCTAGTGGCTGCAGTTCTTTGTATCACTCTGGAAAGCTCTGGAAGCTTCTCTGGTGCTGCATTATTTGAATAGGAGCTATCTGATTGGCTGACTCTTATCTGCAAAGTTAAATGCAATGTTCCTTGTCTTTGGAGTACAAGAGCTGAACACGTGGTGGCGCCATTTTCTAAACTCTTTTTGCTTCTTTCCCTTCACTCTCCAGTCTCTGTTTCTGTTACTGTACATTTTCAATTTTCTTTGTTCTATTAACGCTTCATAAAATGAGCTCGAAGCAACAAGTTTCACACCTTTTTCCTGACTTCCAAAAGAACCTTGGATTAAAAACATCCGAATCCAACAATTATAGATAAGGTGGGCTCAAAGGCCAGCTTCTGTGCTTCACGTTAAAATTTGGCAGCCAGTCATAGAAAAGAATTAGGACAAGTGCTGAGAAGCCTGGTGAAAGTATCCTGAAGGTTTAGGTTTTTAACAGGTATCAAAACAGAATGAAATATTGAAGTGTGAAGTGAGGAACCACACAAAAAACCTTGCATGTTACATGGAAGAATGGCTTCTCTCCATCCATAAAACATAGAGAACTTATTGCACATACTACTAACATGCTTACAAAAAGATCCCTTAGCAAAAAGATCCCAAGGCACTGCAAGAAAGCATCAGACAACATCAATATCTACAGAGAAGGAAACAACACAGAACTTGATCAAAAACAGTTTATGGTTAGGAGGAAAAAAAAATCTAATAAATGGAACCACCAAACAAGATGTATTTGAAATCCAAAGGAACTTGTTGATTAGTTCATGGGATAATCTGCCAGGCAGACAAAATGGAGAAACATCAGGTGTTCAAGTTGCAGCTGTTTGTACAAGCTTGGGTGAGCTGAACGGAGATTCTCTTCCCCTTGATTTTGCTTTCACTGCCAGGAGCAACCCAACACAAAACAGGTCACATTGTTACCTTTGCGACCAACTCCATTTGTAATCCAGTCGTTGGAGGACAGGTGAGCTGGCTTAGACGTTCGTACTACAAGGTGCTGCATGTCACGCCAGGTGAGATTTTTACTTGGAGGAGAGGAAAAATCACAATGAATTAAATGAGCTTTGCAGTAAACCAGGTTATTTGAGTATGGTTCTCCCCGTAGGGAATTCTCTACTCTATTTTCAATATTAAAAGAACAGCAGCACAGTAGCGTAGCGTTTTACATTGGCAATGATTAGGGTTCAATTCCCACCAATGTCTGTCAGGAATTTGTACATTGTTCCCGCAAGCATGTAGGTTTCCTCCAGGTGCTCTGGTTTCCTCCCACATTCCAAAGATGTATAGGCTTGCGTTAGTAGGTAATGGGCATGCTATATTAGCACCGGAAGCATAGCTGCCCCCAGCAAACCCAAATAATGCATTTCACTGTACGTTTTGATGTTCATGTGACAGATAAAGTTAATCTTTGCAAAGGCATTGCAGAGGATGGAAAAAAACAGCGCAAATCACCTTTTACTTGCTTAAGGCATTACAATTATTAAGAATTGTGTCAAGTGAGTTGGGAAAATAGGCCAGAGGAAAGATTAATATGAACAGAAGCAGATTTTTAAGCAGTTATTTCATCGCGCTCAGCAGAAACTTACCCCAATCAGAAAGGAGGACTCAATGAGCAAGGCAAATCCAGAGTAAAAAGGCAGTTAAGGGAATTATTATATTTTAATGAGAGTATATATAGTAGTACAAGCTAGAGGTAGCAAAACAACTATCTCTTTTCCTGCCCCCAAGGATCTCATGACTAAAAAGTTAATGCGGAAGAAAAACGAGAATAAACTGGCAAGTAATACGATGAATAGATCAAGCGGAGGGTAACTAAGGCAAGTGTTGGATCCCTGGAGAGTGTGACTGGGCAATTTGTGAGAAACCAGTCCATGATTTAAACCAGTATCTTACATATAGTGCAGGACATTGCAAATATTTCAAGAATAATAAATGGGCTATTTTCAAATAATGGAAGAACTTGTAAAAATTCCTGCTATGAGTAACAAGGTATTGAAAAAGCTAATGACTACAGACAGACAAATTATTTTCAGGACCAGAACCCAATTGTATACATCCAAGAGCTTTAATGGAAGTGACTGAGATAATGGAGCTATTTCCCCCCCACCCCCATGTGTTATGGAGTGCCACAATAGCACAGTGGTTATTGTTTCCTCCCACAGTCCAAAGATGTACCGATTAGTAGGTTAATTGGTCGTTGTAAATTGTCCTGTGATTAGGTTAGGGTTGATCAGGGGTTATTGGGCAATTGCGGATCGAAGGGCCAGAAGGACCTGTTCCACAGTGTAACTCTAAATAAACAAAATAAAGTTCCGGAAGTGTTCCGGTTGATTGTAAAATCACAAATGTAACTCCCTTGTTGAAGAATGGAGGGCAACAAGAAAAAACAACCTGTAGGTCAGTTCACTTAATCTCTGTTGGTTGGAGATACTGGAGGCCGTAATCATGGAAGAAACAGCTAGTACAAAAGACGATATGTATTCAAACCAAGTTATCTTGAGTTTACGAAAAGAAACAGTATTTACCAAGTTTGCTAGAGCTCTTTAAGGAAATAACAAGCAGAGTTGATAAAGAAGAACCTATAAATATAGCATATGATGAATTTTCACATGTCATTTGCTAGGGTGACATGTAAAAGGCTGGTGCGTGAGATAAAATATTCAGAGGAAGTGGATTGAAGACTGGTTAACACAAGGAAAAGAGTCAGCTTAGTGTAGCAGTTAGCACAATGCTTTATAGCACCAATGATCACTGATCAGAGTTCAATTCCCACCGCTGTCTGTAAGAAGTTTGTCCGTTTTCCATGTGATGGTGAGACTTTCCTCTGGGTGCTCTGGGCGTTCCAAAGACGTGTGGGTTAGGGTCAGTAAGCTGTGGAGAAGCTGTGTTAGCAGCAGAATCATGGAAACACTTGCTGGCTGCATGCAGCATACCCTCGGACAGTGCTGGTCATGAATGCAAAATAATGCATTGTTTCAATTACTGTATTATCTTTAACTGTCAGAAAAAAAATGGGTCTTTTCAGAATGGAAGGATGTAACTAGCAATTATTTATTAGATTCCTAACTTGGAAGGGACAGAATGTAAATTTGCTGACGACAGAAAATTGTGGGAGGGCACATGCAATTTAGACCAGTTAATGAGGTAAACCCATAAGACATAGGAGCAGAATTATGCCATTTGGCCATCAAGTCTGCTCTGCCATTTGATCAAGGCCGATTTATTATCCTTCTCAACCCCATCTTCCTGCCTTCTCCCTGCAACCTTCACTCTGTCATGGATGGTCCCAAACCCAGCTACAAAAAGTGCAAGAGAAATGCTAAGAGAAGCTCAAAATTCTCATCCCTGTGAGGAAGGATACATCAAGAATATGGGCTATACCTGGGGAACTTAAAATACTGCAGGCCTACCCCATCAAGAAGATGGACTTGATATGGACTGTGTTACTGTGTGCTACAGAACGGTATCGGAGTTGGTGTGCGAAAGTGGTCTGCTATCTAACAGCAAGTGACTGTCTTAGGTGTTTCTCTTGTGATTACAAGACCCTGTTGGACATTGGTAATGTAAAATATTGCAAGTCCATTTCCCTTGTTTATTGGCAAGATAGATGGCGTGAGAGCTGTGTGGCCTTGGTTCTAGCGAGAACGAGGCCTTACACAATGGGCTTGCTTGTTGCAGCAATTCAAGACAGGAGACACCAGGGGCATTGCAGTGCAGCTCCATGCTGGGTTGGGGTTGGGGTGGGGGGGGGGGGGTCTGCCATCCAGTGTTAGATTGGTGGAATGACTAGCTGGGTTGCAAGCGCACATACATACGTTCGTCTGCAGAATGCTGAGAACTGCTTGTTCTTGCCAATAACACTAATGCACCATCAATTTACAAAACATGTCACTCAGGGATTTGGGCTATATAAATATGTTTGACGTGTGCTGTGTACTGTGTTTTATACCTACGCCCTAGAGGAACGCTATTTAATTTGGCTGTATTCATGTTTGATTGAATGACAATTAAACTTAAATTTGAAGTTAAGGAACATGAAAGATTTGCATAGGACAGAGGACCCTAGTGAGCTGCTGATAGTGGCCTATGTCCCAATAGGGGTGATATGCTTAAATTGCATCCTTACTAATCAAGAACCTATCAGCCTCCACTTTAAACATACCCAATGAGATGTAGATAGGTTGACTAAGTGTGTGTATATAAAGTACACGGAGCTAAATGTAGTAAAGCGTGTGGTCCTGCACTTCAGCACAGGGGATGAAAAGGCAAATTATCCCAATGACAAACAATTGTAAATAAATGAAGTACAGAGATCAAGGTGTTCTTGTGTGTGAAACATGAAGTCAGCATGAAGGTACAAAAGGTAATTAAGAAAGCTAATGGACCAATTAATTGCTGAAGGGTTAGAGCCTATAAATAGAGAATCAATGTTAAAAAGGTACAGCACAGTGTGAGGCACACCTGTTTCCTTTACAGTTTTGGTCTCTTTATAATACACACCCTTATTTAAGGTAAACCGGCAATGGCAGCAGTCTAGAATAGATTCACTAGGATCCAGGGATGAGAGGGCTACCCCATCACAAAGGCTTAAAATAGTTACACTTTTATTTCGGGAAGAATAAGGGGTGATCATACTGAAATATCTAAGATCTTAAGAGGTCTAAACAGGGCTAAAGGTCATTGGCTACAGTTTTCCACCTCTACAGGACTTGTTCGTGTCCTAGATAAAGAATTAGACAGGAAAGTCATTGCAGACACTCCCCACCCAAAAAAGCTCCCTTCTGGAAAATGCTATAGGGCTATCAAAACAATAATTCCACACCATTTTAAAAGTTTCTTCCCCCACCCTCCCCCCAGAAGTTAATCATTTTAGTTAGCCCTGCCCCACCCCGCTCTATTACTTCACTTTAAACTACTTTTGATAATACTGTTTCCATTGTAAATATACGCTGCCTGCGCGCACCACCCAATTATACACGTGACCAATTAACCTACAAACCAGCAGGTCTTCAGAATGTGGGAAGAAACCGGAGCACTCAGAGGAAACCCAGCTGGTCATGGGGAGAATGTACAAATGCTTTACAGGCAATGATGTTTTCTTACATGTCACATCAATACACTATAGCAATTTCAGAAGGCTTGTAAATGTACATGGCAATTAAAGTTGATCCTTGATGTTTCCACCAGTGGGAGAGTCTTGAACTGGGGGGGGGGGAAGAGAGGTCATCAGTTCCTGAGGTATGTAGGAATTTTCACTTGGCAAATTGGGACACATCGGGACTCAATACATTTTGGCCCAATTAACCTGTTTCATGGAAATAGTTAAAAGGTATATAAAAAGGCATAAAAAAGACTATCTACATAACAAATTATGTATTTAAGTGAAATACAGAACAAATTAGAACACTACCAATACCACTGCAGTACTATAAAACTGTTCCTAATAGTTATTGGAGAAATTCATTCAGTGTATGCTGCCATGTTCTTTTTGATTGATAGTAAATGAACAAAATCAGTGCAGACACCTAGTGTAGATAATGGACAGTCTTCATACAATGCTGTCAATGATTGCATCCTCTAAATCTTCATTATCATTGTAACATTCAAGATAACTGTCGATACATTCAAATTCTTTGTAGTTTCTAACTTGAAGTAGTAAAATTGTTTCATTGGCCGTTTCAGGCATCTCCGAGCCTGAATTCTTGAAACCGCAGTGAACACTTCTGAATTGTCTTGTTGCTTATTTCTTGCCAATTATCAGTGCCAAAAATCACTGCTTTTTGAACACAAGCATAGGCAACTGATGCCATTTAAAAACTGTTCGCTCTAAGCACAGCGTAGTGTCTAACGGCTACACAAATGCTTGCAACTGATACACGTGACTGACACTGGTTAGAAACTGTTCAGCAACAGTCTTCTGTCCCAATTAAGTGGTATAATGCCCCAAATTAGCAACTGTCCTGATTATCTGATGGCCCACTGTATTTGAAGTGAAGGGAAGATTGGGAATTGAGGTCTATGGGGAACCAACACAAAAGAATTTGAAGCCTGGGTCAGATTATTCACTCTTAGTGTTCCTTGTGATACTACTTGTTAATTTTTTTTTATTGAAAATATCTAGAATTTAAATATTAACACATAGCTCTCTGCAGATGCTAGAAATTTTGAGCAACAATGCTGGAGGAATTTAGCAGTTCAGGCAGCTTCTATGTGGCAGGGGTGAAGAAATAAACAGTTAATGTTTCTGGCCAAGTCCAGAAAACACCAGGACTGAATCCAAAATAAAAAGGTGAAGGGAGGGGAGGGAGTACAAGCAGACAGGTGACAGGTGAAGCCAAGTGAAGGGAAAGGTAGGTGGGTGGGGGAGGGAGAATGAAGTCAGAGCTGGGAGGAGATAGGTGGAAGAAGTAAAGAGCTGAACAAGGAGGAATCTGAAAGGGGGGGGGACACCAGAGGCAGATGATGGGTAGGTGAGAAGGGTGCCACAGTAGAGTAGAGTAGCAATTAGTGCGATGTTATTACAGCTTAGGGCACTGGAATTTGAAGGTTAATCCCGGCACCCTCTGTAAGTAGTCTCCCTGTGGAATGCATGGGTTTTCCCTGGGTGCTCTGGTTTCCCCCACAGTCTAAAGACTATGTAGATTAACTGGTGATTGTAAATTATCCTGTGATTAGGTTAGGGTTAAATCCGGATTGAGGGCCGGAAGGGCCTACTTTGCGCCGTATTGCTAAAGAAAAGAAAATAAAGGGGAACTAGAATGGGAAATAAAACTCCATTCCCCTTTCCCCCTCCCTCCTTCTCTTTTTTGTGTATTCCCCAAAAGGGTGACTGTTTATTCCTCTCCACCGATGCTGCCTGACCCATTGAGTTCCACCAGCATTTTGTGTGTGCTGCTCTAGAATTTAAATAATTTATTAAGACCTTATTAACAAAATGGGGGCACGAAGTATTATGCCGGCAGCTGTCAGACAGAGTCAGGCATATCGCTTACTTTGCTTCCAGCGCAAGAGCGATGATCCCCGCTGCAAGGGGAGCAGAGGCTGAGGTTCCGGTGTGTGACTCTGTACATTTCTCTCTCAGGTCAGTGGTAACCTAAGCAAAAGTGAAAGGTATATGAGCAACCAGACACTCCAATTTCAGTCAGATGATAGAAGCTGGTCAAAGTGCAGGAACACAAATAAAATAGTAGCAAATGAAACAGACAGCAGGTCTGTCTACAAGCTTCAAACTGAAACAATAAACTATCTTTCTTGTTTCAACACGGTTACATTTTCTGCAGTGATCGAAGAACATTCTCAACAATGTCAATTGAGCAGTCATATTCCACTGATTCAAAAGAAGAAATAGGAGCAGCAGTTGGCCACCTGGTCCATCAAGCCTGCTCCGCTATTCAATAAGATCAACTCCGCCCTCCTATCAGGCAGGAGATACAAAAGCCTGAAAGCACATATCACCAGGCTCCAGGACAGCTTCTACCCTGCTGTAATGTGACAACTGACTGGTCCCCTAGTGCAATAAGATGGACGCTTGACCTCACAATCTACTTCCTATGACCTTGCACCTTATTGTCGTTGTTCCTTCCTTCAACATTCAGGACTACCTGATGACCCAGCACTAAGAACAATTTGTACCAAGATTTAGTCTAAGTGGCTGAACACTAGCTGGTATTAATTGGCAACACTCAAGCTTTACACTCCATGGGGTTGGAATGAGATCAAAGCACTTTCATTCTTTAGTCATGCAGCTTTTAAATGGTACCACTGAGATTTGGTCTCATTAGCAAATATGCCTTCAGCATCTTCTAAATAATGTTGTTTCCTCAAAAACATGCCGATTTGGCAGATTTTAAAAAATCATAAAATCTCACTTACCTAGCCGCGTGGCTATTTCACAAACATAGGCTCTAAACAGAGATGGACTGTTTGATCAGAATATAAATTTCAGCCAAATTAACCCACAAGTTAGCAATTCTGCCTTGGAATCCAAGCTAACATTTTTTAAACTCTACAAGCACAATGAAAATCAATTGTTTCATTTTAGAGTCAGAGAACATTACAGCACAGAAAAAGGCCCTTCAGCCCATCAAGTCCTTATGGATCTTAACTGTTGCCTGTTTTACATTAGCTATCTCAATATGGACTGGAAAAATCAAACATTTTGATCCAAATTGCCCTTTTGCTCTGTGGAGGCATTGATTCCCAGGAAGGGCTCTCACTGGATCTATGTTCAATGGGAATTTGAAAGAGGAGACATTTTCAGGCAGATAAATTCATTAAAACTCCCATGATCGAACAGAAAAGCAGTTATAACCTTCAAAGTCCACAGATTCAGTGAAAGGGTGAATGCGGAAGCGCAGTGAAGTCAGCTTAACACAACTGACAATGGATTGTTAACAGTTAAAATACACTTAGTGGTCATATCTCCTGTATACACAATACCTCCTGTACCTGATAAAGTGGCCACTGAGTGCATGTTCGTGGTCTTCTACTGCTGTAGCCCATCCACATCAATGTTGGATAGAGATGCTCTTCAGCACACCACTGTTATAATGCGTGGTTACTTGAGTCCTGTCAGCTTGAACCAGTCTGTCCATTCTCCTCTGACCTCTCTCATTAACAAGGCGCTTTTGCCCACAGAACTGCCGCTCACTGGATGTGGTGCTTTTGCACCATTCTCTGTATATTCTAGATGCTGTTGTGCACGAAAATCCCAGGAGATCAGCCGTTTCTGAGGTAGTCAAACCACCCCGAGTGGCACAAACAATCACTCCACAAAGGCACTTAGATCACATTTCTTCCCATTCTAATGCTTCGTCTGAACAACAACAGAACCTCCAGACCATGTCTGCATGCTTTTTATGCATTGAGTTGCTGCCACATGATTGGCCGCTTAGATGTTTGCATTAATGAGCCGTACAGGTGTACCTAATAAAGTCGCCACTGAGTGTACATAAAGCAATATAACTGAAGACACAAAATAAATCCAAACTCCTTTTCCTTTAAGAAAATACAAATGGCCCGCCTCACTTTTGCTTCAAGTTTCCAGTGTCAAAATAAGTGCTTGTTTAGTAAATGCCTTCAACCATCTCATTCCGAGAATTCCGAAGAAGCATCAAGCACATGGATTCCCAATATATGGCAACACTAAATAACAGGCAAGTGTTCTAGGAATTTCAGTGACATGTTATTAATGAAGTGTTTTGGTGCTCTCAGGAGGCAAAGAAATCAATTGCATTGTAGTGTAGCAGTCAGAGTAACACTATTACAGAGCCAGTGACCCACGTTCAATTCTGCTGCTGTGATAAGAATTTTGTACAGTTTTCCCATGACCGTGTGGGTTTCCTCCAGATACTCCAGTTTTCTCCCACATTCCAAACAGGTCAGGGTTATTAAGTTGTGGACATGCTATGGTGATGCCGGAAGAGTGGTGACACTTGTGGGCTACCCCCAGTACATCCTCGCTGATTTGATTTGACGCAGGTTACAAATTTCACTATGTTGCAATGTATCTGTGACAAATAAAGCTTTATTTAAGGCATCAATCATGAAGGACCCCATCACCCAGGACATGCCCTCTTCTCATTGCTACTATCAAGGAGGTGATACAGGGGCCTGAAGACACACACAATGTTTCAGGAACAGCTTCTTCCCCTCCACCATCAGATTTCTGAATGGTCCAGAAACACTACCTCACTACTCTTTTTCTTTGCTCTCTTTTTACACTACTTACTTACTGCAATTAAACTGTAACTTATAGTTGTTTTTATGCATTGCAGTAAAACAAATTTCATGACATATGCCAGTGATATTAAATCAGATTCAGACTCTAATCTTTTTCTTTACACTTTGGTGATAATTACACTTGAATGAAATAACGACTTACAATCTGCTTTTCAAATTGCCCTCCACTGCTGTACGTGGTAGCAAGCGTTGAGGAGCATGCCTCACTATACCATGGCACATTCCCATTTTGAGTTGTACTGCTGATTGATAGAGTGTAAATGCTGTTTGTGTAGCCATCACAGTTACAGCTGTCACGCTCCCGGCCACCATTTCCAGAGGCCCACACAAAAATCGAGCCGAGACCCCGGCGTCCCTGTGAACAGTGAACCAAAACAAAGCACAATGATGTGCAACGTGAGTCCAAGGTTATAGAACAGATTAAAAAAAGTGATTGGGTATTTAAAATCTTTTCTTGACCCTGCTAATGCATACTTCACTGCAGAACATGCAAGAGTAAAATTCACTTACCTGAGTAATGCCTTTAAAAAAGGCTGCCTGAGCCAGCTTAGCAGGTCCATCCACTGTCTTTCCATCATCTTCTGGACCCCAACTGGCACTATAGATGTCAATGTGCTGAGGATTCATGCTGAGGGACTGGGCTTCCACAGCATCAGTCACCTCCCCATCCAGCATTCGCACGCCTACACAATCCCAAATAATAGATATTAAACAGTTGGATCACAAAGCTTTGGTGACCTAGGCTCAGAGCTTAGTTGCGTATCAGCTAGGTGGGGAAGAGTAGGGTTGAGAGGGATAGTAAGTCAGATACAATGGAATGGCGGGGCAGACTCAATGGGTCGAATGGCCCAATTCTGTTATGTCTTATGGGTGATACAGAATAAATGTAATGAAAATTAAGAAAGCAACAGGAAGACATGAAATATCTGATTGTGTTTGTTACAGATCATTCTGAAGTTATGACATTATAGAGAACATAATTATGGATAAACTAAAATAAGAAACCAGTCATTGGGTGTGGCACATTCTGCTTCTGTCCCATTGAAACTACACAAGGAAACACAATAGATTAAGGTTCCTGCTACAAACACATCATTAAAGGTGTATCCCTGCCACTGAAGGCACAGTCTGGGACAGATTTGCATTGTCAATTGACTTTCTGGTTATTCGTATATTCATGAAGCCTTCAACACTGTGTCAAAAGGAGGATATTTTGGGTGTCACGGAGCCTTTTGGAAAAGACATTAGTATCGAATATTCAAAGAGGTTCTGCTAGTTGAAATTCACTATCATCGTCAATGTGTAATTCTGTAAATTTCTCTGACTACATTCCAAATGTTCAAGTAGGTGATCACAGCAATTGAAACCGTAGGTAGTCATTTATTGTTACGCACAGTGTGTAGACAAAAATGGCTTGAAATAAACCATTATGAAGTGAACACAGATACACCCTGTTACAAAGTATTCAACTTTGGAGATGGAAAGATTGTTCATTTACGAAAAGAGTGAAAATTCCAACAAAAATAGGGCAGACAAAATGTTACATTGGAATGGTGGTACCAATGAACATTCCATTACTCCAGAAAAGCTTCCCTAAAGAAAGCAGGGAAGCCAGAGAGTGGGAGTAGATGGTTGCCTCTCAGACTGGAGGCCTGTGACTAATGGTAATGGATCCATTGTTGTTTGTCCTTTATATCACCGATCTGGATGATGATATGGTTAACTGGATCAGCAAATCTGCAGATGACACCAAGATAGGGGGAGTAGTGGACTGTGAGAAAAGCTATCATGGTTTGCAGCAGGATCTGGACCAGCTGGAAAAATGGGCTGAAAAATGGCAGATGGAATTTAATGCAGACAAATGAGAGGTATTGCACTTTGGTAGGACCAACCAGGGTAGGTCTTGCACAGTGAACGGTAGGGCACTGAGGAATGTGGCAGAACAAAGGGATCTGGGAATACAGATCAATAATTCGCTGAAAGTGGTGTCACAAGTAGACAGGGTTGTAAAGAAAGCCATTGGCACATTGGCCTTCATAAATCAATGTACTGAGTACAGGAGATGGGATGTTATGTTGAAGTTGTACAAGATACTGGTGAGGCCTAATTTGGAGTATTATGTGCGGTTTTGGCCACCCACCTCCAGAAAAGATGTAAATAAAGTTGAAAGAGTGCAGAAAAAATTTACAAGGATGCTGTCAGGTCTGGAGGACCAGAGTTATAAGGAAAGACTGAATAGGTCAGGACTGTATTCCTTAGAACATAGAAGATTGAGAGAAGATTTGATAGAGATATACAAAATTATGAGGGGTACAGATAGGGTAAGTACAAGTAGGCTTTTTCCACTGAGGTTGGGTGGGACTACAACCAGTGGTCATGTGTTAAGGGTGAAAAGTGAAAAGTTTAAGGGAAACATGGGGGGAGTCTTCTTCACTCAGAGGGTCACGAGTGTGTGGAATGAGCTGCCAGCGCGTGGTGCATGCAAGCTCGATTTCAACATTTAAGAGAAATTTGGAAAAGTAGATGGATGGTAGAGGTACAGAGGGCTATGGTCCTGGTGTAGGTCGATGGGAGTAGGCAGTTTAAGTGGTTTTGGCATGGACTAGATGGGCCAAAGGGCCTCTTTCTGTGTTGTACTTCTCTCTGACTATGACCAAGCAACAAATTGGCTCACCAGCTCTGGACATTACTGTCTGAACATTCTAGAGAGGGTCATTACTGAGGACCAACATGAGAAAGTAGTACTAGATGTCACAGAGAAAGTGACCCCAGATGAGAAATGCAAATATTGCTCGAGCTTCACAAGCAGTTTGGACACGCTTTGACTGACAGACTTCAGGAACAGCTCAGGAGTTCAGGAAACAAAGATGCAGATTATTTTTCCATTCCAAGCTGTGAGACATGCCAAGTTTGCAAAGACCAAACCCAAGCCTGCGGTTAGTCTGCCACTAGCATCTGAATACAATGTAGACCTACATGAACTGCAGCAAGGAGTGTGGTACTTCCACATTACTGATGAATTCACACATAAACACAAAGAGACACCCAGGGGTAGGAAAAATCTTCATCCATTCCTGGATAAGTGTGCATAGCCCACTTCAAAGTATTCAGTGATAACGGTGGTGAATTTAATAATGATGAATTCAGAGATACGGCAGAGAAATTTAACAGTGAAACAAATTCATCCGCCGCATACAGTCCTTGAAATAATGGACTTCTGGAGCGACACAATCAAACACTTACTGAGATAATGTTGAAGATAAAAAAAAGCAACAGCTGTGACTGGAATACAGCTCTGTACTGGGCCATTATGGTGAAGAATATCATGCACAATGTACATGGCTATAACCCATATCAACCTGTGTTTAGCTAGAAACCAAACCTTCCCTCTGAACTGGTTGACAAGCCACCTGCTCTAGAGGGCACTACAAGCAGTAAATGGGTTGGGAAACATTTCAACACTGCGTGCACCAAGGAAGGCTTTCGTTGAAGCAGTGTTCAGAGAGAATTCAAAGAGCACTGAGGGAACAGCTCCATACTACAGATGAGAAATATGAGACAGGGGACAAAGTGTACTGCAAAAGAGCAGACTGTACAAAATGGAAAGGTCCATGAGGTTGTCCTTGGTCAGACTGGAGCTGTGGTATTGGTGAGACATGGAGGTACGTACATATGTGAGAGTGCATCATTCCAGACTATGTGAAGCACAAACTGAAGACCAACAGAACTCCATGGAGAATGGCACAGAAAATGAAAAGCACTTACCTGATGCTGTCAATTGCTTGAAGAGAAATAATCACAAGTGCAAAGACTTCAGTCTTAAATCAGGACAAACTGTGAGAATTGTAGATCAAGATACTGGTATCTCACACAAAGCTGAAGTCTTAGGACGAGCAGGAAAGGTCACTGGGAGAAACAAAAGTCAGTACAACTTGAATTACCTAGAACCAGCCACAGTCGCTGGCACTGCAGGGTCAGTCACATTCATGTGTAGACAGACTTCATATTGAATCAAGTATAGGTCAGGCTGGACCATCTGAGAAATGTCAAGATGAAAATATCCTAGTAACTAAAGATTAAACAAAACAGGATTAAATCAGTAATTGGAGAAATAATGGAGTGTTTGAGGAAGTCAGAGAAGTCAGCCAAAGACAATGTCTACAAGATATGTGTACACCCTGAAAGATTCCCTGACAGGAATTATACCAAAAGCACACGTGGTGGCTGGTAGCTTTGAGGAACTGAACGTAAAAGAACTCCAAAAAGACTCATCAACATGTGCAGAGTCACTCCAACTACTTTGCACAGAGATAAGTCAAAAGCATCAGCAACCCTATTCCATGGACATAAAATCCACATTCTTACAGAAAATGGCATTGTCATGTGACATTTACATTCAATCCCCGCTTGAAGCCAGAAGTGAAGGAACACTGTGGAAACTCCAAGTGTGTTAATGGTCTGGCAGATGCATCACTCCACCGGTATAAAAAGGTCCAAGAACTAATGTTGAAAACAGGTGGGAAGATGTCACAAGTGGATCCAGCTGTTTTTTTTACTGACAAGATTCAGAATGTCATGCTATTGGAATACTTGCCTGTCATGTAGACAACTTCATATGGGGAGGACCACAAAACTTTGCCACATAGTCATCCCTCAGCCAAAGTCAGCCTTTTAGGTCGGACACGAGGAACATGATAGACTCTACTATGTAGGGATAGACATACTTGTTGACTGAACAGTACAACTGCACCAAGAAAGCTATATAAGGAATCTTCAAACTATCTGCATGGAATCCTCACATGCCACACAGCAGGAAACTGAAGTTGAGTGACTTAGGTCAAAGATGGGTGGCAAGACAGTGCAGATCTGACATCATGTCTGATGCCTGCAACTTGGCATCCAGCACAAAAAAATGCCACAGCACAAACTTTACATTAGGCAAACAAGATTGCAAAATTCAATCTGAAAAAATAGTCTTGACGTTTCAACAGCTTGGAAAAGACGCTAACATGAGGAATTCTGCAGATGCTGGAAATTCAAGCAACACCACATCAAAGTTGCTGGTGAACGCAGCAGGCCAGGCAGCATCTCTAGGAAGAGGTAGAGTCGACGTTTTGGGCTGAGACCCTTCGTCAGGAAAAGACGCTCATTGTTTTCAGTGATGTTCACTTGGAAACCTTCCTGATGGAAGTACTCAAGGAGGACATTTTATTTTACTGATGGGAGAAGAGGGAAGATTTTCACCTCTTTGTTGGGAATCAAAAAGGATGAAGAGTTGTATGCAGTATGCTGGCGAAGAAACCCATGCAATGTGTGATGGCATTGACAATGCTGTTTATTTGGCCACACTCTATTGAACTTGTCCATGGTGAGCCAAAGAAGAATACTCTACAAATAACTTGTGTCACATACAACTACTCTTTGGTTGATGCCATTAAATCCACCATGTCAGTTACAGAGAAGAGACTTCACTGAGAGATAAGCAGCATCAAGGAACTTGTGCAAGTACAGAAAATTCATCACAGGCTATGGTCAACTACAGAGGAACAACTCGCTGACTGACTCACAAGGAAGGGAGCACCAGCCCTTGTGCTGCTGAGAATACTGAGTGAAGGCCTCTGGGAACTTAAGAACTGTATCAACATCAAGGGTTAGAACCAATTCCCATATCCTAATGGACAGTGGAGTTGATATTTTTAAAATTTTCTTTAATATACATAAAAAGGATGAGAGATAGTTGAGTTTTATTCATTTGGGCTATGTAAGCATTTACTTGGGATGCACACTTTTGCTGTTATTGCCGTTCACACTTATCCTGCTTTGGGCATGTGCATGGGGTGGGGGGGGTGCAAGGGGATAAGAAAATGGCAAATGGCAGCCCTCATGTAATGAACTTGAATGGAGAATGCAAAGTTGATTAAATGAAAATCTTGTCTTTGTTGTTTGAGCATCAATCGGTTTGCTGTGTGAAAAGACTTTTTCCCCCCGTTACAGCTTCCATGTGGCTCGGTTTTATTCAGTCACAACAGTACTAATTTCTATATTCTTATAGGGGATAAACCAAATCTACAGCAAGCACTTAGAGACTCTCAGTCAGCAGATCAGGTAGCAACTATGGAGAGGAATAAACATTTGATGTTTCAGGGTGAAGCCCTTCATCAGGACTGGAAAGGAAGGGGAAGAATCCAGAATGAGAAGGTGGGTGGGTGGGGAGCGTGGTAAAGAGGAATGCACTGGGAGTAATGCACTGCGAGTAATACACCTGGACAAGTACAGTGAGAGCAATATAGCAAGTTACATGTGGAGACAGAGTAATATAAAGGAAGACAAGCTAAAAGCCAGATGAAGGAATATAATAGGAGAAGAGAGTGGAAAACGGGAAGAAAGAAAAGCACCAGAGGGGAGTGGGAAGAAGGGGAAGAGGCCTGAATGGGGAAATGAAGGAGGAAGAGGAGGGGAAAAAATTATTGGAAGTTGGAGAAATCGATGTTCATGGCATCAGGATGGAGGCTACCTAGATGGAATACAAGATATTACTCCTCCAACTTGAGAGTCTGACAGCACTCACTTTAGGAAATGAGAGGGATATTTGAAATAAATTGCAAAGAGCACCAATGATGCAGGGAGGAGTTTAATCAAATTTAAATACAGAGACAACCAAACACTGAGATTTTGCCACTGGATGAGTAAACGTCAGCTATGTCCTGATTCAGTACTTCATCCTGGACATTCCCACATTGTTGGTTACCCCTGAATCACATTTTATTAGCACCTTTAATGCAGTCAAAATACTCCAAATGTGCGTCACAGGGCCACAAAATAAAATTAATATCAAAATATTACGGGAAAATGTCCATAGCTAGGTTGAACAAGTAGGCATCCAGACATGAAGGTACAAAGGTAGAGTTGTTTAAGGGGCATAGGGGCAACAGATAAGGCCGTTCAAGGCACCATGTGTAGGGTAACACACAGAACGCAGGAGGAACTCAGCAGGTCAGGCAGCATCAATGAAGAGGAATAGACAGTCAAGTTTTCAGGGTGAAATCCTTCATCAGGATTATACCATGCAGAGGATGTTAACTACTCCTATCTCTCATCTTTATAGCACAAGGGTAAAACCTCTCGCTATCAAGCAGGCCCCACACTCACAGTGATGGAATCTGCTAAAAATAAAATGGTTAATACCAGAACTAAAACAGTGGTCAAAATTATGGATATCAAACGCCTGAAATGCTCACATTGCAACAGCAACTAGGATAAGAAAATGGTTCTTAAAACAATCAATCATGTTTTATTTTACGGACAAGTGGTACATTCCTGTTTGTAAGGATTAGATTTAATAGCCCTGAGCCTCATTTTTAAGTAGTATGCTGGCAATCATTAACACAGCTTGCACTGAACTGTGATTACAGCAATGTGGCCGAGGCAGGTGACGCCTGAGGCATTGACTCCAATGAACAAGTAACCGGAATAAAGCACAATCTAAAGCAGGACACGAAATCAAAATGGCACAGGATCTTTGAGGATACTTCGTTCTTCTTTTTATTTCCTTTTTTAAAAAAAATATACATTGACTTTGGTGCATTTTAGATAGAGAATACAGGTCATTTGTGCATCCAGGACAAAGTAGCGAGCAGGAAAAAAATCATTGGCAGACACCTCTGACCCTGCAAATGGCCTTTTCCAAAAGCTCCCTTTGGAAAAGTGCTCTAGGGCTACTAAAACAAAAATTTCAGGCCATCTTACAAGTTTTCTTCCCCCTTGACAGTTAATCTGATCAACCATTCTAGTCAGAACCTCCCAGCTACCTTTATCTATTATCCCCAACATTACACTGAAAACCATTTAAACCACTGTTTATAAGGCTGTTTAGATTGTAAATACAGGCAATATTTGTGTATTCAAGATTGTTTAATGTCATTTCCAGTAGACAAATATAAAGGAGAACAAAATGCAGATCTGATCCACTTCCTCTCTGTAGGCAACCGCACCATTGTCGGCGATGAGCTCCGCCACTGTCGTGTCATTGGTGAACTTGACAAAGTGGTTACTTGGGTGTTTGGCCGTGCAGTCACGTGTGAGCAGAGTGTACAGCAGTGGGCTCAGCACACAGCCATGGGGAGGGAGGATCAGTTGTGGGACTGTCTGGGTCTGTTGGTTAAGAAGTCCAACATGCAGTTGCACAGTGGTGCATTTAGACCGAGGAGGAGGAGTTCTGAACACTTTATTCCACATTCATACTTTATCCTCTAACTTTATTTTTATATCTAATTCTTTATAATTATCGAACATTGATCTTTTTTTTGCTGCATATCGTGCCAACACAAGGTGGCAAATTCCTAATACATGTCAATGTTGATCGTTAAACCTCATCATTCCACCCTGCTCTGGGGAACAAACATTCTCCTGGAGCTGCACAGGGATGAAGCTTCACCTGATGACACGTCTCAGCCTGAAACATCAACTGTTTATTCCCCTCCATAGATGCTGCCTGACCTACCTACAGGTGCATTTTTCAGCAGCAGTTGCCAAATCTTATCTCTACCATCTAGAAGGACATAAATCAACAAAAACAGTAACAGCAGTAATCTCTTCAAAGCACCGTCTTGGAAACATTACTGATCTTTCTTCACTGCTAGGACTGAATTTTGAGTTATTAATAGGAATATGTTCACTGCACACCCATTACAGAGATTCAGAAATACTCCAAAGGCAAACAGGGATGGGCAATAAATATTGTAATATTTTAAGGTAAAAGCTTTATTGCACGATGGAACTAAAGTCAGGACTCCAATACAACTGTCCTCATTGGATGCACGTTTGAATGCAGCAAGAAAAAAAAACGACAAAATTCTCATGGAATGGGCTTTTATATTGAACAACAATTTCTCTGAATTTCGGATAGCGTTAACTGATTGTTCACTTCAGTTTTCAAAATGAGTAGAACTTTATTCGAAAAAGAATGGTGTTTACAGAGACTAGACGGCGCAGTGGAAGGAATTACCAGCGGTAAGAGAACAGTTGAACCTACCTCCTATTCTGGCATTATATGCCACCCCCACTCCACAAATCTCATTGTTAGCAGCAGCAGCCACTTCCCCGGCACATCGTGTGCCGTGCCTGTGAAGAAATGGAATAGGAGGTATTTACATGTGTAAATATTTACATTTGCTGAAAAATACATTTGCATACCACTCTTATCATTTCATCCCCTTCAACCTTCAGAGTCACCAACAGCTGAACCACCCACAGATGGAAGTCACAACACAGATAGACCCTCAGCCCATCATGTATCACAGGCCATCATGATAGCAAAGAGGTTTAACGCGACATTATTACAGATACGGGTGTTGCAGTTTGGAGTTCAATTCTGGCGCCATCTATAGAGAGTTTGTATGTTCCACCCTGTGAACCGGACGCATTTCATCCGGGTGCTCTAGCTTCCTTCTACATTCCAAAGACATACTAGTTAATCAATGAATTGGTATTTGTAAATTGTCCTGGAATTAGGCTAAGCTTAAAATTGGGGGTTGCTGGGTGGCACGACTCAAAGTGTCAGAAGTGCCTATTTTGCGCTGCATCTCCATCCATAAGTAACAGCAAGAATCCTAGCAGTGATTCCTGTGAGACATCACTGATTACAGGCTTCCAATTATAATAACCCTTCCGCTCTACCTTCTATCATCAAACTAATCTCAGATTCAATTCATTAACTTGCCAAAGCTGGAGTAGGATGCAACTTTGAATCTCTATCATGTGGCCTTGTTTAAAATTGGACCACATGGCAGAGTAGCAGTGAATGCACCACTTTACAGCCCCAGCTATAAAATCAGGAATCAACTCCGACCACTGAGTGAGGAGTTTGTACTTTCTCCCCATGACTGCATGGGTTTCCTCCAGGTACTCAGTTTTCTTTATTTTTTTTAAAAGACATAGGAGCAGAGTTAGGCCATTCAGCCATCGAGACTGCTTTGCCATTTCATCATGGCTGATCCATTTCCCTCTCAACCCCGTTCTTCTGCTTTGCCCCAATACCTTCGACACCCTTACTAATCAAAACCTTAAATACATCCAATGACCTGGCCTCCACAGCCACCTGTGACAACTAATTCCACAGATTCACCACCCTCTGGCTAAAGAAATTCTTTCTCGTCTCCATTCTAAATGAAAGTCCCTCTATTTTGAGGCTGTGCCCTCTGATTCTAAACTTGAACACTATAGGAAACGACCTCTCTACATACCTTACAACAATCAATAGGTTTCAATGATATTTCCCCTCATTCTTCCAAATTCCAGTGAGTACAGGCCCAGAGTCATCAAACACTCCACAGATGATAACCCTTTCATTTCCAGAATCACTCTCATGAACCGCCTTTGAACCTTCTCCAATGTCCGCCTATCCTTTTTAAATAAGGGCCCAAAACTGCTCACAATACTCCAAATGAGGTCTCCCCGATACCTTATAAAGCCTAGGCATTACATTCCTGTTTTTATATTCTAATCCACTCAAAATGAATGCTCACATTGCATTTGCCTTCCTCACCACCGACTCAACCCGCGACTTAACCTTCAGGGACTTGTGCATGAGGTCTCCTGAGTGCTTTTGCACCCCACGTAGAAAACAGGCTATGCTTTTATTCCTTCCACCAAAGTGCAATACCATACACTTCCCGATACCGTATTCCACCTGCCTTCTTTGTCCATTCTGCTAATCTGTGCAAGTCCTTCTGCAACCTTTCTGCCCCTCAACCTATCTTCACATCCTCTGCAACTTGGCCATAAAGCCACCAATTCCATCATCCAAATCACTGACATACAATGCAAAAATACGCAGTCCCTACACTGACCCTGTGGAGCACCACTGGTCAGTGACAGCCAATCAGGCAAAAGCTCCCTTTATTCCTACACTTTGCCTCCTACCAATCATCCAATGCTTTATCCATGTTGGTATCTTTCCTGTTATACCATGGACATGTAACTTGTTAAGCAGCCTCATGTGTGGCACCCTGTCCAAGGCCTTCAGAAGATCCAAGTACACATCATACACCATTTCTCCTTTGTCCATCCTGCTTGCTATTTCTTCAATTCCAACAGACTTGTCGAGCAAGATTTTCCTTTTGGAAAACCACACTGACTTTGTCCTATTTTATCAAGTGCTTCCAAGTATCCGAAATCTCATCCTTTACAATGAACTCCAACATTGGCTTAACCACTGATGTCAAGCTAACTGGCCTATAATTTCCTCTCTCCTGCCTCCTTCGCTTCTTGAAGAGTGGAGTGACATTTCCAATTTTCTAGTCCTCTAGAACCATGCCAGAATCTATTGATTCTTGAAAGATCATTACTAATGCCTCCACAATCTCTTTAGCTATCTCTTGGACTAACCCTGGGAGGTACCTTCAGACCTTTCAGTTCCCTAGTAATGGAAACTGCACTCACTTTTGTCCTCTGATACTCTCAATCTTCTGGCATACGGCTGGTTTCTTCCACAGTGAATACTGATGTAAAATACTTATCACTTATCAAGGAATACTTATTCCTTAATCCCATTACTACCTTTCCAGCGTAATTTTTCAGCAGTCCGATATTTACTCTTGCTTCTTTTACCCTTTATATACCTACAAAAACTTCTGGTATCCTTGTTGATATTATTGGCGAGCTTACCTTCACATTCCATCTTTTCCTTCTTTACGACTTTTTTAAATTGCCTTCTGTTGGTTTTTAAAAACTTCCCAATACTCCAACTTCCCACTATTTTTTGCTGTCTTTTATGCCCTCTTTTTCACTTTTATGTTGAGTTTGAATTCCCTTGTCAGCCACTATTGCTTCATCCTGCCTTTAGGATATGACTTCTTTCCTATGACTTCCAAATTGGTCCAAGAAACCCCAGCCATTGCTGCTCTACCATCATCCCTGTTAGGTCCCCTTCCAATCAACTTTGGCCAGCTCCTCTCTCATGCCTATGCAATTCCCTTACTCCACATTTGACTTTAGCTTCTCTCTCTCTCAAATTGCAGGGCCAATTCTATCATATTATGATCACTGTCTCCTAAGGGTTCCTTTACCTTAAGCTCTCTAATTAAATCCTGTTCATTACACAACACCCAAACCAGAATAGCTGATCTCTTAGTGGGCTCAACAACAAACTGCTCTAAAAGGCCATCGGGGTCTTAACTCTTGCAGTTTCTTAACTCTATCCACAAAGTTTCTACATCTTTTGATCCTATGTCACCTCTTTCTAAGGATTTGATTTCCTTTTTTTTTAAAAAACCAACAAAGCCATGCCACCTCCTCTGCCAGTATGCCTGGTCTTTCCTTGAATGTTAGCTCCCAACCACAATCTTCTTTCAGCCACCATTCAGTTAGGTTTAGTGAATTGTAGACATACTATGTTTGCACCAGGAGTATGGCGACACCTGTGGAATGCCCAGCACAATCCTCACTGATCGGATTTAACACAAATTTGACACATATTTCACTTCATGTTTTGATGTACATGTGACAAATAAAGCTCATCGTTATCCTTACTTTTTAATCTTTATTATGATAATACTGTTGTTATGTGTCATAAGGTTTCTTAATTAATGTAAACAATATAGATTTATAATACAGTGCAGAACAGGCCCTTCCGGTTCAATGAGCAGCACCACCCAGTAAGCCGCCTATTCAACACTAGGCTAATCACAAGGCAATTTAAAATGACCGATTAACCTAACCAGAGCATCTTTGGACTGTGGGAGGAAATAAGAGCACCAGGCAGAAAGCCACATGGTCACAGCAAGAACGTACAAGCTCCTTCCACACTGCACCAGAACTGAACTCTGAATTTGATGCCCTGAGCTGTAATTATGTCACATAAACGACTACTCTACAACGTATTAATGAATCTTTTGATAGCAAACCCATTATGTAACCTGGTACAAGATGTGCAAGAGCATGGAAACAAGAATGAAATAATGGGAAAAAATATTGGTATACTGAGCATAACATCTAAAGTAAAATGATTTAGATCACACCCTCTCTCTCCCCATTGTCACCGCCATCATCCTTCAGATTCCATTTCAAACAAGTCATTCATTGCAATAACCCACCGGTTATCATTGAGCTGTGTATAACGAGGCTGGGGATCAGGATCATTATTGTTCACATCATAACTGGCACCAGGATCCTAGTACAAGAAAAGAAACAACTGTTTTAGTGATCTTGTCCCTCTGCAAAAAAAAGTGCCTTCCAGTAGGACAAAGACTTTCCTCGTCTTCTGCTGGTACCCAGAACTAATTTATTACATACATAGAACATAGAATAGTACAGCACAGTACAGGCCCTTCGGCCCACAATGTTGTGCCGACCCTCAAACCCTGCCTCCCATATAAGCCCCCACCTTAAATTCTTCCATATACCTGTCTAGTAGTCTCTTAAACTTCACTAGTGTATCTGCCTCCACCACTGACTCAGGCAGTGAATTCCACACACCAACCACTCTCTGAGTAAAAAACCTTCCTCTAATATCCCCCTTGAACTTCCCACCCCTTACCTTAAAGCCATATCCTCTTGTATTGAGCAGTGGTGCCCTGGGGAAGAGGCGCTGGCTATCCACTCTATCTATTCCTTTTATTATCTTGTACACCTCTATCATGTCTCCTCTCCTCCTCCTTCTCTCCAAAGAGTAAAACCCTAGCTTAGTGAGATCAATGAAGGATTTGCATAGATTTGTATGTCAGCATAGGTTAGGAAGTCAACATTCAAGATTGTTTAATCTCACTTCCAGTACACAAGTGTACAGGAGAATGAAAAAATTGTTACTCCAGATCCAATGCAGCATAAGACACAAGATAAAGAGCCCAATAATAAAAGGCACAATAAATATAAATACATCAGATAGCTTATGTACATAGACTGAGTGTATGTCCATAAAGTGACACTAGCTACAGCAGTGTCTGTACATAAGGCGACTCAGGCAGAAAATCTGGTTCAGTTGCATTCTTGAAGTGATTAACTGAATCATGCAGCAATGAAAATTTAATAATCTACTTACATAATTAACTACCAAATCCGGGTGATTTTTCTCAATTCCATCATCCAGGATAGAGACTACGATACCCTTCCCTGTGTAACCTTGCTTCCAGGCATCTTTCACATTCAGGTCACGATGGTTTGAATTATGCTAATTAAAGCAGAACAATACAAAGCTTTATCACCAGATTGATTGTTCACAATATAAATGAAGCCTTTTTGTCCGAGCTTTGCCCTTTCAATAACTATGCTCCAATTTCTAATTGAGTCCTCAGACTCCTTTGCAAAGTTGTTTGAAGATTTAACACTAGTCTAACCATTTTAGTATCGTCCAGTGAAACTTCAAAAAGACTATGGCAGCACCCATCATTAAGAACCCCCATCACCCAGGACATGCCTTCTACTCGTTACTACCATCAGTGTACAGGAGCCAGAAGATGCACACTCAACACTTCAGGAACAGCAGCTTCCCCTTCACCAGATTTCTGAATGGACAATGTACTACTGCCACTAGCAACAAATTTCACAACATATGCCAGTGATATTAAACCTGATTCTGATTCAATAACCTGCCGTCTAATTGTTCAGAAGTCCTGACAGGCTGCTATTGAGTTCACTCATTAATACAGCATATAAACTGGGGGTCCTGAATGGAAAAAAGGGAGCTGGGAACTTGGAGTGCAGCCAGGACACAGACTGTGGGGTGAATACATAGTCGGTACTGTGGCTGAGCTCTGGATTGCCAGGGATGGACACTGTGGGTTGGTTCGCTGACAGAGCTAGGGCTGAGTTTCTATATTCTACAGCAGCGTAGTGGTTAGCATGACACTATTACAGCTCAGGATGCCAGAATCTAGAGTTCTAGTCTGGTGTCCTAAATTTATATATTCTTCCCATGGGCGCACTGATTTCCACCGGGTGCTCTGATTTCCTCCCCCTCCAAAGATGTACAAGTTAGTAGGTTAATTGGTCATTGTAAATTGTCCTGTAATTAGGCCAAGGTTAAATGGGCAGCATGGTTTGGTGGGCTGGAAGGGCCTGTCCACACGGAATCGCTAAATTAAAAAAATAAAAATACGCTTTGGTATTAACAGGATGAAGATCCAATCATCTAGAAAACCTGATGGCTCGGCTCCAAAGCCTCAAGGCTGCCACATCATCAATTTCACTTGCTACTTTATTATCTATGCCAACTTAATTTAATACAAATTCTACCTAAAGTCCTCAAGGTTGATTGCTTCCTCATCACAACACGGGAAACTCGACAATGGCTTCCTGGATTGATGACTAGGGAAACGTTGCATATCTGTTAACAGGCTACCTTGCGCAGATAGCACACTTCAGAATCAGAATCAGATTTATTATCACCGACGTGTGTCAGCAAATTTTTTTGCAGCAGCAGTAAAGTGAAATATAGAAAAATGACCATAAAGTACCATACAAAATATATAAGAAATAAAAGTACAAAAAGAGAGCAAAATAGTGAAGAATTGTTCATGGCCTTTTCAGAAATCTGTCGGAGGGGAAGAAGCTGTTCCTAAAAGACAGAATGTGCCATTTCGGGCTCCTTGCCTCCTCCCTGATGGTAATACTGAGAAGAGGGCAAACAATAAACAGGTTACACTTAAAGACAATCCAAAAAATAATACACAAGAGTGGCTACATAAGGTTTGGTTATGAAAATTGTTTTTAGAACATGTTGAGTTGCATCCTTGAAGTTTTAAAAAAGAAATCACAGTATTCCTGCTGGATCTGTCTGAACTACTTACAAGGTTTAGCACAGTCTCTGGAAAATGTTCATAGACATGGGAAGGTTCAAGGGGTAACGGGTTGTAAACTGACCAATGAAGGACAGAATTACTTACCAGATGAGATAAGGAGATGGTCAAATATTTGGAGAGAGTATCGTGCACCTATGCAGGTGTGGGTGAATCTAAAGCTCTCAACAGGAATCAACGTAGGACACAATTGTATTGGACAAGAAAGCTACAAGTGTTCTGCTACTGAAGATTCTAAAACACATGGAGCAGAACTAGACCATTCAGTTCAGTGAGCTTCTATACTTACACATTGGTCACATTATTTGGTACACCTGGTTGTTAATGCAAATATCTAATCAGCCAATTATGTGACAGCAACTCAATGCATAAAAGCATGCAGACATGGTCAAGAGGTTCAGTTGTTGTTCAGACCAAACATTAGAATGGGGAAGAAATGTGATCCAAATGGCTTTAACCTCGCAATGACTGTTGGTGCCAGACAAGTTGATTTGAATATCTCAAACTGCAGATCTCCTGGGATTTTCATGTAAAACAGTCTCTGGAGTTTACAGAGAATGGTGCGAGAAAGAAAAAAAATCCAGTGAGTGGCAGTTCTGTGGGCGAAAATGCCTTGTTAATTAGAGAGGTCAGAGGAGAATGGCCAGACATGTTCAAGATGACAGCAAGGCAACAGCAACTCAAAAAACCACGTGTTATAACAGTGGTGTACAGAAAAGAACTCTGAACGCACAACACATCAAACCTTGAGGTGGATGGACTACAGCAACACAAACCAACACCGGGTTCTACTCGTGCACCTAATAAAGTGGCCACTTTATTTCAGCACATTGGATCAGTGCAGTGCACAAATTACTACTTACCAGGTACCACTGCAGGGAAAACTTGGGATCATTTGGTTCTGTGTAAATATCCCGCTTTGTTCTTTTTTTCACAACTTGCTGCTCCAGCCATTTGACCTGTTTACAAAGACAAAAAAGGAGTTTATTATCCGTAAACTATCCATCCCTAAATTATATTACAAATCAGCAATTGTTTAACTGGATTTACAAAACATTTGGTGCACAAACTGAATGGGAAGAGGTGGATTTTGGATTCTTTACAAAGAATTCCACCTACATTTGAAAAGTTTACAAATAACATCTTTGTGATTAAGATACAGAATGGTTCACTACTACTTTGTTTCAAGGAACTTCAGCTTTTCACAATTTTTGATATTATTACACATTTAAGTATATATTTTAACTGGAGAAAACATGTTGGTCACATCAGTTAATAGGCCGTAAGACATAAGAGCAGAACAAAGCCATTCAGCCCAATGAGTTTGCTGCCCCATTCCATTAGAGCTGATCCATTCCTTCTCAACCCCATTCTACTGCCTTCTCTCTGTAACCATTGACACCCACACTAATTGAGGACTAATCAACCTCTGTTTTAAATACATCCAATGACTTGGCCACCACGGCCGTCTGTGCTACTGAATTCCACAGATTTCCCACCCTCCGACTAAAGAATAGACCATAAGACAGAAACTGGAACCAGCAGACACAAAACACTTAACAATAAGTACATAAGTCCATAACCATGCCCTTGATACTCATCGACAAGACTAATTTCTTTATGGCATAATTGAATATTAAACTGAGAACAAGAAACAACACATTTGAGCCTTGATCATTAACATTTAAAATCATTTACACATTTTGATATGCTCACCAAAAATTCTGACCAAGTTTTTATACATTGTCTATTCTGAGATAAACCCAAATCTAAGCCACATATAATGGAAATAATGCAAGCATTGTACTGTGCTGGAGCTATGGTATTAATTATTGGTATCACCTAACATTAGGGTAATTCAGAGCCACCACCCAGTGACAAATGGCAGCATTGTACGTGGCATGTGTGCAGTTCCACGTAGATTTCTTTATAAAGTCTAACTCCAGGAAGGTAAGGGCACTGTAGAACTGTGAACAAATATTTGCATGTGATGTAGAGTATCTTTACTCCTTGTCCAAAATAACAAACAACTTTTCAATTCACAAAGACCACCTTCCTAACACAAGTCAGCAGAAATCCCACAGCCCTACTTGTCACCCAGATCATGTTTTTTCTATTAGATAAATATGGGCTGATTAGTAGAACTGTTGGCACAGAGGTTTTCTACCTCAGTGTTTTCTTTCCCCCACTATTGCTGAAAATTCCCAATAATTCCAACCAAATCACTTTCTTTAATATTTGAGATTGTTTTGCCTACCTTTCCTGTGACTTAGGCAGAAGCTGCACGTCTACAAACTAAAACTGTTACCTATAGGAATATAGCTCTTCGTTATGAAGAACTTCACTTAACATCTATATTATTTATTTAAGTAAGTGAATAATTAACATCCATTTTTATAGGTCACAAAAACAATAATAAAATTAAATATGAAGACAAGGACTGAAATAAACTGATCATGAGAACCAAGCTAATTTAAAAATCAGTGAACTGGAATAAGTCAGCTATTAATAAAAAGCTAAATCCATTTTTCTTTTACCATAATTGCATTTAAAGTTTCACAGTTAGATCTCATGATCCCTGCTCATTTAAGCTTATAACAGACAGAAGACAATATTTTCTATTGATTCAACTGCTTAATATTCATGTGCTGCATGTCTGAAAAATCAAAGTTTCACTATCTGTCCCTGAAAGTGGAAAGCAGTAATGATGTGGTGTGTTGGACCAAGTGGCTTATCTTTTGATTCTGCCCACGTGTGGCTGTAATCAAGCACAATATAGGGAATAAAACAAGACTGAACTAAATACTTAAGGTCCATCCACTGGACTTTCGGGTTGAGCACAGAGTGAGCAGGTACCTGTGAGTGTGCCTCCCGATTTTTATTGAAAATCTACCTGTTTATCTTTGCTGCACCACTTGAGATAACTGAATACTTAACACTGTGAACAACCTGGGATGTTGCTGGACACTGAAATTGCGAATAAAATGCACCTCTGAAGTAAAATTAGGGAAAAAGACAGCAAAGCCTTAAAGCCTTGAGCAAGAAAGCTGATGTTACAGTTATGGTGCTGTTGCACGGTGCTGGGCCTGCGCTACCTGATGGCCTCGAGAGGTGTCGTTTAATACTTCCTATTGACATGACACAAGCAATGCATTCTGCCCTAAAAAGAGAACATGAAGATGCATTGTCACCAGTGAATGCTACCATGGAAGAAATCATGTCTTATTATGAGTCGCACGATGAATGCATTCGTGAGGTTGAAGACGGCCTAAATGATTATAACGACCGACTGGTGAACGTCAAAGCCGCCACTGCAGCGTTGCAGAGTGAAAACGCATTTCTGAAGGGGAAGCTAGATGACCTCGAAAATCAGTAACGGAGATCCAATTTAAGAGTGGATGGCATTCCTGAAAATTTGGAAGGTTCGGACCCTGTCAAATTTATGACCGAGTTTTTTGACGAAGTGCTGGAGACAAATTTCTTCCCAAGGTCTCTCATGCTTTGGTGTGCTCACCAATTCAGGCCCAAACCATCCGGCATCCCTGAAGCCAAGCAAACGAGACCAAGAATGTTCCAGGTTCTCTTTCACTACTTTCAGGATAAGCAACGCATCATCAGTAGACAAAAGCAGGAGATGTATTTCTGTGGGCATCGGGTGTTTTTTTTAAATGAGGATTTTAGTACGGAGCTGAGGGGAAAACGAGCAGCATTCAAGGAAGTGAAATCCCTGCTTTACAGGAAAGGGGTCAGGTTCGGCCTCTTGTACCATGCCCGGCTCCAGGTCACCCATGAAAGTAAAAAGCATTATTTCGATACACCAGAGGCAGCCAAAGAGTTTTACCATTCGCACTGGGGAAAAGAAGAATGAGAAGAGCAATGACTTTTTTTTAAGTTATTCATGCAGCATTAATGGGGCCTTCCATCGAGATAAACTGTTAATTTTCACAATCCACTTCTTTGTTCATTTTTTCCAGTTTAATTTGTGGATCGCAACTGGGTTGAACTGTTGTGCTGTGGAATCTGATTAACAAGAACTTTCAACCAGCAAATGTAAATATTTGGGATTTGCATCTCTGGCGTTTAATTTCCTAGTTTCTTGTTTTTAATGCTTTGCTTGGCCTGTGTTATCTTTAGCCTATATATATCAAAGGTAGAATAAGTGGTGTACAAATTTTAAAGAGGGGATCCACCCTAGATTAGATTGAAAGTTTTGGTTGTATGGGGAACGCTTTAGAAGTTTTTTGTTTGGTACTGCCTGCGATCATCCTCAGTAGGGGAGGTAGATCTAGGTTTCGGGGGTTAATTGTTTTTTTCTTGTTTGTTTAAAGGGGTGGGGGAAGTGTTTTGGGGGATTACCATGGCAGCTTATTCTCGTGTGTTATGGATTGGCCAGACTTTCTTTTCATTGTGCATTATTGTGTGCAGCTTGTGCCCTAGCATCGTTTTGGATTGTAGGCCCTGTGTGCCTTTTGATATGGTTAACGTGGGTGATTGCTGATGGAGGCCACCCTGTGAGGTTTATTTCTTGGAATGTAAAGGGGCTCAATGGTCCTGTTAAAAGAGCTAAAGTTTTCCCTTATCTGAAACAATTAAAAGCAGATACACTATTTCTACAAGAGACACATTTAAGAGCAGATGACCATAATAGACTCCGTAAAGCATGGATTAGTCAGGTTTTCCATTACAGATTTAATAACAGGCCCAGGGGGGTAGCAGTACTAACCACCAAAAGAATGCATTTTACACCATCTGATGTAATCAGTGACCCTATTGGTCGCTTTATTATAGTCTCTGGATCTCACTTTCAGATACCTGTCATTTTGGTAAATGTTTATGCCCCTAATTGGGACGCTGTCCACTTTGCGAATAAGGTTTTGTCATTAATGCCTAACCTGAACACACACCAGCTAATCTTTTCAGGAGATTTGAACTGTGCTATTGACCCATTGCTTGATAGGTCTAGCCCTAGGGGAACTTCTAGTATGGCAAAAGCCTTCTCGATGTTTATGCAACAAAATGGTTATATGGATCCTTGGAGATTTTTGAATCCATCAGTTAGGCAATTTTCTTTCTTTTCTCGTGTTCACCACGCCTATTCTAGGCTAGGCTATTCCTTGATACCAATGATTAGACAAATTGAGTACACTGCTATTGTTATATCTGATGACTCGCCTGTGAAACTGGACCTATGTTTTCCTCTAAACATTAGAGAACGGCCTCTGTGGAGACTTGACCCCCTTTTGCTTTCCAATGAGAAATTTTGCCATTATATATCAGCTAACATTGATGCATTCTTTGAGACTAACAAAACTGAGTTGGTATCGTATTCTTTACTTTGGCAAACTTTAAAAGCTTACTTGAGAGGTGATGATGATCATCATCAAATAAGGGGTCAAATAACATCTTATACTTCACATGCCAATAAAGAGCGTAGGAAGGAAATGCAAGTGTTATCGCAATCTATTTTGGACCTGGATAGGCAATATTCTAAGGCACCCACTGTGGAATTATATAAAACCTGGGCTGATTTGCAAGTGAAGTTTAATCTCCTTCTACAAACCTATCAGAACAATTAATTCTTAAGACACGTAGCCTCTATTATGAATATGGTGACAAGGTGAGCTGGCTTATGGCTCATCAGTTGAGGCATCAAGCTGCATCACGACTTATTCTCCAGATAAGAGACACGCACCAAAACTTGACAAGCAATCCAAAAGAGATTAATAACATCTTCACAGCTTTTTATTTCTCTCTGTATACCTCAGAGTTTTCCCTCAGATATACCAAATATGGAACTTTTTTTTTAAGATAATTTGAAAATACTAACTCATGAACCAGAGGAGGTGGAGAATTTAGATCAGGCTCTTGGGCAGGAAGCAATTAATAATGCTATTATAGCTATGCAGAGTGGTAAGTCTCCAGGCCCTGATGGTTAGCCAATAGAATTTTATAAGAAATTTAAGGATAACCTCATACCGGTCCTTCTAGAAGTGTTTCAGGAATCTTTGGAGAATGGTTCCTTACTCCCTAACTCTTTCACAGGCAGCATTTAGCTACTTCTTAAAAAGGACAAGGACCCGACTCAATGTGGGTCATATTGCCCCACCTTACCTTACATGTGGATGTGAACATTTTGGCTAAAGTGCTTGCGTGCCATTTAGAACACCCCTTTCCCAAGATAATCTCAGATGATCAGACAGTTTTTATTAAAAATCGCCATTCTTTTTTTTTTAATATCCATCGACTGGCTGATGTGGTTTATTCACCCAGTGCCTCTCCGAGTCCGGAGGTTGTTATCTCCTTGGGCACAGAGAAGGTGTTCAATAGAGTGGAGTGCGTATACTTGTTTAGTGTTTTGCAGAAATTTGGATTTGGCAGAATATTTGTAGCCTGAGTTAAGCTATTATATCACTCGCCTTTAGTGTGCATACAGACGAATTATTCTCGATCTGCCTATTTCCCATTAACACGAGGCACTTGCCAAGGCTGCCACTGTCCCCTCTTCTTTTTGCAATTGCAATCGAGCCTCTTTCTATTGCACTTAAGTCAACTACGTTATTTCAAGGTGTTAGGAGAGGGGCCATGGAACACCGCGTATCCCTATATGCTGATGACCTTTACTTTATGTTAGCGACCCTGCAGGTAGTAGTCCTGCTATTGTGTCATTATTAGGTCAATTTAGAGCCTTCTCTGGCTATAAACCGAACCTTCAAAAAAGCAAATGCTTTCCCATTAATAACTTGGCCCTAAAGATCCGACAGGAATCTTTGCCTTTTTCTTTATCTCAAGATGGTTTTGTATACCTAGGAATACACGTTACTCGCTCTTTTACATCTCTGTTTGAAGCTAACTACAGGCCTCAGGTTAGTCAAATGAAGGCTGATTTTGAGAGATGGTGCAGTTTACCCCCTACTATAGCTGGGAGAATTCAATCAGTGAAAATGACTATACTTCCTAGATTTTTTTATATGTTCCAGTGCTTGCCAGTTTTCCTATCCAAGTCATTTTTCCGGTCAGTCGACCAAGCTACAACCTCCTTTATTTGGGAAAATAAGGTCCCAAGGGTTAATAAGCGCATTCTCCAAAGAGGTTGTGACATAGGTAGAATGGGCCTTCCTAGCTTTATTCATTATTACTGGACATCGAACATTCAAAAGGTATTATTCTGGCTCCACCGGCCAGATATAAACTGGTGCCTGCTTGAGACACGGTCTTGCCACTCCTCGTCTCTCCCAGCTTTAGTGTATTCATCCTTGCCATTGAAATTCTCTCAATTCGCATCTAACCCAGTCGTGCTCTCCACCCTTAAAATTTTTAATCATTTTCGCTGCCACTGTAAGTTCACATCAGCTTCAGTTTTGGATCTCATTCATAGAAACCATCTATTTCCCCCCCACACTCGATTCGGTTTTTAAAGAATAGGGCTTGAACGGACTTACGTGCATTAAGGATTTGTACACTGATAATATATTTGATAGGCCGTATCTTGGGTAATGATGAGTTTGAGTACAAAGAGGAAATTAAGAACCTGGTGGCATGGTGCGAAGACAATAACCTATCCCTCAATATCAGCAAGACGTAGGAATTGGTTGTTGACTTCAGAAGGAGTAGTGGACCGCACGACCCAATTTACATCGGTGGTGCGCAGCTTTAAGTTCCTCGGGGTCAATATCACAAATGACCTGACTTGGTCCAACCAAGCAGAGTCCACTGCCAAGAAGGGCCACCAGCGCCTTTACTTCCTGAGAAAACTAAAGAAATTTGAGCCTGTCCCCTAAAACCCTCACTAATTTTTATAGATGCACCGTAGAAAGCATTCTTCTAGGGTGCATCACAACCTGGTATGGAAGTTGTCCTGTCCAAGACTGAAAGAAGCTGCAGAAGATCGGAACATGGCACAGCACATCACACAAACCAATCTTCCGTCCTTGGACTCACTTTACATCGCACGCTGTCGGAGCAGTGCTGCCAGGGTAATCAAGGACATGACCCACCCAGCCAACACACTTTTCGTCCCTCTTCCCTCCGGGATAAGGCTCAGGAGCTTGAAGGCTCATACGGCCAGATTTGGGAACAGCTTCTTTCCAACTGTGATAAGACTGCTGAACGGATCCTGACCCGGATCTGAGCCGTACCCTCCAAATATCCAGACCTGCCTCTTGGTTTTTTTGCTCTACCTTACTTCCTATTTTTCTATTTTCTATTTACGATTTATAATCTAAATTTTTAACATTTACTAATTTTTACTATTTTAATTATTTTTAATGTTTAATATTTTTAATACTTAATATTTGTAATCCAGGGAGCGGGAAGCGCAGAATCAAACATCGCTGTGATGATTGTATGTTCTAGTATCAATTGTTTGGCGACAATAAAGTATAAAGTATAGTACTGATGACCTGTGCAGTAAATATGGTCTTCTGCATAATACGCAAACACGAGGAATTCTGCAGATGCTGGAAATTCAAGCAACACATATCAAAGTTGCTGGTGAATGCAGCAGGCCAGGCAGCATCCCTAGGAAGAGGTACAGTCAACGATTCCGGCCGAGACCCTTCGTCAGGACTAACTGAAGGAAGAGCTAGTAAGAGATTTGAAAGTGGGAGGGGTAGGGGGAGATCCAAAATGATAGGAGAAGACAAGAGGGGGAGGGATGGAGCCAAGAGCTGGACAGGTGATTGGCAAAAGGGATATGAGAGGATCATGGGACAGGAGGCCCAAGGAGAAGGAAAAGGGGGAGGGGGGAAAACTCAAAGAATGGGCAAGGTGTATAGTGAGAGGGACAGAGGGAGAAAGCAGGATCTCCCAGTGGCCACACATTTTAATTCCACATCCCATTCCCATTCTGATATGTCTATCCACGGCCTCCTCTACTGTAAAGATGAAGCCACACTCAGGTTGGAGGAACAACACCTTATATTCCGTCTGGGTAGCCTCCAACTTGATGGCATGAACATTGACTTCTCTAACTTCCGCTAATGCCCCACCTCCCCCTCGTACCCCATCCGTTATTTATATACACACATTCTTTCTCTCTCTCTCTCTCCTTTTTCTCCCTCTGTCCCTCTATTTATACCCCTTGCCCATCCTCTGGGTTTCCCCCCCTCCCCCTTTTCCTTCTCCCTGGGCCTCCTGTCCCATGATCCTCTCATATCCCCTTTGCCAATCACCTGTCCAGCTCTTGGCTCCATCCCTCCCCCTCCTGTCTTCTCCTATCATTTTGGATCTCCCCCTCCCCCTCTCAAATCTCTTACTAGCTCTTCCTTCAGTTAGTCCTGACGAAGGGTCTCGGCCCGAAACGTTGACTGTACTTCTTCCTAGAGATGCTGCCTGGCCTGCTGCATTCACCAGCAACTTTGATGTGTGTTGCTTCTGCATAATAATTTTTTTTTTAAATACCTACAGACGCGCCACTTTGTCAAGGAGAAATTTCACTCTTTTCCTGATCTACCACCTGCTATGGTGTAGGAAAAAGTCATTCTTAGCTTTAATGATAAAGGGCTGATCTCTGTACTATACTCTCAGCTGATGTCTTTGGGAGTTCAAGATCTAAACAAAACGAAGACTAGGTGAGAGGATGACCTTGGTATGGATCTGGCCGAGGAATATTAGGCAAAAGCATTGAATAGGGTTCATTCCTCGTCATCGTGTTCTAGACTGGGGATCATACAATTTAAAGTTTTACACAGGGTACGTTTAAATAAAGCCAGACTTGCAGACATATACCCTGGGACAGACACTGGCTGTGACAGGTGTTCCTTCTCTCCGGCTGGTTTAATATATGCATTTTGGTCTTGCCCTCGGCTTGATGGCTATTGGGCACTGGTTTTTAAAATTATCAGTGAGGTTTTGGGGGTGACACTGAGACCTTGCCCGCTTATAGCTGTATTTGGTGTGGCAGATGATGCTTTGGGTTTAAATGCAAGCCAGTCAGATATCATTGCATTCACATTGCTTTTGGCCTGTAGGAGAACCTTGCTGGTCTGGAAATCTGCCACTCCCCCATCTGCTGCTGCTTGGTTAGAGGACGTAATGTTTTCTCTGAAACTAGAAAAGATTAAATTTACTCTGAGGGGGTCTGTGAAAAAGTTCTATTCGAAATGGGGACCTTTCTTGTCATATTTCGGGAGTCTTAAGGAATTACCTACAAGTTGAGGGCATTTGATTGTACTCGGGCTTTTGCCCCCTTTTAAATGCGCATATGGTTTACCTCATAGGGCGGTTGATGCATTGTAATATGAGTGTACTCTGGATCGTCTGACGTGTTGTGGATGTGTGTGGGCCTTCGTCTTGAAGGAATGTGGGGGTACGGCTGTGAAATGTCCGTACTTGTATTTGTGAAGTGTTGTATTGTAAATATATTAGCTGCCATGGTATGTTCAGGGAGGGCGGGCGAGGGGAGTTTTGTTTAGGGGTAAGGTAGAAAAGAAATTTAAAATTAAAAAAAAAAGAAAAAAATGATATCCTCTTCAGAGTCTTAGCACAAAACGTCAACTCTATTCCTTTCCATAGATGCTGCCTGACCTGCTGAGTTCCTCTAGCATATTGTGTGCGTTGCTCTTGATTTCTAGCCTTTGCAGAATCTTGTGTTTATAATGCACTTGTCTAACATTTTATTGATTTAGCTTGCATAAGAGAACTCTCTGCTTATCAAAGTCATAGTCATACTTTATTGATCCCGGGGGAAATCATATCCCTTTTCGAAAAACAAAAATTACTTTGAATCTCATAATCGCCTGGACCAATCTCTGCTTGCTGCTACCCATCTCCTCCGTGCTATGCTTCCTAATTTCCAATCACCATGTGGCATTAGGGTCCAATGTACTTTGTGGCCACTCTCACCTGCAACTCTAATAATGGACTCTGTTGTGTCTCAAGTCCAGATTTCATTTCAGGGCTTCAGGGCAGTAGCTGGCAAATACCAATATTCTATTCCAGAACACACTTGGTACACAAAAAAAGTTGTACATCTTACAGCATGAAGTCCACAACTGGTCAACCACTTTTGATACATTAACCCATTGTGAACTTCTTTTCAATAAACGTTGACAGTGTTAGAAGACAGAGTCATGACCCCTCCTGGTTATGCAACCCAATGAGATAACTTATCCTGGCCAGATGCAGTCTCACCAACTTTGTCCCCACCCTGTTTTTTGTAGTCCACGTTTACAGAAGAACATTTTAGAATTCACCTTGAAACAGACTGATCTTTGTATGAGCAGATAACAGTGTCTGCACTCGGAGTTGGTTCTTTTCTCTATTATTTCTAAGAGATTATGAGTCTTGTAATCTTGGTGAACCCATTATGGGCTTCTACCACTGAAGTATTACTTGATAAATAATTTTATTTTGGTACTGGCAGTGATGATTAAGACTACAAAGAAAACTAATCAGTATGAATAAATAACAAAAGAACAATTGTCTGACAAAATTGCAAGCACTGATATGAATCGCTTCTCACTGCATTTTACAGTCAAAATAATAACATTTGCAATGAAGGTAGAAGAGACTCCTCCATGTCTTTCCCAAACAAGTTAGAATGCATACATGACTTGAAATCAATCAAGCAGTTTGCTTCTATCATTTACTGCCACAGACACAAGAGATTAATTCTCAGTGATTGTGCCTGTAAAAATATGCAAGACAAATTGTCACTCTCCCACGGAATAGAGTGCAACTTTATGCTCACTGCCTGAAATGCTTCAAGATCGTCTAAGATGGCAAAGGTGGTCAATGGAAGACCTATCCTGGCAAAGGAACTGTAATTCATGTCAAAACTTATTGACGGTTTAACTGACACCCAAATCTCTACTATAGTTCATTACAGCAGCCAAAATTTGTCTTAACAGTTTCTTCCAACAGCAGCAAGCTGCTTGGAAAGAAATAAGGCATTTGTTTGGGTTTCAAGTGCTGCTCATATAACTTCCAACGCTTCATATCCACCTGCTGCTGAACTATTGACATTGCTGCGAACGTTCTGTGATCACAGCAGGAAACAGTATGTGAGACTAGTACTAGGGGACACAACTTCAAGATTCAGATTTAGGATGGAGATGAGCAGCTTTTCCCAGAAAGCAGTGAACCTGTGGAATTTTCTACTCAGGGAAACAGTAGTAGCTACCTCGTGAAATATATTTAAGAAACAGATAAGAATATTTGCATAGCAGGAGATTTGAGAGTTGTGGGGGAGAGGCAGGTTACTAAAGCTGAGCCCACAGCCAGATCAGCATTGATCTTATTGAATAGCGGAACAGGCTCGACAGGCCAGATAGCCATCTCTGGCTCCTCATACTTAAGTTATTCTGGAAATTCAGGTGATCTTGAACAAGTGGTGCTGATCCACTAAACTGGCTGGTTTATAGAGAAGGTCTTTGTCAGTTGCACCAACAGTGAGTGAAAGGACAATAGGAAGACGAGCCAGAAGGATGGGCTGCAGCTTCCTCCCCGTGAGGACAGTAAGCTCTTTCTTTGGAAGATCTTCCATAGGACCTCCAGTGCCTTAAGTCTTGAGCCATTCATCACTACCTTCTTGGGTACAACCTTATGGAAATGGATGTGAGGAACACATGTATAGTAACTCATGAAAAGTGCATCTAGTCAGCACAGGTGGGAAAACTGCAGCCACTTAGTTAAATGCCGAGGTTTGAGTTAGCCATCAGAATCTGAACCGCAAGTTTACAAATGCTCCTACTCATTATCTGCTGATTTTCGGATCTGCACTCAATTGGTTCCAGGCCCCAGCAATCATCATTTTTATAATATAATGCTCATAAAGAGAAAAATTGGCTCCACAATGAATACATCGGCACCCCACTGTACTCATTGGGAAGTTAATCACAGTCTCTATAAATGTAATGTTCCATTTCTAGACCACGTGGTCAAAGAGTCTTTGTTTGCACATTCGCATCTTGCCATTTTAAAAAGATCACTGCTTACCAGCTTTAGTACAATTCAAGGGAGTTGTTAGCTCTTTCAGTTATTTAAGTGTTTTTAATGTGTTTATTAATGAATATTAATCTCTTTAGAACATTATTGGCCACTTCTCTCTTTATTTAGGAAGTGTATTGAGTACAAAGGTGAATGCCATGCTTCTTGACATCTTTGGGAAGTCTGTGCTCCTATACCAGATGGAAAATGAGGATTCATGAGGATCTTGTGAACCCAATGTAAATCCATTTGTTACCTTAGCTCAAAGTAATCTTGTCTCCTTGTGGATTGGACAATAGATCCTCTGCAATCATGCAGTTTTTGCACTTGCAAGTCTTCAGCAATTGATGGCCAATTTGCCAGCACACAATTTATTTCACAAGGAATTTCACTGCACTATGTATATGACAAACTAATCTGAATAATATAATATAATCCAGGAAAAAACAAATAAACATTTCATTATGTGCTTGTTTATTGATTTTAAGTATTAATGAGAAGATATAAGCACAGAGCAACACACTCAAAATGCTGGAGGAATTTTGTAGGTTAGGCAGCACTGATGACCTGATGAAAGGTCTTGGCCTGAAACATAGATTATTTATTCCACTCCAGAGATGCTGCTTAACCTGCTGAGTTCCTCCTGCCTTTTGTGTGTGTTGCTCTCCATTCCCAGCATCAGCAGAATCTCGTGTTTGTGAAAGGTGGGCCCATGTCTGTGCAATGCTATTGGAGGTAAGGAGTTGTGATTGAACCTTGCTATGTGGCAGAGAAAAATGAACCAGTACTTCAACATGAAGGGTACCTCAAGACAAGTTTCATACACACAGTCATCCATCACTCATTTATGAGTATCACTCATTATTCCATTTTACCCCATCACCGTGAAAATACCATGCATACATTTTACATTATGGCTCACTACATAATTGATGGCGATGGATTGTACTCCTACAAAATGCTGGAGAAACACATGAAGGGTCTCAGCTCAAAATGGCAGTCGTTCTTTCCCCTGCAAAGATGCTGAATTCCTCCAGCGTATTGTGTGCGTTGCTCAAGATTTCCAGAAACTGCAGAATCCCATGCCTCTAGCTTGCACTGCTGACAGTTTCACTTGGTCTCTATTTCAGCCTGACAAAAATTAGCATACTTAATCTGGTTCACAGATGATTTTGTTAATCTGTTTATTTTAATTAAAACAAGATAATATACAATAATGAAAAGACTACACACAACAAAACGTGATGAACATGCTCCGTTTTCACATTTATCAGCAGACAAACAGTGGATTTACAACAAAGGCAAAGAAAGCCTTGCTCTTTTCACTTGCAAATCTCACAGCAATGTTTGGTGTGTATTGTTTGCCTCTGCCAGCTGCGTCCTGCTGGTATGTTCACAGGGAAATAAATCGACTTTGTGAAGCTTTGTGCTTCAGATGCAACCCATCCCATAAGGAAACAATAGGTTTCCTTGAATAACTTCATTACCTCACCATCTAATTGCATGGGGATGCTAAATCAATTACTGCATACTAAAGCACATAAGTTACCCAGAAAAGCCAAACAGTAAATACAGTGGATTCTGGTTAATTGGGACACATTGGGACCAGTACACTTTGGTCCAATTAAGTGGCTGCCCCAATTAGCTGAAGTTTCATAGAAAAAGGAAAAGTAAAATACAAAATTAGTAATAATCAACTGAGTAACAATGTATATAATTAAATGAAATGCAGAACAAATTAGAACTCTACCTCTACAGTACTATAAAACTATTAGTTCCTAATAGTTGCTGACAGAGGTATTCATCTGTGTTCTTTTGATTGACTGTAAATGAACAAAATCAGTGCAGACACGAAGTGCAGATAATGGACTGCCTTCATATAATGCTTTCAACAATTACATCTGCCAAATCTTCATTTTCATTGGAACATTCAAGCTGATTGATGATACCTTGGTAATTCCCAACTTAAGGTCATGAAATAATTTCACTTTCACTCCCAGCCATTTCTGGCACCTCCAAGCCTGAATGCTTGAAACTCCAGATTGAAAGAATTCGGAATTACCTTACGGTGTATTTCTTGCCAACTATCAGTGACAAACATCACTGCTTTTTCAACACAAACACAAGCAGCTCCTGCTATTTAAAAACTGTTCACTCTAAGCATGGAGTAGTGTCCAACAGCCACGCGAGTATGTGGCACGCTCGTTAGAAGCTATTCTGCAACAATCTTTTGCACCAATTAAGTGGTTATTTCCCTGATTTAGATTTTGTTCTTTAACAGTCATCCCAAATGAACAGCTGACTCAATTAACCGGAATCCACTACTGCATTCATAAACACAAGAGATGTTGAAAATCTTGAGCAACACACAAAAAGTACTGGAGGAAAACAGCACATCAAGGCCGCATCCGTGCAGGGGAAGGACCTCTGCCTGAAATGTCGACAGTTTATTCCCCTGGGGGCAGCACAGAAGTGTAGCACATGTGTAACACTATTGCATTCTCTCTGCTGTCTTTGAGGAGTTTGTACATTCTCCTGTGACCACATGGATTTCCTCCCACATTCCAAAGACATGTAGGTTTGGATGAGTGAGCTGTGGACTTGTTATGTTGGCACCAGAAGCGTGGTGACACCTGCAAGCTGCCCCCAGCATAATCCTTGCTCATTTGATTCGACGTAAATGACACATTTCACTATATGATTTGATGTACATGTGAGATGTAAAGAATCTCTATTTTAAAACACAAGATATTCTGCAGATGCTGGAAATCCAGAGCAAACCACACAAAATGCTGAAGGAACTCAGCAAGTTAGGCAGCATCTATGCAAGGGAGTAAATAGTCAATGCTTTAGGCCAAGGCCTTTCACTTATCCTAATAAAGGATTCCAGTCTGAAACATCGACTTTTATTCATTTCCACAGATGCTGTCTGACCTGCTGAGTCCCTCCAGCGTTTTGTGTGTGTTGATCTCCACTTGTGTGTTGTAGTAAATATTCAGAAGACCTGAATCACCTCTTCTGGGTTACAATTCCAGGGGCTTTCATTGCCAAGTAGCAATTATTCAGAAGTGCTGACAGTCTAACTCTCTGCCAAGCTAAATCTCTTCTCAAATTCCACATTCACAGCACGATAACCAGTAGTAGTATTCTTGGTAAATTTTTCTCAACTGAACATCAAAAATCGTAGCAACCAACCACTGTGCCTATAGAGAGATCAGTCACCCACTGATGAACGAGAATGAGACCTGGCAACAAGATCTGAAAATGGTGGACAAACTCAGTAGACTACACAACACATGTGAAAAGAGAAAAGGGAGTTATTATTACAAGGTTGACAAGCAAAATAAATTGAAATCTGAAGTAAAAACAAAATACTGTGAAATACACAGCAAGTCAGGGGGCATCACTGGAGACAGAAATGGGGTTAACTTGATGACTCTTCCTTGAAAATGTTGTGGAGATATATGCAAACACAAAGATTAAAGATTAGCTTTATTTGTCACATGCAGAGAAATGTGTCATTTGTGTCAATGACTACAGTTCAAATGTGAGCTGGGAGGGGCTTACAAGTGTACTGAGCTTTCAGCGCCAATCCCCAACTAACCTGTACATCTTTGGAATGTGGGAAAAAAAAACCGAAGCAACAGGCAGAAACTCACATGGTCAAGGGCAGAATGTACGAACTTCTTACAGTGATGTGAACCAAACGCAGGCAACACACATCAAAGTTGCTGGTGAACGCAGCAGGTCAGGTAGCATCTATAGGAAGAGGTACAGTCGACGTTTCGGGCCGAGACCCTTCGTCAGGACTAACTGAAAGAAGAGCTAGTAAGGAACCAAACCCAGGTCACTCAAGCTGTAAAGAATTGTCCTAACTGCTATGTTACTGTGCAATGCCTGCCTTTTTAACCTCTGCCTTTCCACCATACAGTAATTCTTCACTTACACTTCTAATTCATTGAATTTGCTACTCATTATATGGTCACCTCTGCATTTGATTAACCAAACAGACTGGGTAACCAGTTTTTAGACGCAAGCTATTCAACTTTTAAGCTCCAAATCACCTGTCTTTACTGGAACAATACAGGAGGGAAGAGTGAGATAAAGGTCTATATGAGCTCCTAGGACCAAGCCCTCTTTTGACTAGGCACTTCAGTCCTCACAACTCAAAAGTTCAATAATTTCAGTTAACAGACCAAAGACAGTTAGCGATGGTGGGGTGATTTCTTCATGGATTATCACCTTGTCATAAAAGAGAGGCTTGCGAGTTTGATGCTGCCTGGAGCTTAGCTCCTGTTAGTGTCACCCCTGGCATACAGTAGGGGGGTGGAGGGAGGGGAGGAGTTCCAAACAAAGAGCAATCCAACCAAGATCTCAATGGTGGAGCTGGTAGAAGATAATATCACCGTGGCAGTGAAAGTGGAGGAAGGCCACAACAGCGAAATGTCCCCAGTTGTCTTATATTCCATGCCATAGCATCTTGACCCTTGATCTGTCAAGGAATGTATCAGAAGCTGCCCATGCATCAGCTTCCTCACATTAAACAAAGTCAAGTACAAACATTCTCCATTAAGGGAATATCATACTTGGCTTGAGTGATTACATCTACAACTGGAGTGGGTAATTAAAGTGTCAGGCGAATGGATATAGCCAAAATACCTCTGATTTCTCTGATGTTCAGTATGATCAACAAACGCAATAAACTATAAAAAGTGCAAGTGAATTGCTGCTTCACTGTAGGACATTTGGGTTTTTGAAAGGTGGGTGGGGAGGAGACAAAGAGGCATATTTACTGTACATCAGCTTCCAAATCACATAGCATTACTCCAATTCAAGATACTGAAAATTTCAAAGAATTGTCATCTCACTGGCTAGAAAAAGAATGCAATAAGGCATAGTTCAATTTTGAAACCACACATCATCAGTAGAAACAATGGTACATAACAAGCCTTTGTGTGAGTTACTCCTAACCCAACTCTGCCTGGCTGCGAAAGGAGGAGGGTTGAGTAACCCCATCCCGTAAAACCCCAGAGCTACAGAAAGGCAAACAGAAGCTACAGAGACATTGCCCCGGGCGAGGAAAGAGAAGATAGGCTACACCTGGGGTAAGTTTAAATACTGGGCATTCGTCAGAGGATTCTGGCGAGCTACTATCGGTGGCCTATGACCCAGTAGGGGTGATGAGTTTAATTAGCAAGCAAGTACTCCTAACCTGCTGACAGCATTATTTACCACATTCTGAATGCCATTTGGGCGTATCTAATTCAACTTCTTCCAAGAGACACTTAGAAATGTGTAACGCCCTGGTTCATATTTTTACTACTATGCTGTAGTTATTTCATTCTAGCAGTTTTGTAAGAACAATCTGTTCTGCTTTCAGCCTTTTTGGGATACTGTTAAAGATGACGGATGCTTAGGAACGTGTGTCATCCAATTAGGATGGTGGAACTGGGAAAAGGTTCTAGAGAACGTGGGGGGGGGGAGAAGAGGTTTTGTGAGGGAAACTAAGCTTGGTCTTTGACTTTGTTAGCGGGAGATAAGGAGAGAAGCTGGAGAGAACTGGTCGCAGGATTCAATCCAGTGGGGATGCACGATTCTATGGAACCGAAGGTGCTGAGCCCTACCGAGGATCAGTGAACATGGTTTTTGGAAGATTTGAGCTCCAACATGGGCAAATTTGACTGTTTAATTATAATGGGCTCCTTTTTTTCCCCTTTCTTTCCTTTACTAACTCTTTGGTTAAGTTAATGTTCATAAATATACTTTCTTAATAATTATATGCAGTGAGAGATTTAGTTCATGACAGGCAATTGCCGGGGGCAGTAAATCACACAGCATTCACACAAACTGGAGGTTGAGTGGGCGAGACAGCCCAACCTCACGAATTTGGCGGGACCAAAATCGTACAAACCTTAGACATATGAAGCTAGAGAAAGATGGGTTTTTTTTTAACAGCAGAGTTCAGTGACTGTTCGCAAGGGGCTAACTAGCCAGATTTCCAGAGGCGCCCAGAGGGCTAACTAGCCAGATTTCCAGAGGCGCCCAGAAATATCGGTTTCACATGAATAACAGATTCTATAGCTGGAATTGTACATTGCAGTGCCAAGCATTTCAAAGTAACTGGGCATCAAGTGGATGCTTGAACTGAGAAGCTGAGCTCTAACCCACCTCTATGTTTTTGGAGACTCAAGGTCACAAAGCGATGGTGTGAAGCAGAAACGGACAAGCAGAATTTAGTCATCCATTACAGCTGGACAACGTGCCTTGGAGCACAAAGGTGAAGTGTTATGAGTGTTAAAGTTACAGTTTTACCTTAATTCCTGATGAAACCTGAAGGATTAACAAGATGCAATTTGAGAGTGAAGGTGCATGGTAACACCAGCCCCTACCCTAAGCTTGCTGGTTCACCAAGTCACACACCAGCCTGACTTGGAACTGTATCACCATTCTTTTTCTTGAGCAATGAAGTGGGAATACCTTGCCTAGAATGACAGCAGCTGTGCAAGGTAGCTCAGCAACACCTTTTTAAGGGTAATTACATGAGTGATAAATACTGGCTTTATTCGTGAATCCACATCCTGAAAAACAGGTGAAGATTTTTACCACCTACCTCATGTAGTCACACATTCATTGGAAATGGTTTAGTTATTCTATCATGTCTGTCCATGGCCTCCTCTACTGCCATGATGAAGCCAAACTCAGGATAGGTGAACAACACCTCATATTGCTTCTGGGTAACCTCCAACCAAACAGCATGAACACTGATTTCTTCAACCTCCGGTAAAACAGTCCCCCTCCTTCACTTTTTTCCATTCCCCATTCTGGTTCCTTTCTCTTCATCTGCCCATCATCTCCCTCTGGTTCCCCCCTTTCTATCACTGTCCACTGCCCTCTATTAGATTAGTTCTTCAGCCTTTACTCCATCTCTCTCCCCCATGCACCTGGCTTCACCTATCACCTCCTAGCTTGTACTCCTTCCCCTTCTCCCACCACCTTACCCTGGCTTCTTCCCCCTTCCTTTCCAGTCCTGAAGAAGGGTCTTGGCCCAAATGGTGGGCTGTTTATTCCCCTCCACTGATACGCTCTGATCAGCCAAGTTCCTCTCGCATTTTGTGCGCTGGTTTAACTTGCAACTCAGTTACAATGCTGGATTTTTACACTGGGATCTAAATTATAGCAACCACCCAGACTAGCAAGAAAACAATACAGCAACCAAGTTCAATCATACATGTTTTAAATGACTCAGGATCAGTTACCAACTGAGTTGCACTGAAACTGATGCACATGCACTCAAAGTAGGAGCAGGAGGAGAAGATGGCGGCACGACGCACCTCGCAGCGGCCACTCCGGTGGTGATGTCTGTTATCTGTCAAGTAGGGTGCCGTGCACAATCCTGATTTGATGGAGACGGACGTGAGAACATGGAGGAACATCTGGAGAAACTTCTGAAATACCTGCTTCGCTGCTGCTGCTACTGTGGGGTCCAGAATCTCCGGAGAAGGCCCCGAATCCTCGGCTTTGCCTGCTGCTCGGTGGCCGGGGCGGGGTCGAGGCACACGGCAGAGGATGGTGCTCGGAGAGGCTGTATCTCAGGGGCTGGTCAGAGGCTTGAAGTTTTTGGACGGACTCAGAGTCCGCTGCTTGGAGGTTCATGGCAGGGGGAGTTTCTCCCTTCTGCTGCCTGTGTGAGATGATGAGTCGATCGGGACTTTGAGACTTTTTTTTAAAACCGTGCCCATGGTCTGCTCTTCATCAATTTATGGTATTGCTTTGCACTGTTGTAACTATATATTATAATTATGTGGTTTTGTCAGTTTTAGTCTTGGTTTGTCCTGTTTGTTTTGTGATATCATTCTGGAGGAACATTGTATCATTTTTTAATGCAAGTATTTCTAAATGACAATAAACGAGGACTGAGTGTCCTCATAATCTAAGTAGGAATATTCAAGCCAGGTCACTCAGTAATTATGTCTCATTATTCAGTGGGTTCCCAAGAATCTAAATGCATTGCACCACTGGTAACGCTCAGCAACTCTTAAAAATTAAACTGTTTTACGCACTCTATCAATACAACCTGTGAGCTTTTGGGTAGATGATTCATTTACACTTAAATGACTCTGGCCACCAATCTCCTGTTTGACAAAGTACTGTGGATTAAGTTCACAACAATGCATTTCCTAAAAGCTGTGAATATCGGAATACTAGCCAGATGCTGCGGATGGAAGTGTGAAGTTTACAGGTAGTTTTGAAGACAGTCTTATCTGTACTTTATAAATATTAATTGTCCTCCATGTTAGCACGTAAAATACTAAATAAATATATTGTGGATTTGACTTGCACTCCTAAAGGCTGTGAGTACCAACCCAGACACGTTGGCATCGGGAAGAAAGGATGAAGTCCGAAGGTGTGATGTTTTGTATGTAGCTTCAAAAGGAAGCATTGTCTATGCATTGTCTATAACTTTGTAAATAGCGATTGCCCTTTGTGTTTAGCATATAAATATCGAGCCCACATTGGGCTAGCAGACCTTTCCACCGAAAGCGTCTCCATCCCCTATGATGCCTGCTGTATCTTGCTGTGTTGAATAAAGAAGCTGCTTTGTATCTACCAGTAACTCTGTCTCTTCGGTGATTTCATCCACGCTATAACATAACCTGAGACTGATAAATATATGATTGTATTGCTGAATATTTTCTCTGAAATTAAAGGGAACATAGTCACATTTTCATTAATTTGTGGAGCTGCATTAAAGTTCATGCATTTCCATCAACACAGCACAGGCCCAGTGGTCCACGATGTTTTGCTGATCTTTTAACCTACTCCAAAATCAGACTAACTTGTCCTGCCTACATAACCCTCCATTTTTCTGTCATCCTTGTGTCTAAGAATTTCCTACATGACCCTAATGCATCTGCCTTTATCACCACCCCTTACAGAACATTCCATGCACCCATTACTCAGTGTAAATAAACTACCTCTGACATCCTTCCTTCAGTTTCCTCCAATCACCTTAAAATTATGCTCCCTCATATTAGCCACTGACACCCTGGGAAAAATTCTTTTGCTATCCGTTTGATTTACGTCCCTTAACATCTTGTACACCTCTTTCGAGTCATCTCTCATCCTCCTCCGCTTGAAAGAGAAAAGCCTTCCTTCTCTAATCCAGACGGCTTCCTGGTAAAGCTCCTCTGCACCTTCTCTAAAGCTTCCATAACCTTCCTATAATGAAGTGACCAGAAATGAACATAATACTCCAAGCGTCATCTAACCAGTTGCAAAGAACGTGGACCCCAGAAATAAACTAATTCATAGGTATTTAGAAATGATAATAGGAAAGTGACCCAGACTTGGTCCATGGCCTACCTGTTTTGCTAGCCGCAGTTTGTTGTGCTGGTACTTATGCTGGTTTACTGATCGTTTCACTACTCCTTGATGCCGAAAATGATAGTAATCATCAAAGATCTGCAAAAGAAACATAAAAGTTCTAACACCAAACCCAAAAAAAAACACCAGATCAAAATATCAAGCATTAAAAGAAAAACACATGCTTGTTGTCAAAGTAACCACCTGAGGCCTCGATGTCACAGAGAATTAAGGCAAATTTCTATTTTGGCTGATCATAATCAGGGAATGCCGAGACAGAAGAGTGGCCAACAAAAACAAATGGAAATAGTGTAATTCACAGTGCTAGCTTCTGTATGTGTATATCTGACAAAAGATTCATCAACCATCTCCAAATCAAATAAACTGGATATTTAACATTCTTCAACTGGGTATCAAAAAAACTTCTATTGACGTCTGGTGGAGAGTGTACTGACTGGCTGCATCACAGCCTGATATGGAAACACCAATGCCCTTGAATGGAAAACTCCTACAAAAAAGTAGTGAATATGGCCCAGTCCATCATGGCAAAGCCCTCCCCAACATTAAGCATATCTCACAAAACTGTCGCAGGAAAGCAGCATCCAACATCAAGGACCCCATCACCCAGGACACATTCTCTTCTTGTTGCTGCCATCAGACACAGGAACCTTAAGACCCACACCACCAGGTTTAGGAACAGTTATTACCCCTCACCCAGCAGGCTCCTGAGCCAAAGGGGATAACTTCACTCAACTTTATTTCATCATTGAAATATTCCCACAACCTATGACCTCTCTTTCAATGTTTCCTCATTTCATGTTCTCAATATTTATTGCTTATTTATTATTATTTCTTTCTTTTTGTATTTGCAGTTTGTGTCTTGCACACTGGCTGAATGCCCAATGTGGTGCGATCTTTCATTGATTATATTATGGTTATCCCATTATGGATTTATTATGCCCAAAAGAAAATTAATCTCAGGGTTGTATATGGTGACATACATGTACTTTGATAATACATTTTGCTTGAGCTTTATAGAAAAATGCAAACTACTTTTGTGGCATTGATAGGATTGATGTTTGGCTTTCCTACTGTGGTCAGCACCTGATTGTCTTGCGTCAGCGACACTTCTATATTGTGGACATGATACAGGACTACAAAGGGAATCACAACTGACATCAATTTTCATTTAGGTCCACATCTAATGCACACCTAAATGTTATTGGTTACCCATTACTTAACAAACAAGGCAGACAATAACCCAAAAACCCTCAAAAATGGCAGCACTATGCTGCAGGATGAAGAAATGGAATGCCTGCATAAATGAGAAGACTATATAGGCAACATGCAGCATCAGAATTTAGCCAACTTACTGATGGCCCTGCAAACCTCTTTTCAGTGAAATTTATCTGCCTGAACAAATACAAAACAACAAACAGCACATTGGGCGTGTATGCCAGCTTGATTCAGACTTTTAAGGAAAAAGAGAGGTCTGGGATCAAGAGGTTGTTATGAAAAAAACTGAATTATTCTGTTTTTGGAGAAGTTCTCCCTTTCTACTAGTCTTCAATGTTTGAATAAACATCTCCACTTATTTGCATAAGACAGTAATTAAGGTGTTGGGGCTATTGCAGTAAACTATGAGTTTAAATAGGAGCAAATTTTTCCATTGAATTCGATGAGTTTTAACTGTGAATAAGAAATTCTGAATATTGTGTGAAATTTGTGGAGATAAACCAAATAATCAAAGGGAGAGACAATCAAACAAAAGCGTACAATTAACCTGGACAAAACAGGTTATGTAGTACGAATTAAATGGTCCAGAGTGAGGAACTTTCGTCAGAGGGCACAGCTGCAGAATAGAAGTACGTCCCTTTAGGACAGAGATGAGGAGGAATTTCTTTAGCTGGAGGGTGGTGAGTCTGTGGAATTCATTGCCACAAACAACTGTGGAGGCCAAGCTATTGTATATATTTAAAGCAGTGGTTGATAGGTTCTTGATTAGTGGGGGAGTCAAAGGTTACAAGGAGAAGGCAGGAAAATAGGGTTAAGAGGGAAAATAAATAAGCCATGATTCAATAGTGGAGCGGACTCGATGGGCCAAATTACTTAATTTCACTATATCTTACAGTCTTATCTTCAACTGGGTGTATATACATCGCGAAACTTGACTTGCCAAAGGGTGCATATGTTTTGGCTGAACAGAAGACCATGTTAAACCTGAATAGAAGTAGAGGAAAGGTATTGGTGACCAAAGATCATAAGATCTTGGAGCCATTCAGTGAATTATTCTCATGAACCTTTTCTGGACCCTCTCCAATGCCAGAATATCCAGAAGGCATCTATAACTGCTCACATGTTCATATGGGTTCTTTAAAAATGCAAATTGAATGCACATTTATTAGTGATGACTTTATTTTTAGTAAATAGTTTAATAACTAGAATTACGTGCAGCTTTAACTTCTACTCACTGAAGACTAAGCAGCTCACCCCTTTACTCATTTCCGGTCCTAGATTCGTGACAAACCTTTCAAGAAGCTTGAAAACTTAGTCATACCACAGAAGGCTGTGGGGCCAAGTGTTGGGAAATGGGATTAGTACAGATACGCATTTGCTAGCTTGCATTAACTTGGTGAGCTGGAGGGTCTGTATCCATCGTGCATGATACTAATACATTCCGGTCACCACGTCACAGATTTTTTTTATTTAATTAGAGACAGAACATGGTAACAGGCACTTCTAGCCTAGTGAGACTGCGCCGTCCAATTACACCCATGTGACCAACTAACTTATTAACCCGTATGGCTTTGGAATGAGGAGGAATTTGGAGCACCCAAAGGAAACCTATGCAATTAAGAGGAGAATGTACAAACTCCTTAGAGAGAGGACAAGAGTATTATTGCCATTGGTTTGATATCAAATAATGACCAATTTATTTTCAATTCACAGCTGAAGCAGATTTCATATTGACCGCTTGAAATGTTTGTGACGTTGCATTTTTCAGAGTCCATACTTTACCAGAGTGCTTATCTGTTTGGCTTATCTTCTGCGACTGGCACTTACAGCATACATTTACTAAAGGAATGGACACCTGGTTGGTTCAAGTAGCAAAATGCTCCAGAACTGAAAGTGTGGAAGGACCCCAGGGAAACATTTTTTTAGAAAATGGTAAAATCTATATTTTTTGACACCCCAAATTGCAGAGAATGCTGCAGTCTAAATGGCCTAACTTTCTGAATTGGTTAATAAATTGGCACTGTCTATATGTCCACTAGCTGAGATGTGCAGAACCAGCAACTTGTGATGGAACACACCAAGCATACTTTAGTAAATACCATTGTTCATTATCCTGAGGATTTGAGACCTCACCCACAACCTGAACTACCCTGCAGCTAATAACCAGAAACCACCAACTTGTTCTCAAATTTATCTTCAGATGACCTCTCAAACTGACATTTACTCAGCCTCATTCCCAGAGAATTAAATGAACAAAATATCTTTGAATGAGATTAACTGGATTGGTTGAAAGCTCCAAACCAGGAACTAGAGCATCTGTGCAACACACACAAAATGCTAGAGGAACTCAGCAGTCCTGGCGAAGGGTTTCAGGCCAAAACACCGACAGTACTTTTTTCTCCCCCATTGATGTTGACTGGCCTGCTGAGCACATTTTGTATGTGTTGCTCAGATTTCCAGCATCTGCAGATTTTCTCTTGTTTGTGACTGGAGCACCTGTGCTGGTAATTCCATTTAGTATTGAGGAAATACTGCATTGCTTGTGGAGCCATCATTGAAATGAAACACAATACCTCAATTAAACTCAAAGGGGAAGTTAAAAGTTCTACTTGCATTCCATTAAAAAATAATGTTACAATCATTAATCCTAAAGAGAGACGTGATTTAGCTAATTTGCTACTGTGTGACTTAAGCAAGATTTAGTTTTTGCCTGACCAAGAACAAAACTATACTTTAAAATATTGCCGGTGAAAGTATTTCCTGGGGATTTGATAAACACAGTATGAGTTACTCTTGTAATTTATATGTACCTGCACTAATTCTTTTCTTAACCTCACCATTCTAATTCTGGATTACACAGCGAGGATAAACAGTCCTCTCAGTGCATCCCACTATGGGTCTAGCATTACACCAGTAAATAATGTCAGAGCTCAGAATAACTTGCCAACTACAATATTTATAACAATCATACTTCCTGATCTGCCCTTCAAATTTAAACCATTGTGTTGACACAAAGTGAAGTACAGAAAAGTTCCTCATCTCATTTACTGTGGTAAAACCAAGCAAAACTGCACCTGTCCATTAAATATATTGATCATATTTGCAGAGAACTCAAACTTCTGACAGACCTACAATGGTGCAATCACCATGCCTTGTTTGCACTGATGACTGTCAGCAGGGCACAGCATCACCGATCACAAATTTCAGAAAGTAAGCCGAACAAATAAGCACTCATGTAATGCCTAGAGAGTCCATGAATTCAGAAAAATTGAACCATCACAAATATTTCACATGGTCAATATGAAACCTGCTTTGGTTGTGAACTGTCAACATCAAGGACACTCACCATCCAAGCCATCCTCTCTTCTCACTATCAGGAAGGAGATACAGGAGCCTGGGGTCCCACACTACCAGGCTCAGGAACAGTTATTACCCTTCAACCATCAGACTCCTGAACCAGTGACTCCACAAGCTATAGACTCACTCTCAAGGACTCGACAATTCAAGTTCTCAGAATGATTTAATTACTTTATTATTTGCACAATTTGTCCTCTTTTGCACATTGGTTGTTAGTCAGTCTTTGACACAGTTTTTCATTGTACTTCATTTTCCTGTAAATGCCTGCAAGAAAATGAATTTCATGGTGACATATGCGTTCTGTGATAATAAATTTACTTTGAATTTTGAAATTAAATTGACCATTATTTGACATCAAACCAGCATCAGTTTCTAGCAGGATTCAAGTTAAATAAGACCAAATGAATTTTGAATTTAGGGTAAGAAAACAAATCAAGGACATTGCCGTTTTCTGCAGTAGTTCCTGCCTCTGCATTTTATCAACAAAATGAAAATCTCTTGAGTTTGACAGAAGTATGCTTGAAGTAACCATATACATCACTATAAATATTGCAAAATACAAGGTATCCACAAAAGGGATTATACCTTCTAGCTTGTACACGTTCCCTCCCTCACCTTCTTGTACTGGCTTCTTCCTGATGTACTGTACTGTTCTTGTACTGGCCTTTCTAGTCCTGATGAAGGGTCTCAGCCTGAAACCTTGACCATTTACTCCTTTCCAGAAATGCTGCCTGACCTGCAGAGCTTCTCCAGCATTTTGTATGTGTTATACGATGCAAGCATTGTTTCTTGTTCAAAGACTTTTCAGATGTGGGGTCACTATCTGAAGCATAGACACCTTTTCCCAAAATTGAACTCAATGGCAAAATAAAGGAAGTGGAAGATTTTAGAGCCTCCATATCTAGATCAGGGTAAAGGAAGATGCAAGGGACTGACAGTGACACAATCATCTCTAGTTCTCATCACACTGTTTGATATCTGATCACAATGGAAAATGCAGCCTCAACTTCATACCTTATCTAAAGTTTGCATGATAAAACACTTCCTCAGAATTTCTCAATTTGGAAGGTTTCACCAATAACACAAGATGCAATAAAGTACAGTTGCCACACTTGAAGATCAGGCTTCTCCAACTACAGAACACATGACTGGGCATACGAGTTGGGACCTCATGTTACCACATCATGTACAGGACATTAGTGAGGCCACACTGGAGTACTATGTGCAATCCTTGCTGTCAAGCTATGTGAAGGATAAAAATCAGGTTTATTATCACTGACAAATTTGTCGTTTTGCAGCAGCAGTACAATGCGATATACAAAACATACTACAAATATTAAGATATACGAAATAAGCTGTGATAAGAGAGCAAAAATAGTGAGGTAGAGTTCTACATTGGATTTGAAGTAACAATTATTTTATTCTACTTAACAAATGTGCACTGAAAATGACTTTAAACAATGTTGAATCTTCATGGGTTGGTTCATGGAACATTCAGAAATCTGATGGTGGAGGGGAAGAAGCTATTCTTAGAACATTAGGTGTGTGTCTTCAGGGTCCTGTATTCCTTCCCTGATGGTAGCAATGAGAAGAGGATATGTCTTGGATAGTGAGGAACCTTAATAATGAATGCTGTCTTTTGAAGGTTCCTCGATGCTGGGGAGGCTAGCGCTCATATGGAACTGGCTGAGTTTACAACCCTCTACAGTTTTCCCAATCCTGTGGAGTGACTCCTCCATACCAGATGAAAACTGTGCACAAAAGATTCACAAAGATGTTCTACCAGCATTGGAAAGCTTGAGTTTGAAGGAACACCTGGATAGTCTGGACTTTGTTCCCTGGAGGCTGAGAGTTTATATAAATATATAAAATCATGAGGGGCATAGATAGGGTAAATGGATATAGCTTCCAACCCCCCCCCCCCCCGCCACCCCAAGGATAGGGCAGTCTAAAACTAGAAAGCAATGTTTGTTCATTTGCCCATCGTGCAACAATGAGAACCGCTCCGGTCATCTCTGATTTCTAGGTTCCACCGATTTGCAAATGGCTGGAAAGGACAATCCATACTCAGTTTTTTTTTTGCAATGTGGACAACAGATGACAGCCACATTTGGTTAGGGGTCACTGGCTCAGGCTCTCCTGGCCAGCCTAAATCTCTCTGCTGCAAATGTCACTGCACCCATATGGAGGGAGGAGTGCCACTCAACCAGATCTTGGGTGATATCATCCCACATATCTGAGTTGATGCCAGGGCATCTTTACAGTGTTTTTGGCCTCCATGGGAACACTTTCCTTTCAGTAGTTTAATGTAAAGTAGTCTCTTGGGCAGCTGATGGTCTGGCATACAAGTTCTGTGGCTTGCCCAGCTTAACAGGGACTGCACCAGGATAGTGTAGGCACTGGGCTGGTCCACCTTGGTAAGTACCACTGTCAGGGATTTTGTCTTCCAATTAATGTTGAGGAGCTTTCTCTGGCACACTGTGTGGAAATGGTTCAGTTTATTGGCATGTTGTGAGTACACTGTCCAAGTTTCGCAGGCGTAAAGCAGAGTGGGAAGAACTATGGCCCTATATACCTTCAGCTTCGTCTGTAGACTTATGTTTCTTCTGTCCAAGGGTTGGTATGAAGTTTGACAAAGGCTACACTTGCTTTGGCAATCCTGTTTACCCTCATCCTGGGGTTGAGTCTTTGACTGTTGATTGCCATGTTTGGCTCAACACACTACTTCCCTGGAACTGACTTCAGTATTCTTGGTGTTGATAGTGAGCCCAAAGTTGGTACGTGCATAAGAAAAATTGTTGATACAGTGCTGCACATATCTTTTGACAGCATTGAGGGCACAGTCAATGAAAATGAAGTCTCTGATGATGTCTGTCACAAATTTAGTTTTTGCTTGGAGCATCCTGAAGTTGAACAGCTTCCCTTCAGTGCAGAATCTGATGCCGAAGCCTCCATCACTGACTTGGAAGGCATCAGTCAACATGGCAGAAAACACCAGACTAAATAGCGCTGATGTCAAGATGCAGCCCAGTTTAACCTCATCTGAGACAGGGAAGGGCTTGGATGATTCACCATTGTCCTGAACTCCAGCATGCATTGCTGTACCATGCTGATGAATTTCCTTGGGCTTTCGTACTTCAACATGATCTTCTATGATAGATTTTAGGTGAAAAAGGAAAAATTTTAAGGGAACATGAGGGACAAGTTTTTCCACAAAAAAAAGGGCTGTGGGTATGTGGAATGAGCTCCCGGAGGAAGTGGGTGAGGCAAGATCAATTGCAATCTTTATGGTACAGGTTCAGGAAAAGTTTATAGGGATGTGTACCAAATACAGGCAAAAGGGACTAGCTGGGGTAGACAATTTGGTTGGCATGGACAAGTTGGGCCAGAGTGCCTATTCTTGTGTTGTACAACTCTGACTACTACAATAGCTGATGGGGTGTACAATTAAACGGTCACATCTGCCAATGGAGTTTTACACACTACATGGGAATTTCCTGTAAAGAATTAGCTACCTATAAAGTTCAGTTTTTAGTTATTGCAAATCCAATATTGAACAGCACACTCTCCTTCACATTACTCCCTCAAATCTTCTTTTAACCTTCTATTCCTATGTCTGCTTGTAAAACTCAAGCTGCTATCAAATGACTACAACTTGTCTGAATTTCTTCCCTCCCAATTTATTAATCATCAGCTTTGCTGGGCTGTAGTATGGATACCCTCCCCCATCCTCCAATACGGACACCCTCCAACGCAGTCACCTTCCCCTGCACTCAATTTGAAAACATAATGGCAGAGTGACAACTTGGCAGAACTCACAGTCTTCAAGTAAATGTGAAATCAAGCGTTATACTATAACATTGAGCATTCAACTGAGTTCCAGCATTTCAATGACTCATACACAAACCCAGAGAACATGCACCTCCCTGAAAAACTACTTTGTCCCTGAAACCACGAACTTGACATCTTTTAACATTTTCAGCTTTCACTCCATAAGGTGGCAGTGTATTTTCCTCTGAATTTCAAGTGAGAAGCAAGAACATGATTTTTGGTCTTAATTCTGTTTCTAGTGAATCAACAAGCATCTGCCCTTATCCTGACCTCTGCAACCAGAGCAGTCGCAGTTTGGAAAACAACTCTGAGATGTTCTGGCATTGTGAACACGAGACAGGAACAGCCACACAAACTCTCACGGCTGCTCTGCCATTCGACAATTCCCACTTCCTTCAATCCCAAAACTGTTAAGCACTAAACTTCTACAGATATGTGGTGGAGAATATACTGACTGGTTGCATCACAGCATGGTATGGGAACACCAATGCTCTTGAAAGCAAGATCCTATAAAACCTAGTGAATAAGGCCCAGTCCATCATGGGTAAATCCTTCCCCACCATTGAGCACATCTACACAGAACACCGTCCATCAAAGACCCCCGACCCACTCAGGCCATGCTCTCTTCTCGCTGCTGGCGTCAGGGAGGTGGTACAGGAGCCTCAGGATTCACATTACCAGGCTTAGGAACATGAGGCACTTGAACCAGTGGGGATAACTTCACTCACCCCATCACTGAACTGTCCCCACAATCTATGGACTCACTTTCAAAGATTCTTCATATTATGTTAGAAACATAGAAAATAGGTGCAGGAGTAGGCCATTCGGCCCTTCGAGCCCGCACTGCCATTCAGCATGATCATGGCTGATCATCCAACTCAGAACCTTGTATCTGCCTTCTCTCCATACCCCCGATCCCTTTAGCCACAAGGGCCATATCTAACTCCCTCTTAAATATAGCCAATGAACTGGCCTCAACTGTTTCCTGTGGCAGAGAATTCCACAGATTCACCACTCTCTGTGTGAAGAAGTTTTTCCTCATCTCGGTCCTAAAAGGCTTCCCCTTTATTCTCAAACTGTGACCTCTCGTTCTGGACTTCCCCAACATCGGGAACAATATTCCTGCATCTAGCCCATCCAATCTCTTTAGAATTTTATACGTTTCAGTAAGATCCCCCCTCAATCTTCTAAATTCCAGCAAGTATAAGCCTAGTCGATCCAGTCTTTCATTATATGAAAGTCCTGCCAACCCAGGAATCAATCTGGTGAACCTTCTTTGTACTCCCTTTATGGCAAGAATGTCTTTCCTCAGATTAGGGGACCAAAACTGCACACAATACTCCAGGTGTGGTCTCACCAAGGCCTTGTACAACTGCAGTAGCACCTTCTATGCTTCTAACATAAGATGAAGAATCTTTGAAAGTGAGTCCATAGATCGTGGGAACAGTTCAGTGATGGGGTGAGTGAAGTTATCCCCACTGGTTCAAGTGTCCTGACGAAGGGTTCTGGCCCGAAACGTCGACCCATCGTTTCCACTAATGCTGCCCAATCTGCTGAGTTCCTCCAGCGTGCTGTGAGTGTTGCTTTGATCCCAGAATCTGCAGATTATTTTGTGTTTGCAGTAGTACCTCCCTGCTCCTGTACTGGAATCCTCTTGCTATAAATGCCAGCATACCATTCGCCTTTTTCACCGCCTGCTGTACCTGCATGCCCACTTTCAACGACTGGTGTACAATGACACCCAGGTCTCGTTGCACCTCCCCTTTTCCTAATTGGCCACCATTCAGATAATAATCCGTTTTCCTGTTTTTGCCACCAAAGTGGATAACCTCACATTTATCCACATTAAATTGCATCTGCCATGAATTTGCCCACTCACCTAACCTATCCAAGTTACCCTGTATCCCCTTAGCATCCTCCTCACAGCTAACACTGCCACCCAGCTTCGTGTCATCCGCAAACTTGGAGATGCTGCATTTAATTCCCTCGTCTAAGTCATTAATATATATTGTAAACAACTGGGGTCCCAGCACTGAGCCTTGCGGTACCCCAATGTTCTTGATATTTACTGCTTATTATTCTTGTCTTTTGTATTTGCAAAGTTTGCTGTCTTTTGCACATTAGTTGTTTGTCTGCCCTGTTTTGTTGCAGTCTTTCACTGATACTGTTATGGTTCTTGGATTTACTGAGTATGCCCACAAGAAAATGAATCTCACGGTTGTATATGGTGATATATATATACATTGATAATTTACTTTGAGCTTCTGAACAATATCCATAACTCCAAGGGAAAGAATTCTACACTTCTACAACTGAGTGAGGAAATTTCTCATCATTTTCTTTAATAACTTGCTGAACCTCTTTATATACAAATTGTTATAGAAATACAAGCTTATTCTTAGGATGTTAAAAATTCTGGTGCCATTTAGGTGGAATATTAAACCATAAAACCACAAGACATAGGTGCATAATTAGGCCATTCCACCCATCAAGTCTGATGTGCCATTCCACCTGAGTCTGATGCGCCATTCCATCATGGCTGATTTATTTTCCTGCCTTCTCCACATAACCTCTGACACCCTTACTCATCAAGAACCCATCAACCTCCCCTTTAAATACACTCAATGACTTGGCCTCCACAGCTGTCTGTGACAATGAATTCCAAAGATTCACCACCCTCGGGCTAAAGAAATTTTTCTGCATCTCTGTTCTAAATGGACATCGCTCTACTCTGAGGTTCTACCCTCTGGTCCTAGCCTCCCCCACTATAGGAAACATCTTCTCCACATACGCTATCTTGGCCTATTAAGGTAACACTTTAAATACTGTAAACTTATCTCAACACATTAATGTACACAAAACACATGACATACGTTAGTGATAATAAACCTGATTCTTTGAAAAACAGATAGTCAAGGTTCAAACCCTATTTTCCCATCTCAGATTTGCGCATAGTTGCTGCAAATGGCCTCCGGGAAGAACGTCATTAAAGACTCTTGCTCATGTTCCCAATCCAATGACCATAAAAGGAAATATCTACGTCAAGTAACATCTGCATATGTCTGCACCTCAGGCTCAGCTATCATTATCTGCATCAAATAGCATTCACAGAACATTAATGTAGATGATAGTTACATTGAAGTGTACTACTGTGCCAAAATTTCAACTTAATCCTGGGATAACAAAACTGAAAAGGGAAAATTTTTGGAAAACTCTAGCAGTCACCTGACAGTCACATAGCAAGTTTAAGAGCATCGCTGTTGATCTTGTGGAAGGTAGGGGCAGACAACAAAAATACATAAGCACGAGATTCTGCAAATGCTGGAAATGCAGATCAGCACACACAAAATGCTGGAGGAACTCAGTCCTGATGAAGGGCTTTGAACTGAAACATCAACTGCTTATTCTCTATAGATGCCTAGCTCCTTCAGCATTTTGAATGTGCTGTGTTAGACATACGAAGCACTACATAGGCTCATTACTAATCAGCAGCACAATTCAATAGTGGCCTCAACCTTGCAGAGACTATTTCAGCATCATCCCAAGGTGACCAAATGGGATCACTGCTGCTTGAGCTTGTAGATCTTCCGGTAAACCTTTCCCCTTTACTTAAGATACAAAGTATAATTTCCTATATTTATGTTGAAAGCTCCCTCTTAGGTTGAACAGGTTAAAGAGGTTAGTGTAAGGGGATATAACTCCATTTCTGAATCCACATGAGCAGCAACAATAGATATAACATTTTAAATTATTTGGCTCTTTCCTACTTTCCAAATAGTCTCAGTATTTTCTTAAAGCAGTCAAATTGTAGAAAACTTAAGCAAATTGCAGATGGAAAATGTTCGTTTATAGATAGATGTGAATATGCAAGACCAACAACACTTCCAGACATCTCTATGTGAATTTGGAACAGCCTGCTGGAAAACTCAACTCTGGTAATACTTGGACTAACTTGAAACAGTAACAGCCTATCCCAATTTAAGGTTCTTTAAAAACATACAAATGGATTGCAATTTACAATAATATTGGTACAATATTAACAAGCTATTCCAAATTCATTGTTATACTCAGTCATATCCAGGTTAATGGCTGTATCAAAATAAATGAAATTACACTGAATTCTGAAATTATAATGATCACATTCTCCCCATTGATTGCAATTAGTGATATGAGCCACGGATGTGAAAGCCCTAGGAATTGCTGAGAAACACACCAGTGTTTGAAAACACATTTTTCCTTTTATATTGTAATATTTTAATAGATCCTTAATGCCAATCACATTACTGCACACTCCACTGAGTTCCTTATTCCAACAATCCAATCATCTTTTTATAGTCGTCAACATGAGGAATTCTACAGATGCTGGAAATTCAAGCAACACACATCAAAGTTGCTGGTAAACGCAGCAGGCCAGGCAGCATCTCTAGGAAGAGGTACAGTCTTATAGTATTTCTAGACCTGTACATTTAACAACTGTGGCTTGTTGTGAACACCATCTCACTACAATTTTACTCTCTATTTACACTTATTATAATTTATTCTATATTTTGTTTTGCATTGTACTGTTGCTGCAAAACTCAAATTTCACAGCATACAAAGTTCAAGTACAAATTAAATTTATTATCAAAGTACATAGATGTCACCATCTACAAACCCTGAGATTCATTTTCTTGCAGGCATTCACAATAAATACAAGAAATACAATCGAATCAGTGAAAGACCATCCCCAATAGGATGTGCAAAAGATGACAAACTGTGCTAATACAACATGAAAAAAAGCAAAACAATAATAATAAGTAAATCAGCAATTAGTATCGAGAACATGAGAAGAAGAGTACTTGAAACTGAGTTAGTAGGTTGTGGGAACAGTGCAGTGATGGGGTGAGAGAAGTTATCCCCACTGGTTCAAAGCTTGGTTGTTACAGGGTCAGTGATATTAAACCTGATTCTGATTCACAGTTCACTCTTAGCATCCTTTATACCATCCTTCTTTGCACCCAATGTGAATTTTAATTTCAATTGGGATAAAAATTCACAACAGCCCACAGTACACGAAGAAGAGGAGTACTTGAAACTGAGTTAATAGGTTATGGGAACAAAACAAAGGGAAGGCTGGACCTGTCAATATTAAACTGAAAATTGCTGAACTCAGACCTCTACATAAACATGCATGGCATTCCATGTGCATTTTTTTTGTCCACTGAATCACAGTTTTGAGACACCATCTGTGGCCATTACAAAAATAATTAACCAAATTCTACTGTTTTCAGAGAATGTTTAAATGGTTGTTGATAGGGGAGATGAAGCATTTGTGTCACTGTTCTCAACCTTGGTAACTGAATTGCTGCAGAGACAAGTCTGGATTCACCTAAAGTAGAAAAATGTTAATTTGCTGGATTAACCACCCCTGCCCCCCCCACCCCGTGAAATGACATTCAAGCAGGAAACTCCTCTGCATCTGACTCCTAGCTTCACTTTAAAAGTCTGCAGAGTAATATGTACCATCAAGTGTGTTTAAACTAAGGAGCGACATCATTCTTAGCTTCAATAATGTATCAGACACATTCAATTCATCTTCACGTTGCGGGCAAAGTTGAGGGAATGTGCAAACTCAGATTAGTCACACTCTTAACCACAGATTAAATTTCTTCCAAATCCTCGCCTCTACGCCCACTCATTTGGGGAAAAGAACAGAAATGTCATCAAATTCAGAAAGTTGTGCAAACACCCCACATCTGTGAGGTAGCTGTAGTTACTGCTTCAGGCATGGACGTGCATGCCTGAAGCAACCTGAATGCTTCTCTTTTCCCCACCTGGTGACATCTGGTTCCACCACTAATCTGATTCTACCCATCACACACCTGCCTCTATTTCCAGCCATGTTCATTTCTTATATACTAGCTACCTGCTTCAAACAGGCTTCAGTTATACTAGTGCCCAAGAAGAGAATAAGAGCATGGTGACCTGCCTCAATGACTATCGTCCAGTAGCACTCACATCTACAGTGATTAAATGTTTTGAGAGGTTGGTGATGAAACGTATCGACTCCTGCCTGAGAAGCGACTTAGATCTGGTCCAATTTGCCCAGCAGAACAATAGGCTCACAGCAGTTGCCATCTCATTGGCATTTTACTCAACCCTGAAACATCTGGACAGCAAAGATGCACACATCAGGATGTTCTTTATTGACTACAACTCAGCATCTAATACAATCATCCCCTCAAAACTAAATCTATAAGCTCCAAGACCTAGACCTCAATACCTCCTTGTGTAATTGAATCCTGTGTTTGCTCATTTGCAGACTCCAGTCAGATCAGATTGGCAACATCTCCTCCACAATCTCCATCAGCACAGGTGGATCACAAGGCTGTATGCTTAGCCCCCGTTCCACTCACTTTACACTTATGACTGCGTGGAAAACACAGTTCCAATGACATATGCAAGTTTTCTGACAACATCTCTGTCATAGGCTGAATCAAAGGTGGTGATGAATCAGTATACGAGGGAGATTGAAAACCTGGCTAAATGGTGTCTTAACAATAACTCCTTACTCAATGTCAGCAAGACCAAAGAGTGATTACCGCTTTCAGGAGGAGAAAACCAGAGGTCCATGAACCAGTCCTCAGAGGATGAGAGATGGAAAGGGTTGACAATGTTAAATTCCAAGGTGTTATTATTTCTGAGGATCTATCCTGGGCCCAACACGCCAGTGCAATTATGAAGAAAGCATGGCAGCGCCTCTATTTCCTTAGGAGTTTGCAGAGATTCTGCATGACATCTAAAACTTTGATGAACTTAATAGATATGTGGTGAAGAGTAAATTGATTGGCTGCATCACAGCCTGGTATGGAAACACCAAAGCCCTTGAATGGAAAATCCTACAAAAAGTAGAGGATACACTCCAGTCCAGTAAAGCCCTCCCAACCACTGAGCACAGCTACATGAAATGCAGTCGCAGGAAAGAAGCATCCATCCTCAGGAACGCTTACCACCCAGAACATGCTCTCTTCTGGCTGTTGCCATGAGGAAGGCGGTACAGCAGCTTTAAGACTCACACCTCCAGGTCCAGGTCTCAATCAGCAGGCTCTTGAACTGAAGGGAATAACTTCACTCAACTTCAATTGCCCCATCATTGAAATGTTCCCACAACCAATGAACTCACTTTCAAGGACTCTTCATCTGATGTTCTTGATATTTATTGCTTATTTATTCATTATTCCTTCTTTTTCTAGTTGCACAATTTGTTGCCTTTTGTACTCTGATTGAACATACTAGTTGGGTGGTGTTTCATTGATTCTGTTATGGTTATTATTCTATAAATTTTAAATATGCCCACAAGAAAATGATTCTCAAGGTTGTATATGGTGATATATATGTACTTTGATTATAAATTTACATTGAACCTTCTCTAGTCTACACTTAATCTTGACCTAAACCATTAAACACCTCTGTCTCCAAGATACTGGTTGGTTCAAGCACCCCTCACACAAACTCTTCTCCCTCCTGCCACCTGGCAAAGGTACCGAAGCATTCAGGCTCTCACAACCAGACTGGGCAACAGTTTCTCCCGCCAAGCCATCTGACTCCTCAATACGCAGAGTCTAGACTTACATCTACATCATTTATTATTATATTGGAATTTGTCCTCTACTGTGCCTATTGTCTAGTTTATTAATTACTATACTGCCCTGCACTGTTTTGTGCACTTTATGTAGTCCTGTGCAGGTCTGTAGTCTAGTGCAGTTTTTATGTTGTTTTACATCGTCTAGTGTAGCCTTGTGCTGTCTCACATAGTCTAGTGCAGTTTTGTGTTGTTTCATGTAGCACCAAGGTCCTGGAGGAACATTGTTTCCTTTTTACTGTGTACTGTACCAGCAGCTTATGGTCGAAATGACAATAAACTTGACTTGACTTGATCCACTAGTTTAGTGAATGCTCCAGATTCCAGCATCTGCAGTCCGTATCTCGGTGGGTATTGATCAATTTGGATGAAAGACTCCAACCCAAAACATTAATGAGACTCTCCCTTAATGGATGCTTACAGATCCAATTTATACCTTCAACATGTCTCACTGTCATTTAAATATCCAGTGTTAGTATGATTTTCCCCCTATGGGTAACAATCCTTTTTTTCTAATTCATACATCCACTTTACAATACAGTTTTGTTAATAGTTCAAGCCTGGGAAAAGTGGAATTCAATTCCCGAATACTTTTCACCAACTTCTCCCAATACACAAGTTAGGACTGATTGGTAACAATTTAATTCTGTACTATAAATTCAATTCAATATTATTTTTTATTGATTGCATGGTTTGTTCTTTTTATCCACACGTTGGATGTTTGATGGTCTTTGTTTTGTGTTTTTTTTGTGGATTCTACTGTTTCTTTGTTTTATGCCTGCATACAAGATGAATCTCAAGGTTGTGTATGGTATACATACTTCGATATTAAATGTACTTTGAATTTTGAAATTTAATGATCAACTGCTGCCAGTCCATGACTTCCTGGCAACCATATTATGAAGAGTTTGGAAAATTTTTGAATGCTATTAGATTAATTGCAGTGCTGTATCTAAAGAAACAAATGGCAAACCTACACCACAAAACTAAATCTGATATTTTCACCACTGGTACAATTGTCTCAAACCATCAAATTTGAAAAGTAGATTTGCTAGCTCCATTGTAAAGCTTCTGGGTACTTCATGTTTGACATCTGAGAGAAATCTGAGCCACATTGGAATAGTTTTATCAAAATAATACTATTTTTGTAGAGTGCTTCACAAGTTTCGATGAAACTGAAATTTGCTGTAAACAAATTTAATTTTGCTCCGTTAATTTTTTTATCTACAATTTGTAGTGCGTCTAATTTTCTGACCAGCTCCTCACCACTAACTTTGAAACATTACATAACATTTTTCTGTTTTCAAAAAAAAAAAGAAAGGATTGTTTGAGTTTATTTGAGCTAAAGTTTAAAAAACCTGAACCAATTTACATCAGTACATTGAAGGATCAGGTCAAAGCCACGTTAAAACAAACACAGAACATAGTCTGCAAACTGCTGCGGTTTATGTTTAATGTCTTGGTCACCCTTTGTATGATCACGTTGACACATCTGCAAACATGCAGACAAAAAGCCATACTGGCTGCAAAGCACACTCCTCAAAAACGAAGAGCAAAAACATCGTACAGTTCAAAGAGATTAGCTCTAGCATATTTAGATTTTAATGCAGTTCCTCTTGCTCTCACTCAGCATAGCATATTAATGCCTTAGGTTAAAAGGTAGTTAATCTCATCCCCTTGGCAGTAAAACTAAACTGTACCACAAACATTTCAGCTCTGCATTTGTCCACTTTGATTACAACTGGATATTTAAATCTTCAGGCCTTGAGGCCCTCCATTGTGTACAGCAGAGACTGATACAGTTTGGCACCAGCGGCATCGCAGGAGTTGCCAGTCAGCATTGAACTGAATGCAGAACTGCCTTAGGGATGCCAGCTCCAGATTCTCCCTCTGAGTTTACTCCCAAAGTCTTACCCATGCGTAGGTATAGCCACAAGGCAGCGGAGGTTTGAGATCAGAATTTCCCTTCTCTAGTAATGGGAAATAATCACATTTCCATCATTAAATGTTGCCCATTTTCCAATGTTGATGGAGATGGAGATGAGGATTTAATAACTCCCAAACTTCCTTGTACTAAAAGTAGAATCTATTTTCTCCTGCTGCTTTCCTTTTCTGTCCTCCCAAGTCTTGGTTGTGGTGATTAACTCCAAAATGAGAGACCAATCTTGCTTTCCCTCACACTGGCAAGGAAGAGGAGACTGGCTGTAAAAACATTTACCTTCAGAGGAAATGTATTTACTGGGAACCCTTGGTCAAGGCTAAAAATTCACAGCAGAGGGTCACAAAATGACAGTAACAGCCCACCTTCATTGCTTTCGAGATGACAAGAGTGCTGTTGCCTTGAACTACAACACTTCTTTAGGTGAATGCAATTGGTAAGGACTCAGAATGCACAATGAAGAAACCATGATCAGGTTTCAAACGCACAAATGCTAGAGGAACTCAAGGTCATGCTGCATCTATGGAAATAAATAAAGTTACCGTTTGAAGTGTCTCAGCCCAAGACATCAACTGTTTAGTCATTTCCAGTGACACTGCCTGGTCAGCTGAAATCCTCCAGTATATTGTGTGCGCACCTCTGGATTTCCAGCATCTACAGAATCTCTTCCATTTATCAGATTTTCAAGTCAGGATGATGTACAACTTAGAGAAATTTCAAGGGGTGGTATTTCTGAGCACCCTTTGCCCTGGTCTTTCCAAGTGGTGGAAAGGTTCTATAAATCTTGCTGAAGTAGCTTTGGTGAGGATCTGAAATCCATTTTACAGATCGGGTTGTAAGTGTATACATTGGTGTTGAACTGATGGATGTATACACACCATGCTGATTTAGGTTAAAGTGTTATCAGAACAGCACTCATTCAGGAAAAATATGAACATCACCAGGGAACAACTTGATGACATGATTTCTCCGAGAGCCAATGATCAGAGGGCAGCTATGAACTGGATTGAATTTGTCTCATATTGTGGGAAGAATGCACTTGGGCAATTTTTGATATTCTCAGTCAACAAACAGCTACAAATAACTAGGATCAGGCTGAATGTTTGAACATTGGTTAAACTTAGCCAGCTCCATCATGGGCACTACTCTCTCCACCAATGAGGACATCTTTAAAAGGCAATGTCTCACAAAGGTGGCATTCATCATTAAGGACCCCCATCACCCCCTTCTCATTGCTACCATCAGGGAGGAGGTACAGGAGCCTGAAGACACACACTTTATGTTTTAGGAACAGTTTCTTCCCCACTGCCATCAGATTTCTGAATGGACAATGACTCCATGTACACTACCTCATTATTTTTGCACTACTTAATATTGCTGCAGCAAAACAATATTTCACAACATATGCTAGTGATAATAAACCAGATTCTGAAACTCAACTCAGCTTGACAGGCATTAGATACAAAGACCCTGTTAGCACACATCTATGTTTGAAGCAATTTCCAAATTTAAATGAAAATCCAAGTCAGAGTGAACACTTTGTGACTCTTCCACTGAATGCAAATAGCAGCGTGGTTACAAAATTTCCAAGTTAACAGCACAGGGCCAGCACCACGTGCTCTAAAAGCCAAAAACGTCCAAGTTGACCCAAATATAGTGATGAGTGTTTAAACCTAAGTTAAGGAGCTTACAGAAATTGGTTGCTGCAAGAGAACAGTGTCTATTAGAATGGCAAAAAGTCTTTATCACGCTTGGCCTTTAATCCCATAATTGCACAGTATTTGAATTCAGAATTAGGTCATAGAAACATTTTCTTGCCCACCGTGGAACAGGGTCAGAGATGTTTACTCTTCAATGCACAAAACTATTTTTGCATGCAGGACTGCAGTAATGCATGCGGAGCCATAACCCTCTGGCATATTACCTTTGGGGGTATTGAGGACGTTTGTTCCTTCCTGGCCATTCCAAACTCAGTGTAACTAAATACTCTGAAATTCATCAGTTCCACTTCAGTTATGTCCGCAACTGTGCACGAATACATTGGAGCAAAAATAAACTTATTACCCAAGTATCCAATGCTAAATTTTATATTTACAGGTAAACAGATACCTTCTAAAGAAACCAATGCTCAGAACTAACTCATAACCATAATGCTGGCTTAGCACATTTCCTTTAGAGAAATGCAAAACCAACTTACCATATTTGCTCTTGAATAAACAGAGACTTTTAGCAGTTCAGAATTTTACACAGTGAGTAAATGAGTCACAAAGACCATAAGTTCTAAGTGTGACTGCCACCTTAGCAAGCTGGAGGAGCAATGACATTTCTTTCTGTTGAGTTGGAACAGTGAAGTTAGGGTAGGATGAGGTAAGATGGACAGTGTGTAATAAATAGGCTTTACATGGTAATAGGGCACTCTTATCAGTGACGCAGCAGGAAACGTAGCATTTTCTGAGGAAGAATTAGTCATATCCTGCATATATTCCTGCAGTCTAGTGACCCACCAACATATATTTGCTTCACTACTGATGACTTGATGAGTATAGACTGCTTTCAGTTAAGTGAGAGGTCGGGTAGAAAGGGACAAGGTAAAGACAGTAGAGGTGCTAAAAGGAAAATCTGGCACAACAGAGCTGATAGAAGTATCTGTTGAACATATTAACAGCTTTTAAGGTTTTATTTCTAACCTAGTACATTGCTGAAGCAACAAGCATCAACTTCGAGGCTCTCCACTGGTTAGGATCAGCCATGGGCCTCTTGTCCTAGCTGTCATACACAAAGCAGTATGCAAGCCAGGGTACTACAATATGGAGAGCAAGCTGTTGCTCATGTCACAGGCTGCCCCTCTCCACGCAGCTGATAAATCCAAAGGAATGGCAGAAACTAATACAGATTGACACCAGCGGTATCACAGGAGTTGCCAGTCAGTAATGAACTCAATGTCGGACTGTCTTGGGGACACACAGCTCAAGATTTTTCTTTGAGGTTACTCTCAAAGCCCTTCACATGAGTGGGTATAGTGGCAAAGCAGTAGAGGTTTGAGATCAGGAGTTTTCCTTCTCCTAGATGAGCTGTCAACCACAGCTGACAAGCCCCATCTGCCAGGAGTAACTGGTTTTAAGCTGCCAGTAACCCGCCTTTGCCCCTTCTCTTGTCAGTAACATTAACTTATATAAATGAAGTCCAAGAACCATCCTGCTAAAATGATTTGTAAACAATTGCCAGGTTAAAATAAGCAGAAAGAAACTTTTGTTAACCACATGTTAGGTTGGAAACAGCTAACATAAATGAAAAGACAACACTGTTTAAATAAACTTGAGAATTACAATTCAAAACATTTACTAAGATCTTATCTGAAAAATGAGCTAGATTTTAAATTCCAGGGAAAACGTGCATTAAAATCAATTTGATAAACAGAAAAAAGTTAAGACATATTGCATGGGATGGAAGGTGAAAGGATAGTGTGAAGGGAAGAGAGAGAACCTGAAAAATCAAGAATGAATTGGGTGATTGTAATCTACAGTAGGTATTACAACTCATTTATATATTGACAAAGTAAATTTATCATCAAAATATGTACATGTCACCATTTACTACCTTGAGATTCATTTTCTTGCAGGTATTTACATGAAATAAAGAAATACAATAGAATTAATGAAAAACTACATTCAAACAAAGACTGACAACCAATGTGCAATGTGTAAATTGTGCAAATAAAAAAATGCTGAGAACATGAGATGTAAAGTCCTTGAAAGTGAGCCTATAGGTTGTGGAATCAGTTCAGTTATGGTGAGTGAAGTTATCTATGTCAGTTCAGAAGTCTGATGGTTGTTGGGTAATGACCATTCCTGTTAGGGCAATTTGACTACCAAAACCTGACTGCTAAATAGTCAAACTATTTTTGAAATTAGAGAGATAACTGCAGACAGTCCTCTGGATACTGAAGGGATCAGTTTCTGGGAACTACAAGTCAATTTTTCCATAAGTCAGGAATGCACATCATATGGTATGGTATCATATCACTCTCCATGCACTTCCCAAGTCATTTCACTGAGTATTCAACATAGCATTAGGCATCATTAAACCTATATACGGCAGCCAGCTGTTAATGAATACTACAGCGAAAAATTCTTTACAGATTTATGGGAGAACTTGCATGAGGTCCAATTTCTACAAGTCAGATCTTCTGTAAGCTGGGTAGCCCCTGTTTTCATGCAAGGCCTTCAACTTGCAAGGCACTAAGTGACAGCATGAATAGAGGTATGTCAATGCACCACAGGCTGCTAAACCATCTTCACATCAAACAGCATCTTTGGGGCTTTAAAAGTTCCCAATACATTTTTTCAGGACCATGAGAGGTTGGAATTCCGAGGTTCCTGAAATTAAAATCTGCACAAAAGAATTTAGCTGCCAACATACATGACCTTTACAGGCATGGAAATAGTAGAAGACTGGTACACAAACAGGGAGACATTAAGAACAAAACTCACATGGAAGCTGAGAGCACCATGAAGGCATTGAATGATTACATTGCATCTGCTTTCATCATGGAAAATGATGTTAATATTACAGCAGAGAAGTTAGTTGGTGCTGGTTTTATTAAAAGTGGATAGCACTAGAAATATTACAAAAGTTAACCAAGCTTCAAGCAGATAAGGTGCAGGAACCAGATAGGACATTTGGAATTTTAAAGGATAAAGAGGAGGACATTACAAAGGTACTGATCATAATATTCTAAGATACTTCATCTATGAAGCTGGTCCCAAAAGACTGGAGAGAAGCAAGTGATGCTGCCTTAAACAAAAGGATAAGCCAGCAACTGCAGACTTGTTCTTTTAAAGCTCAGTGGGGAGGAGAAACTGACCAATGACAGGACTCATTGTCAACTGGAGGAAACTAGATTAGGAGATTTGTTTGAGAAATAGTGTTTTAGCAATTTCAATATAAAGTTTCACTAATTTAATAATGAAGATAATGCAATCAATTTAATGCATATCAACTTCCTGTAGGCTTCTCCAAAGGTGCCACGTGTCAGGCTTATTAACAAAATTGAAGCGGATGAGAAAAAAAGGAACAAATTGGATACAAAACTGGCCAACTAATAAAGTGTTACAGTTGCTTTTCAAGCTGGAGGAAGGTGATTAATATTGGGGCCATGCTTTTCTCCGTCAACATTAATGACCTTGACTTGGAAACACATTGGGCAGCTTTTGTGAATTTTGTGAATTAGGGCATAAACATGCTGATAGACTAAGCTGACACACGGGAGATAAAGTTTGATAGAGACAAATGTGAAGTGATGCATTTGGTCAGAAGAATAATAGGTTAAAGTTTTAAAATGGTTCAGAGAGCAACCTGTACATGTGCAGAAATCATTGAAAAGCAAGGCAGGTTGAGAAGATGGTGAACAGGACATTTCTGGCTTTATTCAGAGCTGATGTGCAATCATTGTCTAAACACAGGTCTAGACTCAGAGTTCAATTCTGGTAGGTGTGTGGGCATTAGAGAGGCCAAAAAAGCTGATAAGAATTGTTTCAAATTTGAGGGTCTACAGCTACAAGGATAAATTAAAAATGCTGGGACAGTGCTCTTTGGGGGAGGCTGAGAAAAATGCGCTGTGGAAACAGATTATGGCTTAATTACGTTTGCATACACACACAATTTCACAAACTGCTTACCTTGTGTTTAAGTTAACACTGGAAGTTTCTCTCATATGCGAAATTCCAATTTTACACCACAGAAAATTAAACAGTTAAAACTTAAGGCTGTAAAAGTCATGGACCTACTAAACATTTTCACAGAATGAAACTAAAATTTAGTAGAAAAAATTTCAACTGAGCTGTACCACATTTGCAACTACCAAGTTACTCTAAACAATAGATTTGTTTTCTTTGAAATACAAGAACATGAAAATTTGACACCAGGCAAATTCCCTCACTATAAAATCAAAACATGGCAGATTTTGGCTTAAGTTACATTCATGACAATAAACTCTAACAATACAACGTCAATCTATATCAAGTTCATGCAATGTGAACAAACAGCCATTTCTATCAGCCAGTCAATGATAAGCAAGCACGCCTCCCTGAAAGAAACCTTATTGCTTTCAACAAATGAATAAAAAAAATGCAACCATTGTCCCATAAATATAATTAGTTACAGAGGCTGTTGGTCAAGACTAGTAGTATCACAAACACAAGAGAGCATCACAGACTAGTAGTATACTTGAAATCATTTTTTTAAGATTTCCAAATTAAAAATTGGAAATATTTAGCTGAAATTCAGTGACAGAATTCGAGTTAAATAATAACTCACTTCTAACATCAAACTAACGTTGATAGCTAAATTTATTCTAATTATGGGTTAATTCATACAAATAACTTAAAAATACAAAGGTGGCAACTGATTTAATGTAGCAGATCCTTTGAACCAATTCCAGATATGAAGATTAAATATGAGATTTTGATTTTCTAGGCAAATAACTTTGGCTCCAACACCACCTTTGTTTCAGCAGCAGCCTGCATTAATCGCCAGCTTCAAAAATCAATCTTTGAAGAAGTTTCACTCTGACTAACTCATCAAAATCTCACTCCTTCCAGCAAGTAGGTAGGACAAAGAATGCATTGCAGAGAAATTTTTAAATCTACACAGAAACTGAGTTGCTGCCTGTAAAGAGTTTGTATGTTCTCCCTGTGACTACATCAGTGTCCTCCCACTGTCCAAAGACATACTGTGTAGTATGTTAATGAGTTGTTGTAAATTGTCCTGTAACTAGCTCAGGTTAAACCGGTGAGTTGTTGGGCGGTGCAGCTTGTTGGGGAAGTGTCCGTTCCCATGCAGTAGCTCTAAATAAATAAAACTCCAATTAATTGCTCAACTCAGTGCTGTGATCTTTTACACTTACAGCAGAAGGTAGTCATGAGCTGTCAGAACTCCCTTACGAAATTATTCTTGAAAAAACCAGATTTGATGTATAGACTAGGATTACTTCTGCTAAAATAATAAACTGCTTTTAAAGAGACTCCGAGACTAAGCACCTTGTAGCAGTAGTTTGAAGTGTAGCAAGCATTCACAAAATAAATCCTGCTGGGTTTTACATTAATTCCTATAATTCAACAGGAAAAACAAAAATAAAATGCATCGCGCCCTCAAATTCACTCAAGCAGTAGGCAATAAAAACCTTAAATAGCATTTTTGATAGATTTTTTCGAGATTGCAATTCAACCACAATTCTACTGATTTACAGATAACATAATATCTCAAAAGACATGAGAGAAGATATTAAGTTTCCACATGAATGTTTTTAATAGTTTACTGATTAAGGGTATTCACAAAGAATGATGTCAAATGTTTATAAATCAGACTTTAAAAGAAGACAATTTTGTCTTGAGCCTGACAGCATTTATTTCAGGAATTCAATCATTTCTGTGAATCTCCAGAGTGAACACGCAAATGGGTGCAGCTGCTGAGTTGATATGACGTCTGAAAATTTGATACCATGAAAGCAAAGCAGAACTTGCACAAGACAGGATGCAATATTTTCATTATGTATGTAATCCCACTGTTCGATGGGAGTCTAAATTGTTATTTTTCTTGCAGTTTAACCTTCTTATGCTTGCTTATATAATCACTAGTTTGTAATTTTCAGTGAATTTTCATTCATCATAGTGTTGCTGGTTTTGTATTTTTCTAGTAGCTTGTGTCATGCCATAGACTTGACAGTCTCATAGGTTGGTCATAATCACTGTATACATGGATATCTGAGTTTGGTTTTTGTTCTCTCACTTTACCCCCTCTCTCTACAATGGAATGATCTGGCTATTGTTTCTTTGTTATGAACACTGAATAAAATGGCTGTAACCATGTTTTCTGCCTCATTCTTGACTTCCAAAGAACCTTCTGGATCAAAGCATCGATGTGCAAGTTTTTAAAAGTTAATATGATTTCAAGTTTACAAATGAAGGCAACAGAGTCATACTTCATGCGAGTTCTAAATGAGACCTGCTACATTATCTTACTAGATAACCTATAGCACCAGGTAACAAAGATAGCTTTTCTCTTTTAGACTGTCTTTAAGGTTTAGCATAACAATGTTTTTGATTCTAGGGATTTCTCAGGGTTGTTATGATGCAGAAAATTAACCACTTCTTTCCATGGATACAGCTTCATCTGCTGTGTTCCCCACTTCCACAGTGTTTTTATTTGTTTGTATTGTAATGCCTTCTACTCATGGAAAATGCAAATCATGACTTTTTGCAGGTTGAAACTTGAAACTGGTCCGATATACCCATTTGGCAAAGACAGTGAGGTAGGTCCTATTTTAAAGTAATTCAGTTGTTCAAATTTGATCTACAAGATAATAATTAAGGTACTCCACCAGCAGATAAACTTCCAATAATGTTTTTTCTTGCCTGTCACGACCATCTCATCTGTTGTGCACAAATTGGCCATTTCCTACATTTTATTAGTGATTGCACTTTGGCTGAAAGTACTTGTGATGGCACAGCTCTAAAGGTTGATACAGAAACTCCAGCTTTACAACCGTCACTTCTAGCACAGAACAAGGACTGAAACGTGGATTCCCCAACATCAGAAAGTTACTTATGGTTATAGGAGATTTCAAATTAGGAGACATTTGGATTTTTCCATGAAGATTACTATTTGATACAAATGCAAATTTGCATTTAAAGGTCAAAAGCATCACAAAAATTGTTCATTCAAAACAACAGCAAACTGCTGAGTTAAATAGTTAAAATGACTAACAGAAAACAGCCTAAATATTGCAACAGTAACAAAGATATTTCTGTTCAAAAGTCACTTTGCTTTTAGGATACAAAAACATTTGACAAAATGGAAAATGTTCAGTCTCAATATTTTTACATTTTAGTTATCAATACACGCTAAATCTTTGGAAGCATTACTAAAAAATTAAGGAATGAATTGCAATTTTTTTTCCATTAAACCCTAACATTGATTTATTATGTTACTAAAAAGAGCTTTTTGTACATTAGCCACATCCACAAAGCTAATTAATGATGTGCCTGATTGCAATACTTCACATGGTCTACACTTAAACCTTAGTGCATTTGCTTGTAAAAATGTTAAGAGAAGGGAAAGTGTCAAGGGTTGAAGGTTGCAGAGTAAAAGATTACCATGAGCAATTTGTCACTGAGTTATCTGCAGCATGGTGAAAATGCCAGATTTCAGACATTGCCAAGAATATTGTATGGGAAAGATCGACTCACGAGGAAGCACTACGCACAAAAAGAACCAATCTCAACAGTGAGGTAACAGGTACTCCAACCCACTCAGTGTGGATCGGCATCAGGACTACAAGTCAAAATTATCAACTTATGAAATCAGAGCACTGCTTTCAATTCTTGGACAGAAGACATGCAGATGTGTTCAAGCCAGAATTTTAAACTTTGACAAAGAAACAAGTCCATAGTGAACATTGGCAGAAGGTCATTCAATATTGACATGAACAAACAAGATATCTTGTACATAATCTACACCTATGAGATTACAGAGTTCTGTGCAAAAACAAGTGCATAGAACAAACTGTGTGGACATTGTATTATCTTATCCTACTAGTTAACAACAGTCTGGTTAAACAGACATTTTCATGGACACTTCAGGCAGTAATCCAAAACAGTGAGTGCAAGGACCTTTGGTGTCCCTTGAACTCCAATTTCCATGGCAACCAACAATCACCCACACAAGGTTGTTTCTCTTGGTGCATACTGGATAAACATTCCAGGCCCTGAACTCTTGGAACACAGTGTCCCTGCAAAGCTGAGAAATATTTAATTGCACATATTGCATTGATTTTCCTCAGTTATTCTACATTAGTTTCTAGCGATTAGGAGTTCAACTCGGAGTTCAACTCTATCCATTTCAACTTGTTCAAAATCCTTCAGTATTACATTTTTTAAAAAGAAGCATACAAACCCACACCAGAAGGGGAAAAAATGCAAAATCTGGCAGCTCAAAATATTGTGCTTAACTTTCAAATAAAACTATAATGCAACAAATTCTGCAAGATCAAACATTTCAGTATTTTACAAAAATAGCATTAAAATGATTATGAAGAGTATACATGGTGACTCTTGTACACACAGAGTGGACTGGGGCTGGCCGATGGCAAATAACCTCTTCCTCAATGTCAACAAAGGCAAAGGTTATCGATCAGGAGAACTCGCACCATTCACGCCCCTCCTTCGGTGGCACAGCAGTGGAAACTGTGAGCAATTTCAAACTCCTCAGAATACACATCCCGCACAACATCTCATAATCCCAGAACACACTCTCAACAAACAGGAAAAGTCACCAATGCGTTTACTTTGAGACTGGAGAAAGGTGGACAATGCACATTTATACTCATGTGCAGTCCAGAGCATCCTAACATGCTACATTACTGTACGACATGGAAAACTGCACTGTGGCTCTACAACGCGTAGTCAAAACTGCCCAACTCATCACTGGCACCACCCTACCACTAACAGGGACATAAATAGGAAGGTGCCAGTAACATCATGAAGGATCCCACCCACCCTGCTCACGGACTCTGCCCCACACCCACCAGGGAGGAGGCTACATAGCATCCACACCAGGAACACCAGACTCGAAAACCAGTTACTTTCCCCAAGCAGTAAGGTTGATCAACACCTCCATCCATTATCCCACTCCTCCACACCTCCAACTTTATCATTTACTGTCAGTCACACTAAGTAAAGGTACTCTTGCATCTAGCATCACTTTATGGACATACAAGTAACGCATATAAGCTATCTTATTTATATTGATTGTGTTTTTAATTGCTCTGTTTCTTAGTATGTTTTCTAATGCTGCATCAGGTCCAGAGTAACAATTATTTTGTTCTCCTTTGCACTTGTGCATGGGAAATGACATAAAACTACCTTGAATCTTGATGTACCCTGCCCCCCATGCAATATCTGGTGTAAAATGTGCAGCTTTTGGAACAAAAAATAAGTAGGTCCACGGGGAATCTGGAGAACATGACAACCAGTATCAAACTACTGTTGGACTTAGAAGTCAGCAACTTTCGTCTTGTAACAATGCTCTCTCTGGAATTTGTAAAGATCTTGCCGTTTGAGGTTATTATGAATATTATGCCAAATGTAACTTAGAGTGGAATCACAGAATAGAGAACATCAGAAGGAGATTTATCACTGACATGTGTCATGAAACCAGTAATTTTGCAGCAGCAGTGCAATACATTTTTTAAAAAACTAAGTTGCAATAAGACATTACAAAAAGGGAGGTGGTGTTCAGGAAGCTGCTGGTGGAGGGGAAGAAGCTGTTCCTAAAAATCAGACCCAACAGGAATTTTGTTTAATGCAAATCAGTGATTCAACACAAACAAAATATCTGCTTGGCATACTTTCTCTGAAACTTGATGTACTGATCCAGTGCCAGCTACGGCGGTAAATTTCTTTGCTGGCTCCATAAATCTTATAAATGCACAAAAGGACAGCCATTCATCAACAGCTAGATGATTTTTTAAAAAATCTTCCTGACAGAAATCAATCAATTTAACAAGAAACAGCAAGACAGTCCATGCTAAGAAATCAATTGAGATATACAGCTGATTCAAAGGGCTTCAGAACAGAATAATGTTCATATCTGGCAGGGTGTGAAAGAAAATCACATTAATGTGAAGAAAATTACCAAAGTTACAGAGAGCAGGAACCAAGGCAATGAAGGGGAGAACAAAAACTATTTGTGGATTATTTTAAACACTGAATGTGCAAAACATTCCACTGCTTTTTACTTTTCTAGAAATTACACATTTTGAAAAGTTTATTTTTGTTGTAAAAAGCCATCAGTTGGCCTCAATAGTCTTTTGCTGAGCAGAAGTTAATTATTGACAGGGTTTCCAAATTCAATTCACATAGACCGGAAGAAGCTGGAGGTCTATGAGCCAGTCCTCATTAGGAAAATAGAGGTGGCAAGGGTCAGTAGTTGTAAATTTCTTGACATTAACATACCAGAGGATCTCTCCTGGGACCAGCACACAAACGTCACCACAAAGTAGACACAATAGTGTTCTACCTTCTTAGAAGTTTGCATAGATTCAACATGTCACCAAAAACATTGACAAACTGTTAATTGGTATGGAAACACCAATGCCCAGGAACTGAAAAGACTACAGAAGGCGGTGGACATATCTCAGCCCATCACAAACAAAACTCTCCCCATGAATGAATACACTTACATGAAGCCTCACCACAAGGAAACAGAAGTGATTGAAAACCACGCCCAGGCCACCATATAGAACTTGCTAACAACAGGAATTCTGCAGATGCTGGAAATTCAAGCAACACACATAAAAGTTGCTGGTGAACGCAGCAGGCCAGGCAGCATCTCTAGGAAGAGGTGAGTTGACGTTTCAGGCCGAGACCCTTCGTCAGGACTAACTGAAGGAAGAGTGAGTAAGGAATTTGAAAGTGGGATGGGAAGGGGGAGATCGGAAATGATAGGAGAAGACAGGAGGGGGAGGGATGGAGCCAAGAGCTGGACAGGTGATTGGCAAAAGGCATACGAGAGGATCATGGGACAGGAGGTCTGGGAAGAAAGACAAGGGGGGGGGGGACCCAGAGGATGGGCAAGGGGTATATTCAGAGGGAGAAAAAGGAGAGTAAGAGAAAGAATGTGTGTATAAAAATAAGTAACAGATGGGGTACGAGGGGGAGGTGGGGCATTAGCGGAAGTTAGAGAAGTCGATGTTCATTTATTTATTCTTATTTACTCCTCAATCGTGACCCCACTAAGGAGCACCAGGCCATTGTCTCCCACACCATCACCGACTTTATCTGCTCAGAGGATCTCCCATCCACTGCTACCAACCTTATAGTTCCCACACCTCGCACTTCCCGTTTCTACCTCCTACCCAAGATCCACAAACCTGCCTGTCCTGACCGACCTATTGTCTCAGCTCGCTCCTGCCCCACCGAACTCGTTTCTGCATACCTCGACACGGTTTTATCCCCCGTTGTTCAATCCCTTCCTACCTATGCTTGTGACACTTCTCACGCTCTTAAACTTTTCGATGATTTTAAATTCCCTGGCCCCCACCGCTTTATTTTCACTATGGATGTTCAGTCCCTATATACTTCCATCCCCCATCAGGAAGGTCTCAAAGCTCTACACTTCTTTTTGGATTCCAGACCTAATCAGTTCCCCTCTACCACCACTCTGCTCCGTCCAGCGAAATTAGTCCTTATTCTTAATAATTTCTCCTTTGGCTCCTCCCACTTCCTCCAAACTAAAGGTGTAGCCATGGGCACCCGTATGGGTCCTAGCTATGCCTGCCTTTTTGTTGGCTTTGTGGAACAATCTATGTTCCGTGCCTATTCTGGTATCTGTCCCCCACTTTTCCTTCGCTACATCGACGACTGCACTGGCGCTGCTTCCTGCACGCATGCTGAGCTCGTTGACTTTATTAACTTTGCCTCCAACTTTCACCCTGCCCTCAAATTTACCTGGTCCATTTCCGACACCTCCCTCCCCTTTCTAGATCTTTTTGTCTCTGTCTCTGGAGACAGCTTAACCACTGATGTCTACTATAAGCCTACTGACTCTCACAGCTATCTGGACTATTCCTCTTCTCACCGCCTCTTGCAAAAATGCCAACCCTTTCTCGCAATTCCTCCGTCTCCGCCGCATCTGCTCTCAGGATGAGGCTTTTCATTCTAGGACGAGGGAGATGTCTTCCTTTTTTAAAGAAAGGGGCTTCCGTTCCTCCACTATCAACTCTGCTCTTAAATGCATCTCCCCCATTTCACGTACATCTGCTCTCACTCCATCCTCCCGCCACCCCACTAGGAACAGGGTTCCCCTGGTCCTCACCTACCACCCCACCAGCCTCCGGGTCCAACATATTATTCTCCGTAACTTCCGCCACCTCCAACAGGATCCCACCACTAAGCACATCTTTCCCTCCCCCCCCCCCTGCATTCCGCAGGGATCGCTCCCTACGCGACTCCCTTGTCCATTCGTCCCCCCCATCCCTCCCCACTGATCTCCCTCCTGGCACTTATCCGTGTAAGCGGAACAAGTGCTACACATGCCCTTACACTTCCTCCCTTACCACCATTCAGGGCTCCAAACAGTCCTTCTAGGTGAGGCAACACTTCACCTGTGAGTCGGCTGGGGTGATATACTGTGTCCAGTGCTCCCGATGTGGCCTTTTATATATTGGCGAGACCCGACGCAGACTGGGAGACTGCTTTGCTGAACACCTACGCTCTGTCCGCCAGAGAAAGCAGGATCTCCCAGTGGCCACACATTTTAATTCCACATCCCATTCCCATTCTGACATGTCTATCCACGGCCTCCTCTACCGTCAAGATGAAGCCACACTCAGGTTGGAGGAACAACACCTTATATTCTGTATGGGTAGCCTCCAACCCGATGGCATGAACATCGACTTCTCTAACTTCCGCTAATGCCCCACTTCCCCCTCGTACCCCATCTGTTACTTATTTTTATACACACATTCTTTCTCTCACTCTCCTTTTTCTCCCTCTGAATATACCTCTTGCCCGTCCTCTGGGTCCCCCCTCCCCCCCCCCCGGTCTTTCTTCCTGGACCTCCTGTCCCATGATCCTCTTGTATCCCCTTTTGCCTATCACCTGTCCAGCTTTTGGCTCTATCCCTCCCTCTCCTGTCTTCTCCTATCATTTTGGATCTCCCCCTCTCAAATCCCTTATTCACTCTTCCTTCAGTTAGTCCTGACGAAGGGTCTCGGCCTGAAACATCGACTGTACCTCTTCCTAGAGATGCTGCCTGGCCTGCTGCGTTCAGCAACTTTGATGTGTGTTGTATATAGAACTTGCTACTACCATAGGACAGGAGTATAGAAACATTGAGTTCCACACCACCAGGTTCAGTAGCAGTTATTATTTACAACCATCAGGCTTCTTAACGTGAATAACTTCACTCGCCTCGGCTCTGAACCATTTCTACAACCTATCATGTTTTATTTGCACAATTTGCTTTCTTGTAATTTGTCAGTTTTATGTATAATTTTTAAGTATATTTTACAATATTCCCTTCTTCCCCAGTAAATGCCTGAAAGAAAATGAACTTCTAGGTAGTGTAGGGTAACATACAGGCACATTGATAATGAACTTACTTTGAACTTCGAAAAATCTTAGCTAGCTGACTTTGCAACATCGCTTCTAGTCCCCCAAAATTCTCAGCCTAGAGTTCTCATTCTCGCATTGCAATCCTTTTTATTTCCTCTCACTTAACTCTCTGCAGACTCCTGCAGCCCACAGCCTTCCAATAGCACCCAACCCAACTTCACTCCTTGCCCCACTTGGTGACTATACTGAGTCATCTCTGCCCTTTCTAGAGCACGTTTCCAAAATCTCTCCACTAGTTCAGCTTCCTCTTCCAAATATCCACCTTTCTGACTATGCTCCAGTGAATCCAAATTGAGTCCACTTGCTTCCTTTAGGAAAATCTTTGGAACTTTGTAAAAGGCATCATATAATAATTGGTGTTATTTGCATAAACAATATTAAGCATGTACAGTACTAAATAGTACTAAACGGTACTTCAGCCATGAAGTTTAGCCATCTTCCTCTCTCTCATTGCAATTCTATTGCCAAAGAAAACCAGTATTCACAACCCAACACATCCTGAAGAATGCAAATTCTCACAAAACATTCTGGGGCCCCTGAAACTCTCCTCCAGAACAAGCTTTGGGAGAGACAAATGAGAAGGAGAAAAATAATCAAAAAGAAATACATTTACAATGCTGGAGGAACTCAGCAAGCCAGGCAGCATCTGTGGTGGTGAACAAATAGTTAATGTTTTGGACCAAGACCCTTCAGCAGGGGATTGCTCAAGATTTTCAGCATCTGCAGAATTTCTTACGTTTGTGTTTGGAAGAGCTACCCTCAATTATGTTTAGATCACTGTATTATATCCAAAAAGTACAATGATAGAAACTGGCCCAACATTACCAAATGATCACATTATTGAAGACCATAAGACATAGGCCATTCAGCCCATCATTCTACGTGGGCTGATTCAGTATCCCTCTCAACACCATTCTCCCGCCTTTTCCCCGTAGCCTTTGACGTCCTGACTAACCAAGTACCTATTAACCTCTGCTGTAAATATACCCAGTGACTTGACCTCCACAGCTGCCTGTGGCAATGAATTCCACAGATTCAACTGCCTCCAGCTACATAAATTCCTCATTTTTGTTCTGAATGGATGAGGTCCAATTCTGAGGCTGTGTCCTCTAGTCCGAGGCTCCCCCACTATAGGAAACATGCTCTCCACACCCTCTTATTATATTTCTCTGCTCCCTTTCCCCAGAAGATGACATGATTTTACTTTGTCTTTTTACTTTCTGGTGGGCTTGATGAGTCCCAATATCTGAGGTACAACTATATAAACAGGGAAGTCTGGAAGAAGGTGGTAGGATTCAGTTAGTGGCAGCAGAATATAAGGCCCTCCACTGGTCGGGGTTGACCATGGATGTTGCATCCTAGCTAGATATGGAGAGCAACCTGTTGCCAATGCAGCAAGTTCCCTCTCTCTTCACAACTGGTGGATCTAAAGGATCGGCAGAGATGGATACAATTTAGCACCAGCAACTTCACAGGAGTTGACAGTCAACATTGAACTCAACTGTAGGACTGCCTTTGGGATTCCAGCTCCCGATTTTTCCTCAGGGTTATCTCTCTGAATGGGTAAAGCCTCAAGGTCTGAGTCAGTTTTCCTTCTAGATGAGCTGACACGGCTGACAAGCCCCATCTGAAGGAAGGGACTGGTTTTAAGGTGCCAATAACCCACCTTTGCCCTTTCTCTTGTCAGTAGCAAATGCTCTGCTGGGCTTAGTAACTAAGTTACATATAAAGGCTAGGAGCTGGACTTGGTTGTCAGAGGCTATTTGAGATGGAAGCTATTGGGAGCATTTAATAAGGCAGTGTGAGCTTATCCCCACTATCACAGAACAGTAGAACTGACATAAAACCCAAATATTTATTGAAGGTGGAAATTAATTCATTCAAGGCCCTCACACCTACCACTCTTCAGAGTCACACTACTTTGTAGCACAAAAAGAATGACTCATTTCGAGATCTCAATGCCTCTTTTCACTGACATGGATGACTTTTCCATTTTCGAGAATTTGACAGCATCTTTCTGTTCAATGAAAGGGAAAAGTATTTCAAATGTAAGTCAGAATCTGGCAAATGCCGCAAGTGCCAAAAGTGAAGTTTCATTAGAAAGCAAGGCCCCTGATGATGATTATTTTGTCCATAAATTGTAATGCCATACAGTAGTACAGTTCAGGCAAATACTCAGCTGCAGTGGTTAAGGATAATTTCTCCATTCCCTTGGCTCAAATAAACTCCAGACCTCACACTAAACAAACTCTTTCAATCCTTAGATACACAACAGCTATTGTACTACTAAAAATACCCGTTAAAAAATCGGATATTCCCTTACAAAGTGTTTAATGGCTTCAAAGACTAAAGTAAACACTGAAAAAAGCCAGTGTGGATAAAGAACCCTGTGAGAGCCGAGTGAGGATTGATCATTCTAGCTGTACTTGGGGTTTTCACAAAACACTCCCTGCACCTAATATATTACTAATGAATTAGTATCAATTCAAATATATGAAAGTTTAAAGATCAGGCACTCAATGGCCACTTTATTAGATACGTCCAATAGAGTGTCCACTGAGTGTATGTTAGTTATCTTCTGCTGCTGCAGCCCATCCACTTCAAGGTTCAACATGTTGTGCATTCAAAGATGCTCTTCTGCACACTCCTGTTGTAGCGTGTGATTACTTGAGTTACTGTCACCATCCTGTCAGCTTGATCCAGCCTGGCCATTATCCTCTGACCTCTCTCATTAACAAGGCAGTTTTTTTTGCACCATTCTCTATAAACTCTAGAGACTGTTATGCTTGAAATTACCAGGAAATCTGCAGTTTCTGAGATACTCAAACCACCCATTCTGGTACCAACAATCATTCCACGGTCAAAGTCACTTAGATCACATTCCTTCCCCATTCTGATGCTTGGTCTGATCAACTGAACCTCTTGACCATGTCTGCATGTTTTTATGCAGCTAGTTGTTGCCACATGATCAGCTGATTAGATATTTGCATGAATGAGCATGAAAGTGGCCGCTGTGTTTATTTTATGTTTCACACAAGTATTGGTTTTATCAGAAATGAAGGCGGAGCTCAGGAGAGATGTTGGCGTCTAACGGTGACTCCTTCGCTTGCATCTTGGGAAACAGCTATTTCTACCTTTAATATCTTTATTTTTGCCTTTCAGGGTTCTTTTGAAGACCCTGCCCTGGAGTTCCACACAGGCTTCGGTTCTTTGTGGGAATGAGACCCCTTCTTGCGGTTCCACAACTGGCCATTATTCAACATGCCAAGGGTTTGGCCTGAGAATCTCGATCGTGTTTGAAAGCCTAAGATCTCGGGGATCTGGAGACAGGTGGATCAAGGGTTGGTGTCACAGCAGGAGACTCGTGTGTTGTCGGGGAGACTGGAAAATCTTTCAATGTGGGCCCGAAGACCCGAGGTCTTTGCGATCTTCGGACACAGAGCTTGAAAAAAAGCGACAAAATGGACTTTTTAACATCGTAAACCAGCAGGTTGTTGTTATATCTCCTGCTCGCTGTGAAAATGGGAAACACCTCCCTCTCCCTTGCCAGGGAGAGACAGAACCTTTGGTTTGTTGATTGTCAGATGAAATACGAAGCTTTTGGTCTGTGTCTTCGCTATTGCATAGCACACGCTTGGGCTCGGTGATGGTACCGATGCTCTTTTTTTTGCTGGTTGTGGGAGGGGAATTGTTGCTTGCTGCCGCTTACTAGCCGGGAGGTGGGGGGGGGGGAAGCTGGGGGGGGGGTACTTTGGGGTTCTCACGTTTAACTGTCGTTCATTCTTTGGGGCACTTCTCTGTTTTCATGGATGTTTGCGAAGAAAAAGCATTCCAGGATGTATATTGTATACATTTCTCTGACATTAAATTTGACCTTTGAACCTTTGAATTTAGGACGTGAAAGTCACATCTGCTGCAAATTTATGTGATGTGTAATCAAATCTACTCCGCCAACATTCAACCCAACTATGACCAAGGTCCTTTTCTTACAACTTTACTCAAGGTTCATGCCATTTTAATGGGCACCTTAGACCAGTGGCTCCAACATTCCAATTTACACTGTAGCAAGTTCTTAAGCTGATCCAATGCATTAGAAAAAAAATAAGCTTATTTTAAATTTGAAGGAATTAAACACGTTATTTGAGGCTCAAACCAAAAACTGAAGCAACTGTGAATCAACAACATCCAAGGGGGAAAAAAGATTACTTTATTGGTAACAACGCACACAAAGTACAGAAGGAACTCAACAGGACAGGACGCATATATGGAGAGGAATAAAGAGCCAACATTTCAGGCCACGACCCTTCATCAAGACTCTTCTTGGTATTGGGACTGCCCCACCATGCAAAATGTACATTCGCTCTATCACTACTACAGCTGCAGCATGTCCCACCAAACCACACTGCTCAACTTGCAGACTATCACCAAGGCCAAGGGGAACAAATGTACAACAGTAGCTGATGGTTCATCTAAGTCACACACCAACCCTTTATCGTCATGGGGTGTAAACCTTAGAGCTGCCAATCCAAAAACACACCACAGTATTGTTGAATTAGGGAGTAGAATTGATATTTTTCTTGTAGTTTAGCTTTTCTATGCTTGCTTTATTGTCTATCTACTTATTGAGATACGGTGCTGGATAGGCCCTTCCAGTTCACTCATAAGCATGTAGTTGTTCAGTGTGTTTTCTAGTAATTGCATTAGTTACTTCTGTATTTCTCTGGAGACTTCTTAGTTTTCAGCAGCAGCCATCTCATCACTTGAATCTAGCTATTTTGTAGGTTAATTATTCTCATTGGAATTTTTGTTATCTCTAATCCAGGTATGAGACAGCCACAACTGCTATTTCCTTCTTTTCTTTGTTCTGTCAATGTAGAACAATTAAAACAGTCAAAGATTAGCTCATTTGTCATACCTACATCAAAACATACAGTGAAATGTGTTGTTTGTGTCAAATCAAATCAGCAAAGATGATCTCTTCTTTCAGTTAGTCCTGACGAAGGGTCTCGGCCCGAAACGTCGACTGTATCTCTTCCTATAGATGCTGCCTGGCCTGCTGCATTCACCAGCACTTTTTGTGTATGCAGCAAGATCATGTCAGGCAGCCCTGTAAGTGTTGCCATGCTTCTGGCACTAATATGGCATGTCCACAACTCACAAACCCGATCCATACATCTTTGGAATGTGGGAGGAAACCAGAGCACCCAGAGGAAATACACAGTCAGGAACAGAACATGCAAATCCCATACAACAGTCACTACCCAGAGAAACATGGCTCACACTTTCCTAAAATTAAAGGTGGCCCCTTAAAATGATCACCCCATCTGTCTTCCCAATGTAGACAAAACAGCAAATACAACAAACCAGAAAAACTTGTTTCACTCAGTGCTCAGGGCTTTAAAAGGTAAGAAGCAATGAAGAGATGAAATCACATCTCTTACCCTTGTGCAGGAAAGCAGCATGGGATGTTACACAGGGTAACCCACCCATTAAGAGAACAACCGCCTAAAAATCCAAGTTGTATCACGTCTGCAAATCCAATGTAAAATTCTGAAAAAAACTTTACACTTGTTATCAATCACCAAAAATTCCTCTTGAATTCTGTGCTATCTCTGGCAGCTGACAGCTATGCAGAACCCCACCTTCTCCCGTTTCCTTAGTTGGAACAAGCTACAGGATAAGCTCCTTAGTACAATACAAAACAATACCACAGCGGCATAGACCTAAACAATCTGAAACAAGTGCTTCACATTCTGGACAATAATGTTTGGTTAAAGATTCTTGATTGGTCAGGGCATGAAGGGATTCGGGGTGAAGGCCAGAGGTTGGGGCCAAGAGGAAAATTGGATCAGCCATGATGAAATGGCGAAGCAGACTCAATGAGCCAAATGACCTAATTCTGCTCCTATATCTATATCTTAAGGTCTTCTCAATATATTATAGAGAGAGACAGAATTTGGGGAAAAGGTTATGAAGGAAAGTGTTCATGTCACAAGATTGGTAAAATTGTATCAGGCCATAAAAAGGCATCCACTGTAGTGGAAAATAGATTAGCTTTTTCTTCAATTGTTCTAAATTATCCTCTGCCACACATCAATAATAATTAACAAGCATATCTCTAGCCTCAAGGATACCTAAATATGTTTCAATGATATTTTAACAAAACATTTAATGTAGCAAACATTTTCCCCATAATTTGCATATTCAAGTTTAAGCCTAAATGGAGATGTTTCCTATAGTGGGAGAAGCTAGGACCAGAGGGCACAACCTCAGAATAGAAAAATGTCCCTTTAGAACAGGGATGAGAAGCAAGTTCTTTAGTCCAGGGGTTCCCAACTTTTTTTTATGCCATGAAGCCTTACCATTAATCGAGAGGCCCATGGAGCCCATGTTGGGAACCCGCTTTAGCCAGTGATGAACCTGTAGAATTAATTCCACAGATGGCTGTAGACACCAAGTGACTGAGTATACTTAAAGCAGAAGTTGATAGGTTCTTGATCAGTAAGGGTGTCAAAGGTTACAAGGAGGAGGCAGGAGAATGCGGTTGAGAGAAATAATATATTAGCCATAATGGAATGGTGACGCAAATTTGATGAGCTGAACAGCCTAAGGCTACTCCTGTGTCTAAAAAAAAAATACCTTTAATAACCAAGTGCAGAGTTAGCGATGTCAAGGAAGTTTTCGACACCAACTGAACTAAAGAAACTAGCTGACGCTACACTCCATGAAGGCAATGCTGAAATTCACCCTCATCTTCGGTTTGTCAGTTCTGGAAATGTTAGATCAAAAAATGTTGATGCTAGTCCCAACATTTGCTAATAGTGCTGAAAATCATACCCAATGTGCCTATGAATAGAAAGAATTTACATAGCAATTTATGAGGAAACTCTTCTGTCTCCAAGAGGAAAATGATGGCAATGTGCAGAGAACCATTTCTGAAGACAGATACCATCATGAACCAAATAACTTACTATGGAATGGAGGCTAAACTATTGATTGACATCAAGGATAGCAAACACACCCAAGAAGCTCAAGTCCAAATACCTTCCTGAAAATATTAGCTGGGACTTTGTGGGCATTTGGTCTTTACAGGATCTTGACCCGTTCATGTCATGATTATACTGTGTAATGTTATAACAGCACCAGCGACCCTGGTTCAATTCCCACCACTGTCTGTAAGAAGCTTGTACCTTCTCCCTGTGACCATGTGGGTTTCCTCCAGGTGCTCCAGTTTCCTCTCGCAGTCCAGTTTTACCTATTAGTAGGTTAATTGGTCACATGAGTGTATTTGGGCAGCACAGGCTTGTTGGGCTGGAAGAGCCTGTAACGACACTACCTCTAAATTTAAAAATAAATAAAATACAAAGTGAATCGCTGCATCTCCTGTAGCTAACTGTTTCCTGTAGAGCTAAAAGTGAAACACTGGGAAAACAGCATGTACAATAAAAGCATACAGACTTCATCTAGAGGAAAATCTTCTGTTGTCTCTGGGGTCTTGATATTAGTAATGGAAGTTACTTAGAGAATATTACATAAAACATAACTATAACCTCACATGAATAAGATTACATGAAGCAGAGCAAGAGGTAGTTCATGGAAATTATACATCCTGACGCGGCATCAAACAGTTGTACCAAATTACTCTTTCTTCTTTGCCATACAAGCAAAGCAGTAACAAATTCCATTGATTGAATATGTTAATATGCTGGTCAGCATCCAAGTAAAACTTCTTTAAACATTGCAATTGAATTAAGATAATTTGCAACATCTCAATTACACTCAAACACTGTACAAATAAGGTGGGGCGTCAAGACAATCTAGGTGCCAAATCATACAGCTTTTGGGATATTCTTATTTTATTTACAGATACAGTGCAGGAAGGTCTCTTCTGGCCCTTCAACACACATCATCCAGCAACCCACCAATTTAATCCTAGCCTAATCATGAGACAATTTACAATGACCAATTAGCCTACGAACCAGTACGTCTTTAGACTGTGGGAGGAAACCGGAGTTCTCAGAGGAAACCCATGCATACACGGAAAGGACGCCAGAATTGAACTCCATCGCCCCGAGCTGTAATAGCATTGTGCTAACCACTATGCTACCAAGGCGTCCAGTTAGTATGCTTTTGATGTTGTTTTGTTGTTGTGCTCTGTGTTGTTCTGCCAAGAACTCTGGGCATGCTATGTTGGTGCTGGAATGTGTGGTATAATTTTTAAGTATGTTCAGTTAGTTTATAACCTAACTGAAGTTTAGGTGAAATAAGACCATAAGACATAGGAGTAGAATTGGACCAGTTGTTTCATTGAGTCTTCTCCACCATTTCATCATGGCAGATCCATTTCCACTCAACCCCATTTTCCTGCCTTTTCCCTATAACCTTCCATGCTTTGACTAAACAAGAACCTATCAACCTTCACCTGAAGTACACCGAGTGACCTGGCCTCCACAGCAGCTATGACATCTTTAATCTTTCACAGCTCAAAATGTGCCACAAACTCCAAACAAAGAGTGGCTGAATACAAAATCATACACAATCCAGCAAGGCTGGAGGAACTCAGCAGGCTAGACAGCATCTATGGAAAAGAGTACAGGTCCTGCTGAGGGACCTTGGCCCGAAATGTCAACTGTACTCTTTTCCACAGATGCTGCCTGGCCTGCTGAGTTCCTCCAGCATTTTGTGTGTTGCTTGGATTTCCAGCACCTGCAGATTTTTTTTCTTGTTTATGAAGGGAAATTATTCAGCAGTTTTTTACTTCCCAGTGATACTGGTCAGGTTACAGAACTGTCCTTCTCATGCGCTGGACTGCACTCTAATTAATGCATTGAATCTTCAACGCTCCTTTGATATTAGAAGCAAGTCAGAAGGGAGTCTGACAGTTGCAAATTACATCTCCTTAAAAATGTTTTCACTTTATTATTGTGCAATTGAAAAGACCTCTTGGGGTTGGGCAGAGCAGAAGTAGGAGGGGAGAAACATAGCAGAGGAGGTACAGTTAACAAGCTGTAGATGCACACAACAAACTTACAGGAAGCACCTGTGCAAATAAACACCCTGTATTTAAATAATAAACGGGCATTGTTCATGACTTGCTTGAACTTGCACTCGATTAAGGTTTTGCCCAGATATGAAGTCCACACATAATGTGTGTACATTCCGTACCATCACTTCACAAGTCCTGCCATCAAAGATCAGTTTCATTCACCATATGCGTTTGCATGTATTAGGAACTTGCTGTGGTGTGTTGGTCAGGGCTCAACATACAACAAAAAAGAATAAAGAATTATATAAAGGATAAAGTTAGAGGTTAAGTGGCACAATGCTTTACTGATCCAGATTCAATTCCCGCCACTGCCTGCATGTTCTCCCTGTGACCACTTGAGTTTCCTTCCACAGTCCAAAGATATACCAGTTGGTAGGTTAACTGGTCATTGTAAACTGCCTTGTGATTAGGCTAGGGTTAAATTAGGGGATTGTTTGGGGGGGGGGGTAGAAGAAAGGAGTGCAGCTCAAATGACTGGAAGGACCTAATTCACCCTGCATCTCAATCAATCAATAAGAAATAAAATCTGCATAAACACCATCATGTACTTACAATGTCAACACCATTATAAAAAATGGTTTAAAGAGACAACAGTGCAGTGACTGGAGTAATAGATAGGAGCTAACCAGAATGGTAAATCAGATTAACTACCTGGGGGAAGAAATTTCTAAAATGGGGTTTAGTAGCCCTATAGCACTTTCCAGAAGGGAGAGTTTAGAAAGAGCCATTTGCAGGATGAGTAGTATCCACAAATGATTTTTCCTGTCCTTTTTTTTTTATTCCAGCCGCATACAAGTCCTGCAGTGATGGTGGACTGCAGCCAATTACTTTTTCTGCTGACCTGACCTCACCAACATGTAAAAATAGCAAGAGAAAAAATAATGTTAAAAGAATGGGGTAAAAGAAAAGTGGTAAAGAAACTGTACAGACTCATTAAAAAGGTTTTAAATGTACATTAAAGATCAGTTATATCACAGTTCAACTAACATTTCCATAAACACAAGCTTCAAGATTTTCACATGTATATTTGCATTCACAACTAACACATCCAAAAATATGCAGGGGGTAGCCCGCAAGTGTTACCGCACATACCAGTGTTAACATAGCATGCCCACGACGCTCAGCAAAACATCACAGAACACAAAACAAAAACAAAACAAGTCCCTTTCGTCACTCTCACACATACACACACACACACACAGTTATTTAACTCTAGGCAGCCAACTTGGGGACTCAGATTTGCAGACATTGGGCTTCTAACTCCCCAGCGGACTCACAGGGATTCTTAGACTCTGCTCTAGCCAACAACGACAAAATATCAAAAACAAAGCTAGCTTCACAATTATATTTAGAAGGACACTTTTAAGTTGTTATGGCTGGGGTTGGTAGTGAGGATAAACGCCCACTTACCTATTAAATGCCCCCAACAGTATGAGTCTCAAATAGCCTCTGACAACAAAGCCCACCTCCTGGCCGTCATGCATGGCTTAGCTACTAAGCCCAGTGGAACTGTTTCAACAGACAGAAGGGGCAAAGGCAGGTTACTGGCACCTTAAAACTGGTTGCCTCAGGCAGATGGGGCTTGTCAGATGTGATTGACAGCTCATCTAGAAGGAATATTCTGATCTCAGACCTCTGGCAACTTCATGGGGAAGGCTTAGGAAGCAAACTCTGAGGAAACATGCAGCTGGAGTCCAAGGAGTTCTACATTAAGTTCAGCGCTGTCTGGCAACTTCTGTGATGCTGCTAGTGCCAAACTGCACCGGCTTCTGCTGTTCCTTTGGATTCATCAGCTTCATGCAGAGAGAGAGCCTGCTACATAGGCAATAACTTGCTCTCTATACTATACTGCTCCGGCTTGCGTATCACAGACAGCTGGGATGCAACATTCATGATTTACCACGACCAATGGAGAAACTCAATTTTGAATCACTTTTTTAAAAATCAGTTTTATATCTGCCACATGAAGAAAACCCATTGGGCTATTTTAAGGGATTCTGGACCTGTATTCACTGGTGTTTAGAAGAATTAGGGGGGACCTATTGACATCAATGGATCTGGGGTTGAGAGAGTAAACAGCTTCAAGTTCCTCAGCATCCACATCACTGAGGGCCTCACGTGGTCTGTGCACACCGGCTGGGTGGTGAAAAAAGCACAACAGCGCCGCTTTCACCTCAGACGGTTGAGGAAGTTTGGTATGGGACCCCAAATCCTAGTAACTTTCTACAAGGGTACAATTGAGAACATCCTGACAGGCTGCACCACTGTCTGGTATGGGAACTGTAAGTCCCTCAATCACAGGACTCTGCAGAGAGTGGTGCGGATAGCCCAGCACATCTGTAGTTGTGAACTTCCCATGATTCAGGACATTTACAAAGACAGATGTGTAAAAAGGGCCCTTAGGATCACTGGGGACCCCAGCCATCCCAAACACAATCTATTCCAGCTGCTACCATCTGGGAAGTGGTACCACAATATAAAAGCCAGGACCAACAGGCTCCTGGACGGCCTCTTCCACCAGGCCATCGGACTGATGAACTCATGCTGATCTGAGTGTACTCTATATTATAAATTACTATGATTACACATTGTACATTTAGATGGAGATGTAATGTAAAGATTTTTACTCCTCATATATGTGAAGGATGCAAGAAATAAAGTCAATTCAATTCCAATATTGCAAGGCTTAGATGGACTGGATGTGGAGAGCATGTTTCCTAGTGGGAGAGTACAGAACCAGAGGCCACAGCTTCAGAACAGAAGTACACCCCTTTAGAACAGAGATGAGGAGGAACTCCTTTAGCTAGAGAATAGTAAATCTGTGGAATTGATTGTTACAAACGGCCGTCGAGGCCAAGTCATTGGGTACATTTAAAGCGGAGTTTGATAGGTTGTTGATTTGGCAGGGCATCAAAGGTTACAGGGAGAAGGCAAGAGAATGGAGTTGAGAGGGATAAGTCAGTCGAAATGGAACAGCAGAGCAGACACAATGAGCCAAATGGCCAAATGATCTAAGAATTAAGTCATCTTCAAAGATAACAGTGGTCTTTTCCACTAAAGTACTTGCTTCAAGAATCTTGCAAGCTAGTTTGGAAAAATTCAACTTTTATGACCAACTGATGTGCAAAGAAACTCCACCATGGACAGACCCAAGCCTGGCTGCGAGAAGTGGAGGGTTGGGCATGGGGTTAGCAACCCCATCCCATATAATGATGGCTCTACAGAAACGTCAGAAGCACCAAAGACCACATCCCTGGGAGAGGAAAGATCTTCGAATAAACAAGCTACACCTGGAGACATCTTGAAAGATCGACCCAGTACAGAGGACTGTGGCAAGCTGCTGTCGGTGATCTATGCCCTAGTAAGGGTGAAGGGCTCAAGAAAAAAGATGTGCAAAGAAAACTGAATTGGGGTCAGATGCTTCCTGCAATTGCAACAGAGCAATAACCAATAACTCCTGCACACATGCAGAAGTACTGTAGAACTGCTTGTATTCAAAAATATTTCCAATCTTGACAGAGTGCAGACCCAAACCACAAAAATATTTTGAAAATTATACAGCTCACAGGTGCTCAGCACAGGGTGGGTTGTTTAAATGTTCCACAAATATGTATCTATTTGCTCACTTTTCCTTTTGATGAAGATCTTAAAATAGTGTTGACTCTGTGTGATCTTTCTTTGCACAAATGAGTTGTTAATTTGGGTCTTTGCACTGATAAAAGATAAATACAGCTTTCCTTTCACAAGGTTCCCAAGTTCGTGCAAAAATTCAGGAACATTTAATGGATAATACTTCACACAGTGAGAAGGTAATCCAGAAGCAAATATTTTTCAAGTTGCACAGCACCGAACTGTACACCTCCTGTATCTAATAAAGTGGCCAGTGTATGTTCATAGCCTTCTTTTGCTGAAGATCATCCACCTCAAGGTTCAACGTATGGTGCGTTCAGAGATGCCCTTCTGCACACCACTGTTGTAACATGTAAATTTGACCATTCACCTCTGACCTCTTTCATTAACAAGGTGGTTTCACCTCAGAATTGGCAGTCACTGGATGTTTTTTTTTTATTTTTCCACACCATTCTCAGTAAATTCCAGAGACTGATGCGTGAAAGTCCCAGATCAGTAGTTTCTAAGATACTCAAACCACACCCTCTGGCACCAACAGTCAAAATCTCTTGGATCATATTCCTTCACTCAACACAAAGCTGTCATATAACTAGCCTTTAGGTGAAAATGATTTACTTGGCATGGAGAAAGGTCAGATCTCATACCTCCCTGGGTCAACTGAAACTTAATAGCTTAAGGGGAGAAAGTAAGGTATTTTCCATGTGTGGACAGTAAAGAACATGAAATTACTGACTTTTCTGAGGTCATTAGTTATATAGAGTATTTCAATGCTACAAATATTCATTTCACAAAAGCTACAAATTGCTTCTAGAAGCTACTGAATTACACATTCCAAAGACAATTAAGGACACCAAATTAAACTACAAGTGTGGGGGGAGAGTGAGGTGGTGGCTTTACATCACCACATTGTACAATGTACAAAGTAGGACCCTTTAAGAAACAGAACTCTATGCTATCAACATGCTAATAAAACCAAAAAGTCAACAAGAAAAAGATTCAATAAACATGAGAAAAGTATACTAAATAGACATTCAAAAATTGAGACAGTTTATACTAATCTTTATGATTGCAATACAGACATCAGAATTAGAATCAGATTTAGTATCACTGGCATGTAAAGAAATTTGTTTTGCAGCAGTAGTACAGTGCAATATATTAAAACTAAATTACAAGAAATTTATCTGATATATATATATATATATATATATATATATATATATTTAATAAATTGTGCAAAAAAGAGCAAATAAATGGTGAAGTCGTGTTCATGGGTCAGTTCATTCACCACTCAGAAATCTGATGGTGGTGAAGAAGAACCCGTTCCTGAAATGTTGAGTGTGCCTTCGGGCTCCTATACCTCCTCGCTGATGGTAGCAATGAGAAGAGGGCATATCCTGGGTGATGAGGGTCCTTAATGATGGATGCTGCCTTTTTCAGAGATTGCTGTTTGATGATACCCTTGATGCTGGGGAGCTGGGTGCCTATGACGGAGCTGGATTAGTCTGCAACTTGCTGCAGCTTTTCCGATCCTGTGCAGTGTCCTCTCTATACCAGATAGTGATGCAACCAGTTAGAACGCTCTCCACAATAAATCTGTTGAAATTTGCTAAAAACGTGTACACCTATAGAAATTTGCTGTAGAGATATGCAAGTAAGATATCTGGCTTATGTATAGTGGAACAGCTGCACGTTTGTGCTCTGCAATTCTTCCAACAACTTCCACTTATATTTTTGGCCAGCTTACCTTCAATTTAATCTTTAGTCTCCTTGTGGGTTTTTAAATTGTCTTCTGTTGGTTTTTAAAAGCTTCCCAATACACTAACTTCCCATTAATTTTTGCTCGATTATATGCCCTCTTTTGCTTTTATGCTGTTTTGACTTCCCTTGTCACCCACGGTTGTCTCATCCTCCCATTACAATACTTCATCTATAGGGTGTATCTTTCCTGCGCCTTCCAAATTCCGCCCAGAAACTCCAGCCAGCCATTGCTATTCTGCCATCATCCCTACTCATGTCCCCTTCCAATCAACTTTGGCCAGTTCTGCTCTCATGTCTCTGTAATTCCCTTTACTCTACTGTGATACGAATACATCCGACTTCAGCTTCTTCCTCTCAAACTGCGGGATGAATTCTATCATATTATGATCACTGCCTCCCAAGGATGCCTTTACCTTAAGCTCCCAATTAAACCTGGCTCATTATGTAGCACCAGAATTGCCTTTCCCCTCGCGGTTTCAACCATAAACTGCTCTAAAATATCATCTCGTAGGCATTCTACAATTTCCCTCTTGGGATCCAGCACCAACCTGATTTTCCCCCAATCTATCTGCATAATGAAATCACCCATTACTATCTCAACATTGCCCTTATGACATGCCTTTTCTACTTCCCATTGAAATTCATAATCCACGTCCTGGCTACTGTTTAGGGGCCTGTATAAAACTCCATCAGGGTCTTTTTACCTTGCAATTTCTTAACTCTACCCATAAGGACTCAACACCTTCCGACCCTATGTCACCTCTAAGTATTTTATTTCACTTTTTACAAACAGAGCCATTCCACCCCCCTCTGCCTACACAGATACATCGTGGTATTCAATCTGCACATGGGTCAAACTTGGAGTGAAGCCACAGAGGCATGAATATTGAATTCAGAATATTTCTGAAGTGAATTTCTCATCATTTTGCAGCTGTTCACCTCATTTCACATGGATCTACCTCACAGGACAGCACTGGACTCACCCGACAAAGCAATCTGATGCAACCTGCCCTTTTATTTACAGCCCATTCAGTCAGGTATTGACCTGGTGAAAATTGGATTGTAGCTGCAGAGAAATCTAAATGATACACTTAATTCATTTTCATATACTATATTTCAAAATTACAGCCTAGCAAAATATGCCAAGTAATTTAATAAGCAGTTGTCGGCCACATTTCTAACACGTGATTTGGAATTGGTACAGCTTGTGACAAACACCACACAGCCAAACTAGGTGAACACAGCAATGGTGGTTAAGCAATAGACATATAGTATGGAGACAGATCCACACTGACCATCAACCACCCATTTACACAAATCCTACATTGACCCTCTTCATGTAACTTACCCCATTCCCAGATTCTACCAGCCATCTGCTCACTTCCTAACAGCCAAATAACCTACCAACCCACGTCTTTGCAAAGAGGAAACCCACATTGTCACAGGGAAAACGTGCAAATACTAATGCAGTCATATTACACATTGTATGATTGGGATCAGCTTTATTTGCCTCATGTACTGTACATCGAAACAGAGTGAAAAGCGTCGCATGTATTAGGGATGACGTGGGGGTAGCCTGCAAGTACCACTATGCTTCCAGCACCAATGGAAAATGCCCAGAACGTACTAACCCTAACTTGTACATCTTTGAAATGCAGGAGAAAACCAAAGCACCCAGAGAAACCAACACGGTCACGAAGAGAATGTACAAACTCTGTACAGACCTCTAATTTCCCTTTAAGAAATGTACTTTTGATGTACTGTCTAAATGAACTAGGAAATTTACCATCTATGGCACCTCGGGGTGGAGAAATATTGACCATTGCTGGAAGAGAGGGCACTGATTAAAGCAAAGCTTGAGAGTGGAAATCTAGCCTTTGTTCAGCCCCACTACACCCGGCCAGACAAGATTCCCCACCTGAGCCCATCCCAGCACGCGCGTGCACACAGACACACACACACACACAAATCTGTGCTCTTTGCATATTGGATGTTTGCTGGTTTGTTTTTTTTTTGTGATTCTATTGCATTTCTTTGTTTTCCTGAGTGCCTGCAAGAAAATTTATCAAGGTTGTATATGGTATACTGTACACACTTTGATAATTCATTCTTGGTATTAATGGTCAAATAAAAAGCAAGGTACTTCACATCCGAAGTTTCTCCGGTTAGCCGACGATTTCCCTCCACGCCTCTCTGACGTCGTGGGCAATTGCATACAAGACAAGTTACAGCAGTGGTTTGCCATTGCCTTCTGCCGGGTGAGTTTCCAAAGAGATCACCAGCTCCTAACCCAGCACGGATGGAAAGCGCGCAGGGGAGCGGGCTGACTGGATTCGAACCCGCGACCTTTCGTCCCAAAGTCCGACAGGCCACCAGCCAGATCAGTGATCAAATAGCCTGGAAAAATTAAGTTTTCAGTTAAGGCTATTAAATATAAACTAAATAATTAGGACTCCTTGAGCTAGATTTGTGATGACTAGATTTTATTTTATTCTGATGAACAAAATTAAACATTTAATGTTCCAAAATAAAGTCTGACTTAGCATATTTATGGCTTCAGCTAATTAAGTTCAATTTAACAGAGTTTTGAAGGGCTGAAATGAATTAATCGTATAGTTCAAATCATCTCAGTTCTCCAGCATTTATGAATTTCCAATTAGTAGAATGACCTCCAACCTCTTGATCATGTCCCTATCAACTTAAGGGTTTCAATTTACCATTATTTATGTATAGCAAAAGGGATCTGTTCCAACTCATTTCCCAACCTAAAACTAAGTGAATTAGATGTCCCAAAATGCCTCTCACTATTTAAGAACACGAATACAAGTCAATGTAGCAGCCATTCAGTGAGATCATGGCTGATCTCAGCCTCACTTTTTTTATCCTAATATTTTAAAACCTATCACACGCCATTATAAATACTCTTAAGTAACCAAGCCTCCATATCCCGCCTGGAAGAAGGATGCCATAGATTCAATTCATTCTGAGCAAATAAAAGTTCTTTATCCTTAATAGTTAATTCCTTATGAGATCACCCATTGGTTGGAGACATCCTTATTAGGTGAACATTATCCCTGCATCAACTTTGTCAATCTCCAAGAATTTTGTATGTTCTCATGAGATCATCTATATCATCTAAACAAAGAACATAATCGAAGTCTACTCAACATTTCCCCACACACAAAAAAATACAATGGCAACAACACTCCGGCATGGAGAAGAATGGATCTGACTGGATTTCTATGGAGCTTACATGGACTTGTTGGCCTGAGTGGCTTCCCACAAAGAATCTCTCCCTATTCTCTGTGAACATGGACAGAGTACCTGGTGGAGGAATGCCATTGATTGTACATGATTGGGGATTTCTGCCTTCATCTTTTCAGGCAATGATTTCTAAAGGCCAGAAGTATTCTAGGTATCTCTCATCCTTCTCCAACTTCTATCTATAATACTTGGTTACCGGATTTCTTACTAAATTACAACACATTAATTTGTTAAGGGTTTTTGTATAGATGTATTTAATATGGTGAATACGAGGAAGAAATTGGAAGGCTAAGAACCAATACAGATAGGAACACAAAAGGATCACCAGCACTCAAGTGTTGCATACCCTGTTTAAATCTAAACACCAAAGGATTTGATCAATTTCTAAGGCTGTATTAAAGTTTTCATATTTATGAGATTGGACATACTTCGGTTGCTTTCTCTGGAGTGGCAAAGGCTGAGGGGGAAATATGATAAAGATTATAAAGATTACAAGAGGCATAAATAGAGTAGACAAACGTTTTTTTCTCCCCGGGCTGAAATGTCTAATACCAGAGGACATGCACTTAAGGGGTGAGGGGGTAATTTCAAAGGAGATGTGAGGAGCAAGTTTTTATTTTTAAAAAAGAGTGGTGGATGCCTGGACCACACTGCATGGGGCTGTGGTAGAGGCAGAAACATTAGAGACTTTTAAGAGAAGTTGACTGAGGAATATGGAAGGATATGAACGTTGTGTAAACAGAAGAGATTAGCTCAATTGGCCATTTGATTACTGATTTAATTAGTTTGGCACAACATAATGGGCCGAAGGATCTGTTCCTGTGCTGTAACATTTTATGTTCTACGTTCTTTAACTATATTCAGCACAAGTTATTTAATTGACAAATCTACAAGTGATCTTTTGATCACAGAAATCTTGGTATAAAGGAAACTGAAATAATGCTCCAAAGGAAAATGATGAAAATTCTTCAGGCTCAATAACAAGGTATTTTTCTGATTAGTTTCTCATTGTACCCACACTTTAAGACACCAACAAAAAACATTCAATATATTAGAGAAACAACGAAAATCAAACTTTATTTAATAATGCAAAGTTACCCAACACTTTAAACACTATTAAGATTTACACAGTTAAAGTTCATATCCCAAAGTCCTGAAGCTAAAGAACTTCACCTTAAGATAAACCAGCTAACCCAGTTTGATTACAGACAAATTACGCCCATCAGAAGCACTGCTTTCCAATTCCAACACAAGTTCAAATACACCCCAAGATACACCCACATAGCCACAATCTATCTTTTGCTGAAAAGATGCATTGCTGATCACATGAACCAGATTTCTAGCCAGCAAATGGAAAATTACTAAAAATGGAAAACTTCCTCGTTTGCATTTTGCAAGTAATAATCATGTGGATTTTTCCAGCCAGTATACAAAAATCCCAAACCTGCCAAATGCACCAAAATGGAAGGGGATAAAAGCCCTCAATGTTAACAGCAGGGAGTGCTGAACAGTCACTGCATTGTCAATAATCAGACCAGCTGGAATTTAAACAGCAAGCACAAAATGAATAGGTAATTCAAATTAATAATTACGCTACAGTTACACTCTGTGAACTGAAACCTCAGTGATATCCCATTTCAACTGCCCTACATTGGGCAAATTAAAATACTCTAGTCTCCTCTTAATATGCCTTTCACTGAACATTCTGAAGACCTATATGTTTAACCTTGCAAGAAATTTGCTGTCCTGGTTTTATTTCCATAATTATTTGATCCTAATAACCTTCCTCTGGGAAACATTTGCTGCAGTACTTCCTGGCGCTGCAATCATTTCCCCAGTCTGAGCAGACAGGGATTCCAGTGTTGTACAGAGCTTATTTAGGTATCAAAATACCGCAGGAAAAAATTAATTTGTTCATGCACTTTAGAGTTTCACTAATAGATGTCCTGTAGGATTCTTCACCATCACATCCAATTGCTTCCACTGGTTCTTCCTGCAGCTCAGATACTAAGTGCATTTCCTTTACCCTAGCTTCTACTGAAAGTGGGGGCAGCACGGTAGCTTGGTGGTTAGCGCTTCACTTTACAACACCAGCTGTAAAACCGTGGTTCAATTCCTCCTGCCATCAGTAAAGAATTTTAAGTTCTCCTGCTTTCCTCTGAGTGTTCCAGTTTCCTGCCACATTCCAAATACGTACGGGTTAGGGTTAGTGAGTTGAAGGCATTCTGCATTGCTGCTAGAAGCATGGCAACACTTGCCAGCTGCCCCCAGCATAACCGCTGATCTATTTTGATGCAACATTTCACTGTGTATGTGACAAATTAAGCTCATGACCGTGAGGGCAGAGATACAATTTTTTTTTAAAGAAAATAGACCAATAACTTACTGCGTACACAGAAAATTTTGAACTCAAAAGAAAAAATATATAATTTCCAAGCAAAGAACTGAGATACTAATAGGGAAAACAGAATACAAGGATAACTGAAGAAAAGCTAGATAAAGACATGCACTTGTTATGAGAGCTCCTGACAGACAAGCGTAAAGGAGAACAAAGCAATTGTTATTCCAGATCCAATGCAGCACAAAAAAAATAAAGAATTCAATAAGAATAATAAAAACACAATAAACATACATGTATAAGACAGCTTTTATAAGTAGATTGATTGTATGTCCATAAAGTGGCATTAGGCACAGGAGTGTCTGTATATAAGTTGACTGGCAGGAAATAACAAAGCAGAGGTGGCTGGGGTGTGGAGGGGCGGATTACATGTGGAGGTGTTGATTGGCCTTACTGTTTGGGGAAAATAACTGTTATTGAGTCTGGCAGTCTTGGTGTGGATGCTACGTAGCCTCCTCCCTGATGGGAGTAGGACAAAGAGACCATGAGCAGGGTGGGGGAGATCCTTCATAATCCTTTTCTGTCATTTTCTGTGTGATGGTGAGCAGGCTGGTGCCAGTGATGCATTCGGCAGCTTTGAAGAGCTTTCCTGTCTGCTGCAGTCCCGTTTCAATACTAAGTGATGCAGCTTGTTAGAATGTCCTCTACTACACATCTGAAAAATTACGCGAGTATGGATATGCAAAGTCCAGTTCTCTTCAGCTTTCTCAGAAAGTAGAGGCATTGGTGAGCTTTCTTGATTATGGAGATTGTGTTCTAGGATCCTGAGAGACTGTGTGATTTGAGCTCCCAGGAGTTTGAAGCTGCTGTGAAGTTAGGAAAGGAAAGGTACATCGCATCCAGAGTTTCTCCAGTTAGCGGACGATTTCCCTCCACGCCTCTCTGACGTCGTGGGGAATTGCATACGAGGCAAGTCACAGCAGTGGTTTGCCACTGCCTTCTGCCGGGTGAGTTTCCAAAGTGATCACCAGCTTGTAACCCAGCACAGATGGAAAGCATGCAGGGGGGCCAGCTGGCTGGATTTGAACCCGGGACCTTTTGTCCCGAAGTCCGACGCTGATGCCACTACACCACCAGCTGAGTCAGTGAAGTTAGATCAAGGTAAAAGTGGCAGAGGAAATAAAACCAATATTGTGCTTGTCTCTGGGGAAGACACAGATACCCTTCCAGTAAGACGAAAGAATGAATGAATGAGCTCAATGAAACTGCTACTTGCAAGGGGGAAAAAAAACTGGGATTTAAAGGTGATAAGTTCCCAGGATCTGCTAACCTGTTTCCGAAGGCTTTGAACAGTATGAAATAAGGAAGTGTTGCATAGATTCTAGAATGGCTCCCAAAGATTAGAAAGAAATGTCCTTGAAAAGGCAGGAGAGAGTAAACAGCAAAGCACAGACAAGCTATGTTGATTTGAGTAGTACAGGAAATGTTAGCATAGGAAATAAAGGAAGTGGCGATGTGGCACTTCAAAAATAATCTTACTGGGCAGAGCAGAGAACTAACAAAGCAGAAATTATGTTTGACAAATCACTCACAACTGACATAACAGTTAAGAGTGGCAAATCTGTGGATATGATGTATTTGGGCTCTGAATACCTTAGATAATAAGCCATTGAAGACATGACTCGAATTAGATAATAGGGCAATTTTTTAGCATGGACTGAAGGTGAACTTATGGACAGAAAACAACAAGCATTAATGGATTGTTTTCAGATTAGGTGACTGTAACAGGGTGCTACAAGTTTCATTGCTGGGCCCCAGCTATTCACCAAGTTCAGTGATTTAGCCAAGGGGCCAGGCTTGCCAATGGCATCATGACTTTCAGGGAAGACACAAAGTAGCATCAGGGAAGATACAGACAGGTAGATGAATAGGTGATGACATTCAATAGGTTACGAGAAAAATTGAAGTCATCTATTCTGGTAGAAAATGGAAATGTGTAGCATTTTTCTTTAAAATGACATATTTGAAAGGTGTTGGTATTGAGACGGCCTTGGGTTTCCATACACACAAATCAGTCAATAAGGACAGCAAAAAATTAAAATCTAAGGTATCACACATCAAAGTTGCTGGTGAACGCAGCAGGCCAGGCAGCATCTGTAGGAGGAGGTGCAGTCGGCGTTTCAGGCCGAGACCCTTCGTCAGGACTAACTGAAGGAAGAGTGAGTAAGGGATTTGAAAGTGGGAGGGGGAGGGGGAGATCCAAAATGATAGGAGAAGACAGGAGGGGGAGGGATGGAGCCAAGAGCTGGACAGGTGATAGGCAAGAGGGATACGAGAGGACCATGGGACAGGAGGTCCGGGAAGAAAGACGGGGTGGGGGGGGGGGGGAACCAGAGGATGGGCAAGGGGTATATTCAGACGGACAGAAGGAGAAAAAGGAGAGTAAGAGAAAGAATGTGTGTGTAAAAATAAGTAACAGATGGGGAACGAGGGGGAGGTGGGGCATTAGCAGAAGTTAGAGAAGTCGATGTTCATGCCATCAGGTTGGAGGCTACCCAGACGGAATATAAGGTGTTGTTCCTCCAACCTGAGTGTGGCTTCATCTTTATAGTAGAGGAGGCCGTGGATAGACATGTCAGAATGGGAATGGGATGTGGAATTAAAATGTGTGGCCACTGGGAGATCCTGCTTTCTCTGGCGGACAGAGCGTAGGTGTTCAGCAAAGCAGCCTCCCAGTCTGCGTCGGGTCTCGCCAAAATATAAAAGGCCACATCGGGAGCACCGGACACAGTATATCACCCCAGCCGACTCACAGGTGAAATGTTGCCTCACCTGGAAGGACTGTTTGGGGCCCTGAATGGTGGTAAGGGAGGAAGTGTAAGGGCATGTGTAGCACTTGTTCCGCTTACACGGATAAGTGCCAGGAGGGAGATCAGTAGGGAGGGATGGGGGGGACGAACATCGACTTCTCTAACTTCCGCTAATGCCCCACCTCTCCCTCGTACCCTATCTGTTACTTATTTTTATAAACACATTCTTTCTCTCACTCTCCTTTTTCTCCCTCTGTCCCTCTGAATATACCCCTTGCCCATCCTCTGGTCCCCCCCCCCGTCTTTCTTCCCGGACCTCCTGTCCCATGATCCTCTCATATCCCTTTTGCCTATCACCTGTCCAGCTCTTGGCTCCATCCCTCCCCCTCCTGTCTTCTCCTATCATTTTGGATCTCCCCCTCCCCCTCCCACTTTCAAATCCCTTACTCACTCTTCCTTCAGTTAGTCCTGACGAAGGGTCTCGGCCTGAAACGTCGACTGCACCTCTTCCTAGAGATGCTGCCTGGCCTGCTGCATTCACCAGCAACTTTGATGTGTGTTGCTTGAATTTCCAGCATCTGCAGAATTCCTGTTGTTTACATTTTTAAAATCTAAGGTATGTTAGCTTCAGAGAGATAGCGGTGAAAACAGAACATTTAACCCACCAAAAGAGTGCTAATCAAACACTCATTTACACTAGTCTACATTAAGTTCTTTTTTCTTCTCCCCATGTTGCTGCTGGTCATATTGTTCTGCTAACCATTGTGGGCAAACTATGTCTGCACTGCACTGGAATGTGCAGCCACACTTGTGGGCTGTCCCCAGCAGATCCTTAGGTTGTTGAGGCAAATAACGCATTTTACCTGTTTTGATATACATACAATAAATAAATGAATCTTAAACAATTCTGCCCATATGCTAACATTCACCTATACATCAGAAGTAATTTAGAGCAGTCAATTTATCTATCAATCCACATCTTTGGGATATGGTAGAAAACTGGAACACTGGGGAAGGGGAACACACATGGTCACAGGAAGAACGTACAAATTCCACACGGCAATACTCCAGGTAGGAGTTCCCTTTTTTTGATACCATGAAACTTTACCATAAACAAGGGGTCCGTGGTCCGAGAGATTGGAAACCCCTGCTCTAGGGTCTCTCGTGCCTGAGGCAGCAGCACTACAAATTATGCCACTCGCAACCCTTTAAGCTTGCCCCCTAATCCTTTAATATGTGGACTGGACATTGAGAGGAAGTTTCCTATAGTGGGGGAGTTACAGCTTCAGATTACAAGAACATCCCACTAGATCAGAGGAGAGGAGGAATTTCTTTATCTTCAGGGTGGTGAATCTGTGTAATTAATTGCCACAATCAACCTTGGAAGCCAAGTAATTGGGTATATTTAAAGCAGAGGTTGATAGGTTCTTGATTAGTCATGATGACAAATGTTACGGGGAGAAGGTAGGTGGGGTTGAGAGGGAGGATAAAACAGCAGTGATGGAATGACAGAACGGACTCAATAGGACGAATGGCTCTATTTTGCTCTTATGATTAGAGGCCAAGAAATGTTTTACTCCAATTATATGGGCTCCCTGATGAGTCCTCATCTGGAATAGTATGTGTATGGGTCTGACCTTCCAATCCATGTGACAAGATACCCAGAATGATTCTTGGGTTTCTCTTTTGACAGGATATATCATACAGGCTGGGTTTGTTTGGAGATAATAGGAGACCTCATTACCTTTAAGGCTGAGAAGGTAATGCAAGGATGAGATATCCCAAGCTAAGTTATCTGGAGTTAAGGATCATGTCCCAAAATAAACTGCAGGACAGGGAGGAAATTTCTTCACCCTAAGGGTAACAAACCAAAGGGGCTGCCGGGGCAAAGTTGCCGTGCATATTCAAGATAGGTGCATATACTTTTGAAATTTTAAGGGAAATGAAGAGGTCTAGGGTCGGTTCAGGAAATGATGATGAAGTAAAACACAAACATCTGCAGATGCAGGAAATCTGCAGCTACACACAAATGAGCTGGAGGAACTCAGCAGGTTGGGCAGCAATGGACAGTCACAGTTTCAGATTGAGACCCTTCATCAGGGCTGGAAGAAGGGAGATATCTAATAAAAATAACGAGGTAAAATATGCAACCATGATCTTATTGAAATCTCTCTTCCTGTGCCTCTTTCTTGCATTTTTATATTAAGATCCAAATGAATAAGCTTCCTTTTATCTTTCATAAAACACTACATCAAGTGAAAGTCACCAGCTGGTAAATTTTGACAGTTTGCACCCTCCTGACGCAAGTTTTTATTAAAACCAGTACTTATAATAGATTATGTGGTTAGCAAGCTATCAGACTTGGAAAAAAATAGTTGGACACTTCACTAGTATTCACAGTATCAGAGAATGTCTCTTCAGTTTTCTTAGACAACTTTACAACCATGAAATATTGAACTGTACAACCCAATGATTTAAATTCCTTACAACCTTTGCTCCTGCTCCCTTCATATAGATATAAGCAATGTGCTGGCATTGAAGAGGGTCCAGTAGTTGTTCATGAGAATGATCCTGGGAATAAAAGGGTTATTGTGCATGGAGCATTTGATGTCTCTGGGCCTGTACTCACTGGAGTTTAGAAGAAAGGTAGAGTGTCTCATTGAAACTTATTGAATATTGAAAGACCTAGATAGAGTGGACATGAAGATGAAGTTTCCTAGGACCAGGGGGCACAGCATCAGAATACAAGGATGTCCCTTTAGAACAGAGATGAGGAATTTCTTTAGCCATAGGGTGGTGAATCTGGAATTCATCACCAAAGACACCTGTAGAGGCCAAGCTATTAGGTATATTTAAAGTGGAGGTTTATGGGTTCTTGATTAGTCAAGGCAAAGGTTAAGGGGGGGAAGGCAGAAGAATGGGGTTGAGCGAGAAATTAAATCAGCCATGATGGAATGGTGGAACAGACTCAATGGGCCAAATGGCCCAATTCTGCTCCTATTTCTTATGGCATTATAATCCACACACAGAATCTGTTTTCTTCAATAGATTGCTAACCTCGAAAGCAATGTTATATCTGCTGTACAGCTGCACAAATCAGGAAGCCCCAGGTTAAAGGCTTCCCCTTTGCTATGTATGCACAAAACAAGAATGGCAATGGAGTAGTATAATTACACGCTTTTACTCCGTCATGTTAGTAACGGTACACGCTGGGCAACCTGCCATGTGGGAATGATGGACTAGGCCTGCTGAGGTGAAAACACGCACACTCAAAAGCTCCGGCTCACAAATGCAAGTGCCTCCAGCACATAGGAGAGCAGATCGCGCGGTACGCACACTTCCAACATTCTTGCAATTGATCTGATATGGTTCAGTTACCATCTCAGCTGACATGAATAATTATGGCTTGGCTGGAATAACAGGTAATTGCAACCAGTGGAACTGAACCTCAGCATGAGGCAGTCCACTTGCAGGGCAGGAATATTGAACGTTGTTCTATTGGATATACATTACAGAAGCTGACCATTTGACCCAGACAGGCAGTAAGCACTCGCGTATCACTCAAGTATCACTTCCCCTTTCATCTAAATCTAATCATTTGACCCTCTATTGTTATTTTTCATATGTTTCTCCTGCTTTCCCCGAAATGCATTCATACAATTCACAAATCATTCTGACACATTCTTGCCACTCTTGAGATTAGAAGTCTTTTCTGAACTTTCTTGTGGATTTCTCGGAGACCTCCTGCAGAGAAAGCCCCGAACTTTCATCTTCCCCAAAAGTGGAAAAATATTTTCTAAAGGCTCAAATCAAATCAACAACCTAAAGTACATTATAGATCAGCTTCTAGAGCCTTTTCGCAATATGCAAAACTCACAATTCTGCAAGTCTCAAATCCTCTCCATATTCTCAGCAGATGTTGAACACAACTGTATGCAGGACGCCAGGAGTTCGATATTAGCTTAATAGAACACCTCCAAATTACAAAACTACCCCTCATGACGTTAATCTAAGCACTTACTTCCCACCCTTCGTGGCACTTAAGAGTCACTTAGTAAACTGCTAAATCACTGTAAAAAGTGACCATTTCCTTAGCTGAACTTGAAGTGTTGAGGATAGGAAAGAACTGAAGACTATTTCATCAATTATAAATCATATTTTCTGTAATAGCCAGAATTCTGCTCACACTTTATCTGTTTTTGTTCCTAAAAACTCGGGAACACTTGGAGATACTATAAAACAATGTTTCAATAAAGTAAAAACTTGCTAGTATTAGTATGCAAAACTACATCTCATTAATGGCAAACATAACAAAAATCCACGACATTCTAGCCCAGTGTGTGACAGACAACAGCAATAAAAGATTACTTGCAGAATAAATGCTCCTGTCATGGCCAGCAAAGCAAATGTTACCAGTTGTTTTAACAGCAGGGTGAAATTTTACTGTAACAGTTGAAATATAACACATACACGTGGTTACAATTAAAACCAAAATGCCACATCATTGTTAGGTGCAAAAGGAAAACACTGTCATTCTGATTTCACAAGAAATTTCCCTTTTTAAAAAAAACTAAGTTTGTGCTCTTGTATGCAAATCTCCTTCCCCATTTGCCATCATTAAGAAATTAAAATTCACGTAACAATGCAACGAGAAACACTGTTTATTACAGTCCAAATTTATTTGAAAGTTTAATGTAAAGGGAATAAAATAGTGGAGAGTCCACCTGAACAGTTGTTAATCATGTGGTTTAAGGGACTCCCAGGTGGACCAAATTTTATACCTGAAATATATAGTAGCCATTTTGGAGTTAATCACATTGTGCAGAACTGTAGTCACATGTAGTTCAGACTGGTTACAAGCACAACTTTCAAAGACCTAAGGGAAGCAGAAAGGATTTTCTGAAATTATAGTTGCAATTCCTGATACCTTTGTTTGTTTATAAACATAGGAGCAGAATTACGCCATTTGGCCCATCGAGGTGCTCTGCCATTCAAACATGATGGATCCCTCATTCCCCCTTCTCAGCCCCACTCCGCGGCCTTCTCCCCATAACCTTTGATGCCATGTCCAATCAAGAACCGATCAATCTCTGTCTTAAATAAACCAATGACCTAGCCTCCACAGCTACCGGTGGTAACAAATTCACCACCCTCAGGCCAAAAAAAGTCTTCACATCTTTGTTTTAAATCTTCTGATGTTGTGCCCTCATCCTAGATTACTTCACCATGGAAAACATCCTTTCCACATCTACTCTAGCTAGACCTTTCAACATTTAAAAGGTTTCAATGAGATCCCCCTCCCCATCCTTCTAACTTCCAGCGAGTACAGACCCACAGCCATCAAACGTTCCTAATAACCCTTTCGTTTTTGGAATCATCCTTGTGAACCTCCTCTGAACCTTCTCCAAAACTATCACATCTTTTCTTAGATAAGAAGCCAAAATCTGTTCACAATACTCAAGGTGAGGCCTCACCAATGCCTTATAAAGCCTCAGCATCACATCCCTGCTCTTGTATTCTAGACCTCTTGAACTGAATGTTAACATTGCACTTGCCTTCCTTATCACCAACTCAACCTGCAAGTTAACCTTCAGGGCTTTCTTCACAAGGACTCCCAAGTCCATTTGCACCTCAGTGTTTTGGATTTTCTCCCCATTTAGAATCTCCCATCTGTTCCTCTGACTATTGAGACCCCTATCATTACCGCTCCCTTCTTTTTCCTCATTCCCTTCCGCACCACAGATCCTGTGTCACCAATTACTCCATAACCTCATCCTTAACAATTGATTTAAGCAGATTGCAATCTAGCTGTGATGCCTGGAGCTGGTTGGGGTATTTGAAGTGTAAGGTTACTTACTTGGCACCTCAAATATGTTCCACTATTTCATGACCACAGAACCTACACTCAGAGACCAATTTATTAAGTACAGAAGCGGAACCTAGTGTGGTCTTCCACTGCTGTACCCCATTCACCTCAAGGTTCAACGTGTTGTGCATTCAGAGATGCTCTTCTGCACACCACAGCTGTAACACATCGTTATTTGAGTTACTTTTTTCCTTCCTGTCAGCTTAAACCAGTCTGGCCATTCTCCTCTGACCTTGCTCATTAACAAGGTGTTTTTGCCTATGGAACTACTACTCACTGTATGTTTTCTGGGGAATTTTTTTTTGGCACCATTCTCTGTAAACTCTGAAAATACCAAGAAATCAGCAGTTTGGGATGTTCAAACCATCCTATCTGGCACCAACAATCATTGCATGGTCAGTCATTTAGATAATTTCTTCCCCATACTGCTGTTTGATCTGAACAGTAACTGAACTTCTGACCATAGCTGCATGCTATTGTGCATTGAATCGCAGCCACTTGTTTAGACATTTACATTAACAAGGTGTACCTAATAAAGTGGCCACTGAGTGGAAATGCAGGAAATTTTCATGAGGAATCAAACTCTACTTGAAAAAAGATTCAAACTCTGTTCCCACCAATTGCTGAAAACAAGTTCCAAACCCTCAGTAGTTATCAACAAAAAAATATATGCTTCATTTTGTGTTAAGCATCTTTAAACAATGGCCCCATTCTGGATTCTTCCACAAGGAAACATGCTGTCTACACCCCACCCTGCCAAGACTCGTTCACAATGAGAACGTAAAAGCAAAATTAGCTCAAATAAAACAAGCTGTGGTTTGCAGATATCAATATGCTATATCAGCCCAGGAAATTGATACTATTAAACAGAAATATTGTCAAAGTATTAAAGTATTATCCATAGAACCTTAGAACCATAGAAACTACAGCATAGAAACAGGCCTTTTGGCCCTTCTTGGCTGTGCCGAACCATTTTCTGCCTAGTCCCACTGACCCGCACACGGACCATATCCCTCCATACACCTCCCATCCATGTATCTGTCCAATTTATTCTTAAATGTTAAAAAAGAACCCACATTTATCTGGCAGCTCATTCCATACTCCCACCACTCTCTGTGTGAAGAAGCCCCCCCTAATGTTCCCTTTAAACTTTTGCCCCCTCACCCTTAACCCATGTCCTCTGGTTTTTTTCTCCCCTTGCCTCAGTGGAAAAAGCCTGCTTGCATTCACTCTATCTATACCCATCATAATTTTATATACCTTTATCAAATCTCCCCTCATTCTTCTATGCTCCAGGGAATAAAGTCCTAACCTATTCAACCTTTCTCTGTAACTGAGTTTCTCAAGTCCCGGCAACATCCTTGTAAACCTTCTCTGCACTCTTTCAACCTTATTTATATCCTTCCTGTAATTTGGTGACCAAAACTGAACACAATACTCCAGATTCGGCCTCACCAACGCCTTATACAACCTCATAACATTCCAGCTCTTATACTCAATACTTTGATTAATAAAGGCCAATGTACCAAAAGCTCTCTTTACGACCCTATCTACGCCACTTTTAGGGAATTTTGTATCTGTATTCCCAGATCCCTCTGTTCTACTATGCTCCTCAGTGCCTTACCATTAACCCTGTATGTTCTACCTTGGTTTGTCCTTCCAACGTGCAATACCTCACACTTGCCTGTATTAAACTCCATCTGCCATTTTTCAGCCCATTTTTCCAGCTGGTCCAAGTCCCTCTGCAGGCTCTGAAAACCTTCCTCACTGTCTACTACACCTCCAATCTTTGTATCATCAGCAAATTTTCTGATCCAATTTACCACATTATCATCCAGATCATTGATACAGATGACAAATAACAATGGACCCAGCACTGATCCCTGTGGCACACCACTAGTCACAGGCCTCCACTCAGAGAAGCAATTCTCTAGTACCACTCTTTGGCTTCTTCCATTGAGCCAATGTCTAATCCAATTTACCACCTCTCCATGTATACCTAGCGACCGAATTTTCCTAACTAACCTCCCATGTCAAAGGCCTAACTAACTTTGTCAAAGGCCTTACTGAAATCCATGTAGACAATATCCACTGCCTTCCCTTCATCCACTTTCCTGGTAACCTCCTCGAAAAATTCCAATAGATTGGTCAAACATGACCTACCACGCACAAAGCCATGTTGACTCTCCCTAATAAGTCCCTGTCTATCCAAATGCTTGTAGATTCTGTCTCTTAGTACTCCCTCCAATAATTTACCTACTACCGACGTTAAACTTACCGGCCTATAATTTCCCAGATTACTTTTCGATCCTTTTTTAAACAACGGAACAACATGAGCCACTCTCCAATCCTCCGGCACCTCACCCGTAGACAGCGACATTTTAAATATTTCTGCCAGGGCCCCTGCAATTTCAACACTAGTCTCCTTCAAGGTCCGAGGGAACACCCTGTCAGGTCCCGGGGATTTATCCACTTTAATTTTCCTCAAGACAGCAAGCACCTCCTCCTTTTCAATCTGTACAGTTTCCATGATCTCACTACTTGATTCCCTTAATTTCCATAGACTTCATGCCAGTTTCCTTAGTAAATACAGACGCAAAAACCTATTTAAGATCTCCCCCACTTCCTTTGGTTCCGCACATAGCTGACCACTCTGATCTTCAAGAGGACCAATTTTATCCCTTACAATCCTTTTGCTCTTAATATACCTGTAAAAGCTCTTTGGATTATCCTTCACTTTGACTGCCAAGGCAACCTCATGTCTTCTTTTAGCCCTCCTGATTTCTTTCTTAAGTATTTTCTTGCACTTCTTATACTCCTCAAGCACCTGATTTACTCCCTGTTTCCTATACATTTCATACAACTCCCTCTTCTTCTTTATCAGAGTTGCAATATCGCTGGATAACCAAGGTTCCTTATTCCTATTCACTTTGCCTTTAATCCTGACAGGAACATACAAACTCTGCACTCTCAAAATTTCTCCTTTGAAGGCTTCCCACCTACCGATCACACTTTTGCCAGAGAACAACCTGTCCCGATCCACGCTTTTTAGATCCTTTCTCATTTCTTCAAATTTGGCCTTCTTCCAGTTCAGAACCTCAACCCTAGGACCAGATCTATCCTTGTCCATGATCAAGTTGAAACTAATGGTGTTATGATCACTGGAACCAAAGTGCTCCCCTACACAGACTTCCGTCACTTGTCCTAACTCGTTTCCTAACAGGAGATCCAATATTGCATCCCTTCTAGTTGGTCCCTCTATATATTGATTTAGAAAACTTTCCTGAACACATTATACAAACTCTAAACCATCTAGACCCCTAACAGTATGGGAGTCCCAATCAATATATGGAAAATGAAAATCCCCTACCACCACAACTTTATGTTTCCTGCAGTTGCCTGCTATCTCTCTGCAGATTTGCTCTTCCAATTCTCGTTGACTATTGGGTGGTCTGTAATACAATCCCACTAATGTGGCCATACCTTTCCTGTTTCTCAGCTCCACCCATAAGGATTCAGTAGACAAGCCCTGTAATCCGTCCTGCCTGAGCACTGCTGTAATATTTTCCCTAACAAGCAATGCTACTCCCCCACCTTTCATTCCTCTGCCTCGATCACATCTGAAACATCGGAATCCTGGAATATTAAGCTGCCAGTCCTGCCCCTCCTGTAGCCAAATTTTACTAATTGCTATAACGTCATAATTCCACGTGTCAATCCACGCCCTCAACTCATCCGCCTTCCCCACAATACTCCTAGCATTGAAATATATACACCTCAAAAGATTTTTACCACCACTCACAACCTTTCTATTAGCGGATTTGCTTGAACTTTTAACATCATTTATTTTCACCCCAGCCACACTGTCAGCTCTGGCGCTCTGGTTCCCATCCCCCTGCAAATCTAGTTTAAAGCCCCCCCAATAGCACTAACAAACCTCCCTGAAAGGATATTGGTCCCCCTGTCCCCCTGTAGTTCAAAAACCTTTTGTTGCAAAGTTACACCAGCAATTAGTAAATTCTAACAAGTGTACACCAGGAGGTATTTTTAAAGATAATACATCAAAACTTAAAAGGTACCGGTCCATTGGACCATTTCAGTTGCAAGACATCCAGAATGTCTAGTTTATGATTGTTTCAGCCGGCTCTTGTTGTAATGAACTTTTTGAAGTTCATGTAATTTGATTATCAAAGTACAGAAATGTCTCAATATCCTGAGATTCATTTTCTTGTGGGCATTTACAGTAAACACAAAGAAACGCAATAAAATAAATGAGAAACTGCACACAAGATGGACACAACCCATGTACCAAAGACAACAGACTTTGCAAATACAAAAAGAAAAAACAAACAAAATAATAGTAATATAAATACTGAGAACATGAGATGACGAGTCCTTGAAAGTGAGTCCATAGGTTGTGGGAACAGTTCAGCAAAGGAGTGAGTAAAGTTATCCCCACTGGCTCAAGAGTCTGATGGTTGAAGAATAATAACTGTTCCTGAACCTGGTGGTCCTGACAACCCTGTACCTTCTTCCTGATGGCAGCAGTGAGAAGAGAGCATAGACTGGATAGTGGGGTTCCTTCATAACGGATGCTGCTTTCTTGCAAAAGCACTCCATGTCAATGTGCTCAATGGTGTGGAGAGGTTTACCTGTAATGGACCAGGCTGTATTCACTACTTTTTGTAAGCTTTTCCATACTAAGTTCTGTTCCTTCTCCTCTTACCTACACAGATATATGACATCTGATGCCGTCCATCACTGAGCTTCCACCTTCTTGTCCGCATCTCATTTCCACCAAGGACAGTAAACACTCTGTATGGCATCTCACATCGGGATGTCTGAGGCCCTTCCTACCACCTCTACTATCACCTTTATTCACCTGGCCAAACTCAACTGCATATCACTCAACCTCTGCAACTCCACATTTTCCAAACCAAAGGTGTGGGTGTGGCAACTTGCAAGGGGCCATGACACAGATACACAAGAGACTCACTTGCTGATGCTGGAACCCAGAGTAAAACACACAGAAAGGTGGAGGAACTCAGCAGGTCAGCATTCCTTTCCATCAGGGGTTCCCAATCTTTTTTATGCCATGGATCATTACCATTAAGCAAGGGGTCCATGGATCTCAGGTCAGGAAACTGTCTGACCTGATGCAACTCCATGACAAGTTGTAAATTTACATCTTCCCCTTAATTCCTTGTAGCTCACACCCAACTCTTCCCTTTCTGGGCTTTTCTGTTCAGACCAGGAGAAGGTTAGTGCCCAATGTTATGTCCACAATTTCCAGTCACACTGACAACCTTCCTGTAAGGACTTCATTTCAATCTAAGAAGTTCTACCTTCCCTGTAGCACATTTTGATAACAAGTGCTTCAGTGAGGTTTTTACTTTTCCTTAATTATTGTTTCTCCTTTATCAGGGTTGGTCAGACTGTCAGCATCTTTATACTTACTCTCAGCCCTTCTCCCACCTACAGCAAGATAGGTTCTTCACCCTCACCTTCCACTCCACCAGAATATGCCTTCAGTGAATTGCCCTCTGTAGCTTACACCGTATTTATTTACGGGTACAGAGTAGAAAAGGCCCTTTCAGCATCCCCCAGCAACTCACCTATTTAACCCTATCCTAATCACAGGACAATTTACAATGACGAATTAACCTACTAACTGATACACCTTTGGAACGTGGGAGGAAACCCATTCATTCATGAGAACGAACGTACAAACTCCTTACAGGTGACATTGGAATTGAATTCCACCACCCTTAACTGTAATAGCACCATGCTAACCACTATGCTACAGTGGTGCACCTTCAACTATCCACAAGCAGATATCCCCTTTGCCTCCCAGCATTCTGAACAAACTAATTCCTCTGAAATACATGCTTTGCTCTTGCATCACTTCAGGGTGCAATCCCATGCAACCATCTCTGCTCACCATCCATGCACACAAACAGTCCTTCCAGGAGCAGTTCATTTGCACTTTTCTACCAGTGCTTGCAATAGGGTGAGCATCCCTGTTCAGTGCCTGTACTTCCAGTCACACTTATTTACCATCCCACACTCACTCCAATCTCTCATTTCTTCATATAATGTTTCAAAGAAGCTCAACTCATGTCTTTGGAATGTGGGAGGTATTCTGTTATTTCATATTCCCAATAGTTCCACAACTCGTCACATTGTTTTTCATCCTGACTGTCGAATCCCCACCAATACACAACCAAAAGCAATTGTATTACCTTGATAACCATAGGTCTGCATTTTCCCTAAGAAATTCCCATTGCTCCTTCAACCCTTCTCTCTCTGCAACTCAAACCTCTTTCTTACTTCTCCAGTTATTTTGCCCCACTGAACCTTCCTGATCTGTGGGAGAAATCCCAACATTTGCAGGTTTTGTTTTCCAATACATTAATACAACTTTCCAAGTTAGTTTGGAATATTTGATACCATTAAGTATTTTTAAAACTAAGAGACAGATTTTTTCAAAAGTGCAGCAAAAAAAAATTTCAATGAGGACTACTTTCAGCTCTACCACTGTGTGACAATGCACATTAGAAACCAACTGTTTCAAGCTCACCACATCTCCTTCCTGGTAAGTGGCTATTGTTTTTAATTGGGAACCACTCCTGAGGTTACAGGAAATAAGCACTGGCTTTTTGTTTAACCTAGAAATGTGAACAGCAATTCGGACTTCTGAAGGGTGGGTACTGAGCAAATAAAATAAATATTTATATCTTTTCTCAATTCACCAATTTTTGTCCCCCCCCAGTACAAGAAGTCTTCTTATCCAATCTGCATGCACAATCTACCCCACCCTAAAACTCAAGTTAAATATTTATAATTGTATTTTTGGAAAAGTTTGCCAGTCTTGGTTATTTGTCAGTCTTTACATATGTATAGCTTTTCATAAATTCTATTGCATTTCTTTATTTTCTGTCAATGCCAGCAAAAAAATGAATCTCAAGGTAGTATATGATATGTACATACTTTAAAAATAAATATACTTTGTTTACTGGCTAATTTGGCATTGTTGTGCATGAGATAAAGCAATAACTTACTGACAAAAGGAATAAACTGCTATTTGCCAGCTCAGCAGACTGTTACACATGCTGCAACTATCTATCCTTTGGTCTCAGCCATTTACAAGCTGTCAATGATTGAGAATACTCACTCAGGATGCTAAACTAATGGGAGCATTAAATATAAGCTCAATAGTCTAAGGGGCTTGTAAGTAAGGAAGGTTACAGCAGATGCCATATGAGTAAGGTGAGGTTATTCACATTTGAAAACAATCTTTAACAGTTATTAACTGGTGAATGTTGTGCAGAGGAATGGGCGTATTGGAATTGCAGCAAGTTAGCTACAGGTCGACCTTCTGTAATCCGGCACCACTGGGACCTGAGGAGTCCCGGATTAGTGAAAATGCCGAATTACAGAAGGATCACATTAAGCAACAGCTAACTGCCTCATCATACTTTTAAAATATCAAAGGATTCAAAGGTTCATTTAATGTCAGAGAAATGTATACAATATACATCCTGAAATACTTTTTCTTCGCAACCATCTACAAAAACAGAGGAGTGCCCCAAAGAATAAACGACAGTTAAATGTTAGAACCCCTAAACTCCCCCCCCCCGCTCCCCTTCCTCCCGTGCATAAAGCTGCAGCGAGCAACAATCCCCCCTCCCCACTGGCAAAAAATAAAGCGCACCCACTACCAGCACCAGCTAAGTGATAGCGAAGACACAGACTTGTAGTTACCCCAAAGACTGCATTGCACTCGCAATTACTGAGGGAATCCTCGTTAGTTTCTTTTCCTCCACTTAGTAATATGCTTACATTCAGCAGGTCGCCACGTCTGATTTGAGGTCATAGGCAGAAGAGAACAGAACGCTGGCCGGGCGACGCCAGAAGGCAGTGCGCGACTGCCAGCAGGCGGGCGAGAAGGCAGACTGACCCAGCATGCGCCAGCTCCCCTGCCGCTGGCAGGTGAGACAGGCGGCCACGCCTCATGCAAATGATATTAATAAATGCAGGAAAACAAGCAAGAGCGCGCCAACACGTGAACAGATCTAGTGCAACCAAAACAATGCGCAGCAGATTGGTACAGGGTCCTGGAAAATTTGAAATTACAGTTGTGCGGAAAATTTGAAATCAGTGCGGATTATCGAAGGAACCGGATTACAGGTAGTCGGATTAGTGAAAGTCGACCTGTACCAGGTATACTTAGCAACAAGGAAAACAAACTGAACAATGACACATATGGAATTCAGAATGAGTAAATTTACTGTCAATGTAGAGATCCCACTGGTGAGACCACACCCAGAGAGTTTGATGCCATTGTTCCACCATCCCCAAGGAGATTACTAACGGATTCACAAGACTGATTCTTGAGATAAGGAGATGAGGCAAGGTCAGGAAGACTAGAGATTATTGGAAAGAAGTTGTTTCACTGAAACGCCCAAATGCTTGAGATGCTGAGAGATTACTTTTTGTGTGGATGATGTTTTTAATTGAGGCCATAGCCTCAGGGTGATTGACCACTCTGAGATGTTAACTGCATTTGCAGAGAGCTGTGAATCTTTGTAATTCCCCACCTCAAGCACAGATAATCAAGTGTTTGATATATTCAGTTTTGATATGTAAACTTGCACACAGTGGGTATCACAAGAGCACACACACAAAATGCTGACGGAACTCAGCAGATCAGGCAGCATCTATGAAAATGAATAAACAGTCAACACTTCAGGCTGAGATCCTTCATAGGGACTGCAAAGGAAGGGGGAAGAATGAGACAGAATAAGGTGGTGGAGGGAGGGGGAGGAGGACAAACTGGAAGGTGAAAGGTGAAGCCGGGTGGGTGGGGGAGAGTGATGAAGTAAGAAGCTGGAAGGGTGATAAATGGAAAAGACAGAAAGCTGGAAGAGGAATCTAATGGGAGAGGAGAGTGGATCATGGGAGAAAGGAATATCCATGGGGAGATGATAAGGAGGAGAGAAGAAATAAGAGGCCAGACTACGGAAATGAAGAAGAGGGAAGGAGGAGGAAGGTACCACAAGATACGGGAATCAGGTGTTTTAATGGCAGAGCAGGTGAAGTGTCTTGGCCTGAAACATCGACCGTTTATTCATTTCCATAGATATGCCTGACCTGCTGAGTTTCTCCAGCAGGTTGCTCTGGATTTCCAGCATCTGCAGAATTCCTTACATCTATGATTCTAAAACCTAATTCATAATCCTCCAAATGGACCACAGCCTTGTTGTGGATTGGAGGCTTACGTGCCTCAATGACCCACAGAGCAATGTTGAGTGCAGTCGGGTCCTTCTGCTTTAGCTCTTGGTAGGGTCACCCATGCCCAATGAGTCAAAGAGTAGAGGCCAGGCTGAGAGTGGTCCACCAGGATTGGGAGTTCAAGCTAACAACCCTGGCATGTAAAACAAAACTGTCAGAGAAACAGCAATGAAGAATCCTGAGTGGCCAAGGACAGACAGATGGAGGATCTTCACTGGTGCTCTAAATGCTAGCAGGGTAATGGGCAGTAAGTTCACATAAACATGCTTGGACAAATTGGTGTCAGCCTTGGCTGAACAATAGGACCCTAGTCCATGAGTGTTTCTGGATTCAAGTTTACTCCACAAAGCTGACACTAATCGAAACAAACACTTTCAGCATCGACAGTTCTGCATTATCAAGGACTAATCTGTTAAATGACAGGACATCAGATTTCTGAACAGACAATAAGCCAACCCATGAACACTACCTCACTGTTTTTGCTCCCTTTTTACACTTCTTAAATATAAATCTTATTGTAATTCATAGTGATTTTTAAATATTGCTCCATACTGCTCCCGCAAAATAACAAGCGATAATAAACATGAGAAAATAAAATGTCAACATAAATACTTGTGCAATGATACATTTGCTGTTGAGAAATCAGAGCTATCAATAGTGAAGACCCAGGCATCATGCGAAGAAAACCCCCAGAAATGACCAAAGCTCCAAATCCTGAAGCCTGAAATTGGTCCAAAGCTATGCACCAATGTTTGGGAAATATGAAATAAAGTTAAGGTTAGGTTTTTTTCTCCCAATACACAAGGAAGTGTGTACTCTCTCCTGGCTGCAAAGATCACTTATTGCTATCTACTTCAAGTAAAATGGATTCTGCAGTTATTTGGGCAATAAAAAGTTCCTTTATTGTTTTAAAAGTATTTCCACACATTGTTTACAAAAATTAAGTGAAGATCCATTCTGTGTACACACCTCTGACAATGCCAACATTTTAGGTCTGGGCACGACTGCAATTTGACAGTGAACAGCTGATTGGGCTAACTCAATTTCCTCAGTGACAACATGAACAAACAGATTACAGGCAAAGATATGGAGAGACTGATCATTAGGGTCTCAATTCCTTTTGTGGGTTATATTTGCTAATTTCATCATTAAGGCTGGTTAAATCGCATTAAGCTTTGGGTGGCAATTCCTCAGGGAACAACCACCCTCCCTGCCCTGTTGTGTGCTTCCATCTACAACACTGGTACACTGCAGCAAAGACACTTATTAACTTGGAGTAGGCCCTTCTGGTCCTTCGAGCTGCACTGCCCAGCAATCCTCCAACTGAATCCCAGCCTAATTACAGGACAATTTACAATGACCAATTAACCAACAACTGGTATGTCTTTGGACTGTGGGAGCAAACTGGAGCACCCGGAGGAAACCCACGAGGGAAGGATGCCTCTAACCTGACCTCCTTCTTCAGATACTGGGCTCAGCATTATGTACCAGGAAGGAGTTGATGCACTCTGAGCCAATGGGCCAGAGACACTTGGTATGTGATGCAGAATCATTTATTTATCATACATACATAAAAGCATTATCTCAACATACCTCATTTTTGCTCTCCTTTTGCACAACATATTTATTTTTAATGTTTCCTATTGTAATTCATATTTTTTTAAAAATTATATATTGCAATGTAGACGCAATACATCTACATTGGGATGGAGATGTGATTCTATCAAAGCAGGTGTAAGGTGTTTCTGTACTCCGCTAGCCTGCAGGTCACCCTTGGGCAAGGTGTAGCACCAGATTAGTCCTCCGATCAGGGTCATGTGAGCCATGGGTGAAGGTGGTGGATGGTCATATGAGCAATTCCTGGATATGTGAACTCCTGACGTCAAGCAAACAATCTCCAAAGAGTACTAATAATGGCAGGGGCCACCTATCTTGTAAAGACACTACCCAGAAGGCAATAGCAAACCACTTCCGTAGAGAAATATGTCAAGAACATTCATGGTCATAGATCACACTCAACCCACGTCACAAGACATGGCACCTAATGAACGAACAATCGCAACATACTGCTGCCACAAAGCAACATATTTCACAACATTTGCCGGTGATATTAAACCTGATTCTATCATGCAGTAAAGTGTGTTGCTCACGTTAACTACCAACACAACCCAAGGATGTGTTGGGGACAGCCTGTAAGTATCACCAAATATTCCAGCTTTGTGGCCTTGAAAAAGCCACCTAGCACAACCTCATTCACGTGAATGGAGTTGATCAGCTGGAAGAAAAAGATTGAAGCATCTGTTCCCTCAACTAATATTTTCAAAGTAATTTTATTATGAAACTACACATGCATCACCATACACAACCCTGAATTGATTTTCTTGCGGGCATTTACAGTAGGCACCAGTATAATCAAAAAAACTACATGGAAAAATGGATAAACAACCAACACGCCAAAAAACAAATTATGTGAATACAAAAAGAAAAAAAATAATAAATAATACTAAGGACATGAGTTGTAAAGTCCTTGAAAGTGAGTCCACAGGGTGGTGGAATCAGTTCAGTGCTGAGGCGAGTGAAGTTATCTATCCTGGTTCAGCAGCCTAATGGTTGAAGGGTAATAACTGTTCCTGACCCTGGTGGTGAGAGTCCTAAAGCTCCTGTACCTCTTTTCTGATGGCTGCAGCAAGATAGCAGGCCTGGATGGTGGGGTCTTTGATGATGGATGCTGTGTTAATATTTTTAATATAAAGCTAAATCTTCATTAGTTTTTATTTAAATAATTTAAACTACAATCTATTTCTACTGTTTTAAATATCTACGTTCAGACATTTAGAAAGAGTTTAAATGGTAAAGCAAGGAATCAAAAGGCTATCAGGGCAATCTAAGATAGTGGCCCTGAACAGTCAAACTGATCACCGCTGGAATACACTGCAGTTGGTGAGGCCTTCAGTGGGATTAGAGCTGCAAGGCTATAAAGGTTGATTAAGTGGAACGAAGAATGCACAAAGTGCGGAGTAAAACAAATTAAGCATGATCTAATCCAGTATTCTGGGTCCAAAGGAATACAGGTTCGAAGCAAAGGGATTTTAATCGTTTCCAATAAAATGGAAATATTCCACTAGAGTTAATCCATGGGAATTTAATCTTTCAGGGTTTGACAAATACATGCAATTCAGAACATTCTGAAAGCTGTTAACACAAATACAGATGAAATTATCAAACATTCTTACTGACATGGTGTGACGTTTTTCCCCTCAATGTCACAAACTGAACTGTTGTTCAAGGGTTCCATTTTTTGCCTCCACTTCATGAAATAAGGGACTTCAACGGAAGAATTGCCAGCAAAAAACATCAAGTTTTTTCTAACAACATGCTAAGAAATCAGACTGGGATCAGAATTTCACATTACAAAAACTAAGTAAGTGTCAAAAATTTGACATAAAAACAAAATGGTTGAAATACTCTGCTGGGCTGGGCAGTAAAGAGACTGTGGGATCAGAAACAATAAGCTTTGTACTTCGTGGATGAATGACACCCATCAAGAATCTGAACCCGTGAACATTACCTCATTAATTTGCTCTTTTTGCACTACTTTTATATATTCTTATTGTAATTTATTGTAATGTTTTACACACTGCTGCCACAAAACACATTTCACAGCATGTCAGTAACAACAATCTTGATTCTGATATTAATTAGTTTCTGTTGCAGAAGTACGTAAAAAAAAACTTTACTATTTTATTGCGACTAACCCGAAACAAATCATTTACATATAGATTTGAAATGCAGTGTCCCGCTCGGTGGCGCAAGGATATCAGCGCCGGACTCTGGAGCGAAGGTTCCCGAGTTCGAATCCAAGTCGGGTTGAGCGTCGAGCTAGCAACTCAGCCTCGTAAAAACAAGTATAGCTTGCTACGGAAACACCGTCATGACAGTGCTCCACTGCTGAGTTAAGGGCTATTTTATTCTTCTTCTCTTGAAATGCAGTAAACAGTTCAACATTATATGCATATACAAGTACATCAGCACAAAATGGGACCTCATTGAATGGAGCAAATTTATTGGATTTGAAATACTACAATCAGGAAAGTAGACATTGTCAAAGTGCAGAGCCACACATTCATCCAATGCAAAATGGCCTCTTCACAATCCCACTGCACAAAGCCGATTGATTAGCATATTGTTTGAAAAAAGTCAAATGTGGCCTGGGGCATAATTAAATCTAGAAAGTGAAGATCTAAATGTCAGATGCTCTGCTTAATGAAGTAGAAATTATTCAATAGTATGATAAAGTACATACTATTTGAAGATGACTAAACTGTAATTAGCTTAATTAATAATAATTGTAACTCTGGAATTTGCAAAGCATTTCCTCGGGTGAAGATTTCAAAAAGAACAATGACACTGTTATGGAACACACTCAGAAACACTCCTTAGAGCCCTGAATCTAGCTAACGTACAAGGAAGTCAGAGGCAGACCTTCTGGAACTGATTGCAATCCATGACAAAAATTATCTTCTATCACCAGAAACATACATTCTCAACTTTCATGAGTTGTTGCACTACTCCCAATGAAAAACAAACTACGGCAACGGACTCACCCCACCTCATTATTACAGACCACTGGCTTCAAACAGGTCCTTTGACTGATAACAAGCAGAAGTTGAGAGTTAAGTGTAGCCTGACTCAAAGGAGAATGAGGTTTATTGCAGTTTATCATCTGGACCTCCTACCTTGGTTATTGATGTTAAAAACTTATTACATTCATTCACTCCCCCATTTTCTGCCCCACAGACAACATGCAGCATCTGACAAGCTGAAACTCAGAGGGAAGAACATCTGAGTGCCCACTTGTGAACTCCTTATACTGTACTGTGGAGGTCCCTGTGGTATAACAGATGCCCTTGGACCGCAACATAATGGCTGTGGTCACGATTACCACCAGACATCAGTAAAACACTCCAGTGTGGCACAAGCAGAAAGCCAGTTGTCTCACTCAAGTATTAATGCATTGCCAAATATGACAATGTTTCAATTTCTAAAATTATGACATGCTGATGGACAGCAGACAGCACTAAGTATCACTGCTTAGAAAACTGCTAATGCTTTCTTGCTTCTTTGAAACATACAAATCACATTGACTCCACAGATGCTGCCTGACCTGCTGAGTTCCTCCAGCACTGTGCATTAATCAAAAATAAATAGCTCCATAAAGTATATTAAACCTTTACTAAATTGCTACTGAAGCACCACAAATAACATGGTGAAAATAAATACATTCAAAGAAAATGCATTTCAAGAGCTTCAATGTTCTTAAGTGTCTTTTAATTAATGTGTTTGATAAATTTTATTTAATCCTTTTACTTAAAGCATTAAAGCTGCTAGGCACTGGTTTTAGGGCAACTTTGATTTTTTAAAAAATCACAGCAAAATACAAATCCACAACTTCAATATAAAGCTGACCTCAAAGAAACTACATTGATCAAACTGTGTCTGGGTGGTGTTGAGCATACTACAGTCTTGACAAATCAGTTGTTACACTTCTGGAGCAACTTTCTGTACATTTACATCACTAGGTAGATTAGATCAAACTCCACAATTGGACTGCCAGCACTGTGAGAAATTTATTACTCCAAAAACAATTTAAACTGTCAAGATACATTGTCCATTTGGGCAGCAGCAAGCAAGCTGCTTGGAGGCTCGGAGGGTCCAGGCGCTTCCGTGGGAGGAAAAGAACTGTCGACGTTTCAGTTGGTGACCCTGATCATCAGTGGATGCTTTCAGGCAAAACGCTTCAGAAAAAAACTTCCTGTACCTTAAACTCTCTTTAAACTATACCCTTATCAGCAAAATACTATAAACAATCAAACAAATGTATATCCAAGACGGAAGTACATAATCAACGATCATAACATATATAATTATTTATGATTATCAGTCAATCATTATTTGATTCTTTCATGCTTAACAGCAAATTTGAACAGGTGGGTGAAAACTAAAAGCAAACTCTTTTTTCCGCCCAGATTACAGAACCACATTGCAATTGCAGCCCCATAAAGGGCGCAGATTACGGCCTCAGGACTTGGAATGTAAAATTTCAACCATTAGTTACGCCAGCGACACACACATAATGCTGGAGAAACTCAGGACAGGCAGCATCTATGGAAGAGAGTAAACAGTCCACGTTTCGGTTCGAGACCCTTCATCAGGACTGTCCGAATGAAGGTCGTCGGTTCGAAACGTCATTCATTTCCATAGATGCTGCCTGTCCTGCTGAGTTCCTCCAGTGTTATGTGTGTGTCGCTTGGATTTCCAGCAGCTGCGGATTTTCTCCTGTTACGCAAATCGCTTACTCACTGGTGGCTCGAAGGCAAAATCATTTTATCAGAGTTGCTCCCCTTCCTAAATTGTGTGATACAGGATGGGCGGGTTGGGGTGCAGACTGAACGAAGCGAAAAAACATCTCCCACAAGGAATCATTGCGAATATAAAAGGCACTTCTAGAAACGAGATGAATTAGTAATGACCATTTAAAACAACTCATGACTTGTGTCAGTTTTCTGTAAACAAGTTAATTACTGATTAGTTTTATAATGGCCACTTCCATTTTGCTTTTTAAGAACTTCTACCCAGATGAGCCCCAAGTAGGAGTGACTGTGGCCGGTGCTGCCGTGAAGGGGACAGCGGGCTGAGTAGGGGGGTCCGGGGCTGGCAGATGTCAGCGCTGCTCGGCGGGGTTCCGGCTCAGAGCCGGGGCTGCGGGTCGCCGTAGGCCCACCGTCCCGGTGGAGTGCAGCTGCCCGGCAGTGTAGGGAGAAAGGAGGGGAGGCGGCGGCAGAGAGCGTCCCCATTTCACCGTCACCCCACCCCCGGTCCGGTCCGGCCCGGCCCGGCCCTGCGGCCACTCACCTGGCCCAAGTTGATGAAACCGTGCTGCCGAGCGATCCTCTCCGCCTGCTGCGGGCCGCCCGCCACCTGCACGGCCCAGGTGTTGGTGTAAACTCTCGACACGACGCCCGCCACCACCGTGCCCGCCGCCAGCAGCGCCCACAGCCACAGGGCGGCCCCGGCTCCCCGTTCCATTGCCGCTACCTCCGCACTCCGCAACCGCCACCCGCTCGCTCTCCTTCCGGGCCTCACTCGCCACCTCAGCCACCCGGGGAAGAAAGCCGTCAACCCTGCGAGCTCAACGCCGGCTGCCCATGGCGCCGCTCCGGCCGCCCCCTCCCCGCCGCCCCGACCCGACCCGACGCCCCGCCCCCTCCGGGTCGCCGGAAACGCGTCAGCCACACACAGCGCGAGACGGCGGCGCCCGGCCCGCCCCTGGCCCCGCCCTTGCGTCGGCCACGCCCCCGGCCCGGCCTCCCCGCCCGCGGCGGCCACGCCCACTTTGACCATGACAGGGAGCCTGTGCGGGAGAGTTTGTGAAAGTGTAACTGGGACAGCTCCACTCTCGCCACCTTCACATTCAGTTCTAATGATCACACAGCCAAACAAAACACGATAAAAACATGGTTAGATGCTACCAAGTAGAGGGCAATGGCAATGCCTTGGCCAGTTGTGTGTTGTAAAGCCTCCAGGGCCCCTTCCATCCTCACTGAGCGGGGTGATACTTTGTCTCCGTCCACATAACGAGTCGACTCCAGTGTGTGGTCACAAACTGGCTGCAGTGGATGACCGTGACTTCTGTGGTTTGTTGGGCCCCTCACTGCCGGTGAAGCGCTGCACAGCCGCCTTCCTGACGGTCGGATCTCGCTGTAGTCCCATCCGCCGGGAATATCTACTGTGAGTTCAGGCAGGGTCCTACCTCACCGGAGTATGAAAGCCCAACCACAAATGAGTGAAAATCTGCAGATGCTGGAAATCCAGAGCAACACACGCGAAATGCTGGAGGAGCTCAGCAGGTCAGACAGCGTCCATGGAACAGTCGACATTTCAGGCCGAGACCCTTCATCAGGACTCACTGGAGTATGAGGCCCAGCAGCTACCCCCACCTGGTTGAGCCCTCTTGTCAAAGCGGTGCACCACTGTGTGGCCACTGCCCCAGGCAAACAGCTGCTTGGACACAGCTGAGAGCTGAGTGTCCGGTGGGGAATGAAGGTGAGTGAGCGGCCCCAGAATGGACATGACAAGCCCTTTCACCAGGGTGCTACCCCTCCCTGGACCAGGGTGTCTGCCCACTCCAGTCATGGTTTATGGAAATGCACTTCATTTCTCCAACGGAACTGTGCGAGACAGTCTCCCGAACACTCACCCGGAGAATTTCTCCCACCACCCGCTCCTCCACTGGTCCCTCAGAATGCAGCGCACTTTGTGACAGGTAACCAAAACTGGAGCTCTCCGTGTGTCTCAGTCCACCTTAACGCCCCCCCCATCTCTAACCTACTGTCCCCACCCTGACAATCCACCTTAACACCCCCCACTCAGTCCACCTTAACACCCCCATCTCTAACCTACTGTCCCCACCCTGACAATCTACCCTCACCCCACCATCTCTAACCTACTGTCCCCACCTTGACAATCTACCCTCACCCCATCATCTCTAACCTACTGTCCCCACCCTGACAATCTACCCTCACCCCCATCTCTAACCTACTGTCCCCACCATGACAATCTACCCTCACCCCATCTCTAACCTACAGTCTCCACCCTGACAATCTACCCTCACCCCCATCTCTAACCTACTGTTCCCACCGTGACAATCTACCCTCACCCCCATCTCTAACCTACTGTCCCCACCCTGACAATCTACCCTCACCCCCCATCTCTAACCTACTGTCCCCACCCTGACAATCTACCCTCACCCCCCATCTCTAACCTACTGTCCCCACCCTGACAATCTACCCTCACTCCCCCTATCTCTAACCTACTGTCTCCAGCCCCTGACAATCCACCCAATCCCCTGACCATGACCCCCATCACACTCCACGTTCATAGGACATAGATCATCACAAGACAGTACCTTCAGCCCACAATGTTGTGCTGGTCTTTTAACCTCATCCAACCTAACACTCCCTCCCATAGGGCCCTCCTGCCTTTCATCCATGTGCCTATCTAAAAGTCTATTGAAAGTCCCTAATGATTCTGCGATTACCGCCACATGTGACAGTGTGTTCCACACACACACTACTCTCTATGGGGGGGGGGAAGACCCACCCCTCTTCGACATTCCTCTAATCACCTTGAAATTATGCCCACTCATATTAGCCATTTCCACCCCGGGAAAGAGTGTCTGGTTGTCCACTCTATTAATGCCTCTCATCATATATGCTGTACCTCCATCTAGTTATCTCTGATCCTCCTTCACTCACTGTTTTAAAATCCTTGCCTTTAAACATCCCCATAACCCTGTCTCTGAAATCTCCTTCAACTTCACAACCATCCACCGTTTATAACAGAGATGTCTGAAGAAACACACACAAAATTCTGGAGGAATTTTTCACCCAGAGAGTGGTGGATATGTGGAGTGCTCTGCTCCAGAGGGCTGTGGAGGCCAAATCTCTGGATGCTTTCAAAAAAGAGATGGATAGAGCTCTTAAAGATAGCGGAATCAAAGGTTATGGGGATAAGCAGGAACTGGATACTGATTGTGGATGATCAGCCATGATCATAGTGAATGGCGGTGCTGGCTCAAAGGGCCGAATGGCCTACTCCTGCACCTATTGTCTATTGTCTATAACTAAAAAGGCTCAAATCTCTGTTTACTCTTTTCCATAGATGCTGCCTGACCTGCTGAGTTCCTCCAGCATTTTGTGTGTGTTCCTCTGGACTTCCAGCATCTGCAGACTCTCTGTGTTTATAAATCACTGGTCAGCTTTGCGTTCCAAATGGACTTTTTGTCTGGTAGTAAAGAAACATCACTCTTTCTTAAATAGGTTGGCTCATCATCCATGCTTCCTATTTGAAACAGGTTTTTCATCACAAACACGAGAAAATCTGCAGATACTGGAAATCCAAAGTAGCACACACAAAACGCAGGGCAGGCAGCATCTATGGAAAAGAGTAAGCAGTCAATGACCTGGGCCAAGACCCTTCTTCAGTCCTCGTCCTGGAAGGGTCTTGGCCTGAAGCATCAACTCTTTATTCCTCTCCAGAGATGCTACCTGACTTGCTGAGTTCCTCCAGCATTTTGTGTGTGTTGCTTTGGATTTCCAGCATCTGCAGGATCTCTTGTGTTTATGAGACACCCTTCTGATTTCGATTCAGATTTATTTTTCAGCTGCACTGTTAATTGAAACATACAGTAAATGTGTTATTTGCATTAACAACCAGCACACTCAAGGTGCTGGAGGCAGCCTGAAGGTGGCGCCACCAATTCTGGTGCTAACATTGCACGACCTCAATACTTGGCAGAAAAGAACAACATAAGCAATAAGTACAAAACACATCAGCAAAGCAAGCTGCTTTCACACCCCATCCACACACAGACAGGCTTCCAGCCCCAGGACAGGCCGCCTCAGGCCTTCGGGCCTTCAGTTTGTGGCCCTGGGCTCTCAGACTCTCAAACATCAGTCCTCCAACTTTGGGCTTCACCCCTTGACACGCCAGTCACGGGTTTGACCTTCAGGATCCATGGATCTGACCTCAGCAACCCGGGCTCTCATGACCTCGGGCCTCTACCTTCAGTCTGCTACCTCAGGCCTCACTCTGCTGTGGACTTAGATGTTCAGCTTTGCCCTCTGGACTTTGCCGACAGCTGGGTATCGGCCCCCGGACTTAATGATCACGGGTTGAAACATGTGGTCAGGAAACAACAGCTACACTCCAGAGATTCTGCAGATGTAGTAAATACAGAGAAACACCTCCCACACCTACAGGCCATCTTGTATTTGTGAAGGTTTTTCCCACTTGATGATATTGCATAACGAAATTGCACAGTGATATGTTTGGTACTGATTTGGTGTAAGTTATACAGCAATATGTTCGGTAATGGGTGGAGGTGGCTTATTTGGTGTTTCATAAATGCAAGTTGTTGTTGGATCTTGAAGTCTGGCCACATAAGAAAAAGTCCCGTAAAACCGCCTACATCTGGATGGGATTAAGTTGCTGCAGCTGTTTGCCTTTAACAGCTGTTGGGACTTGGCAAAATTCCACGAAGAACGATTTATCAGCAAACTCTCATAGAATTATTTATCCTCTGTGTGTCTTAGACATGTTGTTCAGTTTAAAATTGTGCACCATTGTCATTGGTCTAAAGTTAGATTGGCTAAGGTTAATAAAGATCTTGACCCAATGTGTGACAGATGTAAACAATTCCTGGCTACACTCTGCCATTTGTTTGGTCATGTCCAAAATTAGTAAATTTCTGGGGTTTGATTTTTGAAAGCTTTTCAAAAAATTTTGGACAATTAATTACACCATCTTGGTCAGTAGCACTATTTGGAGTGCCTTCTCACAATGTTAACCTCAGCAAATTCCAAACCGATCTCATCGCTTTTTGTTCACTTCTTGCCAGAAGGCTCATCTTATGCAAATGGAAAGACACTTCCCCTCCAACATATGGACATTGGATCAAAGATATCATGTACTTTATAAAATTTGAGAAGACCTGCTATTCAGTCAGGGGCAGTCTGCAAGATTTAACACTACTTGACAACCTTTTTTAAGTTTTGTCAAAAATATGGATGTGGAAAAAATTATTTGACTGCGTAAGGTGCTCTTTCTTTATATGTACACTAGGCCTTTGTATCTATTTTTGACTGACCTGGCTGGTTCTATTTGTTCTTGTTTATTGAGGTGTGGGGGGGTTCTTTTTGTAACTGGTATAAAATGGTTGGTTATATTATAACATATGTTCTGCTATTTTTCTTTGTTAATAAAAATACTTTGATTTAAAAAAACTCTCTTGCACTACAGTGACAAGAAGACCTCCACAGTGAGAACATCATATTTTACATTCACAGAAGCTGAATCAAAAGGGTTCTAATATTTATTACAGTGTTCATAAATACTGCACGTAATTCCATTCTAAAAGCCTGCCATTGCACTCAACACTCCCTCAGCATGTTTAATATGGTGTAAAATGTACAGAACACTCCAAGGACTGTCACTGGCCAGCAAAAAGCTCAGCCTGTTAGGAAAGCAAAAAGTGTATTTCTAATAGGGAGCCGTTGCTTCCTTCACCTGGTGAGGGTCCCTCACACAGTTCAAAGTAAATTTATCATCAAGGTGTGTATATGTTGCCATACGCTACCCTGAGGGTAACTTCTTGTGGGCATTCACAGTAGATCAGAAATACAGTAAAGAATCAATGAAAACCTACATGTCAGGCAGTGTCTATCGAGATGAGTAAACAATCGACATTTCAGGCCGAGACCCTTCTTCAGGACTGGGAAGGAGGGGGCAAAATGCCGGAATAAAAGAGTGGCGGGTGAGGGGAAAGGAGGGTAGCTAGAAGGTGACAGGTGAAGCCGGGTGGGTGGGAAAGGTAAAGGGCTGGAGAGGGAGGAATCTGATAGGAGAGGAGAGTGGACCATACGAGAAAGGGAAGGGGGAGGTTATAGGTGGGTGAGGAGAATTAAGGGGCTAGAGTGGGGAACAGAAGAAGGTGGGAGGGGGAGGAAAAGTGTTGTTACCTAAAGGAGAAATCGATATTCATGCTGTGAGGTTGGAAGCTGTCCAGGCGGAATATAAGGTGTTGCTCCTCTACTCTGAGGGTGGCCTCATCTTGGAACAAGAGGAGGAAATGGATTGACAAGTTGGAACAGGAGTGAGAATTGGAACTAAAACGTTTGGCCACCAGGAAGTTCCGTTTTTGGCTGATGGAACAGAGGTGCTCAACAAAATGGCTCCCCAGTTTATGACAGATTTTACTAATACAGAGAAGGCTGCATTGGATACGTTAGACGGCCCCAGCAGATTCGTAGGTGAAGTGTTGCCTCACCTGGAGAGACTGTTTGGGGTCCTGAATGGAGATGAGGGAAGAGGTATTCACAAGAGTGTAGCACCTTGGCCCCTTGCAAGTTTAGAAAAAGAAGACAAACTTTGCAAATTAGAAAAAAAGTGAGAAAATAAATATACAAAGAACATAAGTTGTAAAGTCCTCAGAAGTGAGTCTATAGGTTGTAAATTTAGTTCAGTGTTGACTGAGTGAAGTTATCCACACCAGTTCAGGAGCCTGATGGTTTAAGGTAATAACTGTTTCTGAACCTAATGGTGTAGGACAAAGGCTCCTGTACTTCTTTCCTGAAGGCAGCAGTGAAAAGAGAGCATAGCCTGGATGGTAGTGGTCTTTGATAATGGTGCTGCTTTCTTGTGCCAATGCTCCTCTAAATGTACTCAATGGTGCAAAATATACAGAACACTTCAAGGAGCTATAAAGGCTGTATGGAAAACAGTGCATTTTGGAAAAGTGATAGATGGCGTTGGTTGCTTCCTTCACCTGTTAGGCCTCCCTCACACAGATCAGCAAAGGCCAAGAGTAACAGAGCCAAACAGTCCCTCTGGCCCAATGGCTCCACACTGGGCATCAAATAGCCATTTATGCTGACCTCAGGTAACTCTCCCCGCTTCCCAAGATCTTACCACACACCTCCCAACTCGCAGCGGAAGGTGATGGCATGGTTAAAAGGCATAAAGCATATTGTCCTTCATTAGCCAGAGGATTGAGCTCAAGGGACACAAAGTAATGTTGCAGCTCTATAAAACCCTGGTTAGATCACACTTAAACACACATCAAAGTTGCTGGTGAATGCAGCAGGCCAGGCAGCATCTCTAGGAAGAGGTGCAGTCGACGTTTCAGGACGAAGGGTTCCATTAATCTTTAAGTAGGTTAAAAGATCAGCATTACATCGTGGCCGAAGGGCTTCTACTGTGCTGTATGTTCTAATGCATAGAGACCAATTAACTTATCAACCAATGTTGACAGAGCTGCCAGAGGAAGCAGGTACAATAAGAGACCTGTGGATATGTTCAAAGATAAGAGGGATTTAGGGGCATCTGGGCCCAAGGTGGGCAAATGGGACTAGCCTGGAGGGCATTAAGAGTTGAAATAACAGTTGGGCTGAAGGACTTGTTTTCATGTGACATAACGTGACTACGGCAAACCTCAGAGCAAAGCAATTTTACAGAGAATGCAAACAGGAAGCCAAATTAGGGCAGCCATCCTGAAATGTGCACATTCCACAGCCAGTAACTAAACATTTTCAGTGTAACAACGGTGTGCACCTCAAACCCATCGGAGGCAGCAGGGCTGGTGGGGATTGTGGGGGGAGGGGCGGTGGGGAAGGGACGTGAAGCAAGGCTTAGGATTTTAGAAGCACTTCCAAACTCCCCATCAACTCTCGCACAACTCTTATTATTCCTTCAGTAATTTTCTGACAAGATAGCAGCATGCTCAATTGCAGCTACTGCTACTAGGTCAACCAAATGTCTTTTGTAAATGTACTTTTTACCATTACAAGACCCCTGCTGGACATTAAGAATTTAATGTACTGCAAGTCTAGTGCATCAGCGAGTTACTTACTGGTGGAGAAACTGAAGGAGCTGGAATTAGCGCGGCCCGTGACAGGTGAGAGGGTTCTGGTTGAAGTGTGTGCCTCAGACCAGAGGAGATCTCTGTGATGCAAGACTTCATCACACTCAGTATCTCCATGGAACTTCTCATGTTGGAGGGAAGCTTGAGAAAAGGACTTTGATACTGGTGAGGGTAGAGGTCCTCCTCCCTCTGCAGAATGGAGGGCGAACTCTAATTGTCCTTATACAGTTCGTTAAAAGAATTGATGTCCAGGTGCCAGACACAAGTCAGAATCAGAATCAGGTTTAATATCACTGACGCATTCTGGGAAACTTGTTGTTTTCTGGCAGCAGTACAAAGCAATATATAAAAATTACTATAAGAATACATAGAGCAAAGAGAGAGCAGAATCGTGAGGGAGTGTTTATCAGTTCATTGTCCATTCAGAAATCTGACTGAGAGAGGGGAAGAAGCTGTTGAGTGCGTGCCTTCAGGCTCCTTGATGGTAGCAGTGAGAAGAGGGCATGTCTTGGGTGGTGGGAGAGGGGAGGTCCTTCATGATGGATGCTGCTTTTTTTGAGGCATCGTGCTTTGAAGATGTCCTCAATGTTGGGGAGACTCGTGCCCACGATGGAGCTGGCTGAGTTTATAACCCTCTGCAGCTTTTCCTGATCCTGCGCCGTGGCTCCTCCGTACCAGACCGCGATGCAACCAGTTCAAATGCAGGGTACATCTACAGAAATTTGCTGGAGTCTTTGGTGATATACAATGTTTCCTCAAACTCCTCATGAAACATAGCCGCTGTCATGCCTTCTTTGTAATTGCATCAATATGTTGGGCCCAGGGTAGACCTTCAAGGATGTTGAAGGGCTTGAAGCCCTTCCTTTCCACTACCGACCCTGCAGGGGTGGCAAGGCTGACAATGTATTCCACCTACAGTCATGTGGGCATTGCAACAAGTCATTGGGCAGGAGGTACAGGAGCCTTAGGTCCCACACCACCAGGTTCAGTTATTACCCTACAACCAAGAGGGTCTTGAACCAGCATAGCTAACTTCACTCACCTCAACACCGAACTGATTCCACACCATATGGACTCACTTTAAAGGACTCTACAACTCATATTCTCAGTATTATTTATTTACTTTTTAAAAAATTTGTAGATTTGCATATTTGTCTTCTTTTACACAATGGGTGTCAGTTTTTGTTAGTATATAGTTTTTCATAAATTCTTCTGTATTTCTTTATCTTTCTATAAAAGTCCACAAGAAAATCAATCTCGGGAGTACATTGTGACATGTATAGACTTCAATAACAAATTTACTTTGACTTTGAAGTCATCAATTTGTGCTTTTCCAGATTCAGAGGGGAAGATCCCAATTTGGGAATGAAATTGTTTCCTACAACGTTTGCTGTGACTGCAGAAAGGAGGAACAGTAAACTTGTGATTGCCAGAAAGACAAATAAAATAACTTGTGTTTCTTGGCTGTACAAATCCTGGAGAAGCCAACAGACAGAAGTGAGCAACGCAAACAAAATGCTGGAGGAACTCAGCAGTTCAGGCAGCATCTATGGAAATGAATGAACAGTCAATATTTTGGGCCAAGACTCATCTTCAGGAGTGGGAAGGAAGGGGGAAGATGCCAGAATAACAATGTGGGGGGGGGGGAGGAGAAGGAGGACAAACCTGAAGGTGGTAGGTGAAGCCAGGTGGGTGGGAGAGGTAAAGAGCTGATAGGAGAGCAGAGGAGAGTGGATCATGGGAGAAAGGGAAGAAGGAGAGGCACCAGGGGGAACTGATAGGCATGTGAGGAACATAGGTAAAAGGGCAGAGTGGGGAATAGAAGAAAAGGGAAGGAGGGTGGGAAAAGAAAAAGAAAGAATTACTGGAAGGAGAAATCGATGTTCATGTCATCAGGTTGGAGGCTACCCAGACAGAATTTGATGTGTTGCTCCTAATCCCTGGAGTGGCCTCATCATGGCAGAAGAGGAAGCCATGAACACATTGGAATGGGAATGGGGAGAGGAATTAAGATTGTTGGCTACCGGGACATATTGCTTTTGGCAATGGAGCAGAGGTAGGCAGGCAGCAAGGAGAGAGTGAGCAGTGGAGTTACTGAAAGAATCTAACCGTTCCCCCCCCCCCAACACTTCCTCCCTACCCACTGTAACCCAACAAAGACACCCTATTGACATCAATGGATCTGGGGTTGAGAGGGTAAACAGCTTCAAGTTCCTCGGCACCCACATGACCGAGGACCTCGCATGGTCTGTACACACCAGCTGTGTGGTGAAAAAGGCACAACAGCGCCTCTTTCACCTCAGACGGTTGAGGAAGTTTGGTAATGGGCCCCCAAATCCTAAGAACTTTCTACAGGGACACAACTGAGAGCATCCTGACTGGCTGCATCACTGCCTGGTATGGGAACTGTACCTCCCTTAATCGCAGGACTCTGCAGAGAGTGGTGTGGACAGCCCAGCGCATCTGTAGTTGTGAACTTCCTATGATTCAGGACATTTACAAAGACAGGTATGAGAAAAGGGCCTGAAGGATCATTGGGGACCCAAGTCACCATACCACAAACTGTTCCAGCTGCTACCATCCGGGAAATGGTGCTGCAGCATAAAAGCCAGGACCAGCAGGCTTGGGGGAAGCTTCTTCCACCAGGCCATCAGACTGATTAATTCACGCTGATTTGAGTGTATTTCTATGTTACATTGACTGTTCTATTTATTATAAAATATTATAAATTACTATGATTGCCTCTGGCACAGGGTCTGGCCCTGTGGCTCAGAAGAGTAGGGAAAGGAAGAGGAAGGCAGCAGCAAAAGGGGACTCTATAGTTAGGGGGTTAGACAGGCGATTCTGTGGATGCAGGAAGGAAACACGATGGTAGTTTACCTCCCAGGTGCCAGCGTCCGGGATGTTTCTGATCGCATCCACAATATTCTGAAGTGGGAAGGAGAACAGCCAGAGGTTGTAGTACATATTGGTACCAACGTCATAGGCAGGAAAAGGAAGGAGGTCCTGAAAACAGACTACAGAGAGTTAGGAAGGAAGTTGAGAAGCAGGACCATAAAGGTAGTAATCTCAGAATTACTCCCTGTGCCACGTGACAGTGGGCATAGGAATAGAATAAGGTGGAGGATAAATGCGTGGCTGAGGGATTGGAGCAGGGGGCAGAGATTCAGATTTCTGGATCATTGGGAGCTCTTTTGGGGCAGGTGTGACCAGTACAAAAAGGACGGGTTGCACTTGAATCCTAAGGGGACTAATATCCTGATGGGGAGGTTTGCAAAGGCTATTAGGGAGAATTTAAAGTAGGATTGCTGGGGGGTGGGAACCAAACTGAAGAGACGGAGGAAGAGGCGGTTGGCTCACAAATAGAGAAAGCTTGGAGACAGTGTGAGAGGGAGGATAGGCAAGTGATAGAGAAGGGACGCGCTCAGACTGATGGTTTGAGATGTGTCTATTTTAATGCAAGGAATATTATGAACAATGCAGTTGAACTTAGAGCGTGGATCAGTATTTGGAGCTATGATGTTGTGGCCATTACAGAGACCTAGTTGGCTCAGAGGCAGGAATGGTTACTTCAAGTGCCAGGTTTTAGATGTTTCAGAAAGGACAGGGAGGGAGGCAATAGAGTTTGGGACGTAGCACTGTTGATCAGAGATAGTGTCATGACTGCAGAAAAGAAGGACATTATGGAAGGATTGTCTACTGAGTCTCTGTGGGTGGAAATTAGGAAAAGGAAGGGGTCAATAACTCTACTGGGTGTTTTTTATAGACCACCCAACAGGAACAGGGACATCAAAAGCGGATAGGGAGACAGATTCTGGAAAGGTGTAATAATAACAGGGTTGTTGTGGTAGGAGATTTTAATTTCCCAAATATCGATTGGCATCTCCTTAGAGCAAGAGGTTTAGATGGGGTAGTGTTTGTTAGGTGTGTTCAGGAAGGATTCTTGACAGAATATGTAGATAAACCTACAAGAGGAGAGGCTGTACTTGATCTGGTATTGGGAAACGAACCTGGTCAGGTGTCAGGTCTCTCAGTGGGAGAGCATTTTGCAGATAGAGATCACAATTTTATCTCCTTTACCACAGCATTGGAGAGAGATAGGAACAGACAAGTTAGGAAAGCATTTAATTGGAGTAAGGGGAAATATCAGGCTATCAGGCAAGAACTTGGGAGCATAAATTGGGAACAGATGTTCTTAGGGAAACGTACAGAAGAAATGTGGCAAATGTTCAGGGGATATTTGCATGGGGTTCTGCATAGGTATGTTCCAATGAGACAGGGAAAGGATTGTAGGATACAGGAACCGTGGTGTACAAAGGCTGTTGTAAATCTAGTCAAGAAGAAATTAAGAGCTTACAAAAGGTTGAAAAAACTAGGTAATGATAGAGATCTAGAAGATTATAAGGCAAGCAGGAAGGAGTTTAAGAACGAAATTAGGAGAGCCAGAAGGGATCATGAGAAGGCCTTGGCAGAAAGGATTAAGGAAAACTCCAAGGCATTCTACAGATATGTTAAGAGCAAGTGGATAAGACATGAGAGAATAGAAACAATCAAGTGTGACAGTGGAAAAGTGTGTATGGAACCAGAGGAGATAGCAGAGGTACTTAATGAATACTTTGCTTCAGTATTCACTACGGAAAAGGATCTTAACGATTATAGGGATGACTTACAGTGGACTGAAAAGTTTAAGCATGTAGATATTAAGGAAGAGAATGTGCTGGAGCTTTTGGAAAGCATCAAGTTGGATAAGTCACCGGGACCGGAAGGGATGTACCCCAGGCTACTGTGGGAAGAGAGGGAGGAGATTGCTGAGCCTCTGGCGATGATCTTCGCATCATCAGTGGGGATAGGAGAGGTTCCAAAGGATTGGAGAGTTGTGGATGTTGTTCCCTTAAGAAAGGGAGTAGAAATAGCCCAGGAAATTATAGACCAGTGAGTCTTACTTCAGTGGTTGGTAAGTTGATGGAGAAGATCCTGAGAGGCAGGATTTATGAACATTTGGAGAGGCATAATATGATTAAGAATAGTCCCCAAGTAATGTTATGTCTTAGTCTGGAAAAAATTAGAAGCAGAGCTTTTGATCCCTGATTTGATTTTGAGAGAATGTAGGGCTCTTTTGCTAAATATTATCATATAATTTGAATCAATTTACATGGTTTCCTTCCAATTTTATGTTATGTAAATGTGATTTGGCGGTTGTTGTTTTCATTTTCTTCTTTTATATATATATATATATATATATAAATGATATATATCATATATATATCAATGATATAAATCATATATATAAATGATTGTAAGATGTATTGCTCCGGGAGTTGGTTCCTAATCGGTTTTTTTCTCTTTTTTTTTGTTTTATAGTTAGTAGCATTTTTAGTTAGCTGGGGTTTTCTTTTTTCCTTCTTTTTCTTTTATAATTTTTTTTTCATTAGCATATGTATGTTTTTTCAGTTTTATTAATTATATATATACTAATTTGTTGAATTTCTGTATTTTATAGCTGTAGAAGATTATATATTAATAAAAAGATTTAAAAATGAAATAATTAAGAATAGTCAGCATGGCTTTGTCAAAGGCAGGTTGTGCCTTACGAGCCTGATTGAATTTTTTGAGGATGTGACTAAACACATTGATGGAGATAGAGCAGTGGATGTAGTGTCTATGGATTTCAGCAAGACATTTAATAAGGTACCCCATGCAAGGCTTATTGAGAAAGTAAGGAGGCATGGGATCCAAGGGGACATTGCTTTGTGGATCCAGAACTGGCTTGCCCTCAGAAGGCAAAGAGTGGTTGTAGACGGGTCATATTCTGCATGGAGGTCGGTCACCAGTGATGTGCCTCAGGGATCTGTTCTGCGACTCCTACTCTTTGTGATTTTTATAAATGACCTGGATGAGGAAGTGGAGGGATGGGTTAGTAAATTTGCAGATGACACAAAGATTGGAGGTGTTGTGGATAGTGTGGAGGGCTGTCTGAGGTTACAGTGGGACATTTATAGGATGCAAAACAGGGCTGAGATCTGGCAGATGGAGTTCAACCCAGATAAGTGTGAAGTGGTTCATTTCGTTAGGTCAAATATGCTGGCAGAATATAGTATTAATGGTAAGGCTCTTGGCAGTGTGGAGGATCAGAGGGATCTTGGGGTCTGAGGCAATAGGACTCTCAAAGCTGCTACACAGGCTGACTGTATGGTTAAGAAGGTATACGCATCGTAGAAGGAGATGAGTTATTAACTTCAAACTTTCTGCATAATCACTCAAAGAGTTGAACTACAGGTACATGTAACAAGAGCTGTATAACTCATCTCATTCTACCTTAGGCCACAAACTTATCAATCTCCCCTGCCGTGGACCACTTTCTGGAGGTCCAAGATGCTGACTTCTACAAAGAAGGGATCCGTATGCTCCACGACCTCTGGCAGATTGGCTGGAGTTGTTCAGGCGGGCTTAAACTAATTTGGCAGGGGGATGGGAACCAGAGTGATAGTACTGAAGATGAGGTAGCTGGTTTACAAACAGAGGCAATGTGTAGTGAGGAGAGGCTGGTGATAGGGCAAAATTGCAGTCAACAGGATGAATTGCAATGTAAAAGGCAGACAAAATCAAAACCGGTGAATGGTGAAGGTTTGAATGTTCGCAGTATACGGAATAAGGTAGATGAACTTGTAGCACAGTTACAGATTGACATGTATGATGTTATAGGCATCACTGAATCACGGCTAAAAGATTATCGCTGGAAATTTAATTTCCAAGGATAGACACTGTTTTGAAAGGATAGACAGGAAGGTGTTGCTCTGTTGGTAAAAAATGAGATTAAATCATTAGAAAGAGGTGACATAGGGTTAGAAGGTATTGAATCATTGTGGGTAGACGTAAGGAACTGCAAGGATGAAAAAAGAGCCTGATGGGATCGTATACAGACTTTGAAACAGTAGTAAGGATATGGTCTACAAATTACAATGGGAGATAAAAAATGCATGCCAAAAGGTCAATGTTACAATAGTCACAGGAGATTTCAATATGCAGGTGGATTGGGGAAATTACGTTGGTGCTGGATTCCAAGAGGGGGAGTTTCTAGAAAGCCTATGAGATGGCTTTTTAGAGCAGCTTGTGGTTAGGCCTACTAGGGGATCAGCTATTCTAGATTGGGTGATGTGCAATGGACCAGAATTGATTAAAGAGCTTAAGGTAAAAGAACCCTTACGGGAAAGTGATCATAATATGATTGAATTCACTCTAATTTGAGAAGGAGAAGCTAAAGTCAGATATATCAGTATTACAGTGGAGTAAAGGAAATTACAGAGGCACGAGAGAGGAGTTGGTCAGAATAGAAGGGAAAAGAATACTGACAGGGTTGACGGCAGAGCTGCAATTGCTGAAATTTCTGGAAGCAGTTCGGAAGGTACAGGATATATACATCTCAAAGAGGAAGAACTATTCTAAAGGAAAGATGGCACAACTGTGGGTAAGAAGAGAAGTCAAAGACAACCTAAAAGCCTAAGAGGGCATATAATAGACCAAAAATTAGTGGGAGGTTAGAGGATTGAGGAGCTTCTAAAAAGCAACAGAAGGCAACTAAAAAAGTCATTAAGAAGGCAAAGATGGAATACAAAAGTAAACTAGCCAATAATATTAAAGAGGATACCAAAAGTTTCTTCAGATACATAAAGTGTAAAAGAGAGGTGAGAGTGGATTTTGGATCACTGGAAAACAATGCTGGAGAGGTAGTAATGGGGGACAAGGAAATGGCAGACAAAGTGAATAAGTATTTAGCATCAGTCTTCACTGAGGAAGTCACTAGTATGGTGGAAGTTCCAGGTGTCAGGGGTCATGAAATGTGTGAAGTTACTAGTACTGGAGAAGGTGCTGGGGAAACTGTAAGGTCTGAAGGTAGATAAGTCACCCGGACCAGATGGCCTACACCCTAGGATTCAAAAGAGGTGACTGAAGAGTTTGTGGAGGCATTAGTAATGATCTTTCAAGAATCACTAGATTCTGGTATGGTTCTGGAAGACTGGAAAATTGGAAATGTCACTCCACTCTTCAAGAAGGGAGAGAGGCAGAAGAAAGGAAACTAAGGCTGGTTAGTCTGACATCAGTGGTTGGTAAAATGTTGGAATCGATTGTCAAGGATGTGATTTTGGGTTGCTTGGAGGCACATGAGAAAATAAGCTGTAGTCAGCATGGTTTTCTCTAGGGAAAATCTTGCCTGACAAATCTGTTGGAATTCTTTGAAGAAATAACAAGCAGGATAGACAAAGGAGAATTGGTTGATGTTGTGTACTTGGATTTTCAGATGTCCTTTGACAAGGTGCCACACATGAGGCTGCTTAACAAGCTACAAGCCCATGGTATTACAGGGAAGATTCTAGCATGGATAAAGCAGTAGCTGATTGGCAGGAGGCAAAGAATGGGAATAAAGGGAGCCTTTTCTGATTGGTTGCTGGTGACTAATGGTGTTCCACAGGTGTCTCTGTTGGGACTGATTCTTTTTACATTGTATGTCAATGATTTGGGTGATGGAATTGATGACTTTGTGGTCAAATTTGCAGACAATATGAAGATAGGTGGAGGGTCAGGTAGTTTTGAGGAAGTAGAGAGGCTACAGAAGGACTTAGACAGATTAAGATAATGGGGAAAGAAGTGGCAGATGGAATACAATGTTGAGAAGTGTATGGTTATGCCCTTTGTAGAATTAATGAAAGGGTTGACTATTTTCTAAATGGAGAGAAAATACAAAAAGAACTGAGTTACAAAGGGACTTGGGAGTCCTTGTGCAGGATTCTCTGAAGGTCAACTTGCAGTTTGAGTCTGTGGTGAGGAAGACAAATGCGATGTTAGTATTCATTATTTCAAGAGGACCAGAATATAAAAGCAAGAATGTAATGTTGAGACTTTAAAAAGAACTGATGAGGCCTCACTTGGAGTGTTGTGAGCAGTTTTGGGCCCTTTATCTTAGAAAGGATGTGCTGCCACTGGAGAAGGTTCAAAAGAGTTCACAAAAATGATTCCAGGATTGAACAGTTTGTCATATGAAGAGTGTTTGATGGATTTGGGCCTGTATTCTCTTGAATTCAGAAGAATGAGGGGTGACTTCGTTGAAACCTATCGAACGGTGAAAGGTCTTGATAGCGCAGATGTGGAGAGAATGTTCCCCAGGGTGGTTGAGTCTCAGGCCAGAGGACACAGGCTCAGAAATAAAGGCCATCCTTTTAGAATGGAGATGAGGAGGAATTTCTTTAGCCCGAGAGTGGTGAATCTGTGGAATTCATAGCTACAGGCAGCTGTGAAGGCTGAGTCATTGGATATATTTAAAGCAGAGGTCAATGAGTTCTTGATTAGTAAAGGTGTCGAAGGTTATGGGGAGGAGGAAGGAGATTGGGGCTGAGGGGAATATTAGATCAGTCAGAATGAAATGGTGGAGCAGACTCGATGGGCCAAATGGCAAGACAAAGACAAATGATGATGGAGACAGCAGCCAGAGAACTGGAAATGAATACCAATGAATTGATCCACTTGACCTGAAACAGGAGTGTGTGGGCCATGGCAGTCAAAGCTCAAACTGGGCACGGCACCTGATGATGATGATGATGATATCTTATGGTCTTATAGTCTTATAAAATTAAAGAGGATACAAAAGTTTTTTCAAATATATAAGGTGTAAAAGGGAGATGAAAGTGGATACCAGACCACTGGAAAATGATGCTGGAAAGGTAGTTGGGGCGGGGGGAAGAAATGGATGAGGACTTAACAAGTATTTTGCGTAGTGTTCACTGATGCAAAATGCCATTAATGCAAGAGTGTGGGGAGCAGAATTGGGTGTCATTAATAGTACTAAGAAGGTGCTTGGGAAGCTAAAATGTCTGGAGGTGGATAAGTCACCTGGACCAATGGACTACAC